>NC_059433.1:77903034-78544284 GCF_021028975.2 Sphaerodactylus townsendi
TCTGACACAGTGTGGTGGGCCCAGCCACAAAATGGCTGCTAGAAAATGGCTGCCTCGGGGGGTGGGGTGGAACCAGTCATAGAATGGCTGCCACAACTTATCATCAGTCACACAGTGAAAATCCTTATGCTGTGAGGGCAATTGCTCCTAAAGCAAATTTTTAAAAATCTGCAAAGCCAATCAAATCCCTTAGTGGAACATCAGAAGGCTTGCTAGGAAAGGTGTTGGCAAGCCCCATGGCTCTCATGGAAAGGATGTTGGGGGGCCCTGCCCTAAAGCATCCCCAAGTGCCGAAGAGGAAAATCTCAGATCGCTCGTCATTCTCACGGGCACGTTTTCCTCCTTCATCTCCCTTCTGCATTGTCTCTACAGTCTATTCTTTCAGCTAGCAATTCAGAAAGTGGTGGTTATTAATGGACACTTCAGAGGAGAGAGGGAAAAAGACACTGTAAGTTGTGCCGCAACGGTTTGCTTGGCCAACTAGGGGCAGAAAGAATGAAGGTTTTGCTTTCAATCTTGTCACAGCACGCACAGGATTTCCAGGATATTTAATGGTTGGGTCAACCAAAAAGAATCCCATCCTCCAACTCCATATATCTATGTGGCGTCAACACGCAGCCCGGCGCTGGGAGTTGACAGAGAAATGGCAAGATATTTATATCTACCTCTGTAGTTTTCTATCAGCCAAGAACACTTGAGGATTTCAAATACAAATCACTTTGCTGGAAATCTGGCGAGGGGGTGTGTGCTTTATGTGTGCGAACCGGCAAAATCCCCTTAGAATCATTTCTCCAGGGCCATGTTCACAACTCAAAATTGGAACTGATATTCAGGGCTGTGTCCTAGTATACAGAAGAGGCAACAGAAATGTCCTGACTGGCTTCTCTGAATCACATTTTCTTCTAATACCACAAATTAAATTACTGTGCTGGGACAGGGATGCAGGCGGGGGTGGGATGGGGTGGGAAGATACTTAATTCAAAAGGCCGATTTGTTTCTTAGCAACATGCCAGGCAACCGACACAAATATTCCACAGCCCCAACATCGGTTCTAATTCAGGATTCACATTTTTTTCCCTTTTCACTACAAAACTGACTTATAATTGTCACAATAGATGCAATGTTGGACTCTTAATGCTATTAGTATCTAGGATGTGTAAGAGAGGTATTTGGTCAACATCCTTTGTCGTAATCCCAGGCAAAAAAAGAAAGCCAACAAAGGGCTAACTTACCATAAAAACCCACGGTGGCCAGATTTTGACTCACAGTGTCCATGTGCAAACCTCCATTTGTAGCTATAACCATAAATAAACCCGTAGAGCTAGAAGTTTGAATGCCTAAACGTCGTAAGTGGAACTACAAGTTATCTTGGGAAAATTCCAGTTATCTTTGTCACGATCAAAATCCGCATTAGAAGAACATAAGAACAAGCCAGCTGGATCAGACCAGAGTCCATCTAGTCCAGCTCTCTGCTACTCGCAGCGGCCCACCAGGTGCCTTTGGGAGCTCACATGCAGGATGTGAAAGCAATGGCCTTCTGCGGCTGTTGCTCCCGAGCACCTGGACTGCTAAGGCATTTGCAATCTCAGATCAAAGAGGATCAAGACTGGCAGCCATAAATCGACTTCTCCTCCATAAATCTGTCCAAGCCCCTTTTAAAGCTATCCAGGTCAGTGGCCATCACCACCTCCTGTGGCAGCATATTCCAGACACCAATCACACGTTGCGTGAAGAAGTGTTTCCTTTTATTAGTCCTAATTCTTCCCCCCAGCATTTTCAATGAATGCCCCCTGGTTCTAGTATTATTTCACCAAAGCACATGAAGCTGCCATATACTGAGTCAGGCTATTGTCTATCAAGATCAGGGTTGTCTACTTTGACAGGCAGCATCTGTCCAGGGTCTTGGGCAGAGGTCTCTCACATCACCTGATACCCTGAATTTGGGTCATTTGACATGCACATCAGATGTTCTACCATGGAGCTACAGCCGCTCACCAATTTCCCTTTTCCTTAACAGGCTAATTTAATATCAGAGCAGCTGGAAAGACCTGCAGCTGCTACCGCTGCTACACTGTCTTAATTTAAAATAGCTGTGGTGATACGACACACACAAAGCAGGGAGCCAGACTGTATCGGCAGGCTCCTAGTGACAGGTCTGCAACTAACAGTGTGCATTCCTATGCACGCTATTCTGAATCGCCGTCGGGTCGTACTTTTGAATAGACATGCAAAAGATTGGGCTGTTTGATAATAGCCTATTAAGTACCATAAAATAGGGGTGAGGATGATAAGCCATTTGATAAAAGTTCTCCAGCATCTTTAGCTACGTTTAGTGAGATTCAAGTCTACATTTCTGGGTACTGAAAGGGTCACTTTATTAAGGTTTGCTCATAAGCCCTTTTTGTATTGGCTGTCTTGGTTTTGTTATTCAAACGTCTACAAACAAAAGCCTTCCTTATGGGTAAAGAGAAGGGGGAGGTCACTGGGGGAGTAAGTGGGGTAGTTGTGAATTTCCTGCATTGTGGAGTGGGTTGGATTAGAAGACTCTTGAGCTTCCTTCCAGGTTTCTATGTCTGTTTTTGTACAGCCAACAATATTGGCAATCTCAGTGCCTTTCTGGATGCAGGGGGTGGCATGATCGTTTGCAAGATAGTACATTCCCTGTTATGCCTTGGATATTTTCTGCCTTTTCCCTCACTCAACAGCCCTAGATCCCCTTGCAATTCAGTTCCTGTAGATTGGAGGACTCTCACGAATAGTATTAAGCAGGGAAAATGTGCTTGTGGGTCCTTTGGTGGAAGGAACGAATGGGGAATTATACTCACCACCACCGCCACCAACAGAAGTACCATTTAACCAGCAAACACCACTTTACGATCCAATCCCAAGCCTCTCAACAGAGACTGAAATTAGTCCGAAGAATGTGATCAATTATTATACTTGAATATTCTGAGGTTTCCAAAAATATAACAACTAAACATACAATCAGAACTTTAAAAAACCAGACATCAAATAATCTATCATGTTTTTCAAGAATTCCTGTATGTGACCATCTTATTTACAGCATAGCTTTTTTACACGTAACCCAGAATTTTCACATTTTCATAACAAAAACATCTTCAGGACGCAACAAAATTCATGCTCAAAATGGTCAGTCCATATCCATGTGAGTGACAGAGTATAGCTTCTGTATTTTTCTGTTAAAAACACACACACACAACTTGGGAAACATGCTAATGATGCTGACCTGCACATTCCTAGAACATTCCAATGATTGTAATACTTTTTATTATGACACACAACAGTGTATCATAACACACAACAGTGTGCAAGTTTTCAAGTTCACCAGAACTCTTCATCAAGCCAGATGAAGTTACAAAACAAATGCTACAAGATTAAAAAGAAGCTTTCCAGCCCTAAAATTCAGAGTGTGAGAAATCTGCTCTTCCTTTTTCAGTTGTGTTGCAATACAGCATAGGGTTGTGAATTTGTGGCTGAAAGAGGAAATCCTCAATGCTCAATCCCACCCCAAAATAGTATCTAAAGGAAGGGCCAAGTTCCCAGGAAAGGGACACAGAGGATTTAGGAAATTATAATAATCAGAGATACTTAAAATATTAGAATGTTTTAATGTTAGTTGGCTATTTTTTTTTGAATTTATGTTGTGGGCCACCCTGAGTCTGAGAGGGACAGTCTATTAAATCAAATGAAATCAAATGAAATAAATACAGAAGTGAACAGATAAGGGAAGCTCTAAGTGTTTTCTCTTCAGATAAGAGCAGGGCTAGGCTCTTCAGATAAGAACAGGGATAGACAAGGGAAGCTCTAAGTGTTTTCCCTTCAGATAAGAGCAGGGATAGGCCCAGGTTTAGGAGGATCCTGGGCAGAGACTGCCTAGGGCCCCCCTCAACACCTCTGACCCCACCAGCCCCCCACTCATGCCTTCCATCCAGCAACTCATATTTCCAACCTGTCTGTGTATCCTCCTGTCTTTTGCCCATCTGTGAGCCTTCACACATGCACCTTCTCCAATGATGGTGGGTGGTGTGTGCCAATGGGAGCATCACCACTTAAGTCTAGCAGTGAATCCCCTGCATGTCCTTTTCTGGCAGTGTGTGGTTGGGGAGATTTGCAGCAGTGGGGGCCCCCCAGGAACCCTGGGTTCTGGCAACCACACACCAGGTACACTGACACCAACCCTAGATATGAAGGTCTTTAATTGTAACAATCATGAGCACAAAAGCAGCCTAAATACAGATAAGGGACAGAGAGTCTTCCTCCAAATAAAAGCCAACTTCACTCAATCAGCATCACTTTGGCCAATAGTCAACTCAGCATTCTTTTAATTTTCGGCTGGCAGGTAAGCAATTATTGGATGGCCTGTTAACCAATAACTGTCAGTGCAAAATGCAGCTACTAATGGCCGAAGATGCTTTAGAGGTAGGTGAACAAAGTGAAGTTATCAGAGCCATGAAATACACCAGCAGTTCTAATAAGGCACGACACTCAATAGTGCAATCCATACTGCCTTGCAGAAGAAGAGTTTGGATGGTATATCCTGCCTTTCTCTCCTGTAATGAGGCTCAAGATGGCTTACAAGCTCCTTTCCCTTCCTCTCTGCACAACAGACACCGTGTGAGGTAGGTGGGGGCTGAGAGAGTTCCAAAGAACTGTGACTAGACCAAGGTCACCCAGCAGGAATATAGGAGTGCAGAAACACATCTGGTTCACCAGATAAGCCTCTGCCACACAGGTGGAGGAGTGGGGAATCGAACCCGGTTCTCCAGATTAGAATCCACCTGCTTTTAACCACTTCACCATGCTGGCTCTTGGTCTTCTGGCTCTTTTCACTGGCGCTGTGCGTTGGTGCTTTACTAGGATTATTTTGGGTTACCCACAGAAGGAGGCAAATGCAAAAAAACAACATAATGCCACAAATTCAAGAAACAACATAATGCTACAACTGCTCCGGCTAAGCAAATGTTGAGTTGATCTGTTTCCTGCAACGCTTGCTGTGAAAATGAATCTGAGTAGTGGGGAGTCATGCATGCCTCTTCTGTAATTAAACGTTCTTTAAGAGGCCGCAGATCTGCAGCGGCAGCCAGTCAGCTGGTGGCTCTACGGCAGCTTGAGATCATCAGCCACTGCCACTTTGAATGGGCTCCTCTGTGAGTTACTCACAGTTGGCGTCTCTGCAGCAGGCTTTTATCTTAAGTCTTTGCCCACCAAGGGACCGGAATCATCTCCTCTTTGTTATAATTCTGGTGAACATCATGCTTCTCAGCCACCACCTTTATTCACGGTTTGAAAGACAGCTGGGGCTTTAAAAGTGAGTGATTTTCTTTCCCCTAGATGTATTTTAGTTCATCCCACCACTACACATAAACACTAGGTTTCAGACAAAACTCCGGAGATTTAAAAAACAACACCTGTCCACAAGAAGAATAGGTTTTCATACCCCACTTTGCCTTAAGGAGTGGCTTACAATCACACACACCCCAAAAAAACAGACATCTTGTGAGGTGGGGCTGAGAGAGTTCTGAGAGAACTATGACTAGCCCAAGGTCACCCAGCAGGCTTCATGTGGAGGAGTGGGGAAACAAACCAGGGCTCATTCCGCACATGCAGAATAATGCACTTTCAAACTGCTTTCAGTGCTCTTTGAAGAAGAAGAGTTTGGATTTATATCCCCCCTTTCTCTCCTGCAGGAGACTCAAAGGGGCTGACAATCTCCTTGCCCTTCCCCCCTCACAACAAACACCCTGTGAGGTAGGTGGGGCTGAGAGAGCTCCGAGAAGCTGTGACTAGCCCAAGGTCACCTAGCTGGCGTGTGTGGGAGTGTACAGGCTAATCTGAATTCCCCAGAGAAGCCTCCACAGCTCAGGCGGCAGAGCTGGGAATCAAACCCGGTTCCTCCAGATTAGATACACGAGCTCTTAACCTCCTACGTAACTGCTGCTTGAAGCTGTGCGGAATAGCAAAATCCACTTGCAAACAGTTGTGAAAGTGGTTTGAAAACGCATTATTTTGCATGTGCGGAAGGGGCCCAGGTTCTCCAGATTTGAGTCTGCTGCTTTTAACCACGACGCCACACTGGCTAACAAGAATCTCTGTAGGTTCCAGCTTTCTCGAACAGAAGTTAATAAATTACACTGCTCGGAGGGAATGACCATATGTTTCAGGCACTGAGCATCTGCTTACAATTTTTAAAAATAATTATTACTATTCTGGTCTCACACTCAAGGATGAAAACCAACATCGCTCCTGCTCTCTTCTACTGGCAATCTCCATTGCGCAAGTTTGCATCCCGAGTCATACACTCTAAAACACCCAAATATCCAAGAAATTACAGGCATAGTAATACCCTGAGCTTGTTAGAGCTCAGAAATTAAGCAGCAGCTTTATTATCATGGAAAAAGTAAGTATATTAACTGGGCCATTTAAAAAAAATGTCCCAACATTCATGTTCTGGGATGGGAACCAAAAATTGCAGTTATTGAAGCTCCACACTATGAGTACCTGCCTTTCCCCACTCCACCCCCCACCCCAAAAGTCCTTTTTGTCTCAGAATATGCCAGGCATAGATGCCAGCAAAACATTAGGAGCTAAATCATGGCCACACAACCCAGAAAACGGCCCCCAAAAGCTACTTGCTCACACCCCTTTTCGCTAGCCTGCCTGTTGTAGCCAAGAAGGGGATGGGGGAATGTTCTCAAAGTTTCTCTGCCTGCTCACTTGGAGGCAATTTTTGAGGCAACAGACAAATATGGAGCATGTAGAGTCCTGCATGAACAACATTAGCCTCTCTGAACCAGAATGAGAAACTAAAACTGTACAGCAGGAACATTTTCATACACACACTCTTTGCTTTTGTTCTTCCCCCTATTTCACATCCACTAAACTAAAACATTCACTCCGCTGTTGTAGGTATTTATGAACAACATGTCTTCTGTGAAACAAGTCAAGGAATGTCCACAGCCCAGATGCTCTTGTTCAGAAGACAAAGAACACTATTATGATTACTACTTAAACCCTCGTTGTACCATGTAAACAAGATTACTTATTTCTCAGAGCACATAATAGGCACAGTCTAGTATCCAGGCCTTGCCATTTTCTTCGAGTTCATACACAGGTCTTGCCTCCCTCTTCTCTTTCCACAGTCAAGACCAGGATTATGAATGCCATCGCCCCCCCCCCACCTCACCCCACCCCCCAAGCATCACCATTCATAATCTCATTGGTAGATCCTATTAATTTTGTTTGTCCTTTCTCTTTCATAATCTCAAATAGGGAAGGAAAGCAACCCCGTGTATTAGGCAATCAAAAATCTGCCTGGAAGAAAATGAATTGCCAAGTCACTTGAAGTTCTTTCAGTTGGCGCGGAAAAAAACCCTTTTAACAGCAACATAGTGAACAAAAAGCAAAAGGCATAAACACAAGTTGCCACTCAACAGTGAAGAAAACGGAGAGAACCTTTAAGCTAAACCAGCTTCCTTTCTTCCTTGGACTTCAATACAATCACTTTCCACATGGAGTCAAGAATATGAAAGCCCTGAGGTAAATTCAGGCAAATATCTCCACTCGGAGAAGAAGAATCAATACAACCATGGGATGATATCTTGGCAGCCACCATGGGAACAACCTCAAAGGTTAAGAACATTAGGGTATCAGTTGAACTTTTCAGAGTATCACAAGAATGGTAATGCTAGGAGGAAACGAATGTAAAGGACTGAGGGGCTTGATCATACCAGAACATCTATACCCGTGGTGGCGAACCTTTTGCACTCTAGATGTTATGGACTACAATTCCCATCAGCCCCTGCCAGCATGGCCAATTGGTCATGCTGGCAGGGGTTGATGGGAATTGTAGTCCATAACATCTGGAGTGCCAAAGGTTCGGCACCACTGAAACGGTCTTCAACAAGGATGACTTGGTAAAATGATCCAGGTTCCTACAATCTTTCTTTGACAGCTCAACCAGAATTTCAGTACGTTCAACGCCACACCCTGAATTCAACGAAAGGAAGGTTACAACTGCATTATGCAGCACCTGACATTTAAAAACAAATCCACATATTGCTTTATTGTATAACATAAACGTAGAAGAAGGCTGTTTTTAGAGGGATGAAAACTCTCCCTACCACACCACAGGGATGCTCAATAGACTGGTTTTTACAGGCACCGTGTAATAAGTTCGCAAAAGTTATTCATGCTCCCTCTCACATAAACATACACAAAACTATTTAGAAGCCTGCCACCTGGTGCAGTGGTTAAGAGCAGGTGGATTCTAATATGGAGAACTGGGTTTGATTCCCCACTCCTCCACCTGAGAGGAAGACTTAACTGGTGAACCAGATATGTTTCCCCGCTCCTACATTCCTGCTGGGTAACCTTGGGCTAGTCACAGTTCTTCGGAACTCTCTCAGCCCCACCTGCCTCACAGGGTGTCTGTTGGGGGGAGAGGAAGGGAAAGGAGCTTGTAAGCCACCTTGAGTCTCCTTTCAAATTCTTCTTCTTTTAGAGACTTTTAAGTCAGCCATTTCTTTCACTGCCTACAGACCAAAAACAAAGCGCCTAACACTAGCAAGAAGATACGTACAAGCCCACAATGTCCTCGTCTGGAAATGTTGCCAATCATTTATTTTGGGTGGAAGGCCTGCATCACCAGGAGGAGGAGGAAGAAGAGGAAGAAGAAGAGGAAGAAGAGGAGGAGGAGGAGGAGTTTGGATTTATATCCCCCCTTTCTCTCCTGTAGGAGACTCAAAGGGGCTTACAACCTCCTTGCCCTTCCCTCCTCACAACAAACACCCTGTGAGGTGGGTGGGGCTGAGAGAGCTCCAAGAAGCTGTGACTAGCCCAAGGTCACCCAGCTGGCGTGTGTGGGAGTGTATAGGCTAATCTGAATTCCCCAGAGAAGCCTCCACAACTCAAGTGGCAGAGCTGGGAATTAAACCAGGTTCCTCCAGATCAGAGTGCACCTGCTCTTAACCACTACACCACTTTCCAGCCCTTAGGAAGCTTTTCCTAAGAATGGTTTTTGATATGCAGCTAACCCCAGCTCCTAAACCCACTTGAATCTGGCTACCGGTAACTCTCCACTCACACTGTTCATTTGCCTCTTGATGGATGGACAAAGGGAAGTAAGTACTTGTTTATCCAGTGAGTAATTAAATTGTGTAATTCTCTGTAATTCTCTGCCAAAGGACATGAGTAGAATAGATACCTTCAAGAACAAGTCCACAACGGAGCCGTGCAGACTAAATGGAATCTCTACATCCAGAGGCAGTAAACTTCTGAATGCCAGTGCCAGGAAGGAACATCAGGAGAAGATCCTATCCTCAACACCCTGTTTGTTGGCACTTCAGGGGTAAATAGCTGACTGCTCCATGAAACAGGATGACAGCTATGGCCAGTTTGATCCAGCAGGGTTGTTCTTATGTTCTTTGAGATATCACCTGGAGAACCAAGTTGTCAAACAGCTAGATGTGGTTCTGGGTGATGCCAATTGTTAATTCAGCTGCTTGGCATGAGGATAGGAATCCTGTTGTTGCCAGTTAATTTTCTCTCTCATGGCACTCTGTTTATTTGATTTCCCTCAGAGTTGCCGTCCTCAGTAGCCTTCTCCTACGGGTGCTAGGGCTTTCCGTGTTTATTGTGTCTTCGGTGTTAACACAGCGCGGGAGCCTACCACGAGAAAGCAAACTTTATAATGTTGTGAAACAGGAAGCGTGGACAGGCATATTTGATATGGTTCTCCGATCCCTCTTCCTCTTTTCCCTTCATCAGTTGCAAGCTAATCAATACGGCAGCCAAAGCTGATGCATGCAAGATAGTTCTTGGAAGATTTTCTGTCTCATTAAAACAAATTGCACAAGACAAATGCGATCAATGGTCATTAGCTCAACTCCAGAAAGTTGATGGTCTCTCTCCCTCCCCCGCCCCCAACGCTGAATAGATCAAGCCCCGAGATGCGCGGTGAAAAAGAAATGTTATAATTATATGATTTCTTCCTTTCTTTACTCAGCTTAAAAGGTTCAGCAAAACCTTTTTCTGGGAAACAAAAACAACAAAAGCCCGCAGCTGACGCATCCGAACATTTATCCCTCCAAGCTTTTGTTACTGATGTTGTTTTTAATAATTGCTTTGCTATTTTCCAAACTAGGTTGCTTCCTCTAATTAGTGAGTCAGTTCTGCTAATAAAGATTAGAATGAGGCCTTAAACCAATGCCGAAGAAGGGACTTATTCACGCAGGACAGCAGGGGTTTTCCAAAACATTTTGATTGCAATTTTTAACTGCACTATAACGCATAGAAGTGGAGAGATAGAAAAATTCCCTATCATTCAACAGGCCTGCGATAGGATGGCACAAGACCCATGCAACTGCAAATAAATTGCTTGTAATCCTGGTATACTGTCCTACACTCTCGAGCTTGAATAGCCATAATTGGCTAATGGGATAATAAGGAGCAGTTACAGATCTGAAAGCTCCAGTTTAATTCTTTTAAAAACACCACCCGGGATAAAACATTCCACCATGATGGCCAACTGCCAGTCTTGGAGGCTGGCACCTGGACCCACTGTATCTGGTCGCTGGCACCCGGACCAATTTTTAATAATGTATTATTTTTAAGAATGGCCTGCAATATCATACTTAGGGAAATAAAGAGCTAGGTCTGAGTCCAGAAGCATCCTAGAAACCAACAAGATTTTCAAACTATAATTTTTCAATAATTAAAGCTTCTTTGCAGTCCCATCCAAAGGTTAGGGGGGGCTAAAAGAGCTTCAGGGAGCGGCGGGGCCTTGTGCCGGGGGCATTTACCCAGGCAGGGGAGTGGCAGAGCTGCACTGGTAGCCACCACCTCAACTGCAGCCCCACCAACGGCAAAACCCAGAAGATCCAGACCGTACAGCAAGGCCGTGCCTGGCGTCCCACCAGCAACAGCTTCATACTTGAGTTTAAGTAGGGGCAGGTGGGCCGGGACATTCCCCAGGGCGGAGCCAACATTAGTCAACTCCTACCTAGGGCTGAGGGCTGGAACTTCAACGTAACAGAGCCTTGGCCCTGCCGGCGGAGTGGTCCTCCTGCATTCATCTTCAGTTCCTCCGCCATTCTGAGGCGGACTCCATTGGTGATCCTCTGGCCCCGCTTATCCGGCTGGCCTTTGGTCAGGGGTTTTATCGCTTCTGCGGCCCCTACCTGGTGGAACATAGAGATTAGCCCCGCGGATCAAAGTTCAAGAGGGCCTGTGTGTAAACTGACCTGTTCCGCCAGGCATTTGGGCCAGTCGGGATGATGATGTCAACTCCGCCATAAGAACATTACCCGCCCGTGGGTATATATATAAAAGGGGAGGGGTTGAAGCCATTCTGTAAATCTTGCTATTTTATGTATTATTTATGTAAATTATATATATTATGATAAATGCAAATTGTTTTATTATTGATGGGCATAACCTTCCGGAGCCTTTGGGAGGGCTTACATAAATATAATAAATATAATAAGTAAGGGCAAGGGGCAAGCAAGGCAAAGGCAAGCCCCGTGGGGGGGGCTTTTTGGTGGCGGGGGAGGGTCAGGGCTTTTGCCTGCCCCCTGTGCCACTGGAAAGCCCTCTTGGAGGCGGTAGGGTGGCGCCACGATGGTACCACAGCCCGCAGTCTCCGGGTTTGGATGGGGCTGCCCATCAGATATCCTTTTTCAGAGAGCTATAACCCTTGAAAGCTCATATTATATTGCGCTGGCATCCAAGGTGTTACTGTACTCAACTCTAGCTCTTCTACTGTGGAAGAAAAAGAAAAATTCCATAATGTTTAAAAGGAGATGGGCAAAAAGCAGAGGTTTTCCAGCTTTTAATGACAGACTTGTCTTTGGGATTTCTGAGGTATCCATGATCAGAGATGAGGGCAAGCACTCTAGAACTGTGAAATCCTTATTTCTTTACTTTGCTTGTAACCCACCCTCCTCAATGGCGATCCAAAGAAGCTTATAGTGTTGTGGTCTCCTCCGTTTTATTCTCACAACAATCCTGTCACATAATTTAGGCTGAATGCATGGGCCTAACCCACGGTCACGCATCATGCTTCTATGGAGATTTGAACCGAGTCTCCCATACCTCTATATAACAGTGGGTCTCTTGCTGCTAAAACCTACTTTATTATGGAGTCTCTAGCCTGTTTGTGGGGGAAAACTACACAGGGTTGGAAATATATTTTTGGCAGCTGAGGATCTGGACTGAGGTCCTTCCTTTGGGTCTTAACCATGACTTGATAATTATAGCCTTGGGGGAGCCAAAGTACAAAACCAGAACTAGGCCAGGATGCTGGAACATCAAATTGTATGTTTTTGCTTTAGTATTTTTGCTCTTTTGAGGTCACAGATGGGAACAAAAGTGGCTATAAAGGCTTAAAGGGGAGCAGCAATGGCATAGTGGCTAAGAGCAGGTGCACTCTGATCTGGAGGAACTGGGTTTGATTCCCAGCTCTGCCACCTGAGCTGTGGAGGCTTATCTGGGGAATTCAGATTAGCCTGTACACTCCCACACACGCCAGCTGGGTGACCTTGGGCTAGTCACAGCTTTTCGGAGCTCTCTCGGCCCCACCTACCTCACAGGGTGTCTGTTGTGGGGAGAGGAAGGGAAAGGAGCTTGTAAGCCCCTTTGAGTCTCCGACAGGAGAGAAAGGGGGGATATAAATCCAAACTCTTCTTCTTCTTCTTCCATCAGTTGTTCCTGATATGGTGCCTGCAGGCACTGTAGCACCCCCCCCCCCCCCCAACACCTTTTCTGGCATCCCCTGAGAGTTTTTAGGAAGCTGGTGGGGCCACATGGGGCTTTGCCCAACAAGGCTTCTGATTGGCTACTTCGGTGCCTGTTTGCGCCGTGCAAATTTTTAGAAACATTGGTTTGGCAACAGCTGCCACCATAGCATACTGGGATCTGAACCAGGTGGCTGAAATGCGTATAACAACCATTTTGTAGCTGTCTCCGCCTCCAGGGGCATCCATTTTGCGACTGTGCCCACCATGCCATGTCAGAATTCCAAAGATGTCCACAAGCTCAAAAGAGTTGGGGACCTCAGCCTTCATAAACCTAATTAAATAAAAACATGTCTCTGGCCACATGACCATGATCTGAAGAACAGAATCACACCCAGGAATTACAAAAAGTGGCCATCTCTGCTCTGGAAAATTGGTTTTCAAGCTGTGTTTCTAGAAAGTTTTTTCAGTGGTTTTTTTTTTCAAGGATTCAAGGTACAGGAAAAGAGATTCCACCAAAACATTATGAAGGACTGTGGAATACTCTGCCTTGGAGTGTGGTGGAGTCTCCTGCTTTGGAGGTTTTTAAATAGAGGTTGGATGGCCATCTGTCAGGGGTGCTTTGATTGTGTATTCCTGCATGGCGAAGGGTGGACTTGATGGCCCTGTGGCCTCTTCCATATTCTACCGGCCTTTATACCCCGTGGTTCTTCCAACTTCTATGATTCTGTTCCTTTGATATCCTTGTGGTCTCCCTTCCAACTCAATGATTCTACAGTTCCCCTTGATGGCCCTTTGTGGTCTCTTCCAAACTCTATGATTCTGCCATGGTTCCTCAATATTGTGTATCGCAATGATGTGGAAGTATTCTCCCATCTCCTCCTGGCAGAAAACAATCCAGTCTGTTTGCCATTACTGACTTCTCTTCACAACAAGGGGGGCAATTTTAAAATTAAAAGGGCTGGGAGCTGAATGCCTGTTGGCCTGGTTTTGCTGTTACGTGTCATCATGACAAGGAATTAAAGGGAAACATTTTAAAAGGGGGAGAAATGTGAAGAAAATATTACACGTGATTTATGCATCTAACAATGAACGCTAACTTCTCTTTTATGAAAATGTTAAGTTACCTCACACTTGCCTACACAACTCAAAAAAGAGGAAGTGAGTGTTGGCAGTATGCAAATCCAATACATTTAATCCATTAGTCAATGAAAAAGCAGATGATTAATTGACTAGAAATTCCTGAATTGGTTGACAGTTTTAATTTTAAATATGGAAGCCCTCGACTATGCTCTTGTGGAGTTCTTCAGTGTAAATACAAAGGCTGTTTTACACCATTACAAAGGTGTCCGTGTTTAACTTGAAGCTTATATGCAAAAAAAAATACCCTTTCCTTCCTTGCTATCTGAGAAGATGGAAGTGTGGCTATCACAAGGCCATGAGGTCACCGACAAGTCTACTTTCTCGGATGGAACAAGACTGACTTCCCTGTTCTTGCATCAGGATTCTGTTCTGCCCAGGATTATGCCATTTAAATGTACCCATCTGGAAGCTAATACTCTCCTTAGATCAGTGGTGGCGAACCTATGGCACGGGTGCCAGAGGTGGCACTCAGAACCCTTTCTGTGAGCATGCGTGCACAGAGTTCATCATGGGGGGGGGGAATCACCCCCCCCACACACACACCCCTAGGCTGGCCTGGGCATGATCCTTTACCTGGGAGTAAGCTCGGTTGCTGGCAATGGGGCTTGCTTCTGAGTAAACCCTTCTAGGGTCATGATTCATCCATTCGAAGCGTTGTACGGTTGCTTCACCAAGCTTACTCCCGAGTAACATGTGCCTTGGAGCCAACTTTTTTTTCTAAACGAAAACCTCAGTATTCAGGTTAAATTGCCGTGTTGGCACTTTGGGATAAATAAGTGGGTTTTGGGTTGCAATTTGGGCACTCGGTCTCGAAAAGGTTCGCCATCACTGCCTTAGATGCACCACAGGAAAAAGCTAGTTGTTCTCAGTTTCTTGCATCCAGTTTCCTAGAATCCTGCTATTTTATTGCTACGCTCACAGCAAAGGCGGCCCAGTTAAACTGATTACTGGCAAAAAATGGTGTGTTTTTTTGTGATGTAAAGATCATTTTGGAGAGAGAACATAGCAAAAAGATGAAGATAAAGGAAGCAGTGCTCTTGGGGCCTCTACAGGTGCTTATATTCTGCCATCTAGGTTCTGGGAGACCTGAGTTTGAATCTCTATTTCACCACAGAAGCTCTCTGACTGATGCTGACTTAGCCACTCTTGCCCAGCTTAACCTGCCTCAGAGAGTTTCCCCTCTCCCATTAATTTGGGCATTAAAAAAAAAACCAGTGAGGACCATGGGCTCAACTAGTCATTACACTGTCCCCAAATCTGTCCCTGGGTCAACGATAAGAACTATGCAACAGATGAGCTCTGCGAGTCCCTTAGAGAAACTTGATTGGTGCACATGGGCCCAACGTGGACTGGGTCTGTGGGACATGAAGAGTGGGCAACCAACAGACATTTTGTGTCATTTTCCAGAACTGAGGAGACCTTGAGGAGCGGCTGTTTGCCCCAGTGACAAAATGGGAGGGCTCACCGGGGCTGTTTCTGGTCAAGAAAACGGTGCAAGAGTGAAGGCTTTCCCCCATTCCCAATCTGAATCAGGCCCCTGTTGACATGAGAATCAAGTTTCACCTGGGAACTGGAACCACCTTTGCGATGGTTCTCAGGCAATCCTGGAAACAATATATTGCATAGAGAGCCAGTGTGGTGTAGTGGTTAAGAGCAGATAGACTCTAATCTGGAGAACCAGGTTTGATTGCAACAACTCCTCTTCTTCTTCTTCTTCTTCTTCTTCTTCTTCTTCTTCTTCTTCCCCCCCACCCCCCCCCCCCCCGCCCCCCCCCACCCCCCGCCCCCCGCCCCCCCCCCCCCCCCCCCCCCCCCACCCCCCCCCCCCCCCCCCCCCCCCCCCCCCCCCCCCCCCTCCCCCCCCCCCCCCCCCCCCCCCCCCCCCCCCCCCCCCACCCCCCCCCCCCCCCACCACCCCCCCCCCCCACCCCCCCCCCCCCCCACCCCCCCCCCCCCCCCCCCCCCCCCCCCCCAACCCGCCCCCCCCCCCACCCCCCCTCCCCCAAAACCCCCCCCCCCCCCCACCCCCCCCCCCCCCCACCCCCCCCCCCCCCCCCCCCCCCCCCCCCCCACCCCCCCCCCCCCCCACCCCCCCCCCCCCCCCCCCCCCCCCCCCCCCACCCCCCCCCCCCCCCACCCCCCCCCCCCCCCACCCCCCCCCCCCCCCACCCCCCCCCCCCCCCACCCCCCCCCCCCCCCACCCCCCCCCCCCCCCACCCCCCCCCCCCCCCACCCCCCCCCCCCCCCACCCCCCCCCCCCCCCACCCCCCCCCCCCCCCACCCCCCCCCCCCCCCACCCCCCCCCCCCCCCACCCCCCCCCCCCCCCACCCCCCCCCCCCCCCACCCCCCCCCCCCCCCACCCCCCCCCCCCCCCACCCCCCCCCCCCCCCACCCCCCCCCCCCCCCACCCCCCCCCCCCCCCACCCCCCCCCCCCCCCACCCCCCCCCCCCCCCACCCCCCCCCCCCCCCACCCCCCCCCCCCCCCACCCCCCCCCCCCCCCACCCCCCCCCCCCCCCACCCCCCCCCCCCCCCACCCCCCCCCCCCCCCACCCCCCCCCCCCCCCACCCCCCCCCCCCCCCACCCCCCCCCCCCCCCACCCCCCCCCCCCCCCACCCCCCCCCCCCCCCACCCCCCCCCCCCCCCACCCCCCCCCCCCCCCACCCCCCCCCCCCCCCACCCCCCCCCCCCCCCACCCCCCCCCCCCCCCACCCCCCCCCCCCCCCACCCCCCCCCCCCCCCACCCCCCCCCCCCCCCACCCCCCCCCCCCCCCACCCCCCCCCCCCCCCACCCCCCCCCCCCCCCACCCCCCCCCCCCCCCACCCCCCCCCCCCCCCACCCCCCCCCCCCCCCACCCCCCCCCCCCCCCACCCCCCCCCCCCCCCACCCCCCCCCCCCCCCACCCCCCCCCCCCCCCACCCCCCCCCCCCCCCACCCCCCCCCCCCCCCACCCCCCCCCCCCCCCACCCCCCCCCCCCCCCACCCCCCCCCCCCCCCACCCCCCCCCCCCCCCACCCCCCCCCCCCCCCACCCCCCCCCCCCCCCACCCCCCCCCCCCCCCACCCCCCCCCCCCCCCACCCCCCCCCCCCCCCACCCCCCCCCCCCCCCACCCCCCCCCCCCCCCACCCCCCCCCCCCCCCACCCCCCCCCCCCCCCACCCCCCCCCCCCCCCACCCCCCCCCCCCCCCACCCCCCCCCCCCCCCACCCCCCCCCCCCCCCACCCCCCCCCCCCCCCACCCCCCCCCCCCCCCACCCCCCCCCCCCCCCACCCCCCCCCCCCCCCACCCCCCCCCCCCCCCACCCCCCCCCCCCCCCACCCCCCCCCCCCCCCACCCCCCCCCCCCCCCACCCCCCCCCCCCCCCACCCCCCCCCCCCCCCACCCCCCCCCCCCCCCACCCCCCCCCCCCCCCACCCCCCCCCCCCCCCACCCCCCCCCCCCCCCACCCCCCCCCCCCCCCACCCCCCCCCCCCCCCACCCCCCCCCCCCCCCACCCCCCCCCCCCCCCACCCCCCCCCCCCCCCACCCCCCCCCCCCCCCACCCCCCCCCCCCCCCACCCCCCCCCCCCCCCACCCCCCCCCCCCCCCACCCCCCCCCCCCCCCACCCCCCCCCCCCCCCACCCCCCCCCCCCCCCACCCCCCCCCCCCCCCACCCCCCCCCCCCCCCACCCCCCCCCCCCCCCACCCCCCCCCCCCCCCACCCCCCCCCCCCCCCACCCCCCCCCCCCCCCACCCCCCCCCCCCCCCACCCCCCCCCCCCCCCACCCCCCCCCCCCCCCACCCCCCCCCCCCCCCACCCCCCCCCCCCCCCACCCCCCCCCCCCCCCACCCCCCCCCCCCCCCACCCCCCCCCCCCCCCACCCCCCCCCCCCCCCACCCCCCCCCCCCCCCACCCCCCCCCCCCCCCACCCCCCCCCCCCCCCACCCCCCCCCCCCCCCACCCCCCCCCCCCCCCACCCCCCCCCCCCCCCACCCCCCCCCCCCCCCACCCCCCCCCCCCCCCACCCCCCCCCCCCCCCACCCCCCCCCCCCCCCACCCCCCCCCCCCCCCACCCCCCCCCCCCCCCACCCCCCCCCCCCCCCACCCCCCCCCCCCCCCACCCCCCCCCCCCCCCACCCCCCCCCCCCCCCACCCCCCCCCCCCCCCACCCCCCCCCCCCCCCACCCCCCCCCCCCCCCACCCCCCCCCCCCCCCACCCCCCCCCCCCCCCACCCCCCCCCCCCCCCACCCCCCCCCCCCCCCACCCCCCCCCCCCCCCACCCCCCCCCCCCCCCACCCCCCCCCCCCCCCACCCCCCCCCCCCCCCACCCCCCCCCCCCCCCACCCCCCCCCCCCCCCACCCCCCCCCCCCCCCACCCCCCCCCCCCCCCACCCCCCCCCCCCCCCACCCCCCCCCCCCCCCACCCCCCCCCCCCCCCACCCCCCCCCCCCCCCACCCCCCCCCCCCCCCACCCCCCCCCCCCCCCACCCCCCCCCCCCCCCACCCCCCCCCCCCCCCACCCCCCCCCCCCCCCACCCCCCCCCCCCCCCACCCCCCCCCCCCCCCACCCCCCCCCCCCCCCACCCCCCCCCCCCCCCACCCCCCCCCCCCCCCACCCCCCCCCCCCCCCACCCCCCCCCCCCCCCACCCCCCCCCCCCCCCACCCCCCCCCCCCCCCACCCCCCCCCCCCCCCACCCCCCCCCCCCCCCACCCCCCCCCCCCCCCACCCCCCCCCCCCCCCACCCCCCCCCCCCCCCACCCCCCCCCCCCCCCACCCCCCCCCCCCCCCACCCCCCCCCCCCCCCACCCCCCCCCCCCCCCACCCCCCCCCCCCCCCACCCCCCCCCCCCCCCACCCCCCCCCCCCCCCACCCCCCCCCCCCCCCACCCCCCCCCCCCCCCACCCCCCCCCCCCCCCACCCCCCCCCCCCCCCACCCCCCCCCCCCCCCACCCCCCCCCCCCCCCACCCCCCCCCCCCCCCACCCCCCCCCCCCCCCACCCCCCCCCCCCCCCACCCCCCCCCCCCCCCACCCCCCCCCCCCCCCACCCCCCCCCCCCCCCACCCCCCCCCCCCCCCACCCCCCCCCCCCCCCACCCCCCCCCCCCCCCACCCCCCCCCCCCCCCACCCCCCCCCCCCCCCACCCCCCCCCCCCCCCACCCCCCCCCCCCCCCACCCCCCCCCCCCCCCACCCCCCCCCCCCCCCACCCCCCCCCCCCCCCACCCCCCCCCCCCCCCACCCCCCCCCCCCCCCACCCCCCCCCCCCCCCACCCCCCCCCCCCCCCACCCCCCCCCCCCCCCACCCCCCCCCCCCCCCACCCCCCCCCCCCCCCACCCCCCCCCCCCCCCACCCCCCCCCCCCCCCACCCCCCCCCCCCCCCACCCCCCCCCCCCCCCACCCCCCCCCCCCCCCACCCCCCCCCCCCCCCACCCCCCCCCCCCCCCACCCCCCCCCCCCCCCACCCCCCCCCCCCCCCACCCCCCCCCCCCCCCACCCCCCCCCCCCCCCACCCCCCCCCCCCCCCACCCCCCCCCCCCCCCACCCCCCCCCCCCCCCACCCCCCCCCCCCCCCACCCCCCCCCCCCCCCACCCCCCCCCCCCCCCACCCCCCCCCCCCCCCACCCCCCCCCCCCCCCACCCCCCCCCCCCCCCACCCCCCCCCCCCCCCACCCCCCCCCCCCCCCACCCCCCCCCCCCCCCACCCCCCCCCCCCCCCACCCCCCCCCCCCCCCACCCCCCCCCCCCCCCACCCCCCCCCCCCCCCACCCCCCCCCCCCCCCACCCCCCCCCCCCCCCACCCCCCCCCCCCCCCACCCCCCCCCCCCCCCACCCCCCCCCCCCCCCACCCCCCCCCCCCCCCACCCCCCCCCCCCCCCACCCCCCCCCCCCCCCACCCCCCCCCCCCCCCACCCCCCCCCCCCCCCACCCCCCCCCCCCCCCACCCCCCCCCCCCCCCACCCCCCCCCCCCCCCACCCCCCCCCCCCCCCACCCCCCCCCCCCCCCACCCCCCCCCCCCCCCACCCCCCCCCCCCCCCACCCCCCCCCCCCCCCACCCCCCCCCCCCCCCACCCCCCCCCCCCCCCACCCCCCCCCCCCCCCACCCCCCCCCCCCCCCACCCCCCCCCCCCCCCACCCCCCCCCCCCCCCACCCCCCCCCCCCCCCACCCCCCCCCCCCCCCACCCCCCCCCCCCCCCACCCCCCCCCCCCCCCACCCCCCCCCCCCCCCACCCCCCCCCCCCCCCACCCCCCCCCCCCCCCACCCCCCCCCCCCCCCACCCCCCCCCCCCCCCACCCCCCCCCCCCCCCACCCCCCCCCCCCCCCACCCCCCCCCCCCCCCACCCCCCCCCCCCCCCACCCCCCCCCCCCCCCACCCCCCCCCCCCCCCACCCCCCCCCCCCCCCACCCCCCCCCCCCCCCACCCCCCCCCCCCCCCACCCCCCCCCCCCCCCACCCCCCCCCCCCCCCACCCCCCCCCCCCCCCACCCCCCCCCCCCCCCACCCCCCCCCCCCCCCACCCCCCCCCCCCCCCACCCCCCCCCCCCCCCACCCCCCCCCCCCCCCACCCCCCCCCCCCCCCACCCCCCCCCCCCCCCACCCCCCCCCCCCCCCACCCCCCCCCCCCCCCACCCCCCCCCCCCCCCACCCCCCCCCCCCCCCACCCCCCCCCCCCCCCACCCCCCCCCCCCCCCACCCCCCCCCCCCCCCACCCCCCCCCCCCCCCACCCCCCCCCCCCCCCACCCCCCCCCCCCCCCACCCCCCCCCCCCCCCACCCCCCCCCCCCCCCACCCCCCCCCCCCCCCACCCCCCCCCCCCCCCACCCCCCCCCCCCCCCACCCCCCCCCCCCCCCACCCCCCCCCCCCCCCACCCCCCCCCCCCCCCACCCCCCCCCCCCCCCACCCCCCCCCCCCCCCACCCCCCCCCCCCCCCACCCCCCCCCCCCCCCACCCCCCCCCCCCCCCACCCCCCCCCCCCCCCACCCCCCCCCCCCCCCACCCCCCCCCCCCCCCACCCCCCCCCCCCCCCACCCCCCCCCCCCCCCACCCCCCCCCCCCCCCACCCCCCCCCCCCCCCACCCCCCCCCCCCCCCACCCCCCCCCCCCCCCACCCCCCCCCCCCCCCACCCCCCCCCCCCCCCACCCCCCCCCCCCCCCACCCCCCCCCCCCCCCACCCCCCCCCCCCCCCACCCCCCCCCCCCCCCACCCCCCCCCCCCCCCACCCCCCCCCCCCCCCACCCCCCCCCCCCCCCACCCCCCCCCCCCCCCACCCCCCCCCCCCCCCACCCCCCCCCCCCCCCACCCCCCCCCCCCCCCACCCCCCCCCCCCCCCACCCCCCCCCCCCCCCACCCCCCCCCCCCCCCACCCCCCCCCCCCCCCACCCCCCCCCCCCCCCACCCCCCCCCCCCCCCACCCCCCCCCCCCCCCACCCCCCCCCCCCCCCACCCCCCCCCCCCCCCACCCCCCCCCCCCCCCACCCCCCCCCCCCCCCACCCCCCCCCCCCCCCACCCCCCCCCCCCCCCACCCCCCCCCCCCCCCACCCCCCCCCCCCCCCACCCCCCCCCCCCCCCACCCCCCCCCCCCCCCACCCCCCCCCCCCCCCACCCCCCCCCCCCCCCACCCCCCCCCCCCCCCACCCCCCCCCCCCCCCACCCCCCCCCCCCCCCACCCCCCCCCCCCCCCACCCCCCCCCCCCCCCACCCCCCCCCCCCCCCACCCCCCCCCCCCCCCACCCCCCCCCCCCCCCACCCCCCCCCCCCCCCACCCCCCCCCCCCCCCACCCCCCCCCCCCCCCACCCCCCCCCCCCCCCACCCCCCCCCCCCCCCACCCCCCCCCCCCCCCACCCCCCCCCCCCCCCACCCCCCCCCCCCCCCACCCCCCCCCCCCCCCACCCCCCCCCCCCCCCACCCCCCCCCCCCCCCACCCCCCCCCCCCCCCACCCCCCCCCCCCCCCACCCCCCCCCCCCCCCACCCCCCCCCCCCCCCACCCCCCCCCCCCCCCACCCCCCCCCCCCCCCACCCCCCCCCCCCCCCACCCCCCCCCCCCCCCACCCCCCCCCCCCCCCACCCCCCCCCCCCCCCACCCCCCCCCCCCCCCACCCCCCCCCCCCCCCACCCCCCCCCCCCCCCACCCCCCCCCCCCCCCACCCCCCCCCCCCCCCACCCCCCCCCCCCCCCACCCCCCCCCCCCCCCACCCCCCCCCCCCCCCACCCCCCCCCCCCCCCACCCCCCCCCCCCCCCACCCCCCCCCCCCCCCACCCCCCCCCCCCCCCACCCCCCCCCCCCCCCACCCCCCCCCCCCCCCACCCCCCCCCCCCCCCACCCCCCCCCCCCCCCACCCCCCCCCCCCCCCACCCCCCCCCCCCCCCACCCCCCCCCCCCCCCACCCCCCCCCCCCCCCACCCCCCCCCCCCCCCACCCCCCCCCCCCCCCACCCCCCCCCCCCCCCACCCCCCCCCCCCCCCACCCCCCCCCCCCCCCACCCCCCCCCCCCCCCACCCCCCCCCCCCCCCACCCCCCCCCCCCCCCACCCCCCCCCCCCCCCACCCCCCCCCCCCCCCACCCCCCCCCCCCCCCACCCCCCCCCCCCCCCACCCCCCCCCCCCCCCACCCCCCCCCCCCCCCACCCCCCCCCCCCCCCACCCCCCCCCCCCCCCACCCCCCCCCCCCCCCACCCCCCCCCCCCCCCACCCCCCCCCCCCCCCACCCCCCCCCCCCCCCACCCCCCCCCCCCCCCACCCCCCCCCCCCCCCACCCCCCCCCCCCCCCACCCCCCCCCCCCCCCACCCCCCCCCCCCCCCACCCCCCCCCCCCCCCACCCCCCCCCCCCCCCACCCCCCCCCCCCCCCACCCCCCCCCCCCCCCACCCCCCCCCCCCCCCACCCCCCCCCCCCCCCACCCCCCCCCCCCCCCACCCCCCCCCCCCCCCACCCCCCCCCCCCCCCACCCCCCCCCCCCCCCACCCCCCCCCCCCCCCACCCCCCCCCCCCCCCACCCCCCCCCCCCCCCACCCCCCCCCCCCCCCACCCCCCCCCCCCCCCACCCCCCCCCCCCCCCACCCCCCCCCCCCCCCACCCCCCCCCCCCCCCACCCCCCCCCCCCCCCACCCCCCCCCCCCCCCACCCCCCCCCCCCCCCACCCCCCCCCCCCCCCACCCCCCCCCCCCCCCACCCCCCCCCCCCCCCACCCCCCCCCCCCCCCACCCCCCCCCCCCCCCACCCCCCCCCCCCCCCACCCCCCCCCCCCCCCACCCCCCCCCCCCCCCACCCCCCCCCCCCCCCACCCCCCCCCCCCCCCACCCCCCCCCCCCCCCACCCCCCCCCCCCCCCACCCCCCCCCCCCCCCACCCCCCCCCCCCCCCACCCCCCCCCCCCCCCACCCCCCCCCCCCCCCACCCCCCCCCCCCCCCACCCCCCCCCCCCCCCACCCCCCCCCCCCCCCACCCCCCCCCCCCCCCACCCCCCCCCCCCCCCACCCCCCCCCCCCCCCACCCCCCCCCCCCCCCACCCCCCCCCCCCCCCACCCCCCCCCCCCCCCACCCCCCCCCCCCCCCACCCCCCCCCCCCCCCACCCCCCCCCCCCCCCACCCCCCCCCCCCCCCACCCCCCCCCCCCCCCACCCCCCCCCCCCCCCACCCCCCCCCCCCCCCACCCCCCCCCCCCCCCACCCCCCCCCCCCCCCACCCCCCCCCCCCCCCACCCCCCCCCCCCCCCACCCCCCCCCCCCCCCACCCCCCCCCCCCCCCACCCCCCCCCCCCCCCACCCCCCCCCCCCCCCACCCCCCCCCCCCCCCACCCCCCCCCCCCCCCACCCCCCCCCCCCCCCACCCCCCCCCCCCCCCACCCCCCCCCCCCCCCACCCCCCCCCCCCCCCACCCCCCCCCCCCCCCACCCCCCCCCCCCCCCACCCCCCCCCCCCCCCACCCCCCCCCCCCCCCACCCCCCCCCCCCCCCACCCCCCCCCCCCCCCACCCCCCCCCCCCCCCACCCCCCCCCCCCCCCACCCCCCCCCCCCCCCACCCCCCCCCCCCCCCACCCCCCCCCCCCCCCACCCCCCCCCCCCCCCACCCCCCCCCCCCCCCACCCCCCCCCCCCCCCACCCCCCCCCCCCCCCACCCCCCCCCCCCCCCACCCCCCCCCCCCCCCACCCCCCCCCCCCCCCACCCCCCCCCCCCCCCACCCCCCCCCCCCCCCACCCCCCCCCCCCCCCACCCCCCCCCCCCCCCACCCCCCCCCCCCCCCACCCCCCCCCCCCCCCACCCCCCCCCCCCCCCACCCCCCCCCCCCCCCACCCCCCCCCCCCCCCACCCCCCCCCCCCCCCACCCCCCCCCCCCCCCACCCCCCCCCCCCCCCACCCCCCCCCCCCCCCACCCCCCCCCCCCCCCACCCCCCCCCCCCCCCACCCCCCCCCCCCCCCACCCCCCCCCCCCCCCACCCCCCCCCCCCCCCACCCCCCCCCCCCCCCACCCCCCCCCCCCCCCACCCCCCCCCCCCCCCACCCCCCCCCCCCCCCACCCCCCCCCCCCCCCACCCCCCCCCCCCCCCACCCCCCCCCCCCCCCACCCCCCCCCCCCCCCACCCCCCCCCCCCCCCACCCCCCCCCCCCCCCACCCCCCCCCCCCCCCACCCCCCCCCCCCCCCACCCCCCCCCCCCCCCACCCCCCCCCCCCCCCACCCCCCCCCCCCCCCACCCCCCCCCCCCCCCACCCCCCCCCCCCCCCACCCCCCCCCCCCCCCACCCCCCCCCCCCCCCACCCCCCCCCCCCCCCACCCCCCCCCCCCCCCACCCCCCCCCCCCCCCACCCCCCCCCCCCCCCACCCCCCCCCCCCCCCACCCCCCCCCCCCCCCACCCCCCCCCCCCCCCACCCCCCCCCCCCCCCACCCCCCCCCCCCCCCACCCCCCCCCCCCCCCACCCCCCCCCCCCCCCACCCCCCCCCCCCCCCACCCCCCCCCCCCCCCACCCCCCCCCCCCCCCACCCCCCCCCCCCCCCACCCCCCCCCCCCCCCACCCCCCCCCCCCCCCACCCCCCCCCCCCCCCACCCCCCCCCCCCCCCACCCCCCCCCCCCCCCACCCCCCCCCCCCCCCACCCCCCCCCCCCCCCACCCCCCCCCCCCCCCACCCCCCCCCCCCCCCACCCCCCCCCCCCCCCACCCCCCCCCCCCCCCACCCCCCCCCCCCCCCACCCCCCCCCCCCCCCACCCCCCCCCCCCCCCACCCCCCCCCCCCCCCACCCCCCCCCCCCCCCACCCCCCCCCCCCCCCACCCCCCCCCCCCCCCACCCCCCCCCCCCCCCACCCCCCCCCCCCCCCACCCCCCCCCCCCCCCACCCCCCCCCCCCCCCACCCCCCCCCCCCCCCACCCCCCCCCCCCCCCACCCCCCCCCCCCCCCACCCCCCCCCCCCCCCACCCCCCCCCCCCCCCACCCCCCCCCCCCCCCACCCCCCCCCCCCCCCACCCCCCCCCCCCCCCACCCCCCCCCCCCCCCACCCCCCCCCCCCCCCACCCCCCCCCCCCCCCACCCCCCCCCCCCCCCACCCCCCCCCCCCCCCACCCCCCCCCCCCCCCACCCCCCCCCCCCCCCACCCCCCCCCCCCCCCACCCCCCCCCCCCCCCACCCCCCCCCCCCCCCACCCCCCCCCCCCCCCACCCCCCCCCCCCCCCACCCCCCCCCCCCCCCACCCCCCCCCCCCCCCACCCCCCCCCCCCCCCACCCCCCCCCCCCCCCACCCCCCCCCCCCCCCACCCCCCCCCCCCCCCACCCCCCCCCCCCCCCACCCCCCCCCCCCCCCACCCCCCCCCCCCCCCACCCCCCCCCCCCCCCACCCCCCCCCCCCCCCACCCCCCCCCCCCCCCACCCCCCCCCCCCCCCACCCCCCCCCCCCCCCACCCCCCCCCCCCCCCACCCCCCCCCCCCCCCACCCCCCCCCCCCCCCACCCCCCCCCCCCCCCACCCCCCCCCCCCCCCACCCCCCCCCCCCCCCACCCCCCCCCCCCCCCACCCCCCCCCCCCCCCACCCCCCCCCCCCCCCACCCCCCCCCCCCCCCACCCCCCCCCCCCCCCACCCCCCCCCCCCCCCACCCCCCCCCCCCCCCACCCCCCCCCCCCCCCACCCCCCCCCCCCCCCACCCCCCCCCCCCCCCACCCCCCCCCCCCCCCACCCCCCCCCCCCCCCACCCCCCCCCCCCCCCACCCCCCCCCCCCCCCACCCCCCCCCCCCCCCACCCCCCCCCCCCCCCACCCCCCCCCCCCCCCACCCCCCCCCCCCCCCACCCCCCCCCCCCCCCACCCCCCCCCCCCCCCACCCCCCCCCCCCCCCACCCCCCCCCCCCCCCACCCCCCCCCCCCCCCACCCCCCCCCCCCCCCACCCCCCCCCCCCCCCACCCCCCCCCCCCCCCACCCCCCCCCCCCCCCACCCCCCCCCCCCCCCACCCCCCCCCCCCCCCACCCCCCCCCCCCCCCACCCCCCCCCCCCCCCACCCCCCCCCCCCCCCACCCCCCCCCCCCCCCACCCCCCCCCCCCCCCACCCCCCCCCCCCCCCACCCCCCCCCCCCCCCACCCCCCCCCCCCCCCACCCCCCCCCCCCCCCACCCCCCCCCCCCCCCACCCCCCCCCCCCCCCACCCCCCCCCCCCCCCACCCCCCCCCCCCCCCACCCCCCCCCCCCCCCACCCCCCCCCCCCCCCACCCCCCCCCCCCCCCACCCCCCCCCCCCCCCACCCCCCCCCCCCCCCACCCCCCCCCCCCCCCACCCCCCCCCCCCCCCACCCCCCCCCCCCCCCACCCCCCCCCCCCCCCACCCCCCCCCCCCCCCACCCCCCCCCCCCCCCACCCCCCCCCCCCCCCACCCCCCCCCCCCCCCACCCCCCCCCCCCCCCACCCCCCCCCCCCCCCACCCCCCCCCCCCCCCACCCCCCCCCCCCCCCACCCCCCCCCCCCCCCACCCCCCCCCCCCCCCACCCCCCCCCCCCCCCACCCCCCCCCCCCCCCACCCCCCCCCCCCCCCACCCCCCCCCCCCCCCACCCCCCCCCCCCCCCACCCCCCCCCCCCCCCACCCCCCCCCCCCCCCACCCCCCCCCCCCCCCACCCCCCCCCCCCCCCACCCCCCCCCCCCCCCACCCCCCCCCCCCCCCACCCCCCCCCCCCCCCACCCCCCCCCCCCCCCACCCCCCCCCCCCCCCACCCCCCCCCCCCCCCACCCCCCCCCCCCCCCACCCCCCCCCCCCCCCACCCCCCCCCCCCCCCACCCCCCCCCCCCCCCACCCCCCCCCCCCCCCACCCCCCCCCCCCCCCACCCCCCCCCCCCCCCACCCCCCCCCCCCCCCACCCCCCCCCCCCCCCACCCCCCCCCCCCCCCACCCCCCCCCCCCCCCACCCCCCCCCCCCCCCACCCCCCCCCCCCCCCACCCCCCCCCCCCCCCACCCCCCCCCCCCCCCACCCCCCCCCCCCCCCACCCCCCCCCCCCCCCACCCCCCCCCCCCCCCACCCCCCCCCCCCCCCACCCCCCCCCCCCCCCACCCCCCCCCCCCCCCACCCCCCCCCCCCCCCACCCCCCCCCCCCCCCACCCCCCCCCCCCCCCACCCCCCCCCCCCCCCACCCCCCCCCCCCCCCACCCCCCCCCCCCCCCACCCCCCCCCCCCCCCACCCCCCCCCCCCCCCACCCCCCCCCCCCCCCACCCCCCCCCCCCCCCACCCCCCCCCCCCCCCACCCCCCCCCCCCCCCACCCCCCCCCCCCCCCACCCCCCCCCCCCCCCACCCCCCCCCCCCCCCACCCCCCCCCCCCCCCACCCCCCCCCCCCCCCACCCCCCCCCCCCCCCACCCCCCCCCCCCCCCACCCCCCCCCCCCCCCACCCCCCCCCCCCCCCACCCCCCCCCCCCCCCACCCCCCCCCCCCCCCACCCCCCCCCCCCCCCACCCCCCCCCCCCCCCACCCCCCCCCCCCCCCACCCCCCCCCCCCCCCACCCCCCCCCCCCCCCACCCCCCCCCCCCCCCACCCCCCCCCCCCCCCACCCCCCCCCCCCCCCACCCCCCCCCCCCCCCACCCCCCCCCCCCCCCACCCCCCCCCCCCCCCACCCCCCCCCCCCCCCACCCCCCCCCCCCCCCACCCCCCCCCCCCCCCACCCCCCCCCCCCCCCACCCCCCCCCCCCCCCACCCCCCCCCCCCCCCACCCCCCCCCCCCCCCACCCCCCCCCCCCCCCACCCCCCCCCCCCCCCACCCCCCCCCCCCCCCACCCCCCCCCCCCCCCACCCCCCCCCCCCCCCACCCCCCCCCCCCCCCACCCCCCCCCCCCCCCACCCCCCCCCCCCCCCACCCCCCCCCCCCCCCACCCCCCCCCCCCCCCACCCCCCCCCCCCCCCACCCCCCCCCCCCCCCACCCCCCCCCCCCCCCACCCCCCCCCCCCCCCACCCCCCCCCCCCCCCACCCCCCCCCCCCCCCACCCCCCCCCCCCCCCACCCCCCCCCCCCCCCACCCCCCCCCCCCCCCACCCCCCCCCCCCCCCACCCCCCCCCCCCCCCACCCCCCCCCCCCCCCACCCCCCCCCCCCCCCACCCCCCCCCCCCCCCACCCCCCCCCCCCCCCACCCCCCCCCCCCCCCACCCCCCCCCCCCCCCACCCCCCCCCCCCCCCACCCCCCCCCCCCCCCACCCCCCCCCCCCCCCACCCCCCCCCCCCCCCACCCCCCCCCCCCCCCACCCCCCCCCCCCCCCACCCCCCCCCCCCCCCACCCCCCCCCCCCCCCACCCCCCCCCCCCCCCACCCCCCCCCCCCCCCACCCCCCCCCCCCCCCACCCCCCCCCCCCCCCACCCCCCCCCCCCCCCACCCCCCCCCCCCCCCACCCCCCCCCCCCCCCACCCCCCCCCCCCCCCACCCCCCCCCCCCCCCACCCCCCCCCCCCCCCACCCCCCCCCCCCCCCACCCCCCCCCCCCCCCACCCCCCCCCCCCCCCACCCCCCCCCCCCCCCACCCCCCCCCCCCCCCACCCCCCCCCCCCCCCACCCCCCCCCCCCCCCACCCCCCCCCCCCCCCACCCCCCCCCCCCCCCACCCCCCCCCCCCCCCACCCCCCCCCCCCCCCACCCCCCCCCCCCCCCACCCCCCCCCCCCCCCACCCCCCCCCCCCCCCACCCCCCCCCCCCCCCACCCCCCCCCCCCCCCACCCCCCCCCCCCCCCACCCCCCCCCCCCCCCACCCCCCCCCCCCCCCACCCCCCCCCCCCCCCACCCCCCCCCCCCCCCACCCCCCCCCCCCCCCACCCCCCCCCCCCCCCACCCCCCCCCCCCCCCACCCCCCCCCCCCCCCACCCCCCCCCCCCCCCACCCCCCCCCCCCCCCACCCCCCCCCCCCCCCACCCCCCCCCCCCCCCACCCCCCCCCCCCCCCACCCCCCCCCCCCCCCACCCCCCCCCCCCCCCACCCCCCCCCCCCCCCACCCCCCCCCCCCCCCACCCCCCCCCCCCCCCACCCCCCCCCCCCCCCACCCCCCCCCCCCCCCACCCCCCCCCCCCCCCACCCCCCCCCCCCCCCACCCCCCCCCCCCCCCACCCCCCCCCCCCCCCACCCCCCCCCCCCCCCACCCCCCCCCCCCCCCACCCCCCCCCCCCCCCACCCCCCCCCCCCCCCACCCCCCCCCCCCCCCACCCCCCCCCCCCCCCACCCCCCCCCCCCCCCACCCCCCCCCCCCCCCACCCCCCCCCCCCCCCACCCCCCCCCCCCCCCACCCCCCCCCCCCCCCACCCCCCCCCCCCCCCACCCCCCCCCCCCCCCACCCCCCCCCCCCCCCACCCCCCCCCCCCCCCACCCCCCCCCCCCCCCACCCCCCCCCCCCCCCACCCCCCCCCCCCCCCACCCCCCCCCCCCCCCACCCCCCCCCCCCCCCACCCCCCCCCCCCCCCACCCCCCCCCCCCCCCACCCCCCCCCCCCCCCACCCCCCCCCCCCCCCACCCCCCCCCCCCCCCACCCCCCCCCCCCCCCACCCCCCCCCCCCCCCACCCCCCCCCCCCCCCACCCCCCCCCCCCCCCACCCCCCCCCCCCCCCACCCCCCCCCCCCCCCACCCCCCCCCCCCCCCACCCCCCCCCCCCCCCACCCCCCCCCCCCCCCACCCCCCCCCCCCCCCACCCCCCCCCCCCCCCACCCCCCCCCCCCCCCACCCCCCCCCCCCCCCACCCCCCCCCCCCCCCACCCCCCCCCCCCCCCACCCCCCCCCCCCCCCACCCCCCCCCCCCCCCACCCCCCCCCCCCCCCACCCCCCCCCCCCCCCACCCCCCCCCCCCCCCACCCCCCCCCCCCCCCACCCCCCCCCCCCCCCACCCCCCCCCCCCCCCACCCCCCCCCCCCCCCACCCCCCCCCCCCCCCACCCCCCCCCCCCCCCACCCCCCCCCCCCCCCACCCCCCCCCCCCCCCACCCCCCCCCCCCCCCACCCCCCCCCCCCCCCACCCCCCCCCCCCCCCACCCCCCCCCCCCCCCACCCCCCCCCCCCCCCACCCCCCCCCCCCCCCACCCCCCCCCCCCCCCACCCCCCCCCCCCCCCACCCCCCCCCCCCCCCACCCCCCCCCCCCCCCACCCCCCCCCCCCCCCACCCCCCCCCCCCCCCACCCCCCCCCCCCCCCACCCCCCCCCCCCCCCACCCCCCCCCCCCCCCACCCCCCCCCCCCCCCACCCCCCCCCCCCCCCACCCCCCCCCCCCCCCACCCCCCCCCCCCCCCACCCCCCCCCCCCCCCACCCCCCCCCCCCCCCACCCCCCCCCCCCCCCACCCCCCCCCCCCCCCACCCCCCCCCCCCCCCACCCCCCCCCCCCCCCACCCCCCCCCCCCCCCACCCCCCCCCCCCCCCACCCCCCCCCCCCCCCACCCCCCCCCCCCCCCACCCCCCCCCCCCCCCACCCCCCCCCCCCCCCACCCCCCCCCCCCCCCACCCCCCCCCCCCCCCACCCCCCCCCCCCCCCACCCCCCCCCCCCCCCACCCCCCCCCCCCCCCACCCCCCCCCCCCCCCACCCCCCCCCCCCCCCACCCCCCCCCCCCCCCACCCCCCCCCCCCCCCACCCCCCCCCCCCCCCACCCCCCCCCCCCCCCACCCCCCCCCCCCCCCACCCCCCCCCCCCCCCACCCCCCCCCCCCCCCACCCCCCCCCCCCCCCACCCCCCCCCCCCCCCACCCCCCCCCCCCCCCACCCCCCCCCCCCCCCACCCCCCCCCCCCCCCACCCCCCCCCCCCCCCACCCCCCCCCCCCCCCACCCCCCCCCCCCCCCACCCCCCCCCCCCCCCACCCCCCCCCCCCCCCACCCCCCCCCCCCCCCACCCCCCCCCCCCCCCACCCCCCCCCCCCCCCACCCCCCCCCCCCCCCACCCCCCCCCCCCCCCACCCCCCCCCCCCCCCACCCCCCCCCCCCCCCACCCCCCCCCCCCCCCACCCCCCCCCCCCCCCACCCCCCCCCCCCCCCACCCCCCCCCCCCCCCACCCCCCCCCCCCCCCACCCCCCCCCCCCCCCACCCCCCCCCCCCCCCACCCCCCCCCCCCCCCACCCCCCCCCCCCCCCACCCCCCCCCCCCCCCACCCCCCCCCCCCCCCACCCCCCCCCCCCCCCACCCCCCCCCCCCCCCACCCCCCCCCCCCCCCACCCCCCCCCCCCCCCACCCCCCCCCCCCCCCACCCCCCCCCCCCCCCACCCCCCCCCCCCCCCACCCCCCCCCCCCCCCACCCCCCCCCCCCCCCACCCCCCCCCCCCCCCACCCCCCCCCCCCCCCACCCCCCCCCCCCCCCACCCCCCCCCCCCCCCACCCCCCCCCCCCCCCACCCCCCCCCCCCCCCACCCCCCCCCCCCCCCACCCCCCCCCCCCCCCACCCCCCCCCCCCCCCACCCCCCCCCCCCCCCACCCCCCCCCCCCCCCACCCCCCCCCCCCCCCACCCCCCCCCCCCCCCACCCCCCCCCCCCCCCACCCCCCCCCCCCCCCACCCCCCCCCCCCCCCACCCCCCCCCCCCCCCACCCCCCCCCCCCCCCACCCCCCCCCCCCCCCACCCCCCCCCCCCCCCACCCCCCCCCCCCCCCACCCCCCCCCCCCCCCACCCCCCCCCCCCCCCACCCCCCCCCCCCCCCACCCCCCCCCCCCCCCACCCCCCCCCCCCCCCACCCCCCCCCCCCCCCACCCCCCCCCCCCCCCACCCCCCCCCCCCCCCACCCCCCCCCCCCCCCACCCCCCCCCCCCCCCACCCCCCCCCCCCCCCACCCCCCCCCCCCCCCACCCCCCCCCCCCCCCACCCCCCCCCCCCCCCACCCCCCCCCCCCCCCACCCCCCCCCCCCCCCACCCCCCCCCCCCCCCACCCCCCCCCCCCCCCACCCCCCCCCCCCCCCACCCCCCCCCCCCCCCACCCCCCCCCCCCCCCACCCCCCCCCCCCCCCACCCCCCCCCCCCCCCACCCCCCCCCCCCCCCACCCCCCCCCCCCCCCACCCCCCCCCCCCCCCACCCCCCCCCCCCCCCACCCCCCCCCCCCCCCACCCCCCCCCCCCCCCACCCCCCCCCCCCCCCACCCCCCCCCCCCCCCACCCCCCCCCCCCCCCACCCCCCCCCCCCCCCACCCCCCCCCCCCCCCACCCCCCCCCCCCCCCACCCCCCCCCCCCCCCACCCCCCCCCCCCCCCACCCCCCCCCCCCCCCACCCCCCCCCCCCCCCACCCCCCCCCCCCCCCACCCCCCCCCCCCCCCACCCCCCCCCCCCCCCACCCCCCCCCCCCCCCACCCCCCCCCCCCCCCACCCCCCCCCCCCCCCACCCCCCCCCCCCCCCACCCCCCCCCCCCCCCACCCCCCCCCCCCCCCACCCCCCCCCCCCCCCACCCCCCCCCCCCCCCACCCCCCCCCCCCCCCACCCCCCCCCCCCCCCACCCCCCCCCCCCCCCACCCCCCCCCCCCCCCACCCCCCCCCCCCCCCACCCCCCCCCCCCCCCACCCCCCCCCCCCCCCACCCCCCCCCCCCCCCACCCCCCCCCCCCCCCACCCCCCCCCCCCCCCACCCCCCCCCCCCCCCACCCCCCCCCCCCCCCACCCCCCCCCCCCCCCACCCCCCCCCCCCCCCACCCCCCCCCCCCCCCACCCCCCCCCCCCCCCACCCCCCCCCCCCCCCACCCCCCCCCCCCCCCACCCCCCCCCCCCCCCACCCCCCCCCCCCCCCACCCCCCCCCCCCCCCACCCCCCCCCCCCCCCACCCCCCCCCCCCCCCACCCCCCCCCCCCCCCACCCCCCCCCCCCCCCACCCCCCCCCCCCCCCACCCCCCCCCCCCCCCACCCCCCCCCCCCCCCACCCCCCCCCCCCCCCACCCCCCCCCCCCCCCACCCCCCCCCCCCCCCACCCCCCCCCCCCCCCACCCCCCCCCCCCCCCACCCCCCCCCCCCCCCACCCCCCCCCCCCCCCACCCCCCCCCCCCCCCACCCCCCCCCCCCCCCACCCCCCCCCCCCCCCACCCCCCCCCCCCCCCACCCCCCCCCCCCCCCACCCCCCCCCCCCCCCACCCCCCCCCCCCCCCACCCCCCCCCCCCCCCACCCCCCCCCCCCCCCACCCCCCCCCCCCCCCACCCCCCCCCCCCCCCACCCCCCCCCCCCCCCACCCCCCCCCCCCCCCACCCCCCCCCCCCCCCACCCCCCCCCCCCCCCACCCCCCCCCCCCCCCACCCCCCCCCCCCCCCACCCCCCCCCCCCCCCACCCCCCCCCCCCCCCACCCCCCCCCCCCCCCACCCCCCCCCCCCCCCACCCCCCCCCCCCCCCACCCCCCCCCCCCCCCACCCCCCCCCCCCCCCACCCCCCCCCCCCCCCACCCCCCCCCCCCCCCACCCCCCCCCCCCCCCACCCCCCCCCCCCCCCACCCCCCCCCCCCCCCACCCCCCCCCCCCCCCACCCCCCCCCCCCCCCACCCCCCCCCCCCCCCACCCCCCCCCCCCCCCACCCCCCCCCCCCCCCACCCCCCCCCCCCCCCACCCCCCCCCCCCCCCACCCCCCCCCCCCCCCACCCCCCCCCCCCCCCACCCCCCCCCCCCCCCACCCCCCCCCCCCCCCACCCCCCCCCCCCCCCACCCCCCCCCCCCCCCACCCCCCCCCCCCCCCACCCCCCCCCCCCCCCACCCCCCCCCCCCCCCACCCCCCCCCCCCCCCACCCCCCCCCCCCCCCACCCCCCCCCCCCCCCACCCCCCCCCCCCCCCACCCCCCCCCCCCCCCACCCCCCCCCCCCCCCACCCCCCCCCCCCCCCACCCCCCCCCCCCCCCACCCCCCCCCCCCCCCACCCCCCCCCCCCCCCACCCCCCCCCCCCCCCACCCCCCCCCCCCCCCACCCCCCCCCCCCCCCACCCCCCCCCCCCCCCACCCCCCCCCCCCCCCACCCCCCCCCCCCCCCACCCCCCCCCCCCCCCACCCCCCCCCCCCCCCACCCCCCCCCCCCCCCACCCCCCCCCCCCCCCACCCCCCCCCCCCCCCACCCCCCCCCCCCCCCACCCCCCCCCCCCCCCACCCCCCCCCCCCCCCACCCCCCCCCCCCCCCACCCCCCCCCCCCCCCACCCCCCCCCCCCCCCACCCCCCCCCCCCCCCACCCCCCCCCCCCCCCACCCCCCCCCCCCCCCACCCCCCCCCCCCCCCACCCCCCCCCCCCCCCACCCCCCCCCCCCCCCACCCCCCCCCCCCCCCACCCCCCCCCCCCCCCACCCCCCCCCCCCCCCACCCCCCCCCCCCCCCACCCCCCCCCCCCCCCACCCCCCCCCCCCCCCACCCCCCCCCCCCCCCACCCCCCCCCCCCCCCACCCCCCCCCCCCCCCACCCCCCCCCCCCCCCACCCCCCCCCCCCCCCACCCCCCCCCCCCCCCACCCCCCCCCCCCCCCACCCCCCCCCCCCCCCACCCCCCCCCCCCCCCACCCCCCCCCCCCCCCACCCCCCCCCCCCCCCACCCCCCCCCCCCCCCACCCCCCCCCCCCCCCACCCCCCCCCCCCCCCACCCCCCCCCCCCCCCACCCCCCCCCCCCCCCACCCCCCCCCCCCCCCACCCCCCCCCCCCCCCACCCCCCCCCCCCCCCACCCCCCCCCCCCCCCACCCCCCCCCCCCCCCACCCCCCCCCCCCCCCACCCCCCCCCCCCCCCACCCCCCCCCCCCCCCACCCCCCCCCCCCCCCACCCCCCCCCCCCCCCACCCCCCCCCCCCCCCACCCCCCCCCCCCCCCACCCCCCCCCCCCCCCACCCCCCCCCCCCCCCACCCCCCCCCCCCCCCACCCCCCCCCCCCCCCACCCCCCCCCCCCCCCACCCCCCCCCCCCCCCACCCCCCCCCCCCCCCACCCCCCCCCCCCCCCACCCCCCCCCCCCCCCACCCCCCCCCCCCCCCACCCCCCCCCCCCCCCACCCCCCCCCCCCCCCACCCCCCCCCCCCCCCACCCCCCCCCCCCCCCACCCCCCCCCCCCCCCACCCCCCCCCCCCCCCACCCCCCCCCCCCCCCACCCCCCCCCCCCCCCACCCCCCCCCCCCCCCACCCCCCCCCCCCCCCACCCCCCCCCCCCCCCACCCCCCCCCCCCCCCACCCCCCCCCCCCCCCACCCCCCCCCCCCCCCACCCCCCCCCCCCCCCACCCCCCCCCCCCCCCACCCCCCCCCCCCCCCACCCCCCCCCCCCCCCACCCCCCCCCCCCCCCACCCCCCCCCCCCCCCACCCCCCCCCCCCCCCACCCCCCCCCCCCCCCACCCCCCCCCCCCCCCACCCCCCCCCCCCCCCACCCCCCCCCCCCCCCACCCCCCCCCCCCCCCACCCCCCCCCCCCCCCACCCCCCCCCCCCCCCACCCCCCCCCCCCCCCACCCCCCCCCCCCCCCACCCCCCCCCCCCCCCACCCCCCCCCCCCCCCACCCCCCCCCCCCCCCACCCCCCCCCCCCCCCACCCCCCCCCCCCCCCACCCCCCCCCCCCCCCACCCCCCCCCCCCCCCACCCCCCCCCCCCCCCACCCCCCCCCCCCCCCACCCCCCCCCCCCCCCACCCCCCCCCCCCCCCACCCCCCCCCCCCCCCACCCCCCCCCCCCCCCACCCCCCCCCCCCCCCACCCCCCCCCCCCCCCACCCCCCCCCCCCCCCACCCCCCCCCCCCCCCACCCCCCCCCCCCCCCACCCCCCCCCCCCCCCACCCCCCCCCCCCCCCACCCCCCCCCCCCCCCACCCCCCCCCCCCCCCACCCCCCCCCCCCCCCACCCCCCCCCCCCCCCACCCCCCCCCCCCCCCACCCCCCCCCCCCCCCACCCCCCCCCCCCCCCACCCCCCCCCCCCCCCACCCCCCCCCCCCCCCACCCCCCCCCCCCCCCACCCCCCCCCCCCCCCACCCCCCCCCCCCCCCACCCCCCCCCCCCCCCACCCCCCCCCCCCCCCACCCCCCCCCCCCCCCACCCCCCCCCCCCCCCACCCCCCCCCCCCCCCACCCCCCCCCCCCCCCACCCCCCCCCCCCCCCACCCCCCCCCCCCCCCACCCCCCCCCCCCCCCACCCCCCCCCCCCCCCACCCCCCCCCCCCCCCACCCCCCCCCCCCCCCACCCCCCCCCCCCCCCACCCCCCCCCCCCCCCACCCCCCCCCCCCCCCACCCCCCCCCCCCCCCACCCCCCCCCCCCCCCACCCCCCCCCCCCCCCACCCCCCCCCCCCCCCACCCCCCCCCCCCCCCACCCCCCCCCCCCCCCACCCCCCCCCCCCCCCACCCCCCCCCCCCCCCACCCCCCCCCCCCCCCACCCCCCCCCCCCCCCACCCCCCCCCCCCCCCACCCCCCCCCCCCCCCACCCCCCCCCCCCCCCACCCCCCCCCCCCCCCACCCCCCCCCCCCCCCACCCCCCCCCCCCCCCACCCCCCCCCCCCCCCACCCCCCCCCCCCCCCACCCCCCCCCCCCCCCACCCCCCCCCCCCCCCACCCCCCCCCCCCCCCACCCCCCCCCCCCCCCACCCCCCCCCCCCCCCACCCCCCCCCCCCCCCACCCCCCCCCCCCCCCACCCCCCCCCCCCCCCACCCCCCCCCCCCCCCACCCCCCCCCCCCCCCACCCCCCCCCCCCCCCACCCCCCCCCCCCCCCACCCCCCCCCCCCCCCACCCCCCCCCCCCCCCACCCCCCCCCCCCCCCACCCCCCCCCCCCCCCACCCCCCCCCCCCCCCACCCCCCCCCCCCCCCACCCCCCCCCCCCCCCACCCCCCCCCCCCCCCACCCCCCCCCCCCCCCACCCCCCCCCCCCCCCACCCCCCCCCCCCCCCACCCCCCCCCCCCCCCACCCCCCCCCCCCCCCACCCCCCCCCCCCCCCACCCCCCCCCCCCCCCACCCCCCCCCCCCCCCACCCCCCCCCCCCCCCACCCCCCCCCCCCCCCACCCCCCCCCCCCCCCACCCCCCCCCCCCCCCACCCCCCCCCCCCCCCACCCCCCCCCCCCCCCACCCCCCCCCCCCCCCACCCCCCCCCCCCCCCACCCCCCCCCCCCCCCACCCCCCCCCCCCCCCACCCCCCCCCCCCCCCACCCCCCCCCCCCCCCACCCCCCCCCCCCCCCACCCCCCCCCCCCCCCACCCCCCCCCCCCCCCACCCCCCCCCCCCCCCACCCCCCCCCCCCCCCACCCCCCCCCCCCCCCACCCCCCCCCCCCCCCACCCCCCCCCCCCCCCACCCCCCCCCCCCCCCACCCCCCCCCCCCCCCACCCCCCCCCCCCCCCACCCCCCCCCCCCCCCACCCCCCCCCCCCCCCACCCCCCCCCCCCCCCACCCCCCCCCCCCCCCACCCCCCCCCCCCCCCACCCCCCCCCCCCCCCACCCCCCCCCCCCCCCACCCCCCCCCCCCCCCACCCCCCCCCCCCCCCACCCCCCCCCCCCCCCACCCCCCCCCCCCCCCACCCCCCCCCCCCCCCACCCCCCCCCCCCCCCACCCCCCCCCCCCCCCACCCCCCCCCCCCCCCACCCCCCCCCCCCCCCACCCCCCCCCCCCCCCACCCCCCCCCCCCCCCACCCCCCCCCCCCCCCACCCCCCCCCCCCCCCACCCCCCCCCCCCCCCACCCCCCCCCCCCCCCACCCCCCCCCCCCCCCACCCCCCCCCCCCCCCACCCCCCCCCCCCCCCACCCCCCCCCCCCCCCACCCCCCCCCCCCCCCACCCCCCCCCCCCCCCACCCCCCCCCCCCCCCACCCCCCCCCCCCCCCACCCCCCCCCCCCCCCACCCCCCCCCCCCCCCACCCCCCCCCCCCCCCACCCCCCCCCCCCCCCACCCCCCCCCCCCCCCACCCCCCCCCCCCCCCACCCCCCCCCCCCCCCACCCCCCCCCCCCCCCACCCCCCCCCCCCCCCACCCCCCCCCCCCCCCACCCCCCCCCCCCCCCACCCCCCCCCCCCCCCACCCCCCCCCCCCCCCACCCCCCCCCCCCCCCACCCCCCCCCCCCCCCACCCCCCCCCCCCCCCACCCCCCCCCCCCCCCACCCCCCCCCCCCCCCACCCCCCCCCCCCCCCACCCCCCCCCCCCCCCACCCCCCCCCCCCCCCACCCCCCCCCCCCCCCACCCCCCCCCCCCCCCACCCCCCCCCCCCCCCACCCCCCCCCCCCCCCACCCCCCCCCCCCCCCACCCCCCCCCCCCCCCACCCCCCCCCCCCCCCACCCCCCCCCCCCCCCACCCCCCCCCCCCCCCACCCCCCCCCCCCCCCACCCCCCCCCCCCCCCACCCCCCCCCCCCCCCACCCCCCCCCCCCCCCACCCCCCCCCCCCCCCACCCCCCCCCCCCCCCACCCCCCCCCCCCCCCACCCCCCCCCCCCCCCACCCCCCCCCCCCCCCACCCCCCCCCCCCCCCACCCCCCCCCCCCCCCACCCCCCCCCCCCCCCACCCCCCCCCCCCCCCACCCCCCCCCCCCCCCACCCCCCCCCCCCCCCACCCCCCCCCCCCCCCACCCCCCCCCCCCCCCACCCCCCCCCCCCCCCACCCCCCCCCCCCCCCACCCCCCCCCCCCCCCACCCCCCCCCCCCCCCACCCCCCCCCCCCCCCACCCCCCCCCCCCCCCACCCCCCCCCCCCCCCACCCCCCCCCCCCCCCACCCCCCCCCCCCCCCACCCCCCCCCCCCCCCACCCCCCCCCCCCCCCACCCCCCCCCCCCCCCACCCCCCCCCCCCCCCACCCCCCCCCCCCCCCACCCCCCCCCCCCCCCACCCCCCCCCCCCCCCACCCCCCCCCCCCCCCACCCCCCCCCCCCCCCACCCCCCCCCCCCCCCACCCCCCCCCCCCCCCACCCCCCCCCCCCCCCACCCCCCCCCCCCCCCACCCCCCCCCCCCCCCACCCCCCCCCCCCCCCACCCCCCCCCCCCCCCACCCCCCCCCCCCCCCACCCCCCCCCCCCCCCACCCCCCCCCCCCCCCACCCCCCCCCCCCCCCACCCCCCCCCCCCCCCACCCCCCCCCCCCCCCACCCCCCCCCCCCCCCACCCCCCCCCCCCCCCACCCCCCCCCCCCCCCACCCCCCCCCCCCCCCACCCCCCCCCCCCCCCACCCCCCCCCCCCCCCACCCCCCCCCCCCCCCACCCCCCCCCCCCCCCACCCCCCCCCCCCCCCACCCCCCCCCCCCCCCACCCCCCCCCCCCCCCACCCCCCCCCCCCCCCACCCCCCCCCCCCCCCACCCCCCCCCCCCCCCACCCCCCCCCCCCCCCACCCCCCCCCCCCCCCACCCCCCCCCCCCCCCACCCCCCCCCCCCCCCACCCCCCCCCCCCCCCACCCCCCCCCCCCCCCACCCCCCCCCCCCCCCACCCCCCCCCCCCCCCACCCCCCCCCCCCCCCACCCCCCCCCCCCCCCACCCCCCCCCCCCCCCACCCCCCCCCCCCCCCACCCCCCCCCCCCCCCACCCCCCCCCCCCCCCACCCCCCCCCCCCCCCACCCCCCCCCCCCCCCACCCCCCCCCCCCCCCACCCCCCCCCCCCCCCACCCCCCCCCCCCCCCACCCCCCCCCCCCCCCACCCCCCCCCCCCCCCACCCCCCCCCCCCCCCACCCCCCCCCCCCCCCACCCCCCCCCCCCCCCACCCCCCCCCCCCCCCACCCCCCCCCCCCCCCACCCCCCCCCCCCCCCACCCCCCCCCCCCCCCACCCCCCCCCCCCCCCACCCCCCCCCCCCCCCACCCCCCCCCCCCCCCACCCCCCCCCCCCCCCACCCCCCCCCCCCCCCACCCCCCCCCCCCCCCACCCCCCCCCCCCCCCACCCCCCCCCCCCCCCACCCCCCCCCCCCCCCACCCCCCCCCCCCCCCACCCCCCCCCCCCCCCACCCCCCCCCCCCCCCACCCCCCCCCCCCCCCACCCCCCCCCCCCCCCACCCCCCCCCCCCCCCACCCCCCCCCCCCCCCACCCCCCCCCCCCCCCACCCCCCCCCCCCCCCACCCCCCCCCCCCCCCACCCCCCCCCCCCCCCACCCCCCCCCCCCCCCACCCCCCCCCCCCCCCACCCCCCCCCCCCCCCACCCCCCCCCCCCCCCACCCCCCCCCCCCCCCACCCCCCCCCCCCCCCACCCCCCCCCCCCCCCACCCCCCCCCCCCCCCACCCCCCCCCCCCCCCACCCCCCCCCCCCCCCACCCCCCCCCCCCCCCACCCCCCCCCCCCCCCACCCCCCCCCCCCCCCACCCCCCCCCCCCCCCACCCCCCCCCCCCCCCACCCCCCCCCCCCCCCACCCCCCCCCCCCCCCACCCCCCCCCCCCCCCACCCCCCCCCCCCCCCACCCCCCCCCCCCCCCACCCCCCCCCCCCCCCACCCCCCCCCCCCCCCACCCCCCCCCCCCCCCACCCCCCCCCCCCCCCACCCCCCCCCCCCCCCACCCCCCCCCCCCCCCACCCCCCCCCCCCCCCACCCCCCCCCCCCCCCACCCCCCCCCCCCCCCACCCCCCCCCCCCCCCACCCCCCCCCCCCCCCACCCCCCCCCCCCCCCACCCCCCCCCCCCCCCACCCCCCCCCCCCCCCACCCCCCCCCCCCCCCACCCCCCCCCCCCCCCACCCCCCCCCCCCCCCACCCCCCCCCCCCCCCACCCCCCCCCCCCCCCACCCCCCCCCCCCCCCACCCCCCCCCCCCCCCACCCCCCCCCCCCCCCACCCCCCCCCCCCCCCACCCCCCCCCCCCCCCACCCCCCCCCCCCCCCACCCCCCCCCCCCCCCACCCCCCCCCCCCCCCACCCCCCCCCCCCCCCACCCCCCCCCCCCCCCACCCCCCCCCCCCCCCACCCCCCCCCCCCCCCACCCCCCCCCCCCCCCACCCCCCCCCCCCCCCACCCCCCCCCCCCCCCACCCCCCCCCCCCCCCACCCCCCCCCCCCCCCACCCCCCCCCCCCCCCACCCCCCCCCCCCCCCACCCCCCCCCCCCCCCACCCCCCCCCCCCCCCACCCCCCCCCCCCCCCACCCCCCCCCCCCCCCACCCCCCCCCCCCCCCACCCCCCCCCCCCCCCACCCCCCCCCCCCCCCACCCCCCCCCCCCCCCACCCCCCCCCCCCCCCACCCCCCCCCCCCCCCACCCCCCCCCCCCCCCACCCCCCCCCCCCCCCACCCCCCCCCCCCCCCACCCCCCCCCCCCCCCACCCCCCCCCCCCCCCACCCCCCCCCCCCCCCACCCCCCCCCCCCCCCACCCCCCCCCCCCCCCACCCCCCCCCCCCCCCACCCCCCCCCCCCCCCACCCCCCCCCCCCCCCACCCCCCCCCCCCCCCACCCCCCCCCCCCCCCACCCCCCCCCCCCCCCACCCCCCCCCCCCCCCACCCCCCCCCCCCCCCACCCCCCCCCCCCCCCACCCCCCCCCCCCCCCACCCCCCCCCCCCCCCACCCCCCCCCCCCCCCACCCCCCCCCCCCCCCACCCCCCCCCCCCCCCACCCCCCCCCCCCCCCACCCCCCCCCCCCCCCACCCCCCCCCCCCCCCACCCCCCCCCCCCCCCACCCCCCCCCCCCCCCACCCCCCCCCCCCCCCACCCCCCCCCCCCCCCACCCCCCCCCCCCCCCACCCCCCCCCCCCCCCACCCCCCCCCCCCCCCACCCCCCCCCCCCCCCACCCCCCCCCCCCCCCACCCCCCCCCCCCCCCACCCCCCCCCCCCCCCACCCCCCCCCCCCCCCACCCCCCCCCCCCCCCACCCCCCCCCCCCCCCACCCCCCCCCCCCCCCACCCCCCCCCCCCCCCACCCCCCCCCCCCCCCACCCCCCCCCCCCCCCACCCCCCCCCCCCCCCACCCCCCCCCCCCCCCACCCCCCCCCCCCCCCACCCCCCCCCCCCCCCACCCCCCCCCCCCCCCACCCCCCCCCCCCCCCACCCCCCCCCCCCCCCACCCCCCCCCCCCCCCACCCCCCCCCCCCCCCACCCCCCCCCCCCCCCACCCCCCCCCCCCCCCACCCCCCCCCCCCCCCACCCCCCCCCCCCCCCACCCCCCCCCCCCCCCACCCCCCCCCCCCCCCACCCCCCCCCCCCCCCACCCCCCCCCCCCCCCACCCCCCCCCCCCCCCACCCCCCCCCCCCCCCACCCCCCCCCCCCCCCACCCCCCCCCCCCCCCACCCCCCCCCCCCCCCACCCCCCCCCCCCCCCACCCCCCCCCCCCCCCACCCCCCCCCCCCCCCACCCCCCCCCCCCCCCACCCCCCCCCCCCCCCACCCCCCCCCCCCCCCACCCCCCCCCCCCCCCACCCCCCCCCCCCCCCACCCCCCCCCCCCCCCACCCCCCCCCCCCCCCACCCCCCCCCCCCCCCACCCCCCCCCCCCCCCACCCCCCCCCCCCCCCACCCCCCCCCCCCCCCACCCCCCCCCCCCCCCACCCCCCCCCCCCCCCACCCCCCCCCCCCCCCACCCCCCCCCCCCCCCACCCCCCCCCCCCCCCACCCCCCCCCCCCCCCACCCCCCCCCCCCCCCACCCCCCCCCCCCCCCACCCCCCCCCCCCCCCACCCCCCCCCCCCCCCACCCCCCCCCCCCCCCACCCCCCCCCCCCCCCACCCCCCCCCCCCCCCACCCCCCCCCCCCCCCACCCCCCCCCCCCCCCACCCCCCCCCCCCCCCACCCCCCCCCCCCCCCACCCCCCCCCCCCCCCACCCCCCCCCCCCCCCACCCCCCCCCCCCCCCACCCCCCCCCCCCCCCACCCCCCCCCCCCCCCACCCCCCCCCCCCCCCACCCCCCCCCCCCCCCACCCCCCCCCCCCCCCACCCCCCCCCCCCCCCACCCCCCCCCCCCCCCACCCCCCCCCCCCCCCACCCCCCCCCCCCCCCACCCCCCCCCCCCCCCACCCCCCCCCCCCCCCACCCCCCCCCCCCCCCACCCCCCCCCCCCCCCACCCCCCCCCCCCCCCACCCCCCCCCCCCCCCACCCCCCCCCCCCCCCACCCCCCCCCCCCCCCACCCCCCCCCCCCCCCACCCCCCCCCCCCCCCACCCCCCCCCCCCCCCACCCCCCCCCCCCCCCACCCCCCCCCCCCCCCACCCCCCCCCCCCCCCACCCCCCCCCCCCCCCACCCCCCCCCCCCCCCACCCCCCCCCCCCCCCACCCCCCCCCCCCCCCACCCCCCCCCCCCCCCACCCCCCCCCCCCCCCACCCCCCCCCCCCCCCACCCCCCCCCCCCCCCACCCCCCCCCCCCCCCACCCCCCCCCCCCCCCACCCCCCCCCCCCCCCACCCCCCCCCCCCCCCACCCCCCCCCCCCCCCACCCCCCCCCCCCCCCACCCCCCCCCCCCCCCACCCCCCCCCCCCCCCACCCCCCCCCCCCCCCACCCCCCCCCCCCCCCACCCCCCCCCCCCCCCACCCCCCCCCCCCCCCACCCCCCCCCCCCCCCACCCCCCCCCCCCCCCACCCCCCCCCCCCCCCACCCCCCCCCCCCCCCACCCCCCCCCCCCCCCACCCCCCCCCCCCCCCACCCCCCCCCCCCCCCACCCCCCCCCCCCCCCACCCCCCCCCCCCCCCACCCCCCCCCCCCCCCACCCCCCCCCCCCCCCACCCCCCCCCCCCCCCACCCCCCCCCCCCCCCACCCCCCCCCCCCCCCACCCCCCCCCCCCCCCACCCCCCCCCCCCCCCACCCCCCCCCCCCCCCACCCCCCCCCCCCCCCACCCCCCCCCCCCCCCACCCCCCCCCCCCCCCACCCCCCCCCCCCCCCACCCCCCCCCCCCCCCACCCCCCCCCCCCCCCACCCCCCCCCCCCCCCACCCCCCCCCCCCCCCACCCCCCCCCCCCCCCACCCCCCCCCCCCCCCACCCCCCCCCCCCCCCACCCCCCCCCCCCCCCACCCCCCCCCCCCCCCACCCCCCCCCCCCCCCACCCCCCCCCCCCCCCACCCCCCCCCCCCCCCACCCCCCCCCCCCCCCACCCCCCCCCCCCCCCACCCCCCCCCCCCCCCACCCCCCCCCCCCCCCACCCCCCCCCCCCCCCACCCCCCCCCCCCCCCACCCCCCCCCCCCCCCACCCCCCCCCCCCCCCACCCCCCCCCCCCCCCACCCCCCCCCCCCCCCACCCCCCCCCCCCCCCACCCCCCCCCCCCCCCACCCCCCCCCCCCCCCACCCCCCCCCCCCCCCACCCCCCCCCCCCCCCACCCCCCCCCCCCCCCACCCCCCCCCCCCCCCACCCCCCCCCCCCCCCACCCCCCCCCCCCCCCACCCCCCCCCCCCCCCACCCCCCCCCCCCCCCACCCCCCCCCCCCCCCACCCCCCCCCCCCCCCACCCCCCCCCCCCCCCACCCCCCCCCCCCCCCACCCCCCCCCCCCCCCACCCCCCCCCCCCCCCACCCCCCCCCCCCCCCACCCCCCCCCCCCCCCACCCCCCCCCCCCCCCACCCCCCCCCCCCCCCACCCCCCCCCCCCCCCACCCCCCCCCCCCCCCACCCCCCCCCCCCCCCACCCCCCCCCCCCCCCACCCCCCCCCCCCCCCACCCCCCCCCCCCCCCACCCCCCCCCCCCCCCACCCCCCCCCCCCCCCACCCCCCCCCCCCCCCACCCCCCCCCCCCCCCACCCCCCCCCCCCCCCACCCCCCCCCCCCCCCACCCCCCCCCCCCCCCACCCCCCCCCCCCCCCACCCCCCCCCCCCCCCACCCCCCCCCCCCCCCACCCCCCCCCCCCCCCACCCCCCCCCCCCCCCACCCCCCCCCCCCCCCACCCCCCCCCCCCCCCACCCCCCCCCCCCCCCACCCCCCCCCCCCCCCACCCCCCCCCCCCCCCACCCCCCCCCCCCCCCACCCCCCCCCCCCCCCACCCCCCCCCCCCCCCACCCCCCCCCCCCCCCACCCCCCCCCCCCCCCACCCCCCCCCCCCCCCACCCCCCCCCCCCCCCACCCCCCCCCCCCCCCACCCCCCCCCCCCCCCACCCCCCCCCCCCCCCACCCCCCCCCCCCCCCACCCCCCCCCCCCCCCACCCCCCCCCCCCCCCACCCCCCCCCCCCCCCACCCCCCCCCCCCCCCACCCCCCCCCCCCCCCACCCCCCCCCCCCCCCACCCCCCCCCCCCCCCACCCCCCCCCCCCCCCACCCCCCCCCCCCCCCACCCCCCCCCCCCCCCACCCCCCCCCCCCCCCACCCCCCCCCCCCCCCACCCCCCCCCCCCCCCACCCCCCCCCCCCCCCACCCCCCCCCCCCCCCACCCCCCCCCCCCCCCACCCCCCCCCCCCCCCACCCCCCCCCCCCCCCACCCCCCCCCCCCCCCACCCCCCCCCCCCCCCACCCCCCCCCCCCCCCACCCCCCCCCCCCCCCACCCCCCCCCCCCCCCACCCCCCCCCCCCCCCACCCCCCCCCCCCCCCACCCCCCCCCCCCCCCACCCCCCCCCCCCCCCACCCCCCCCCCCCCCCACCCCCCCCCCCCCCCACCCCCCCCCCCCCCCACCCCCCCCCCCCCCCACCCCCCCCCCCCCCCACCCCCCCCCCCCCCCACCCCCCCCCCCCCCCACCCCCCCCCCCCCCCACCCCCCCCCCCCCCCACCCCCCCCCCCCCCCACCCCCCCCCCCCCCCACCCCCCCCCCCCCCCACCCCCCCCCCCCCCCACCCCCCCCCCCCCCCACCCCCCCCCCCCCCCACCCCCCCCCCCCCCCACCCCCCCCCCCCCCCACCCCCCCCCCCCCCCACCCCCCCCCCCCCCCACCCCCCCCCCCCCCCACCCCCCCCCCCCCCCACCCCCCCCCCCCCCCACCCCCCCCCCCCCCCACCCCCCCCCCCCCCCACCCCCCCCCCCCCCCACCCCCCCCCCCCCCCACCCCCCCCCCCCCCCACCCCCCCCCCCCCCCACCCCCCCCCCCCCCCACCCCCCCCCCCCCCCACCCCCCCCCCCCCCCACCCCCCCCCCCCCCCACCCCCCCCCCCCCCCACCCCCCCCCCCCCCCACCCCCCCCCCCCCCCACCCCCCCCCCCCCCCACCCCCCCCCCCCCCCACCCCCCCCCCCCCCCACCCCCCCCCCCCCCCACCCCCCCCCCCCCCCACCCCCCCCCCCCCCCACCCCCCCCCCCCCCCACCCCCCCCCCCCCCCACCCCCCCCCCCCCCCACCCCCCCCCCCCCCCACCCCCCCCCCCCCCCACCCCCCCCCCCCCCCACCCCCCCCCCCCCCCACCCCCCCCCCCCCCCACCCCCCCCCCCCCCCACCCCCCCCCCCCCCCACCCCCCCCCCCCCCCACCCCCCCCCCCCCCCACCCCCCCCCCCCCCCACCCCCCCCCCCCCCCACCCCCCCCCCCCCCCACCCCCCCCCCCCCCCACCCCCCCCCCCCCCCACCCCCCCCCCCCCCCACCCCCCCCCCCCCCCACCCCCCCCCCCCCCCACCCCCCCCCCCCCCCACCCCCCCCCCCCCCCACCCCCCCCCCCCCCCACCCCCCCCCCCCCCCACCCCCCCCCCCCCCCACCCCCCCCCCCCCCCACCCCCCCCCCCCCCCACCCCCCCCCCCCCCCACCCCCCCCCCCCCCCACCCCCCCCCCCCCCCACCCCCCCCCCCCCCCACCCCCCCCCCCCCCCACCCCCCCCCCCCCCCACCCCCCCCCCCCCCCACCCCCCCCCCCCCCCACCCCCCCCCCCCCCCACCCCCCCCCCCCCCCACCCCCCCCCCCCCCCACCCCCCCCCCCCCCCACCCCCCCCCCCCCCCACCCCCCCCCCCCCCCACCCCCCCCCCCCCCCACCCCCCCCCCCCCCCACCCCCCCCCCCCCCCACCCCCCCCCCCCCCCACCCCCCCCCCCCCCCACCCCCCCCCCCCCCCACCCCCCCCCCCCCCCACCCCCCCCCCCCCCCACCCCCCCCCCCCCCCACCCCCCCCCCCCCCCACCCCCCCCCCCCCCCACCCCCCCCCCCCCCCACCCCCCCCCCCCCCCACCCCCCCCCCCCCCCACCCCCCCCCCCCCCCACCCCCCCCCCCCCCCACCCCCCCCCCCCCCCACCCCCCCCCCCCCCCACCCCCCCCCCCCCCCACCCCCCCCCCCCCCCACCCCCCCCCCCCCCCACCCCCCCCCCCCCCCACCCCCCCCCCCCCCCACCCCCCCCCCCCCCCACCCCCCCCCCCCCCCACCCCCCCCCCCCCCCACCCCCCCCCCCCCCCACCCCCCCCCCCCCCCACCCCCCCCCCCCCCCACCCCCCCCCCCCCCCACCCCCCCCCCCCCCCACCCCCCCCCCCCCCCACCCCCCCCCCCCCCCACCCCCCCCCCCCCCCACCCCCCCCCCCCCCCACCCCCCCCCCCCCCCACCCCCCCCCCCCCCCACCCCCCCCCCCCCCCACCCCCCCCCCCCCCCACCCCCCCCCCCCCCCACCCCCCCCCCCCCCCACCCCCCCCCCCCCCCACCCCCCCCCCCCCCCACCCCCCCCCCCCCCCACCCCCCCCCCCCCCCACCCCCCCCCCCCCCCACCCCCCCCCCCCCCCACCCCCCCCCCCCCCCACCCCCCCCCCCCCCCACCCCCCCCCCCCCCCACCCCCCCCCCCCCCCACCCCCCCCCCCCCCCACCCCCCCCCCCCCCCACCCCCCCCCCCCCCCACCCCCCCCCCCCCCCACCCCCCCCCCCCCCCACCCCCCCCCCCCCCCACCCCCCCCCCCCCCCACCCCCCCCCCCCCCCACCCCCCCCCCCCCCCACCCCCCCCCCCCCCCACCCCCCCCCCCCCCCACCCCCCCCCCCCCCCACCCCCCCCCCCCCCCACCCCCCCCCCCCCCCACCCCCCCCCCCCCCCACCCCCCCCCCCCCCCACCCCCCCCCCCCCCCACCCCCCCCCCCCCCCACCCCCCCCCCCCCCCACCCCCCCCCCCCCCCACCCCCCCCCCCCCCCACCCCCCCCCCCCCCCACCCCCCCCCCCCCCCACCCCCCCCCCCCCCCACCCCCCCCCCCCCCCACCCCCCCCCCCCCCCACCCCCCCCCCCCCCCACCCCCCCCCCCCCCCACCCCCCCCCCCCCCCACCCCCCCCCCCCCCCACCCCCCCCCCCCCCCACCCCCCCCCCCCCCCACCCCCCCCCCCCCCCACCCCCCCCCCCCCCCACCCCCCCCCCCCCCCACCCCCCCCCCCCCCCACCCCCCCCCCCCCCCACCCCCCCCCCCCCCCACCCCCCCCCCCCCCCACCCCCCCCCCCCCCCACCCCCCCCCCCCCCCACCCCCCCCCCCCCCCACCCCCCCCCCCCCCCACCCCCCCCCCCCCCCACCCCCCCCCCCCCCCACCCCCCCCCCCCCCCACCCCCCCCCCCCCCCACCCCCCCCCCCCCCCACCCCCCCCCCCCCCCACCCCCCCCCCCCCCCACCCCCCCCCCCCCCCACCCCCCCCCCCCCCCACCCCCCCCCCCCCCCACCCCCCCCCCCCCCCACCCCCCCCCCCCCCCACCCCCCCCCCCCCCCACCCCCCCCCCCCCCCACCCCCCCCCCCCCCCACCCCCCCCCCCCCCCACCCCCCCCCCCCCCCACCCCCCCCCCCCCCCACCCCCCCCCCCCCCCACCCCCCCCCCCCCCCACCCCCCCCCCCCCCCACCCCCCCCCCCCCCCACCCCCCCCCCCCCCCACCCCCCCCCCCCCCCACCCCCCCCCCCCCCCACCCCCCCCCCCCCCCACCCCCCCCCCCCCCCACCCCCCCCCCCCCCCACCCCCCCCCCCCCCCACCCCCCCCCCCCCCCACCCCCCCCCCCCCCCACCCCCCCCCCCCCCCACCCCCCCCCCCCCCCACCCCCCCCCCCCCCCACCCCCCCCCCCCCCCACCCCCCCCCCCCCCCACCCCCCCCCCCCCCCACCCCCCCCCCCCCCCACCCCCCCCCCCCCCCACCCCCCCCCCCCCCCACCCCCCCCCCCCCCCACCCCCCCCCCCCCCCACCCCCCCCCCCCCCCACCCCCCCCCCCCCCCACCCCCCCCCCCCCCCACCCCCCCCCCCCCCCACCCCCCCCCCCCCCCACCCCCCCCCCCCCCCACCCCCCCCCCCCCCCACCCCCCCCCCCCCCCACCCCCCCCCCCCCCCACCCCCCCCCCCCCCCACCCCCCCCCCCCCCCACCCCCCCCCCCCCCCACCCCCCCCCCCCCCCACCCCCCCCCCCCCCCACCCCCCCCCCCCCCCACCCCCCCCCCCCCCCACCCCCCCCCCCCCCCACCCCCCCCCCCCCCCACCCCCCCCCCCCCCCACCCCCCCCCCCCCCCACCCCCCCCCCCCCCCACCCCCCCCCCCCCCCACCCCCCCCCCCCCCCACCCCCCCCCCCCCCCACCCCCCCCCCCCCCCACCCCCCCCCCCCCCCACCCCCCCCCCCCCCCACCCCCCCCCCCCCCCACCCCCCCCCCCCCCCACCCCCCCCCCCCCCCACCCCCCCCCCCCCCCACCCCCCCCCCCCCCCACCCCCCCCCCCCCCCACCCCCCCCCCCCCCCACCCCCCCCCCCCCCCACCCCCCCCCCCCCCCACCCCCCCCCCCCCCCACCCCCCCCCCCCCCCACCCCCCCCCCCCCCCACCCCCCCCCCCCCCCACCCCCCCCCCCCCCCACCCCCCCCCCCCCCCACCCCCCCCCCCCCCCACCCCCCCCCCCCCCCACCCCCCCCCCCCCCCACCCCCCCCCCCCCCCACCCCCCCCCCCCCCCACCCCCCCCCCCCCCCACCCCCCCCCCCCCCCACCCCCCCCCCCCCCCACCCCCCCCCCCCCCCACCCCCCCCCCCCCCCACCCCCCCCCCCCCCCACCCCCCCCCCCCCCCACCCCCCCCCCCCCCCACCCCCCCCCCCCCCCACCCCCCCCCCCCCCCACCCCCCCCCCCCCCCACCCCCCCCCCCCCCCACCCCCCCCCCCCCCCACCCCCCCCCCCCCCCACCCCCCCCCCCCCCCACCCCCCCCCCCCCCCACCCCCCCCCCCCCCCACCCCCCCCCCCCCCCACCCCCCCCCCCCCCCACCCCCCCCCCCCCCCACCCCCCCCCCCCCCCACCCCCCCCCCCCCCCACCCCCCCCCCCCCCCACCCCCCCCCCCCCCCACCCCCCCCCCCCCCCACCCCCCCCCCCCCCCACCCCCCCCCCCCCCCACCCCCCCCCCCCCCCACCCCCCCCCCCCCCCACCCCCCCCCCCCCCCACCCCCCCCCCCCCCAACCCCCCCCCCCCCCCACCCCCCTCCCCCCCCACCCCCCCCCCCCACCCCCCCCCCCCCCCCCCACCCCCCCCCCCCCCCACCCCCCCCCCCCCCCACCCCCCCCCCCCCACACCGCCCCCCCCCCCCACCCCCCAACACCCCCCCCCACCCCCCCCCCCCCCCACGCCCCCACCCTCCCACACACACCCACACACCCCCACCCCCACCCCCCCCCCCCCCCCCCCCCCCCCCCATGGCCAATTGGCCACTGGCCAATTGGCGCTTCGATGTAGGCTGCTGATGGGAATTGTAGTTCCTGAACATCTGGAGAGCCGCAGGTTCCCTACCCCTGGACTATACAGTCATACCTCGGTTTTCGTCACCTTCGGAAATTGTTGGTTTTGGTTTTCACTGATGGGATCCAGCCATTCGTTGCCTTCGGTTTTCACCACACCAACGAAACCTGAGGTGACTTTTGCATAAGTTTCTATGCCGTTTGCGTTCTGCCTGCTCAAAAGCATAGCCTCGGTTTTTGTCGGTTTCAGTTTTCGCTGAGGTAATCCAGACAGTTTGCCGACTAAAACCGTCTGTACCCTGAAAATCTTGACTGTACCCTGAAAATCTTGTTGGTCTCTAAGGTGCTACTGTACAGGTAACTATTACACATTGCGACTTTCCCGGTCGCAGTTTTGATCTATCACAGGTTGGCATAAAAATTAAATGGGAATTTGGGGGGGAGTTTGCGGAAGCCGCAGATGATATGCAAAGGCTAGCAAACACAGAAAAAGTTTAGAAACTCAGAAATGCATCAAATATACGTATAGCATTGTAACATCTTTTATCTTTTAATGCCATAAATATACACAATTTCTTTTTTAGAGTTAAAAGAAAAGAAATCAGAGTTTGATGTTGTTTTTTATTGAAGCTTTTCTTATTAGTAATTTTGGGTAGCAGTATCATCATGTCATACACGTGTTACATCATTTATATTGCAAATATATGGAAAAAATGTACGTTAATAAAGGAGATATTCAGGAAAAAAGAAAAAGGGAAAAATCAGACGTATCCTCTGATATGAAAGGAAGATGAAATTTGTTTATGTGGAATTCCAGTTTATGGAGGGTGCTGAGCCTCTAACCCCCATGATGTTGAAGGGCTAACTGTACTCCAATTTGGCTCTTTTGTGATTTCCAGTATTTCTGTACTACTTTACCAAACACACCTTAACCGATTTGGGATGCCCGCGTCAAGGGTACTCTGGCTGGCGGGTCTAACGTTAATGAACCAGCCTGAATGAAATACTCCAATGGCTGCCTGTCGGCACTTGGCAGACACCAAAAAAAATAGTTTTTATGTTGGCTTCAAGGTCGTCAGATATCATTATAGCCGAGTATTAAAAATTTCAAAGAAAGGAGGCAGTGTGTTTGATTTATAGAATAATTATCTTGCTTCAGCTCTAAACTTGGCTTTGGCGATGGTTCTGCAAAGCACTCGAAAATTAAATCCATTTTTTATGGCACTACAAGGTATTATCTCACAGCAAATGATAATTAAACACCTGTGAAATCAATTAGCCCTTTAAGCGGGGGGCGGGGGGGAGTTTTCCAATTACGATTTTTTGAACCTTCCAAACTACCCCCCCTTCCTACTTTAAACCCAATTTTTAGGGTGAAGGGAAGCTTGAAATTCCTCCCCAATAGATTGGGGAGAGGACTGGTAAGTATGGTGACCTGAATCTTAATGCAGGCCCAGCCAATTTAATGGCTATGGCTCGAGTCCAAATAGGGCACATTAGAGCTTACTGCTAGTCAACTTTCTCTTTGACACATAGCTGAGTGTTTCCTACCAAAGCTGTTCCTTGGTATGCTAGGTGCCAAGTTTCGCTTGACAGCTTATTTCAAAAGCCAAGGTACCTTTATGGGAAGCAGTCAGTGAGGCGTTCTGTGGGAAAGCACAGGGGGCATCCTCTTTGGGTTCGCGGTTTCTTTGGCTCTCCCCGGTCATTCGTGGAACCGTCAGCATTAAGAATTCGCGTGCCTCAAAACAGGCTGATTTGGTTCAAGAGCTGGACTCAAATGCCGCTGGAAGGAGTCAGGAAGGAACTTTGCCGTTTTGTGCCCCTCAGAGTTGTGTGTGTTTAACTTTTGTTCTCGAGACACACGTTCAGCTGTTCCAGATACTCCTTTTCAGGAGATTGCACGAGCTATTTTTTTTTCCCTACAGAGTTTACAGGCTCAGGAAAGGAGAGCTTGAAACGCTTTGCTTGTTTGCCGCACAAGCTTTTTCATAGGCAAGAGAGTTCCTTTAGTGGTGAGAGTTTGTACCCTAGGGCAGAGGTAAGGCTGACACTTTTGGTTGGAGAAATTCCTGAAGATTTGGGGATAGAGTCTGAGGAGGACAAGGTTTGGGGATAGGAGAGACCTCAACAGGATATGATGTTACCTTCCAAACCTGCTCCTCTCTGCATTAGAAATCAAACTTCGCTGACAGCCGAATTCATGAACTACAATTCCCACCAGCCCTTGCCAGTATAGCCAATGCTCATGTTGGGAGGGACTGATGGTAATTGTAGTTCATGAACATCTGGAGGGCTGCGAGTTTGACACCCATGCAAGGGAACTGAGCTTTGCAGTCTGGAGATCAGTTGTAATTCTGAGACATCTCCAGGCACCACCTGGAGGATGGAAACCACAGGCAGAGGGCTTGCTGGTAGCAGTAAGTCGCATCATTTCCCTTAGTAAATATGGTGTTTCCCTCCTTGCTGACCTTGCTACAGCCAGCTTCTTAATTTGTTAAAAAAATGAATAAGCCACACTCCTTTGACCACCCAAAATGCTGCACTGAGGATCATAGAATTCCTATCCTGTGGGACAGTGGGCTGTACAAAGAAGGAAGAGGAGTTTTGATTCATATCCCCCCTTTCCCTCCTGTAAGGAGATTCAAAGAGGCTTACAATCTCCCCCCCCCCAACAAACACCCTGTTAGGTGGGGGGGGGGGGCTGAGAGAGCTCCAAAGAACTGTGACTAGCCCAAGGTCACCCAGCTGGCATGTGTTGGAGTGCACAAGCTAATCTGGTTCACCAGATAAGTCTCTACAACTCACGTGGCAGAGCGGGGAATCAAACCCGGATTCAGATTAGAGTGCACCTGGTCTTAACCACTACACCACTCTGGCTAAGAAGGAGAATTGGGTGGGATTGAGTGAAAAAGCTGCCTGGATGTAACCCCTTGTGTATTGGTTCTGGTGGGTTTTCCAGGCTGCGTGGCCGTGGTCTGGTGGATCTTGTTCCTAACGTTTTGTCTGCATCTGTGGCTGGCATCTTCAGAGGTGTATCACAGAGGGGAGTCTGATACACATTGGGGGAACCTCAAAGAAAAGATCAGTAATGGAAGGCACACTTCCTTGAAAGACAGCTTCCCACTGTGGCTCGTTTTTTCCCTGACTAGCTTTCAGCTAGACCTTCAGCTAGACCTGCCATCTGGACGTATTGCATGTGCTCTACCACTGAGTCACCGGCCTCTCTAAGGGCTCTATCGCCCATGCAGAATAATGCACTTTCGATCCACTTTCACAGTTGTTTGCAAGTGGATTTTGCTATTCCATGCAATAATATCCCGCTGCAAAGTGCATTGAAAGTGGATTGAAAGCGCATTATTCTGCATGTGTGAAAGTGCCCTAGCCCAGATTTTCCCTCTCACCTGAGACGGTAGAGACCAACTTTTGTGCTGGAAGCTGTAGATCTAGTTGGACTTGTTCACTGTCTAGACTGAAAGAATATGTTTTTTTTAGAGAAGAAACTGGCATAAAAAGGATCAAAGATGAAATTAGCAGGGGGCTGAGTCACAGTAATTATTAGTTTAAAAAAAATGTTTCCCAGGGTAGATTATAATCTCTTCAATGCGGTGACAAGGGGGAAATCCTTAAATGCTATGGAAGAATGTGTGGTATGGCTAATTAATTGGTGCAGTTCTCTTTCTGTCTGCTTTTGCTCGCTGGGATAATGGCGAACGAGGAATTTGGAGCAGCTGCTTAATCCGAGCATTGATTGACAGGGCCGGTACGTTAAAAATTTTTTTTTTTTTTTTTTAAGGCAGAGTGTGAGATCAACAAGTTAAAATTACAGGAACATTCTGCATTCTGATAATTGCCAACGCAGCACTTTGGTGTTTACACCTGCATGATAGATGAGGTTGTGTATGTTTTCTCAGCTACGGGTGGTAGAAAGGAGGGATATTTCAATTAAAGTGTGAATAAATTAGAATTGATTACAAATAGGGCCATTTGTTTATACTGCCTAAAAAGGTATTAGCTGAAAGCATGCACCACTTAATCATTGTGGAAGGGTGCCTGGAAGCTAATGAATTGTGTGACAGATCTCTGTAAAATGACGTGTGGGGCAGGCGCGCTTTCCACAACCCCAGCAGCATTCCCCGAACCTCTGACAAAGGGCCTGCAGTGCTTCTCAGCTGTTGTCTGGTAAGGACACTCCGGTGCAGTCCTAAAACATTCTATCCTGGAAGACCTGTGTGAAATTCTGGGTAGATCCAGTTTAGCTCGTGTACAACTGCAACAAGCTGAGGCAAGAGATAGGGCCTCCTTAGGAAATCAAAGATGGAATCCGTGTTGGCATTTTGGTATGTGGTACTGAACTCAAGAAGACCCAAATGACAGGTACTTGGGTTAATTCTGTCATTATTTTTATTTATTTATTTATTTATTTATTAAATTTATAGGCCGCCTCATCCCCGAAGGACTCGAGGCGGCTCACAACATGGCTGTTTCCAACAGCAATTTAATACAGCATAAAAACTTAACCCATTAAAACACAACAGCAGTTTATAACAATAAATAAATTAAAACAACAAGATTGTGTAAAACATACGCACACAGGCACCCGATCTAAAGGCCAAAAAAGAGGAAGGAAGAAGGGGAGGAGGTAGGCAGGTCCCAAGATGGAATTAGGGCCCAACCAAGGTGGTCCAGACAGGCAGCTTTGATTTCAGTGTGGGGGGGGGGTGGAACCGCGGCCGGCCCCTCCAAAAGCCCGGTGGAATAGCTCTGTCTTAGAGGCCCTGCAGAACTCACCAAGGTCCTGCAGGGCCCGGACAGCAGGGGGTAGAGCATTCCACCAGGCAAGGGCCAGAGCCGTAAAGGCCCTGGCCCGGGTCGAGGCCAGCTGCATCATCGCAGGGCCAGGGATCACCAGCAATTCTGCCGCTGTCGACCGCAGCGGCCTATGTGGGACATAAGGGGTGATGCGGTCCCGTATGTATAAATTGGTCCACACCAGCCACCAGGAGAGAAAATGATTAAGTCTCCATTTCCCTGTTCACAGCTTCATTTGATCTTTGTAATTAGGCTTACTAGGCCTCCTGTTATATTCAAGGACCTCCCACTGGTAACCTGCTTTGACTGCTACTGCTCTGAGCAGCTGTGGTAGAAAAATGTCAAAACCATCAGCAGTGCATGCGCTGTGATGTCACTTCCGGGGAAAATCTGGAAGTGTTGATAGGTAGCTCCTTCCATCTCTTTCAGGTTTCCCCCAGAAATGACATCATAGTGCATTTCCCCCCTATGTCCCTCCTTCCGCCCAGCTCTCACATTCTATGTATAATAAGGATTCTGCTCAGGGTGGTGGCTATTTTCAGTGAAACTTTCATGATTATTGAAGCCTGAAAACTATTGAATAATAATTTTTTACAACAATTGTGACTCAAAATTTTGATGGGGAATTGATAGTTTTTTTCTTTTCTTTTTTAAAATGCCGGCCAGATTAACGCTTTAAAGAGCTGAAGTACACTTGTTTGTAAATAAATCAATTCGTTACGGATAAATATGTGAACTGCCTTTGTTGATAAGCATTGTAAGTTAGGTGATCGGGTTGTTTTTGGTGTCTGATGTGTAAGGATGCCTTCACATAGGCCGGTCTCCCAGAAGTTGTTTGAAAAATGTGCTTCCATATCACGTGGCATATTTCCATTTCCATCAAAATTGGGTAGCTCTCATGTGGAAACTTTTGTGTCATATGGAAGAGCCACACCAGGAAGATAATCCCATGACACTGACAAGATACAGTCGTCCTGTGAGGACTTTTAGCACCTCACAGCGTACACCAACTCTTGCTCTTTGTTGCATGACCCAGCCATGAGATAAATAAGTGGAAAAAAACACAATTCATTTGACAGAACTCACTATGTCTTTGTTGAAGAGAGGACAGATAGCTGGCAAATAGAAAAGAGGGGGGCAAGAAATGCATTGTATAGTAGATTTATCCTATAGAGCTGAGGTGGTGTAGTGACTAAGATCAGCAGATTCTGGAGAGGTTTGATTCCCCACTTCTTAACATGAGCGGCAGACTCTTATCTGGTGAGCCAAATTTGTTTCCCCACTCCTACACATGAATCTTGTGGGACAGAGGTGTCCAACTCTGGTGCTTTAGATGTTCATGGACTACACAATTCCCATCAGCTCCTGCTGGCATGGACCTGCCATACCAGCAGGGGCTGATGGGGATTGTAGTCCATGAACATCTGAAGCACCAGAGTTGGACACCCCTGCTGTGGGGTGACCTTGGGCTAGTCACAGTTTTCTCCAAAATCTCTCACCCCCTCCTACTTCACAAGGTGTAGGGAGAGGAAGGGAAGGAGTTTGCTAGCTGCTTTGAGACTCCTTACGAGAGAAAGGAGGGCTATAAATCTAAATTATTGTTATTATTATTCTATCAATCAAATTGATTCTGTCAATCAAAATCATGAATAATTTGGATTTAGAAGAAATGTATTTGTGCTTCACTTCCTACCTATGGAGATACTGTGGAATTCAGGAAGGATTTGGACTTCTACACCAAATATCCTAATGAGACTTGCCTTCACAGTTTGAGAACTTGTAAGCTAATATTTTAGTCCCCAGATATTTTAGTTAGGGGAACTATGAATGAAACTTAGTCTTTGTTCGGGAGCAATCTCTGAGCCTCAGACTGCTCCTTAGAAGTCATTTAATTGCCTGCCATTAACACATCCCCTGACAGTAGCCCATGACTTATTCGCTTGATCAGAACTGAGCATTCTCAGATCTTGATGTGACGAATAATAAACAGTATATGATGTAAGCAATCAAACAAAAAAACTACCAGAAAGGCACTAAGCATCATGGTCTGCACTGGGAACCACTAAGGGCCAAAAGTAATTTAGCTCTTGACCTTCACACGGACTTATTTAGCCACGCTTGGGTGTTAAATACCTGCCGCGAGAGGGAAACAAAAACTCCATCTTGAATCTCCCACATCTGTCCAAAATCCCCCTTCCTTGCTCTTAGATGTATACCTAAACAATATAAATATGTGAAGAGGCCTTCATGAGCATACTTCTGCTTGCAGTCACCATAGCAGCATGGAAACCACTTTTGGGTTCTGACCTACTGCATAGTATTCTGGGAACTGAAATTACCATACAGCAAATTTTCTGCCTCTATTCAGCTAAAACACAGTGTTCTTCAGCATAAAAATTACAGGTAATGGGCATATTTTGCAAAATGGCTCACCAGCATTTAGATTTTTTTTCAGCTATGTGTAATAGAATTGAGATGTGTGGAATGTGTTTGAATCTTTCCACCAACAGACAAAACATCCCGGCCCAGATGGAAACTCTTAGATGCCTGTTATCCTACAGTCTGTTATATGACTGGCTTCCACTGGTGTTAATGTGTGGGTCCCCCCGCCTTTCCCCCCCTTTTTTTACTGTATTAAGAGGCTGTGATTCGAAGTTCTATAAAGAGACCTTGGTGAAAGGTTGCCATTTACATAGCTGCTTCACACACTTGAGTGGTTCTCTGCCAACGCATGGAGACGTGTGTCACCGTCCTCCTTTGTGCTGGCCAAATTCCAAACATTAAATTTTCTGAGTTCAGTGGTTGCTACCATTTTATTATTCATCATGCCCTTTTGAAATCCCATGCATGGGAACGAGCAGTCTCAAAGGCCACAGAACATTCCTGACTTCCGGGAAGTTGCCCAAACCACTACCTTTATGTGTAGCTACCTGGACAGTACCTTGGTGAATGAACATGTTTATGTTCCACCATCCCAGTACGGTACCTTCTCCTTAGAAGAGCTTGGCAAAGGCCTTTTTCCTTTTGGTTAACTAACACGCATCTCTGAGGGGAGCTTGTAAGATCTGGTGGTCCAGAATTCATATGGATCTGCCCAGTGTCAGTTCCAAGTTTTTAGGAGGCGATATCTATTACATTTTGTTCTGTTGTATTTATATTCCACCTTTCCTTTTAAGAATTTGAGGTGGTGTATTTGACTCTTCTCCCCTCCTCTATTCTCACAAAAATCCTGTGAGGGAGGTGAGGCTGAAGAGAGAGTGATTGGACCAAAGTTACCCAGTGAGCTTAATGGTTGAGGAAGAATTTGAACCAGGCTCTTTGTAGTCCCTGGCTCAGAACTTATATCCCAAGCAGGATTGGCCATGGATAGTACTTGGATGGGAGTCCACGAAGGAAGAGTTTGATTCTGTGTGGAGGGAGGAGACAGCAAACAAAGGCTTAGCTCTTACCCAGAATGCCCTTCGGTTGGGAAGTCATCATCAATCAATTGCAACTCAAGGACTTCTTACCGTCCTCCTTCTCCTTCTTCTCCTTGTCTTCACCTGTCTAACCACTATCCTGCACTGGATTTAAGCAGCACCCTTTAACATGCAGACCAAGAAATTTGCCCTTTCATAGATCAGATTAGTCCAGACATGGTCTCATTTCTCAACATTAACAGGTTACTTAATGATCTCCAAGATGAGTTGACTTCCTCTGGGTACAAATTCACGTTGTTTGACCTGAATGAAAAATAATTGATCCAGACGCGGGAGGACCGGGGGGGGGGGGGGGGGACCTCATCAGTTAGTAACTTTGGCTTGGGGGTAGAACTGTCTTCACAAACTTTAAAGTTCTGTGTGTTTCTTTAATGTTTCTGTTGAAAGATCCAAACATGGCTGGGTGTTTTTTGCCTGACTGAAACAGATTTCAGATTTTTATTTCTTTGCCATAAGGCCTGCTCAATTAGTCTCTTAAGTCCACTGACATATAATTTGATCAAAATGTCTACAAGTCTTTTATCTTTAACCTACGTATCGTGATTGTAATCTAAAACCAGTCTCCATAGTGCCTTGTTCTTCTTCCAAGTCTAATATAATGAACTAATCCATTTCTCCGGGAAGGTTACTAACTGTCTATCTCCTGTTCCTTTGGGGATGTGCATTATTAACAAGCTGATGTCAGCTCTTTTGTGTGTTGGGGGGGGAGGGATAGAGGGATTCCCAATTTTCAATTTGTATAATTACTCTGTAGAATTCTTTGCTGGGGTATGCAGTGGTGGGATCCAAAAATTTTAGTAACAGTTTCCCATGGTGGTGGGATTCAAACTGTGGCGTAGCGCCAATGGGGCTGGGTGGGGCACGACGAGAGCGTTGCCGGGCATTCCGGGGGTGGGGCATTCCTGGGCGGGGCTGTGGCAAGGACACAGCCGCTGCGCTGGTCCTTGCGTGGGAAACGAATTCAATTATAAGCAGGCTGCCACGCGACAATCGCGCACTCCTCCTGCTAGGATCACTGCTTCAAGTTCTGCGCGCTACATCAAGGAGAGAAGAGGGGCGAATCTACAAGTAAAAATCATTAATGGCAAAATCACCAATTAGTAACCCCCTCTCAGCACACACAAATACTTAGTAACCTACTCTCGGGAACCTGTGAGAACCTGCTGGATCCCACCTCTGGGGGTATGTTGCAAAGTCTACAGGTGTAAAAGTTGCTTTCAAAAGGAAATAAGGTGTATTCAGTTCAATTCAGTTCAACCTTTAATGGCATGTAAAATTGCAAATATGTTTTCATTTAGAACGTTTAAATATTGTTGGTATTTAAAATGCTTTCCAAGAATTTAGCCACTGCCAAGGTAATTGATGGACTACAATCACTTAACAAAAAGCGATAAGAAGCTAGTTTTAGCCATGGGCTGATTCAGGAGAAGGGGTTAGTTGGAGTAATCCCTCTCTTGTCAAGGAGAACTGGGTTTCAGAAGCAACTTTGTCATATCCTTCCTTTTCGGAGACCTTGTGAGAATAAGCTCTTCTTACTTGTTCTCTGCACATCACAAAAGGCTTTGTTGGCGTACTCTGGGTAGGGCAACTCCCTCCCTCCCTTTTATCCAAAATAAAATGAGATTGGACCTGGCCACCTTATTATCTAGCGAAGATGAAGGTACCTGAGGCTTGAGAAGAACATTTCCCGGTTTGGTTCTTTTTTAGAAATCCTGTGCAACATGAAATGTGTTGGAGGTTGGCCTTGCTTTGAGCTTGCTGTCAGTCGATTGGACCATCGAACGTGGTGTTATCTCATGGCAGCGGAGACAGAGATACTTCCCATCTTTGAATGCTGAAATCCTTTTGACTGGAGATTGAATCTGGAAGATTAGCCATGTAATACTGCCCTTGGGTTGAATAGCTAGCTAGATGGATAGATCAGTCGGTAGGTAGATATTTTAAGCGTGTCAAACCACGGAGATATGGGAGCTTCTCCGCTTGCCCCCTCCCCAATCTGCAGCCAGAATTGGAGGAGCAACAGTGGCGTAGTGGTAAAGAGTAGGTACGCTCTAATCTGGAGAACCGGGTTTGATTCCCAACTCTGCCACTTGAGCTGTGGAGGTTTATCTGGGGAACTAGATTAGCCTGTGCACTCCAACACACGCCAGTTGGGTAACCTCGGCCTAGAAGACCTCGGTCTTCTGAGCTCTCTCAGCCCCACCCACCTCACAAGACCAGTGGAAGTAGATTAGGCTGTGAAATAGCAACTAGGACAGAGGTGCCCAGGGAGCCTCATGGCTGAGTAGGAGGGTAATCTAAATGCCAGTTAGGGTTGGGAAATTCATGGAGTTCTGGGTTGGGAAATTCATGGAGATTTTGGGGGGTAAAACCCGGGGAGGACAGGGTTGGGAAGAGGGGCTTTAGTGTGGTCTAATGCCATAGAGGTCACCTTCCAGAGCAGAAGGTGAACTGGTTTCTTTTGCCTGTAGGTCAGTTGAAATTCCAGGATATCTCCAGCCGTCACCTGGAAACTGGTAACCATAGTGCCACTCAGACATCATCATGATCATGATCATCATGATCATCTATTATTGTTGTTGTTGTTGTTGTTGTTGTTGTAGATTTCACAGCTGCCAGATCTTTAGCTGGTTGTTGGCCTTCATTACAATTCGAGCCTCACCCAGAGGCCTAGGAAGTTGTAATGCATCTGCTTAGTATTCGTGCGGATCCCAGCAGGGGTGCCTTCTGAATTTGACAGATGTTAATTTTGTCAATTCGAAGATGTTTCAAGTGCTGCCCTAGTGTTTTTGGGATGGCGCCCAGCGTGCCGATTACCACTGGGACGACCTCAGCTTGTTTGTGCCATAGACACTGAAGCTCGATTTTCAAATTATTATTATTATTATTATTATTATTATTATTATTATTATTATTATTATTATTATTATTATTATTATTATTATTATTATTATTATTATTATTATTATACTACAATACAACTGCAACACATACTGCGTCTGGAATTCTATCTCTGAATACTCCAGTCCCTTCCTAAGCGACCTTAGGATGTATTAATTAGAGGTATTTGCGTAGAATATGTGCAGTTCCTAGAAGTGCTGCTTTCTGCAGCATGTGGACTGATGTTCTGTCCAAGTTTAGGCTTTCCAGATATTTTTCAAGATTTCTTGGAATTATTATTATTATCATTATTATCATTATCATCATCATCATAATCATCATCATCAATAATAATAATAATAATAATAATAATAATAATAATAATAATTATTATTATTATTATTATTATTATTATTCAATTTATAAGACCGCCCTACCCCCCAAAGAGCTCAGGGCAGTTTACAGGCAACCAAACACAATACATTACAACTGAAACAATCGGATAATCCCAATTAAAACAATAAATACAATAAAAACAGTAGTAGCAATAACCTTTCCATAATTAATTAATTAGGTGGTTCGCCACACTGGTTCACATCCCCTTATTTATGCCTTTGTTCCTGACATCTCTGGCTATCTAATGTCAGGTGAACCATTGAGATAACCCAGGTTCTGTATACCACTGACAACCTAATTATAGAAAATGTTCCTTTAAAAAAAGGAAATAAAAATGCTGTTTTCACATTCCCTCCCCCACCCCCGCTTTTTTAAACTTCACATTTCCTTCTCTAAAGCTAACATGTTGTGAAGTTTGTCGCTGTCCAGAGCATTAACTAGGTTTTGTATTTTTAGCACGCTAATGATGAGGAATATAGGAATGGCATATATTAGCCCTAAGGGGGAAATCTATTCTGGGTGCAGGTTAAAACTTTCCTGTCGTGCAACGTATGCTGGTGGCGGCGGCGGCGGCGGGGGGGGGGGGTACCGTAACCCCGGGGGATGAGAAAAGGGAACATTTCAGAAGTAGCATCTTCTTTGCAACCCCTCTGTTAGTCCCCCCTCCTTGTTAACTGCATTATGTAAAGGAAATCAGTTATTTGCGCTGACAAAACAAACATACCATTGTTAATCTTGAAAGCTCAGTAGTGCATATCATATCATTTAGGGAAATTTGTAGTCCCTCTGAAGACGTGCTTGAAATTGTTGGGTCAGTGCCTGTGGGCACCTCAGAAGAAAACGGGGTGAGTCGTTATGACTTCCAAAGATTGGAGGCAGGTATTTCGTGCCCTCTCAAACTGATCACTTTGTACTGTTTTATTTATTTATCATTTTATTTGTTTATTTTAATCCATTTTTTAATCTGACTTTCTCCCAGTGGCAACCCAGAGTAGTTTACATCATTCCCCACCATTTTGTCCTCACAACAAACCCTATGAGGTAGGTTAAGTTGAGAGAGTATGACTGGCCCAAGGTCACTCAGTGAGCTGCCGTAGCACAAGTGGGAATTTGAACCTAGGGGTCCCCGGTACAAGTCCAACACTATTAACCATTATACCATGCAATTTTGTTGCATAGGTTGTTTTGTAATAATTCAGTTCATCTTGGTACAGAATTTGGAGTGGCTAGAAGGGAGTACAGAACCAAACTTCCAAACCTCCAAAGAAATTTGCAAATCCAGAGTTGCCGACCCTAGATGAGAAGTGTGTGTGTGTGGCTGTGTGTGTGTGGCTGTGACAAGAATGCCCAAATTCTTTTCCTCACAAGTTCCACATCCAGGGCTTTGGTTGCTTGGAGATGTTTGTAAAATTTGAACAATCAAACCGCTCAGTCTTGGCTTATACGAAAGACTTGTTTGTATAACTGTTAAAAGTTAATTTAAAGTTAATGTGGGTGGGGAAGGGTAGAAAATACATACTTTTTTATTCAACCATTTTCACAGATCTTTGCTCTTCAGTGTGTCTTGTAGTCTTAAATAACACAAAGAGGATTTCTAGGGGGGCGGTCTCTGTGAGGATGCTCTTAATCTATTGAAAGTGGTCTTTGTCTCGAGCAAATTATGCTGGTTGTTTAAGCAACTGGGCTTTAAGCAACTTAATGGTGGGTTTTTGCAATTGGAAATTGTCCTACACCTGTCTTTATATCCAGAGTAGGAATAAATGCAACAGTAGATCTTGCTTTATGTTTTTCTAAATATACTTCCTCCAAGGGGAAAAAAAAGTCCTCTAAAAATCAGTGCCTGCAGGCTATGATTAAATGAGATTATTAGAGTTGCAGAAATGTCTGCATGGCATTTACTGTCAAAGTAACACCTGTTCACAGAGTGCAGAAATCTCTGGAGCCGCAGCACTCGCCTGCATGCGCCATGTGTTTGTTTGGGAGGGTGGTTGCTGGTTGGATATTTAATCTTGATCCTTTTTCTTTTTTTTTTTTGGATTCAGAACCAGCAGGTTGGCAGGTCCAGAGCCATTTACAGGTTTGCCAGAAGCACAATTAGCTAATAACCAGCTCAAAACAGTTAGGGATTTGATGTGTGTTTTTGGTAAATGGTTCTGAAATGATTGATGAAATTGGAAAGAAAACAGTAGGGTCTAGCCGAATGCATTAATTCCGAAGAATGTTGGTCTTTGCCCCTTTGCGTTTAATTGCTAAAAATGGTTTCTAGCTCTCCTTCCCTTAACTTCTCCAGACCAGTCTCATGTACATTAAATAGTTCCCCTATAACTAATTTGCCCCCTCCAACTCACACTTACACAGTGTGACTCATCTTCACTGTTCTTCATCCTTTCCTGGTTGATTAGAAGACATTTGTACCGGTTCCTGATTGCTCATGATAGCTGTCAAGATTTTCTCAGGGGACAATAAATTCATGCAGTTTTGTGCAGCATTTGCATCGATATAATTGGAGTTGAAAGCCTGGATCAGTTAATGCAGCACATTAAATTTAATTCATTAATCACCGATTATTAATGCGGGGGATTTTTCATTAGATGTTAATTGGAGCCACCACCACCCTGCCCAACCTTAAGGAACGGCTGCAAAAATGAATGTGTTCTCTAAAGCTATGCAATACGTTTTAGGTCATTTTCCATACCTTATTTGTTTTACTCGTGCATGCGGATGCATGAAAACCACCCTTTTCACGGGGGCTCAATTTCCAGTAACTAACAAAGGTCGAAGAAGAGATCAAGCCTGTTTCAGAATCACACATAATCCAGATAAAGCCGTTCTTCTTTAATAGATACACCAGACACTTTAAGAAGGAAATTGTTCACATGTAAAGTCAAAGAAAACCAAACGTAGAATCATAGAATTAAAAAGTTGGAAGTCTAACCACCTGTCCTGTACAGGATGACCCAAAAGAAGACAAGAGGAAGAGTTTAAATTTATACCCCACTTTTCTCTCCTGTAAGGAGTATCAAGGTGATTTACAAACTCCTTTTCCCTTTCTCCCCACAACAGACACCTTGTGAGGTAGGTGGGGCTGAGAGAGTTCTGAGAGAACTGTGACTAGCCCAAGGTCACCCAGCTGGCTTTAGGTGTAGCAGCAGGGAATCAAACCCGGTTCTTCAGATTAGAGTCCACCTCCTGTTAAACACGAAGCCACCCTGGCTCTCATCCCTGACAAATAACTCCCTCTTAAAGGAGGGACAATCCACAATGTCCCTGGGCAACTGATTCCACCACTGAACTGCCCTTATTGTTAAAAAGGGGTTTCTGAATGTCCGGCTGATATCTCCAAACCTGTAATTTCAACCTATTATTAGGAGTCCTATCCTCTGCTGCCCTGACCTGGATGCAGAAGCGTACCTCCAAGGGGACGGGGGGGGGGGGGCATGATGCACTGGGGCGTGCCCCTGTGGGGGTGTGGTGAGGGCGTTCTGGGGGCATGTCAGGGGTGTTCCAGGGCAGGGGCGGGACGGGGGCTGAGGATGCACCAGTGCACCGGGCACCGGGCACTTTCCCCCACTTGCTACGCCTCTGCCTGGATGGCCCAGGCTAGCTTGATCTTGTCAGATCTCAGAAGCTAAGCAGGATCGGTCCTGACCAATACTTGGATGGGAGACCACCTAGGACAGTGGTGGCGAACCTTTGGCACTCCACATGTTATGGACTACAATTCCCATCAACCCCAATTGGCCATGCTGGCAGGGGCTGATGGGAATTGTAGTCTATAACATTTGGAGTGCCAAAGGTTCGCCACCACGGACCTAAGAATACTAGGATCACTGTGCAGAGGAAGACAAACCATCTCTGAGGTATCTTGTTTTTAAAACCCTACTAGAATGACCATATCAAATAGACAGTTTGCAGCGTGAAAAACATAGGGCACTTTCCAAAATGCCAAATAATTCACTTTCAATGCATTTTCAGTGTACTTTGCAGCTAGATTTTACTGTATGAAATGCAAAATCCACTTGCCAACAATTGTTAGAAGATGTATTGTCGAAGGCTTTCACAGCCAAAATCACTGGGGTGCTGTGTGGTTTCCGGGCTGTATGGCCGTGTTCTAGCAGCATTCTCTCGTGACGTTTCGCCTGCATCTGTGGCTGAAGATCTGAAGATGCCAGCCACAGACGCAGGCGAAACGTCAGGAGAGAATGCTGCTAGAACACGGCCATACAGCCCGGAAACCACACAGCACCCCAATTGTTAAAAGAGCATTGCAAGTGGATTGAAAGTGCGTTGTTCAGCATTTGTGAAAGATAATTGTCCAAGTGCGTTGGAAGTGGATTGAAAGTGCACTATTCAGCATTTGTGAAAGATGGACAATATCTTGCAATTTTTAGAAATAGGGGGGAAAAATGAGAACTTTGGGCTGCCCTTTGCAGCGCTCTGCCTCCTTCCCAAGAGGAGGCTGTCCTTTCTCGTAAGATCATCTGGAAGGCAGCCAGATATACTTAAGAATCTCTTCCGCACTGAGATGCTGTCATTTGGCAGCTCTCTGATTGATCTGTCGTCTCAAAGCAAAATAATTGACTAACGACCCATTTGGAAAACGTGCTGCGTCAGGAGCTTTGAATGGGGCATTCGGTCACCCCGGCCCTGTGTTACTCCGTGTGAGGTTAGTGGTCCTCAGACTGTGAGCCGTGCCCCTCGAAGTAGGTCACACCTCACATGGGTCGCAATGCTCAAATTCCTAAACTCGGGAGAGAAGGTTCTCCGAGAAGTAAGGGTGTATCTGCCGCTTTCTTTCTAAGGATGCGGATTTCATTTAAAGAAGCATTCGGGTAAAGTAGTTTAAGGAACCGGGTAAACACTAATTGGAAACGCTAATCTCTTTCCCTGCAGATATCCTCGCTTCTCTTTTGGCTCTCAGTAGCAGCCTCCCCTGCTCATCGCTGGCCTTATTGCTTAAATGGTGACAGAAATATATAAATGGAAAACACACCCGCGCTTTGAAGCATTTAAACCAGCGGTACTCGCTCTGCAGCTTACAGAGAAGCGCTTGGGCAAATATCATCAACCAAACGAAAAAAAAGAACCACGTTTAACTTCCATCTCAGGCATGAGACCTGGTATCTCAGGGAAGCGGGCAGGGCGCCCGTTTCTTCAGCTGTGGCTGTTCCAAGGGGGAAACCACCTGTCAATCACAAGTCTCCCCCTGGCAAAAGCCTCGCACCTTTCCCTGAAATAGGGGGCAGTTGGCTCATAGGGGAGCAGGGCTCAGAAGAGCGACATGTGGCTTTTGAGCCACTGAGGCCCCTTCCGCACATGCAGAATAATGCACTTTCAATCCACTTCCAGCGCACTTTGCAGCTGGATTTTACTTTGCAGAATAGCAAAATCCACGTTCAAACAGTGGTGAGAGTGGATTGAAAGTGCATTATTCTGCATGTGCGGAAGGGGCCTGAATATCCTCTTTACCCTGCAGTCCAGTTCACTCCCAAACATCAGCAGGGTAGAAGGTGATGTGTGTAGCTTATGACTCTTGATTCCCAGAGCCACAGTCTTAGCAGCCTACCTCAGTGGGTTCTGGAACGTAAAGAAAGGTTACAAGTGCGTTCCACTTCAAAAAAAGGTCAAGAACTACCTATTTGAAGGGATGCCATGTCGAAGAGGGAGCAAGCTTGTTTTCTGCTGCCTCAGAGAGTAGGACTCTCTGTCATGGGCTCAAGGTGAGCCCATGACTCATAGGGGAGTCATGGGCTCAAGGTGAAGGAAAAGAGATTCCACCTAAACATTAGGAACAACTTCCTGACCGTCAGGGCTGTTCGACAGTGGAATTCCCTGCCTCGGAGAGTGGTGGAGTCTCCTCCTTTGGAGGTTTTTAAACAAAGGCTGGATCAGCATACGTCGGGAGTGCTTTGATTGTGTGTTCCTGCATGGCAGGGGATTGGACTTGGTGGCCTTGGGGTCTCTTCCAACTCTATGATTCTATGATTCTGTCCCAAATCATGTAGAAGACCTTGCCCTTTATTTTTGTTCAGTTGGCTGTTATGTGACAGTATCTGAGACGGAACCGAAGTATTCCACTGACTATGGGATCAGATGAGGATTGCACCTGTTTTCTTTTGGCAGACGTTAACCCAACGATTATGTACAGGGTCGCTTCTTTTATGTATTTATCGATTAAATTAAGGAAAGGTTTGTGTGTGCCAGCCCTCAAAAATAGACCTGTCAAGCCTGCTTTGTTTATGGAATTGATTATTGTGTTTGATCTTATTGTATATTTCATTTTACTGTGTCTCTTTTATTAATGGGGTTTTATGTTAGGTTGTTCAGACCTGTGGCTATCGCACTTGATAAATATTTACATTTAATGAAGGGAGGAGAAGGAAGGACAGGAGACCAATTCAGTCCATGTAGGTGCCGCTTGTCCCCTTCGGTGGAGCTGAGGCCAGATCACCCCTGAGCATGCGTTAATTGCCACCCAAACTGACCACAGCAGGCCTCCGTAGCCAAGCCCACCCTGCCATTCTTTCGCCTTAACCGCTTAGGCCATATCAGTGTATGTTTTCTTTCCCAACCCGATTGTTCAGTGAGAATAGACTGCTGGTAAGCAGTGACTTCCCATCACCTCTTTAGCGAAAGGTCTCTTTCATATTGTCTACCTGTGACAGTCTATCAGGGCACATTATCATTCATTCATTCATTCATTCATTCATTCATTCATTCATTCATTCATTCTGTCTGTCTGTCTGTCTGTCTGTCTCTCTCTCTCTCTCTCTCTCTCTCACACACACACACACACACACACACACACACACACACACTCTCTTTCTGGTTGGCTCTCTTCTCCACCTTATGCTAGTTTTACCGATATGAACTTGTCCAGGAACGACGCTACCCAGATGCACATCACCAGATGTTTACATTTTCATGCACCGTTACCCCAGGACTCATTGTTAATTTATCTTTTCCCCCTTTTCTCTCTTGTTAGGTACGATTATCGTGAAATGCTGCACAATGCCACTTTCTGTCTGGTCCCCCGTGGCCGGAGGCTTGGATCCTTCCGGTTCCTGGAGGCCCTGCAGGTAAGATCGGCATCTGTTTGAAAGCTGGGAACCATTTAGCACTCTTGTAAGCTGGGATTCCGGAGTGGTGTGATATCGAGGCCGGGGAAGGCAGATTGGAGACTTCATTTCCCTAATAGCCCATAATCCTGCTTTCGCCGTTGGCAGCTGTTTCGCAAGAGGCGCTCGGTGCCGAGAGTTCATAGGCAGATTGTATTGCTGCGATACCTCCGCGGAGAGGGCTTCCCCAGCACAGAGAGAAGGTCAAGGCTGACTCCAGTGTGTTTGTCAAACAGGAGAAGGGCGGAGGAGGGGAGGAGGAGAGAGAATCTATATTCCTTAGAGAAACGCTGACTTCATCCAGCCAGGAAGTTAGAAGTAAATAAATAATATGGCTTATTGTTTTAATTCAGTCAGGACAAAATTGCCTATAAATTCAGCTTGCGTGTCCACTTTGCATACTAAATGAGTTTTAAGGGATTTTTTTTTTCTTTTGCAGCAGATTGCAGGCAGCAGGAAGGGGCATGTCCAGAGTTAACATGACAGGCTGGGCATTGCCGCAGGGGCAGATTGGGGGGGGGGGGATTAATTCTTGGTCATGTGACATCTGTGCTGGACTCCCACTTCCATTTACCAGGATTTCAGTCAACGGGAACTGAAAATTCTACTGCCGGTTGTGAACGGCAAAGCCGACAGGGTAGAAAAATTGTTATAGTTCATACGGTATCTTTTTCTTGACCCTAGGACCCTTCCACACAGAACAATTCTCTTTCAGTCCACTTTCACAATCAATTGCAAGTGGATTTTGCTATTCCGCACAGTAAAATCCAGCTACAAAAAGCATTGGAAGTGGATTGAAAATGCATTATTCTGCATGTTTGGAAGGGGCCCTTGTGTAGCCTTTGGTATCTCCAATGCTTCTTCCGCACATGCAGAATAATGCACTTTCAGTCCACTCACAATTGTTTGCAAACAGATTTTGCTATTTTGTACAGTAAAATCCAGCTGCAAAGTGCAGTGAAAGTAGAATGAAAGTGCCATTATTCTGCATGTGCGGAAGGGGCATAGGTTTGGTGCCAAGCTAGGAGGAGGCAGCCCTTATGCAAACATGCCCAGAGGTAGAAAATGGGAACCATAATGAGCCCAGTTAGACCTTTGGGGATATCTGTATGGAAAGTGCCTGTTTTCTCAATTTAAAATGTTGGAAAAGTCAGTTCCCGACCTGTAGACGCAGGCAAACATAACATGAAGCGTAGCAATATACAGACAGCAGTAGAAAAATGATTATCTTCCACTGACTATGTAGCTGGTTCTGGAAATGTATTATTCAGACTTTCTTCAATCCACCAGTTGCATGGTGGGTCCTTTCTGTCATACAAATTTTGGTTAGAAATTTTCAGGGGGTGGGGGGGCAGTTATCAGGTTAACCGAAGCCTCTGAACAGTAGAAGTCACTACGTAGTCTGTGTGAGAACATGTCACAATGAGACTGAGTTGCTTCTAATTACTTTGAAAGCCAACACAGTTCTGGGCTTTATCAGCAGTGTCTAGGTTCAAGAGACATAGTAGTACCACTCTATTCTGCATGGGTCAGAGCTCACCTAAAGTACTGTGTCCAATTCTGGGCACCACAATTCAAGAAGAATATTGACATGCTGGAATGGGTACAGAGGATGGCCACCAAAATGGTAAAAGGTCTGGATTCCATGCCCTATAAGGTATGGCTTAGGGAGCTAGGTATATTTCGTCTAGAGAAGAGAAGGCTAAGGGGTGACATGATAGCCATGTTTAAATATTTGAAGGGATGCCATGAAGATAGAACAAGCTTGTTTTCTGCTGCTCCGGAGACTAGGACGAGGAGTAATGGATTCAAACTATGAGAAAAGAGATTCCACCTAAACATCAGGAAGAACTTCCTGGCAGGAAGGGCTGTTTGACAATGGGAAGCACTGCCTCGGAGAGTGATGGAGTCTCCATTGAAGGTTTTTAAACAAAGGCAGATTCCACATGGGCCAAACACAGCCGTGTGAAAATGGTTTAAAATGGTGTAAAAGGGTTTACATCATTTTCACACCTCTGTTTTGGCCCATGCTTAATCAGCCAAAGGCTGGATAGCCATCTGTCAGGAGTGTTTTGATGATGTGTTTCTGCATGGCTGGGGGTTGGACTTGATGGCCCTTGGGGTCCCTTCCAACTCTATGGTTCTATTATCCTTCCCTTAGTCCAAGGAGCTGATGGTTCCTGCCTCCTAATTCCTATCCTTTTAAAGTCCCTCTGAGGTAAAGTCATATCAACTGGATAAAGGTCACCCTATGGCAGGGGTAGGGAACCTGCGGCTCTCCAGATGTTCAGGAACTACAATTCCCATCAGCCTCTGTCAGCATGGCCAATTGGCCATGCTGGTAGGGGCTGATGGGAATTGTCCCCCCCCACCCCCCCCCCCCCCCACCCCCCCCCCCCCCCACCCCCCCCCCCCCCCACCCCCCCCCCCCCCCACCCCCCCCCCCCCCCACCCCCCCCCCCCCCCACCCCCCCCCCCCCCCACCCCCCCCCCCCCCCACCCCCCCCCCCCCCCACCCCCCCCCCCCCCCACCCCCCCCCCCCCCCACCCCCCCCCCCCCCCACCCCCCCCCCCCCCCACCCCCCCCCCCCCCCACCCCCCCCCCCCCCCACCCCCCCCCCCCCCCACCCCCCCCCCCCCCCACCCCCCCCCCCCCCCACCCCCCCCCCCCCCCACCCCCCCCCCCCCCCACCCCCCCCCCCCCCCACCCCCCCCCCCCCCCACCCCCCCCCCCCCCCACCCCCCCCCCCCCCCACCCCCCCCCCCCCCCACCCCCCCCCCCCCCCACCCCCCCCCCCCCCCACCCCCCCCCCCCCCCACCCCCCCCCCCCCCCACCCCCCCCCCCCCCCACCCCCCCCCCCCCCCACCCCCCCCCCCCCCCACCCCCCCCCCCCCCCACCCCCCCCCCCCCCCACCCCCCCCCCCCCCCACCCCCCCCCCCCCCCACCCCCCCCCCCCCCCACCCCCCCCCCCCCCCACCCCCCCCCCCCCCCACCCCCCCCCCCCCCCACCCCCCCCCCCCCCCACCCCCCCCCCCCCCCACCCCCCCCCCCCCCCACCCCCCCCCCCCCCCACCCCCCCCCCCCCCCACCCCCCCCCCCCCCCACCCCCCCCCCCCCCCACCCCCCCCCCCCCCCACCCCCCCCCCCCCCCACCCCCCCCCCCCCCCACCCCCCCCCCCCCCCACCCCCCCCCCCCCCCACCCCCCCCCCCCCCCACCCCCCCCCCCCCCCACCCCCCCCCCCCCCCACCCCCCCCCCCCCCCACCCCCCCCCCCCCCCACCCCCCCCCCCCCCCACCCCCCCCCCCCCCCACCCCCCCCCCCCCCCACCCCCCCCCCCCCCCACCCCCCCCCCCCCCCACCCCCCCCCCCCCCCACCCCCCCCCCCCCCCACCCCCCCCCCCCCCCACCCCCCCCCCCCCCCACCCCCCCCCCCCCCCACCCCCCCCCCCCCCCACCCCCCCCCCCCCCCACCCCCCCCCCCCCCCACCCCCCCCCCCCCCCACCCCCCCCCCCCCCCACCCCCCCCCCCCCCCACCCCCCCCCCCCCCCACCCCCCCCCCCCCCCACCCCCCCCCCCCCCCACCCCCCCCCCCCCCCACCCCCCCCCCCCCCCACCCCCCCCCCCCCCCACCCCCCCCCCCCCCCACCCCCCCCCCCCCCCACCCCCCCCCCCCCCCACCCCCCCCCCCCCCCACCCCCCCCCCCCCCCACCCCCCCCCCCCCCCACCCCCCCCCCCCCCCACCCCCCCCCCCCCCCACCCCCCCCCCCCCCCACCCCCCCCCCCCCCCACCCCCCCCCCCCCCCACCCCCCCCCCCCCCCACCCCCCCCCCCCCCCACCCCCCCCCCCCCCCACCCCCCCCCCCCCCCACCCCCCCCCCCCCCCACCCCCCCCCCCCCCCACCCCCCCCCCCCCCCACCCCCCCCCCCCCCCACCCCCCCCCCCCCCCACCCCCCCCCCCCCCCACCCCCCCCCCCCCCCACCCCCCCCCCCCCCCACCCCCCCCCCCCCCCACCCCCCCCCCCCCCCACCCCCCCCCCCCCCCACCCCCCCCCCCCCCCACCCCCCCCCCCCCCCACCCCCCCCCCCCCCCACCCCCCCCCCCCCCCACCCCCCCCCCCCCCCACCCCCCCCCCCCCCCACCCCCCCCCCCCCCCACCCCCCCCCCCCCCCACCCCCCCCCCCCCCCACCCCCCCCCCCCCCCACCCCCCCCCCCCCCCACCCCCCCCCCCCCCCACCCCCCCCCCCCCCCACCCCCCCCCCCCCCCACCCCCCCCCCCCCCCACCCCCCCCCCCCCCCACCCCCCCCCCCCCCCACCCCCCCCCCCCCCCACCCCCCCCCCCCCCCACCCCCCCCCCCCCCCACCCCCCCCCCCCCCCACCCCCCCCCCCCCCCACCCCCCCCCCCCCCCACCCCCCCCCCCCCCCACCCCCCCCCCCCCCCACCCCCCCCCCCCCCCACCCCCCCCCCCCCCCACCCCCCCCCCCCCCCACCCCCCCCCCCCCCCACCCCCCCCCCCCCCCACCCCCCCCCCCCCCCACCCCCCCCCCCCCCCACCCCCCCCCCCCCCCACCCCCCCCCCCCCCCACCCCCCCCCCCCCCCACCCCCCCCCCCCCCCACCCCCCCCCCCCCCCACCCCCCCCCCCCCCCACCCCCCCCCCCCCCCACCCCCCCCCCCCCCCACCCCCCCCCCCCCCCACCCCCCCCCCCCCCCACCCCCCCCCCCCCCCACCCCCCCCCCCCCCCACCCCCCCCCCCCCCCACCCCCCCCCCCCCCCACCCCCCCCCCCCCCCACCCCCCCCCCCCCCCACCCCCCCCCCCCCCCACCCCCCCCCCCCCCCACCCCCCCCCCCCCCCACCCCCCCCCCCCCCCACCCCCCCCCCCCCCCACCCCCCCCCCCCCCCACCCCCCCCCCCCCCCACCCCCCCCCCCCCCCACCCCCCCCCCCCCCCACCCCCCCCCCCCCCCACCCCCCCCCCCCCCCACCCCCCCCCCCCCCCACCCCCCCCCCCCCCCACCCCCCCCCCCCCCCACCCCCCCCCCCCCCCACCCCCCCCCCCCCCCACCCCCCCCCCCCCCCACCCCCCCCCCCCCCCACCCCCCCCCCCCCCCACCCCCCCCCCCCCCCACCCCCCCCCCCCCCCACCCCCCCCCCCCCCCACCCCCCCCCCCCCCCACCCCCCCCCCCCCCCACCCCCCCCCCCCCCCACCCCCCCCCCCCCCCACCCCCCCCCCCCCCCACGCCCCCCCCCCCCCACCCCCCCCCCCCCCCACCCCCCCCCCCCCTCTGCCACCCCCGTCCTCCCCCCCACGCCCCCCCCCCCCCACCCCCCCCCCCCCCCAGACCCCCCCCCCCCCAGACAGACAGACAGACAGACAGACAGACAGACAGACGATAGATAAATAAAATTGAAGTAAAATTATGCAAAAATCGTCCAATTTGAATAACGTATACAGAAGGCAGAATACAATTTTTCTTAGTTCAAAATCCAGGTTGTCTGTGTACTCAGCTCTGATTAATATGCCTTGTAAAGCAGTAAAAAAAAATTCTGGCTCAGTCCATCAACTGGGCTGAAAGCCAACCATCACCCCTTGAGGGACATTGGTCATGTTGCAAACACGCTCTTGGTCGCATTCCTCCAAGAAGCCCTCCTGCATAACCATCATTCATACCACGATGGATCAAAGCTTACTGGATTGTACCCATTGGTGATAAAGTCAATCAGTGTCCCTTTGCAGACATAAAATAAATGACATTTTGGGCTCCTCTAATAAAGACTGGGGATGGAAAGCGCGCCAACATCTATCACCGTTAAACGAGAGGCATACGTCAAACTGGGCGATTAAGACATGATTATGACTGCCGGCCATCATGGTGGCCCCGGCCAGGCGTCTGGAACCGAGTCCTCATTTCTCACCTGGGCGCAGTACTGGGATTTGGCAACAGCGACCAGAAGTTTCAGCACAGGTTGAGACTGAGAAACTAAAGGAGTAACGGCGTGGATAACGGCGGTGAATTTGGATGGGGGCTTGACACCTGGAAGAGGAAACACAAAAACCTTGATTCAACTCTACTTGCGGAACATAACTTAGGAATGATTAAAATGTGGAACTCGCTGCCAGAGGATGTGATGATGGCTACAAGAACACAGAGAGCTTTAAACGGAGTTTAGATCAATTAATGGAGGATAGGTTCATCAGTGGTTATTAGCCATGATGACTAAACAGAAGGTCCACATTCACAATCAACAGAACTCCAGTGCCAGGAGAAAACATCAGATGTTTCCTGTATGTTCTTTTGCTGGCCCTTCATAGTAGCTGGTTGGCCACATGTAAGACAGGACTCGGGACTAGATGGACCACTGGTCTGACCCAGCAAAGCACTTATGTTTTTATGTTTGTAACACACTGCAGGGGCTAATCTACTGACATGACTGGCTGGAAGTCCATCTTTGCTGACAGGAAGAGCCCTTTTTACCACTCTGTGGTTGATTCCCCACTGCAGAGTCAACTAGATTCGACCCGGTTCCCTGAAAAGGAACTGACCTAGGTCGTCTCCATTGTTACTCCCCACAGCAGCCGAGTTTGTCCCACCAGAGCTGAGCTCAGAGGGTGGATCACCACAGCGCCTCTTCTGCTTTTTGTTCCCGATTGGCTGTCGTGTTACCATGGGAACGTGAAAGTGCGTCCGTTTTTTTTTTAACATAACGGCAACATAGCCACAAATCAGTGCTCTATGTAGCTAAAAGCAGCGTGTAAACGTGTGCTGTTTATATGTATGGTCATCACTTCATATACAAGAAGGATTTTTTTAAAAAGGGCACGCTTTTCCCCGCCGCGAGTCTTTCGTTCTGAGCATGCCCAAAACACTGAACTGTGATTGACTGACCGGAGGAAACAGTTCCTCGATGATTCCCCACTTTACCGGCTTCGACCTGAGTTCGACCTAGGTTCACTGAAAAAGTTGTACCTCCCTGATGGAGTCGGAATTTGACAGGGGTCTCTGGGTCTCACCACACAGAGTGAGGACAGGGTAAAAATGTCCTGACCTTGGTTGAGGCCAGACGGATGTCTTTTGGGCCAGGGATCTAATCCAAAACCACATTTCAGGATGAGACAGGAAGGCAGGCCAGGGAGGTGATGGAATTACTCTGGCTGGGAAAAGAGGAAGGGAGCATCCGTTCCCGAGGGGGTCTCTCTCCCACTTTGCAGATAACAGGTTGACAGAGAGGCAGTACTGGGCCAGCTCTGATATATCCCCCAGAACTTTCAGCCTCCCAGCAGGTGAGGTCAAGAACACAGCATCACCTTACCTAGATTAGCATAATAGTAAGGAAAATCTCCTAGATATGATGAATATTGTGGCAGTACAAATAACCCTCCGGGGTGCTTATTCCATATTAAGCTGTTGCGTGATATGTGCTTAAAGATTCTGTCTTGAATAATCTGAAAAAGAACAAATTTTAAAAAGACATTTTAAGCAGGGTCTTTAATGAAAACAGGAGATGTTCCAGTGCTTAGTGAAGACAGCGATCGCCACGCCTTTGGTAAAAGCCGGCAGGTAGCAGATTATTTAGCATTCTTTTTTTTTAAAAAGCAGGACGTTGAACCTGAATTCTTATAAACATTCCTGCAGGTTAGAAGCCACCCATAATGGTATTCAAACGCCTTCATTAGCTGCTGTAAACACCCTGGAAACCCCACAACCTATTAAATTCTGCATTTCAAGTCAAGCTAGGTTCTGACTTTCCGAAATGGCACGTCAGTTTACCAAGCTGATTAATCCATTTGGCCAGCCGTGTCCTGCATGCAATAATTAGGTTATCAATAGGTTGTTATACAAGGATGGGTAGTTGAGGGTGGATAATGGGGACTTTCGCCTCAACCCCTCATCCTATCCACACACAAACAAAACACACACATATGGAAATACAGCCAGACACAAATGACGGGAAGGAAATTAATGATGGTGCTGTATCTTTGGCTCCAGAAAAGCCTTTCCCAAAACCACAAAATATACTGCCATAATTCCGCGTGGAGCAGGGGAGCACCGTGAGAATTCCCCCTTTCTCTCCCCTCTCTCCAAGTTCCTAGTCCTCACGGCTGCCAAACTATGCCTGAAAGTGTGCAGCCAAAGGCTGGAGACGGCTCATTATCAGAAAGCATGCTGCCATCGAGTTTTCAGCAATCAAAACTGTTTATAAAAAGGATAATCTCTTCCCATCCTTTCTTGCCTGCCTGCTGCCGTCTTCTGGTTGCCACCTGCCAGTTGCTCCCCCATTTAAGACACTTTCACACATGCTGAATTAAGACACTTTCACACTGTCAATGCCCTTTGCCGTTGGATTTTACTGCGCAAAACGGCAAAATCCATGGGCAAACACACATACAAATGCATTCAAGGTGGACTGAAACTGCATTTAGGGTGGCCGACCTGCATCTACAAGAGCAGGGGTCCCCCAATGTGGTGACCGTGGGTGCTGTGGCATGCGCTGACACCTTTGCTGGTACCCACCAAGTGGGCAAGGCCAGGCAGGGCTTTTCCTCAGCAAGGCTTCTGGTTGGCTATTGGAGATCTGAATGGCCATTCAGTTTTTTTTAAATATTGCTTCGGCAGCAGCAGCTGCTACCGCCACCACAACACAAGGATCAGCACTGCGTGACTGAGGTTTAGTTCCAGCAATTATTTTGTGGTTGGCTCCGCCTCTTGCAACTGCCATTTTGCTGCTGCGCCCACCACACTGCATCTACATTTTAAAGGTGCCCACAAATTCAAAAAGATTCAAAATCCCTGAACTAGAGCCTTTTCCATCACAGCTCCAAGGAACCATCCTCAGAGGTTCTTAGGAAATGCTACAAGTGTACTCTGCTAAAGCTTTTGATGGGGAGTAGGCAGCGGCCCTTTTCTTTTTAGGGGGCAAGAAGGGGTAATGTGGGGTTTTACTGTATTTAGGCTTTTTCAATTTGAATTCTAAGCTGCCCAGAGCTATTAGAAAGGCAGGGTACAAATATTGTTTATATTTTTATTTTATCCACATCTCTTCCAGACCACACTGCCACATAGTATTCTATGTGCGTGCGTAAAAAGTGGGTTGCAGCATCTGCAAGCCCAGAACATTTTGCAACTTGCCTCAGGTGCACTCTCTTGTCAGAGCAAACCCAGCATGAACCATGGTTTTAGTACACCAATTTCAACCACCGTTCTCTCAAAAAAACCAACCCCACCAGAATCTGGTTATAGGTTGAGGCGGGTTTGTAAAGTGTGATGAACCAGGGGACACAGTGGAATTTTAGTCATAATGTCGTTATGAGCCCTAACATTAATTCCAGAAACCTGAGGAGGGCAAGAATTTGTTATCTTTTTTATAAGAAGAACGAAAATGTTTGTTGTGTAACATAGATGGCTAGTAACCATCAATTATTTTTTTCCCAGAGAATAACATAACGATTGGTGAAGTCAAACCTAAACTTAGTTGAACAAGCTGTACATTATGAATATGACAATCCGCAACAGGGGTCTATATTACTTTTACTTTTTTCTCGTTTTAAGTCAATTCCATGTAAAAAATTTTAACTGATATATAATGTACCGTGTTTCCCCGAATATAAGACAGTGTCTTATATTAATTTTTGCTCCCAAAGATGCGCTATGTCTTATTTTCAGGGGACGTCTTATATTTCTGTGTTCTGTTCATCAGGCATGCTTCCAAACAAAAACTTTGCTACTTTTGGGGGATGCCTTATATTTTGCACTTCAGCAAAACCTCTACTACGTCTTATTTTCCGGGGATGTCTTATATTCGGGGAAACAGGGTATGTTTTTTTTGTAATGTTGCAACTTCAATAAACATTTACTATAATAAAAAAAAAAGAATTTGCTCTAGAAGGGTGAAATTCCAACCGGATAAGGAAGAAATTGGCGTGGGGGGATGTACCCCTCTCCCGGAAGGCTGGCTCTTGATCTGCCAACTGTGGTTTGTAGTGGTGTCAGAATCATCTTTGCAGTGTACCAGACAGAAGGCAGTGTGTGTGTGTGTTTCAGCCGCAGCTCTATGGAAACACTTTCTGAAAATGCTGCAACCCGTTCTGTTTCGCACAGATTCTGTCTCTGAGTCCACTGTCACCGTCTTCTCGAATCTGAAATAGCTCTTGCCCTGAATTCAGTGTTTTCCCCAGAGGCCTGCCATCAAATCGCCTCAGGGTAAAAGAAAGAAAGAAAAAGGCTGCCTGAAAATAGCAGGCTTTACAATACGGAGTCTTCAGAAAGTGATTTGTCCAAAAAAAGATTCCCTAAAACAACCTATTTACTGGGAGTGACTAGAATACTGATCGCTCCACTGTGAATCCCATAAAAAGCCTCTCTTCTCCATAAAGCAACTTCTCCCTGCAAGCTACATAGGGTCCCCATCTGTCACTTTTTCCTTAATGAAAAACATATAATGAAAAACATATATAAAGGAAACTTTATCAATATTCTTTTTCTTCTTTTGGGGGAGGGGATCATACATTTTATTTATTTTGTTACTTCAGATAACATAAAGAATAGGTCAAGGAGTGTCCTTACGAACAATACATAATATAATATCCCTACATATAACATAACCCACACCTATTCCCTCCTCTATACCTTCATTAACAAAAAGCTGGCTTTGCATTTGGGCAGCTATTAGATTCCGAACGCATATATTCACAGCTGTGCCCGGGGCATGTATGTACCTGCACCCCCACCCGCCCTGCCTCCATCCTGCCCCCGCCACGCCCCCACACCAGCGTGTGTCCGGTGCAAGATGCCCCTCCTTCCCCCTGGGCGCTAAGCCACTACATATATTACATAAAAGACTTCCTGCAACAATCACCAATCAAATTCAACCATCTATTAAGGAGGAAAAATACAAAGAAAAGAAAGAGCCATCCTTTCTTTACATTCATCATCATTATAATTCTGTACTACATCATTTTCCCACTCTTTCCAATTTAACTTGAATTAATTAATAGATTTACACAAAATATATCCAGTCAGTTTTTCCAGTCTTACAAATCCCATGACTTTAGTCCTTATCAACATTCTGACAGCCTTTCTTTTCCACTGTTCCTCTCCCTGCCAAATGACTCCCCACACGTCCCCCAAAAAGCCAAAGGTACAAAGTGAACAGCCAACACTTCAGCACTGACTAATGTCTGAGCATATTTACTCACCTCTAGTGTGGTCAATACAATCTTCTCCACTGAAGAAAAATAAGCCTCCCACAAGAACTGTGTCTGCTGTCTAAGTGCTAGGATTTTATCCTGATGGATAGACCTGATTGTAGAAGGGATCTGTAATACAGTGTTGAGACAATTCAGACATGGTAAGAAAACACTGCAGACGGAGCACATTAAAGACACTTCTGGGGGCTCTTCCAGATGATCTGTTTACAACTCAATCAGTTTAGGTTTTATAGATCTGCGCATTGTGCATTTGGCTCTCATTTGCGGCACAATAACCACCCCATTCCGATGACAGCAGAAGTAATAGAGGTAATTGGGAATTAAATTAAACAAGTTGCTCGTTAATCTGGCATTTCTACCTCACTGTTGGCTGAAGAGCCTGTGCCCTCCCCTCTCCCCCCAAATTACACTTGCCCATTATGAGACAGAGAGCCAGTATGGTATGGTGGTTACACAGGCTCGAATTCCCACTCTGCCACTGAAAGTTGTTGGGTGACTCTGGGCCAGTAACATATTTTCAACCTTGACAAGGTTGGCAAGGTTGGATAGGAATACCAGGGGTGTGATGCGGAGGCAAGCAATAGCAAATTACCTCTGAACATCTCTTGCCTTGAAAACCCTCCAGGGTCGCCATGGGTCATGCCTCCGTGACGTAAACTTCAGATTCATAATTAAAGATTATGAGAGAATGTGAAATGTATGTCATGGAGGTAACTTCACAAGACATCTTGGCCAAGTGGTGCCCCCACTTTTCTACGGTGGATCTGGAGTTACAAAATACTTCTTTCTGGAGAGCCCCCAAGATTTCCCTTTCCAAATATTCTGAAACAAATCGACACCATTTTCATTCACATCATCCTTAAGTAACAAGTATTAGTCCTGTTTGCTAGCCTTTCACAACCAATGACGAGGCTGGTGTTTTGTAGCACTTCATAACGTTGTGTTCTGTTGTCGTCACAAAAATTGGATTGCATTTTAGTAGAGTATATATGGAAACTGATCCCCAAAATGTTCTTTAGGGAACTCTTCCACCTTCAACGTGATTAGGTAAGTTGACCATCTATAGGCCATGGTTGTGTTCTACTGTGGAGTTCTATAGTTTTGTTATACAATATTTTCTGAAGCGTAAAGCTCTCAAAAGTTGAAGTAGTTAGAGTTGACCCAATCGTACAAGCAACTGATGCATGATGGGGCAGTGTTTTTATGGGCACCAGTGAAGCGGTGAGAGTTCTGAGAGGTGATCCCTGGATTCCACTGCATTGTCACAAGGAATGTTCAGGGGCTACTAGGATTGTCAGAAACTCCTATCGGGGGGGGGGGGCAGAATATAATGGAATAGAAGCATTCATTTCCATTTTAACCTTTGACTTTGCAGTGATCATCACAAATCTCCTTCCAGACCAACTTGATTAATTCTGTTCTGTAGATTTTTTAAATTGTTTTATCAGTTTTAATATATGTGGAATCTTTACCTTATAAATGTCTACCCAGAGTCTACCCATAATGTAAAACTTCAAATATTTTATCAGCACGGTGGAACATGAAAAAACACTTAAACCTAATTATGCCATTAGTCTGGAAAAAAATGCATAAAAATTCTTGGGCTTGCCATATTCACTTGATATTGTGACAGCTTCCCAAAGAGTTCGGTCTTCCTAATTGGATAGGAGGTAGATTTAGTTATTTATTGCAGTTTTGCCTTCCTGAAAGCGAAAGATACTGGACAGGCGCAGCTAAGAATTATCAACACAAACTCACTTGATATCCTTCATCCCCAGTCTGGATGGACTGGTTATATCTGTGAATTGCTGGATTTCCTGCACAGCCTTCTGGGGCAGTAATCCAGGAGTTAACTGTTAACAGGGGTTATGCCCTAAATCAGTGGTTCTCAACCTGGGGTACGCATGCCAGAGCATTGGAGATATGCAAAAAACATTACGCAATGGGTTTGCTAATATGGAGGTACAATTTTAGAGAAATGGGTTGCCAAGGGGCAGTGGTGGCGAACCTTTGGCACTCCAGATGTTATGCCATACTGGCAGGGGCTGATGGGAACCTTTGGCACTCCAGATGTTATGCCATACTGGCAGGGGCTGATGGGAATTGTAATCCATAACATCTGGAGAGCCAAAGGTTCGTCACCACAGCCAAGGGGTATGCGAGTGAAAACAGGTTGGGAACCATTGCCCTAATTTGTTGGAAGTTCAGATTATACCTTTTAAATTTAACACACATTGGCAGACCATTGGGACTTGAATTGTTCCCCACGAAGCTCATGAAAGTCTAAGGTCAGTTAACCTTAGAACTAGATGACCCTCAGGAACTGAGCTGACCCAGTTCTAAAGAAACATGTATCATGCATGTCATAACACAGTGGATCCTGGAGTTTATGCAGACTAGACGTCACTCTAAAGTGGAAAAGAAACTCCAAACTTTCTCTGCGCTCTCTTTGTTTACGAGATGGAGAGTGTTGGCTTCATCCGGGAATTTTTCTCATCCGACTGCTGGGTTCTTTCTAAGCTTTTCAAATATTCATATATTTCTCCTCCATCTAATTACACACAAGGCATCTACCTCTGTTTGTTTTTGATTTGTGCCATTTTTGCATTTTCCCACTTAGATATTAGATTAAGCCTGGCGATTGCCTTTTCTCTCATTCATGGTCTTGCATGTTGGGGGTGGGGGTGGGGGGGAGAGAGATCCATTCCCAATAAAATATTCTTAATTAGAATACATCTGTTCTGCGCATAGCCTTACAGCATTCTGAAAAACAGCTTGACGGCAATGATCTCCTTATGCCAGGCGCACACTTTTAATATATGCTCTGCGTGAAGTTCAGTGAGAAACCCAATTTAAAGCGTTAAGCTATTCGAAGGAAGATGGGTTTATGTAATGCTGAAGGGTATCATGATTGACAAGAGATTAAGTGAAGGATCCTGAAGGTAGCGGCAAAGGGAATGTGAAGATACTGTGCGCCCCCCACCCCCCACCCCAGCTTAGAGGAGATATGCTTGACAGTGTAGGGACCACAGGTTCATCCTCTTCTCATGTGCTCAGCCTCTTGACACGGGGGCTCACCGGATATTCTGTTCCCTCCAGCCAAGAGCCTGCCAGCCACTTGAATCCAGTGCATACGTGTTCCTGCGATTGTTCAAGTGAGTTGAAGGCATACATCGCAGGAACACGAGGACTCCTAGTTTGTGCGAATTTGCCAGAGCTATGTTGTAATGCATTTCACGGATGAACCACAGCCCTCCACTTGAAAACAGCAGAGAGGTGCAGGAGAAGCTCCTGTTTGTCTAACACAGGGGTCTGCAACCTGTGGCTCTCCAGATGTTCATGAACTACAATTCCCATCAGCCCCTGCCAATTGGCCATGCTGGCAGGGGCTGATGGGAATTGTAGTTCATAAACATCTGGAGAGCCACAGGTTGCAGACCCCTGGTCTAACAGGAGAAAAACAACCATTGCCCACTGAATTGTAAGAATCTACAGAATATAGGATTGCTTAACCTGCATGGCCCAGGACAACCTGATCTCATCAGATCTTGGAAGCCAAGAATGGTCATCCCTGGTTAGTTCTTGGATGGGAGACCACCAAGGATGTCTAGGGTTGCTAGGAAGAGGCAGGCAATGGCAAACCACCTCTCTTCATGCCTTTAAGAAGAAAAGTTTGGATTTATATCCCCCCCTTTTCTCCTGTAAGGAGATTCAAAGGTGCTTACAATCTCTTTTCCCTTCTCCCCCCCCCCCACAACAAACACCCTGTGAGGTGGGTAGGGCTGAGAGAGCTCCAAAGAACTGTGACTAGCCCAAGGTCACCCGGCTGGCATGAGTTGGAGTGCACAAGCTAATCTGGTTCACCAATAAGCCTCCACAGCTCAAGTGGCAGAGTGGGGAATCAAACCCGGTTCCTCCAGATTAGAGTGCACCTGCTCTTAACCACTACACCACACTGGCTTAAAACTCCACGGGGTCGTTGCAGGTCTGTGACTTCATGGCACTTAACACACACACATCTTTCAAGTGAATGCTTTCAACACCCTCCCCAAATAACTGTCAGAAAATGTGTGATTACACTACACTATATTTTGGGTATGATGGTAGAACATTATTTCAAAATACCAAAATCCTTTTCCTAAGGCAGATCACAGCAGCACATCTAATATTCTAATAATAACCTTAAATAAGCTGTACAAAATAATTTACAAAGAATCAAATTGTAGCTTTGTTGAAGGCAAAGATATGCTGGAAAAAAAAAGTTGAATTTATGCAGAATGAACCATGGGTTCTCAGACGGCTATTCCCTTACAGGTTCCTCCAACAAAATGCTTTCTGTTTTCTTCATTAAGTTTTGCTGAACTATTTTTCAGGGGGAATCTTCCAGTATATCTCAGCAAGTGAAACAAAGAAGGAAACTAAAGCCCGTCTCATGCATCAGGCAGACCAGACGCAAAGCTAGAGAGGAAAGCTCGGAAATTTTTTTTTCGGTGTATTTTTGTAAGTTGGCTCAGTTTTAACAGATGGTAACTGAAATCAGAGCTTCTATTTTTACACCCTATTTGGCTATTTGCTATTAATCTTCTTGCCCTAGAAGAGGAGAGTAGAAAAATGATCAATCGATGCCAATCTGCCACAAATACACTGGAAATATTAGAATGAGATTATGTTTTAACAGCAGGTCATTTGTGTAATATTGGGCGGAGGGGGGGAGGCGTAAGTGCTACTTTTTTTTTAAAAAAAAGGATGGCAGAACTAAGCCTTCCTGGATCTCGAGCCACCGTGACAATGACGAGAATACGTAAATAAAAACATCCTAGCTCGTTCTAAAACGGGAAATGAGTCGCTGTAATACAACAACTACATTTCCCAGAGCAGACATTTGGGCTCCGTGCCAGATCCTTAAAAAACCACTGTTAATAATGGGGCAGTAGCTACTCAAGCAAGGAAGCAGCTGTGAAGAGAATCAATTACGTGATACAGGAAAAAGGACAAAGACGGGCACATGAAGGTATCCGGTTGGGGGGTGGGTGGAAAAAAGAGATCAGGAATTCTCTGCCAAAATCCCTCCACTGCATAGGTATCAAACTCAGGCCCTCCAGATGTACATGGAGTACAATTCCCAGCAGCCCCTGCTCGCATGGCCAATTGGCCCTGCTGGCATGGGCTGATGGGAATTGTAGTCCATGAACACCTGGAGAGCCTGAGTTTGACACCTATGCTACTGCTACTGGAAATCCCCAGATGTGACCACTGTCACTGATGGGCTGGTGGCATGCAGAGTGAACTTTACATGCAAGGCACTTTACATAAGTCTGCCTTTAAAAAGGTGATGGTGAAAAGTTCTGTCAAGTCACAGCCGATTTCAGAAGCGAAGCTGGTTAGTACCTGGATGGGAGACCACTAAGGAAGTCTAGAGAGGCAGTGTGGTGTAGTGGTTAAGAACAGGTACATTCTAACCTGGAGAACCGGGTTTTATTCCCCGCTCTGCCACTTGAGCTGTGGAGCCTTATCTGGGGAACTAGATTAACTTGGGCACTCCAGCACATGCCCGCTGGGTGACCTTGGGCTAGTCACAGTTCTTCGGAGCTCTCTCAGCTCCACCCACCTCACAGGGTGTTTGTTGTGGTGGGGGGAAGGGAAAGGAGATTGTAAGCCCCTTTGAGTCTCCTTGCAGGAGAGAAAGGGGGGTATATATCCAACTCTTCTTCTCCTCCTCCTCCTCCTCCTCCTCTTCTTCGTCTATGGGGCAGACAATGGGAAGCCTCTCGTTGTTGCTTGCCTAAGAAATCCCACCGGGTCGCCATATATCAGCTGCAACTCAACGGCCCTTTACACACAAACCCTCAGTGGTTTCCAGGCTCAATGCAAGGTGCTGTTTTGGACCTTCGAAGTCCAAAATACCTGAAGGACTGCACCAACCTGAGCAGGTACTCCAGTTGTCCATGGGAGGAAGGGACTGGGTTCTACTTCAGAAATGTGCACCCGCAAAAAAATCTCCTCAGCACCCACCCAAAGATCGAGGAAATCCCTCCCTCAGCACTGCTCGGAGCCCCCTCTTTATAGGCCTTCTGGCATGAAACAGAAGCTTATTTCTTCTGCAACGCCACTGAATAGCATTTTAACGTTTTCTTTTCAACGAGCTGTAGCTTCTATTGATTTTCCAGTTATATGTCTTTTTACCTGTTTTATCGTTGCGAGCGGCTTTGGCTCTGGTTGGTTTTTAATGGAAATACATTCTGCAACCAATTATGCAGACTTTTAAAAATGTGCAATTTGAATGTTTTTGGCTACATGATAGAGGCTGCAGATCAGTGCGGGGGGGCGGGGGGGAGAGCTTGGTGAAACTGCCTTATGCCGCAATGCTTTGTACAGCCCATATGAAGCGGCTTATACTGGATCAGACTGCTGGGCTATCAAAGAAGGAGCAATTAGCTTTCCAAGGATCAGCATGGGGTGGTGGTGAAAAGCAGGTGGACTCCAATCTGAAGAACCGGGTTTGGTTCCCCCCTCCTACAGATGAGCAGTGGAGCTTATCTGGAGAACCAGGTTTGTTCCCCTGCTCCTACACATGAAGCTTGCCGGGGGATCTTCAATTAGTCACAGTTCTCTCAGAACTCTGTCAGCCCACCTACCTCGCAAGGTGTCCACTGTGGGGACAGAAGGGAAAAAGGAGTGGTAAGCCACTTTGTAAGGGAAAGGCAGGTTATGAATCCAAACTCTTTCTTCGTCTTCCAGAAGACTTCCAAAGTTACGCCTAACAGGGGCATCCCGCATTTCCTCGAGGTTGTCAGTACCCCGCTAGCGTTTACCAGGACTGAGCTAACATGTGAGCACAGATTCTGTTCAGGCGTTGAGTTTAGAGCCAGCGTGGTGTAGCGGTTAAGCGAAGGTGGATTCCTATCTGGAGAACCGGGATTGATTCCCCACTCCTCCACCTGAGTGGCAGAGGCTTATCTGGTGAACCAGATGTGTTTCCGCACTCCTACATTCCTGCTGGATGACCTTGGGCTAGTCGTAGTTCTTTGGAGCTCTCTCAGCCCCACCTACCTCACGAGGTGCCTGTTGTGGGGAGAGGAAGGGAAAGGAGCTTGCAGGCCACCTTGAGTCTCCTTACAAGAGAGAAAGGTGGGATACAAACTCTCCTTCTTAAGCAGCTCAGCCAGGGACTGCCTTCAGCTGTCTCTATTGAGACTTGCCACCTTTCGTTTTTAGGGTAATTAGGTCTGTAAATAAACATTATTTTAATTAACCCAACTTCATCTAGGTATGTAAGCAGAGAAACCTGACGTGAAGTTGATCTTCCGCCCTGGCACAGGCAGCAAAGACCGGGTAACATCCTCGTGATTTGTTTTGGGTGGAGAACCATTTATTATTTTTGCACAAACCTGGGGACATTTGTGCCATTATTTATTGTCACTGATTGGGAAAAGATGATTCTCATGTTCAGTCTGCTTGCTCAGGAAGGGGTTATGTTTCATTGCTCCCTTCCCACCCGTCAGTCTCCCCTACAATTGAGTCTGCAGCATGGCACAAACGGAGAGCAGGCTCACGGCAAAAAAGGTCCTGCAGAATAAATTGTTTTAGACAACCTGAGACAGCCAACGAACACAACGTAAGAGGAGGCTGAAAAGCAACAAGATCTCTACTGCAACCCTGAGGTCTCTGACTAATGGAGGAAAAACTTTTATGTACTGAGTAAAAAAAAAAAGTCAGACTGAAGAAGTCCTTCTTCTACAGCAGGGGTGTCCACCTCTGGTGCCTCAGATGTTCATGGAGTACAATTCCCATCAGCCCCTGCAATTGCCCATGCCAGCAAGGGGCAGTTAGGAACTGTAGTCCATGAACATCTGAAGCGCCAGAGTTGGACACCTCTGTTCTACAGGCTTCAAACGTGTGGAGCTGTGTCTAGACCTCATAGTGTGGCAATATCTGTGGGAACTAGAACTGCCACTAATGGTGGTCACCTTCACTCCCAGCAGCTGCCATAACAGAAATAATGGCGGCCATTCACACCTAGTGCCTCTAGGTCAATGATGGCGAACCTATGGCAAAGGTGCCAGAGGTGGCACTCGGAACCCACTCTGTGGGCACGCGCACACAGAGTTCGTCATGTGGGGGGCAGAAAATCACACCCCCCCACACACACACACATCTCTAGGCTGGCTTGGGCCACTAAGCACGATGTGCGCGCACCACGGTGAGCAGGGAGGACTCGGCTGGCGGGCCTGGTGCCTGTGCTCCAGGTGGCTGCTGCCCAAGAGGCAGGTGCAGAGGAGGCAGAGATACTAGAGAGGCACAGAGCGGTGCGCACGGGACATTCTGGAGGCTAGAGCAGGCTGGCCCCTGCTCGAGCGTGTGGGGCAGAGGAAGAGGGAGCCAACCAGTTTTTTCTAAACTAAAACTTCAGCATTCCGGTTAAATTGCCAGGTTGGCACTTTGCGATAAATAAGTGGGGTTTGGGTTGCAATTTGGGCACTCGGTCTCAAAAAGGTTTGCCATCACTGCTCTAGGTCTATCCACCTGGCTTGTAGATCTTTGTAGAGCAGATTTTCAGCTGACACACGACCTCTCCCAAGGTTTCCACACCACGTACAAAATACTTCTGAAGTATCAGGAAAAAAACTTCCATGTGGGTGCAACTTCCTAATGTTTAAAAAAACATCTTGTCTCTTTTTCTAGTAGAGGTCCAAGGTAAAGGGGGTAAAGAAATCAATGAGGCCAAGGAACTACAGACCATTTCGAGGCTATAAGTAAGGTTGCCACCTTTGGGTTGGGAAACACCTGGAGATTTTGGGTTTAGAACCTGAGGAAGGAGAGAAGGGGAGGAACTTCAATGGGGCATTATGCCCAAGAGTCCACCTTCCAAAGTGGCCAATTTCTCCAGGTGAGTTCTTCACCTGAAGATCAGCTGTAACCCCAGGCGATCTCCAGCCCTCCCCTGGATGCTGGCAATCCCAGTAAACAAGTCACCTTCTGTTCCGAGTACATTACAACTCTGATGATGCCCTTCTGCATTTATGATTTTTTTTTAAAAAAAGAATCCAAATGCCCCTACATTTTTAACCAAGACGTTTGGAGGCCTGAGTGACCTTCATGTCAGAGAGTGAATGATGCCTTATTAAATGAGTTAATATTCACAATGACACAGACAAATCCCTCCCGATAAAAATCTCTTTTACAGCCATGACCTTTTGGATACATCTTTCTTGCAAGTGTAGAGGGTAGCTGCAGTCATCAACCAAGGCCGCCATCCCTACCTGTAATAACAATCTCTCATCCCCTATGACGGCAGCTTGATTCCAATCAATCACTTCGGAGAATGGCAGCTCCCATCCATTGCTGAGCATCACAGGAACGCAGGCAGCCTGCATGGAGAATCATTAAAAATCAAGGGAGAGAAGCAAGTAGATTTGCGGGCTGGTACTTCAAGGTCCGCGGGAATGAAATTGCAGCCTCTGTTTATTATTATTATCGCTATTATTTACAGAGGGCTGGAAATGGAGCTTTCTGGAAAACAACTGACAGTTACAGCGCTGCAGAGTCGTGAGGGTTTGTTCTAATGTTGCATTGGGAAATCCCACAACCCTGCTTGAAGATTTGAACCAGAGCTCTGTTGTGCCCGCTGGTGAAAGGGAAGCATAAGGGGACTGGGACCCAGTTCACATAACTTATCTTGGTCTAGACCGTGCATAGGTGTCAAACTTAGGCCCTCCGGGTGTTCATGGACTACAATTCCCATCAGCCCATGCCAGCAAGGCCAACTGGGCTGCTGGGAATTGTAGGCCATGAACATCTGGAGGGCCTGAGTTTGACACCTATGAGGAAAGCCCTCAAGAGGAATCCTTTCCGTCACATATTTTTATGGAAAACCAATCTTTCAATGGACTTTCTTTGTATTGCCATGTGGTTTTAGTTGGGGCACAGTTGGACACTTTTCTTCCTGTCCTTTGTGGAGAGGGGAGACCTGCTTACTCGGCTGGTCCTTCTCTGTTCTGATTTCACTCAGCATATCTGGCAACTTGGCTGTAAAGAATTGCTGTTTTAAACCAGTCTTAATTTTTGAAAAGAGATTATTAGTGTGAACTGCTTTCAGAATCATTATCATTGGGAAAAGCAGTACACAAATACTGTAATTAAGTAATAAAGTGAAGATGTGGCTACAGATGTTGTTCTTCAGTGCTTTACAGTGTGATGAGAATTGCAGTCTGTGACCGGTAAAATGGGCTCTTGAGAGTGCATCCTATGTAAACCACTGCAGAATACATGCTGGCAAGAAGGATGTAGACTAGGAAGGGTCAAGTTCAAATCCCACTCAACTATGAAGTCCATAGGGCACGGGTGGGGAACCTGCGGCTCTCCAGATGTTCAGGAACTACAATTCCCCCACCCCCCCCCCCCCCCACCCCCCCCCCCCCCCACCCCCCCCCCCCCCCACCCCCCCCCCCCCCCACCCCCCCCCCCCCCCACCCCCCCCCCCCCCCACCCCCCCCCCCCCCCACCCCCCCCCCCCCCCACCCCCCCCCCCCCCCACCCCCCCCCCCCCCCACCCCCCCCCCCCCCCACCCCCCCCCCCCCCCACCCCCCCCCCCCCCCACCCCCCCCCCCCCCCACCCCCCCCCCCCCCCACCCCCCCCCCCCCCCACCCCCCCCCCCCCCCACCCCCCCCCCCCCCCACCCCCCCCCCCCCCCACCCCCCCCCCCCCCCACCCCCCCCCCCCCCCACCCCCCCCCCCCCCCACCCCCCCCCCCCCCCACCCCCCCCCCCCCCCACCCCCCCCCCCCCCCACCCCCCCCCCCCCCCACCCCCCCCCCCCCCCACCCCCCCCCCCCCCCACCCCCCCCCCCCCCCACCCCCCCCCCCCCCCACCCCCCCCCCCCCCCACCCCCCCCCCCCCCCACCCCCCCCCCCCCCCACCCCCCCCCCCCCCCACCCCCCCCCCCCCCCACCCCCCCCCCCCCCCACCCCCCCCCCCCCCCACCCCCCCCCCCCCCCACCCCCCCCCCCCCCCACCCCCCCCCCCCCCCACCCCCCCCCCCCCCCACCCCCCCCCCCCCCCACCCCCCCCCCCCCCCACCCCCCCCCCCCCCCACCCCCCCCCCCCCCCACCCCCCCCCCCCCCCACCCCCCCCCCCCCCCACCCCCCCCCCCCCCCACCCCCCCCCCCCCCCACCCCCCCCCCCCCCCACCCCCCCCCCCCCCCACCCCCCCCCCCCCCCACCCCCCCCCCCCCCCACCCCCCCCCCCCCCCACCCCCCCCCCCCCCCACCCCCCCCCCCCCCCACCCCCCCCCCCCCCCACCCCCCCCCCCCCCCACCCCCCCCCCCCCCCACCCCCCCCCCCCCCCACCCCCCCCCCCCCCCACCCCCCCCCCCCCCCACCCCCCCCCCCCCCCACCCCCCCCCCCCCCCACCCCCCCCCCCCCCCACCCCCCCCCCCCCCCACCCCCCCCCCCCCCCACCCCCCCCCCCCCCCACCCCCCCCCCCCCCCACCCCCCCCCCCCCCCACCCCCCCCCCCCCCCACCCCCCCCCCCCCCCACCCCCCCCCCCCCCCACCCCCCCCCCCCCCCACCCCCCCCCCCCCCCACCCCCCCCCCCCCCCACCCCCCCCCCCCCCCACCCCCCCCCCCCCCCACCCCCCCCCCCCCCCACCCCCCCCCCCCCCCACCCCCCCCCCCCCCCACCCCCCCCCCCCCCCACCCCCCCCCCCCCCCACCCCCCCCCCCCCCCACCCCCCCCCCCCCCCACCCCCCCCCCCCCCCACCCCCCCCCCCCCCCACCCCCCCCCCCCCCCACCCCCCCCCCCCCCCACCCCCCCCCCCCCCCACCCCCCCCCCCCCCCACCCCCCCCCCCCCCCACCCCCCCCCCCCCCCACCCCCCCCCCCCCCCACCCCCCCCCCCCCCCACCCCCCCCCCCCCCCACCCCCCCCCCCCCCCACCCCCCCCCCCCCCCACCCCCCCCCCCCCCCACCCCCCCCCCCCCCCACCCCCCCCCCCCCCCACCCCCCCCCCCCCCCACCCCCCCCCCCCCCCACCCCCCCCCCCCCCCACCCCCCCCCCCCCCCACCCCCCCCCCCCCCCACCCCCCCCCCCCCCCACCCCCCCCCCCCCCCACCCCCCCCCCCCCCCACCCCCCCCCCCCCCCACCCCCCCCCCCCCCCACCCCCCCCCCCCCCCACCCCCCCCCCCCCCCACCCCCCCCCCCCCCCACCCCCCCCCCCCCCCACCCCCCCCCCCCCCCACCCCCCCCCCCCCCCACCCCCCCCCCCCCCCACCCCCCCCCCCCCCCACCCCCCCCCCCCCCCACCCCCCCCCCCCCCCACCCCCCCCCCCCCCCACCCCCCCCCCCCCCCACCCCCCCCCCCCCCCACCCCCCCCCCCCCCCACCCCCCCCCCCCCCCACCCCCCCCCCCCCCCACCCCCCCCCCCCCCCACCCCCCCCCCCCCCCACCCCCCCCCCCCCCCACCCCCCCCCCCCCCCACCCCCCCCCCCCCCCACCCCCCCCCCCCCCCACCCCCCCCCCCCCCCACCCCCCCCCCCCCCCACCCCCCCCCCCCCCCACCCCCCCCCCCCCCCACCCCCCCCCCCCCCCACCCCCCCCCCCCCCCACCCCCCCCCCCCCCCACCCCCCCCCCCCCCCACCCCCCCCCCCCCCCACCCCCCCCCCCCCCCACCCCCCCCCCCCCCCACCCCCCCCCCCCCCCACCCCCCCCCCCCCCCACCCCCCCCCCCCCCCACCCCCCCCCCCCCCCACCCCCCCCCCCCCCCACCCCCCCCCCCCCCCACCCCCCCCCCCCCCCACCCCCCCCCCCCCCCACCCCCCCCCCCCCCCACCCCCCCCCCCCCCCACCCCCCCCCCCCCCCACCCCCCCCCCCCCCCACCCCCCCCCCCCCCCACCCCCCCCCCCCCCCACCCCCCCCCCCCCCCACCCCCCCCCCCCCCCACCCCCCCCCCCCCCCACCCCCCCCCCCCCCCACCCCCCCCCCCCCCCACCCCCCCCCCCCCCCACCCCCCCCCCCCCCCACCCCCCCCCCCCCCCACCCCCCCCCCCCCCCACCCCCCCCCCCCCCCACCCCCCCCCCCCCCCACCCCCCCCCCCCCCCACCCCCCCCCCCCCCCACCCCCCCCCCCCCCCACCCCCCCCCCCCCCCACCCCCCCCCCCCCCCACCCCCCCCCCCCCCCACCCCCCCCCCCCCCCACCCCCCCCCCCCCCCACCCCCCCCCCCCCCCACCCCCCCCCCCCCCCACCCCCCCCCCCCCCCACCCCCCCCCCCCCCCACCCCCCCCCCCCCCCACCCCCCCCCCCCCCCACCCCCCCCCCCCCCCACCCCCCCCCCCCCCCACCCCCCCCCCCCCCCACCCCCCCCCCCCCCCACCCCCCCCCCCCCCCACCCCCCCCCCCCCCCACCCCCCCCCCCCCCCACCCCCCCCCCCCCCCACCCCCCCCCCCCCCCACCCCCCCCCCCCCCCACCCCCCCCCCCCCCCACCCCCCCCCCCCCCCACCCCCCCCCCCCCCCACCCCCCCCCCCCCCCACCCCCCCCCCCCCCCACCCCCCCCCCCCCCCACCCCCCCCCCCCCCCACCCCCCCCCCCCCCCACCCCCCCCCCCCCCCACCCCCCCCCCCCCCCACCCCCCCCCCCCCCCACCCCCCCCCCCCCCCACCCCCCCCCCCCCCCACCCCCCCCCCCCCCCACCCCCCCCCCCCCCCACCCCCCCCCCCCCCCACCCCCCCCCCCCCCCACCCCCCCCCCCCCCCACCCCCCCCCCCCCCCACCCCCCCCCCCCCCCACCCCCCCCCCCCCCCACCCCCCCCCCCCCCCACCCCCCCCCCCCCCCACCCCCCCCCCCCCCCACCCCCCCCCCCCCCCACCCCCCCCCCCCCCCACCCCCCCCCCCCCCCACCCCCCCCCCCCCCCACCCCCCCCCCCCCCCACCCCCCCCCCCCCCCACCCCCCCCCCCCCCCACCCCCCCCCCCCCCCACCCCCCCCCCCCCCCACCCCCCCCCCCCCCCACCCCCCCCCCCCCCCACCCCCCCCCCCCCCCACCCCCCCCCCCCCCCACCCCCCCCCCCCCCCACCCCCCCCCCCCCCCACCCCCCCCCCCCCCCACCCCCCCCCCCCCCCACCCCCCCCCCCCCCCACCCCCCCCCCCCCCCACCCCCCCCCCCCCCCACCCCCCCCCCCCCCCACCCCCCCCCCCCCCCACCCCCCCCCCCCCCCACCCCCCCCCCCCCCCACCCCCCCCCCCCCCCACCCCCCCCCCCCCCCACCCCCCCCCCCCCCCACCCCCCCCCCCCCCCACCCCCCCCCCCCCCCACCCCCCCCCCCCCCCACCCCCCCCCCCCCCCACCCCCCCCCCCCCCCACCCCCCCCCCCCCCCACCCCCCCCCCCCCCCACCCCCCCCCCCCCCCACCCCCCCCCCCCCCCACCCCCCCCCCCCCCCACCCCCCCCCCCCCCCACCCCCCCCCCCCCCCACCCCCCCCCCCCCCCACCCCCCCCCCCCCCCACCCCCCCCCCCCCCCACCCCCCCCCCCCCCCACCCCCCCCCCCCCCCACCCCCCCCCCCCCCCACCCCCCCCCCCCCCCACCCCCCCCCCCCCCCACCCCCCCCCCCCCCCACCCCCCCCCCCCCCCACCCCCCCCCCCCCCCACCCCCCCCCCCCCCCACCCCCCCCCCCCCCCACCCCCCCCCCCCCCCACCCCCCCCCCCCCCCACCCCCCCCCCCCCCCACCCCCCCCCCCCCCCACCCCCCCCCCCCCCCACCCCCCCCCCCCCCCACCCCCCCCCCCCCCCACCCCCCCCCCCCCCCACCCCCCCCCCCCCCCACCCCCCCCCCCCCCCACCCCCCCCCCCCCCCACCCCCCCCCCCCCCCACCCCCCCCCCCCCCCACCCCCCCCCCCCCCCACCCCCCCCCCCCCCCACCCCCCCCCCCCCCCACCCCCCCCCCCCCCCACCCCCCCCCCCCCCCACCCCCCCCCCCCCCCACCCCCCCCCCCCCCCACCCCCCCCCCCCCCCACCCCCCCCCCCCCCCACCCCCCCCCCCCCCCACCCCCCCCCCCCCCCACCCCCCCCCCCCCCCACCCCCCCCCCCCCCCACCCCCCCCCCCCCCCACCCCCCCCCCCCCCCACCCCCCCCCCCCCCCACCCCCCCCCCCCCCCACCCCCCCCCCCCCCCACCCCCCCCCCCCCCCACCCCCCCCCCCCCCCACCCCCCCCCCCCCCCACCCCCCCCCCCCCCCACCCCCCCCCCCCCCCACCCCCCCCCCCCCCCACCCCCCCCCCCCCCCACCCCCCCCCCCCCCCACCCCCCCCCCCCCCCACCCCCCCCCCCCCCCACCCCCCCCCCCCCCCACCCCCCCCCCCCCCCACCCCCCCCCCCCCCCACCCCCCCCCCCCCCCACCCCCCCCCCCCCCCACCCCCCCCCCCCCCCACCCCCCCCCCCCCCCACCCCCCCCCCCCCCCACCCCCCCCCCCCCCCACCCCCCCCCCCCCCCACCCCCCCCCCCCCCCACCCCCCCCCCCCCCCACCCCCCCCCCCCCCCACCCCCCCCCCCCCCCACCCCCCCCCCCCCCCACCCCCCCCCCCCCCCACCCCCCCCCCCCCCCACCCCCCCCCCCCCCCACCCCCCCCCCCCCCCACCCCCCCCCCCCCCCACCCCCCCCCCCCCCCACCCCCCCCCCCCCCCACCCCCCCCCCCCCCCACCCCCCCCCCCCCCCACCCCCCCCCCCCCCCACCCCCCCCCCCCCCCACCCCCCCCCCCCCCCACCCCCCCCCCCCCCCACCCCCCCCCCCCCCCACCCCCCCCCCCCCCCACCCCCCCCCCCCCCCACCCCCCCCCCCCCCCACCCCCCCCCCCCCCCACCCCCCCCCCCCCCCACCCCCCCCCCCCCCCACCCCCCCCCCCCCCCACCCCCCCCCCCCCCCACCCCCCCCCCCCCCCACCCCCCCCCCCCCCCACCCCCCCCCCCCCCCACCCCCCCCCCCCCCCACCCCCCCCCCCCCCCACCCCCCCCCCCCCCCACCCCCCCCCCCCCCCACCCCCCCCCCCCCCCACCCCCCCCCCCCCCCACCCCCCCCCCCCCCCACCCCCCCCCCCCCCCACCCCCCCCCCCCCCCACCCCCCCCCCCCCCCACCCCCCCCCCCCCCCACCCCCCCCCCCCCCCACCCCCCCCCCCCCCCACCCCCCCCCCCCCCCACCCCCCCCCCCCCCCACCCCCCCCCCCCCCCACCCCCCCCCCCCCCCACCCCCCCCCCCCCCCACCCCCCCCCCCCCCCACCCCCCCCCCCCCCCACCCCCCCCCCCCCCCACCCCCCCCCCCCCCCACCCCCCCCCCCCCCCACCCCCCCCCCCCCCCACCCCCCCCCCCCCCCACCCCCCCCCCCCCCCACCCCCCCCCCCCCCCACCCCCCCCCCCCCCCACCCCCCCCCCCCCCCACCCCCCCCCCCCCCCACCCCCCCCCCCCCCCACCCCCCCCCCCCCCCACCCCCCCCCCCCCCCACCCCCCCCCCCCCCCACCCCCCCCCCCCCCCACCCCCCCCCCCCCCCACCCCCCCCCCCCCCCACCCCCCCCCCCCCCCACCCCCCCCCCCCCCCACCCCCCCCCCCCCCCACCCCCCCCCCCCCCCACCCCCCCCCCCCCCCACCCCCCCCCCCCCCCACCCCCCCCCCCCCCCACCCCCCCCCCCCCCCACCCCCCCCCCCCCCCACCCCCCCCCCCCCCCACCCCCCCCCCCCCCCACCCCCCCCCCCCCCCACCCCCCCCCCCCCCCACCCCCCCCCCCCCCCACCCCCCCCCCCCCCCACCCCCCCCCCCCCCCACCCCCCCCCCCCCCCACCCCCCCCCCCCCCCACCCCCCCCCCCCCCCACCCCCCCCCCCCCCCACCCCCCCCCCCCCCCACCCCCCCCCCCCCCCACCCCCCCCCCCCCCCACCCCCCCCCCCCCCCACCCCCCCCCCCCCCCACCCCCCCCCCCCCCCACCCCCCCCCCCCCCCACCCCCCCCCCCCCCCACCCCCCCCCCCCCCCACCCCCCCCCCCCCCCACCCCCCCCCCCCCCCACCCCCCCCCCCCCCCACCCCCCCCCCCCCCCACCCCCCCCCCCCCCCACCCCCCCCCCCCCCCACCCCCCCCCCCCCCCACCCCCCCCCCCCCCCACCCCCCCCCCCCCCCACCCCCCCCCCCCCCCACCCCCCCCCCCCCCCACCCCCCCCCCCCCCCACCCCCCCCCCCCCCCACCCCCCCCCCCCCCCACCCCCCCCCCCCCCCACCCCCCCCCCCCCCCACCCCCCCCCCCCCCCACCCCCCCCCCCCCCCACCCCCCCCCCCCCCCACCCCCCCCCCCCCCCACCCCCCCCCCCCCCCACCCCCCCCCCCCCCCACCCCCCCCCCCCCCCACCCCCCCCCCCCCCCACCCCCCCCCCCCCCCACCCCCCCCCCCCCCCACCCCCCCCCCCCCCCACCCCCCCCCCCCCCCACCCCCCCCCCCCCCCACCCCCCCCCCCCCCCACCCCCCCCCCCCCCCACCCCCCCCCCCCCCCACCCCCCCCCCCCCCCACCCCCCCCCCCCCCCACCCCCCCCCCCCCCCACCCCCCCCCCCCCCCACCCCCCCCCCCCCCCACCCCCCCCCCCCCCCACCCCCCCCCCCCCCCACCCCCCCCCCCCCCCACCCCCCCCCCCCCCCACCCCCCCCCCCCCCCACCCCCCCCCCCCCCCACCCCCCCCCCCCCCCACCCCCCCCCCCCCCCACCCCCCCCCCCCCCCACCCCCCCCCCCCCCCACCCCCCCCCCCCCCCACCCCCCCCCCCCCCCACCCCCCCCCCCCCCCACCCCCCCCCCCCCCCACCCCCCCCCCCCCCCACCCCCCCCCCCCCCCACCCCCCCCCCCCCCCACCCCCCCCCCCCCCCACCCCCCCCCCCCCCCACCCCCCCCCCCCCCCACCCCCCCCCCCCCCCACCCCCCCCCCCCCCCACCCCCCCCCCCCCCCACCCCCCCCCCCCCCCACCCCCCCCCCCCCCCACCCCCCCCCCCCCCCACCCCCCCCCCCCCCCACCCCCCCCCCCCCCCACCCCCCCCCCCCCCCACCCCCCCCCCCCCCCACCCCCCCCCCCCCCCACCCCCCCCCCCCCCCACCCCCCCCCCCCCCCACCCCCCCCCCCCCCCACCCCCCCCCCCCCCCACCCCCCCCCCCCCCCACCCCCCCCCCCCCCCACCCCCCCCCCCCCCCACCCCCCCCCCCCCCCACCCCCCCCCCCCCCCACCCCCCCCCCCCCCCACCCCCCCCCCCCCCCACCCCCCCCCCCCCCCACCCCCCCCCCCCCCCACCCCCCCCCCCCCCCACCCCCCCCCCCCCCCACCCCCCCCCCCCCCCACCCCCCCCCCCCCCCACCCCCCCCCCCCCCCACCCCCCCCCCCCCCCACCCCCCCCCCCCCCCACCCCCCCCCCCCCCCACCCCCCCCCCCCCCCACCCCCCCCCCCCCCCACCCCCCCCCCCCCCCACCCCCCCCCCCCCCCACCCCCCCCCCCCCCCACCCCCCCCCCCCCCCACCCCCCCCCCCCCCCACCCCCCCCCCCCCCCACCCCCCCCCCCCCCCACCCCCCCCCCCCCCCACCCCCCCCCCCCCCCACCCCCCCCCCCCCCCACCCCCCCCCCCCCCCACCCCCCCCCCCCCCCACCCCCCCCCCCCCCCACCCCCCCCCCCCCCCACCCCCCCCCCCCCCCACCCCCCCCCCCCCCCACCCCCCCCCCCCCCCACCCCCCCCCCCCCCCACCCCCCCCCCCCCCCACCCCCCCCCCCCCCCACCCCCCCCCCCCCCCACCCCCCCCCCCCCCCACCCCCCCCCCCCCCCACCCCCCCCCCCCCCCACCCCCCCCCCCCCCCACCCCCCCCCCCCCCCACCCCCCCCCCCCCCCACCCCCCCCCCCCCCCACCCCCCCCCCCCCCCACCCCCCCCCCCCCCCACCCCCCCCCCCCCCCACCCCCCCCCCCCCCCACCCCCCCCCCCCCCCACCCCCCCCCCCCCCCACCCCCCCCCCCCCCCACCCCCCCCCCCCCCCACCCCCCCCCCCCCCCACCCCCCCCCCCCCCCACCCCCCCCCCCCCCCACCCCCCCCCCCCCCCACCCCCCCCCCCCCCCACCCCCCCCCCCCCCCACCCCCCCCCCCCCCCACCCCCCCCCCCCCCCACCCCCCCCCCCCCCCACCCCCCCCCCCCCCCACCCCCCCCCCCCCCCACCCCCCCCCCCCCCCACCCCCCCCCCCCCCCACCCCCCCCCCCCCCCACCCCCCCCCCCCCCCACCCCCCCCCCCCCCCACCCCCCCCCCCCCCCACCCCCCCCCCCCCCCACCCCCCCCCCCCCCCACCCCCCCCCCCCCCCACCCCCCCCCCCCCCCACCCCCCCCCCCCCCCACCCCCCCCCCCCCCCACCCCCCCCCCCCCCCACCCCCCCCCCCCCCCACCCCCCCCCCCCCCCACCCCCCCCCCCCCCCACCCCCCCCCCCCCCCACCCCCCCCCCCCCCCACCCCCCCCCCCCCCCACCCCCCCCCCCCCCCACCCCCCCCCCCCCCCACCCCCCCCCCCCCCCACCCCCCCCCCCCCCCACCCCCCCCCCCCCCCACCCCCCCCCCCCCCCACCCCCCCCCCCCCCCACCCCCCCCCCCCCCCACCCCCCCCCCCCCCCACCCCCCCCCCCCCCCACCCCCCCCCCCCCCCACCCCCCCCCCCCCCCACCCCCCCCCCCCCCCACCCCCCCCCCCCCCCACCCCCCCCCCCCCCCACCCCCCCCCCCCCCCACCCCCCCCCCCCCCCACCCCCCCCCCCCCCCACCCCCCCCCCCCCCCACCCCCCCCCCCCCCCACCCCCCCCCCCCCCCACCCCCCCCCCCCCCCACCCCCCCCCCCCCCCACCCCCCCCCCCCCCCACCCCCCCCCCCCCCCACCCCCCCCCCCCCCCACCCCCCCCCCCCCCCACCCCCCCCCCCCCCCACCCCCCCCCCCCCCCACCCCCCCCCCCCCCCACCCCCCCCCCCCCCCACCCCCCCCCCCCCCCACCCCCCCCCCCCCCCACCCCCCCCCCCCCCCACCCCCCCCCCCCCCCAAACCCCCCCCCCCCCACCCCCCCCGCCCCCCCAAACCCCCCCCCCCCCCCACCCCCCCCCCCCCCACCCCCCCCCCCCCCCCACACCCCACCCCACCCACCCCCCCACCCCCCCACCCCCCCCCCCCCCCACCCCCCCCCCCCCCCACCCCCCCCCCCCCCAACCCCCCACCCCCCCCACCCCGCCCCCCCCCCAAAACACCCCCCCCCCCACCACCCACCCCCCCACCCCCACCCCCCCCCCTCCCACCCCCCCCCCCCCCCCACCCCCCCCCCCCATGCCCGCATGGCCAATTGGCCATGCGGGCAGGAGCAACAAGTATTGTAATCCACTGCTTATCTGGAAGTCCTAAAAATTCACTCCTACCACAACTCTAGAGTTCCATATCCAGAGAACATATCTATCTTTATAACTATTTCTGGTTGTAGCCCCTGCGTCAGTGGCAAATGCACTAATGTCAGTGGCACAAAAAAATCCACCAGTGGAGAAGGGAGGGGCCTCTATGTCTTCTGGGAACTGTACATGCCCATGTAGAAAAATATGACTTTTAAAATTAACCAAAAAGGGGGGGGAAGGGAAGAGAACAATTAACGCCCTGATGAAAACTGGATGTGCATTAGAAGGTTTAGCATGTTAAGGGCAGCTGAAAGTCAATTACTGGTGGCGTGCTGAGTGGAAATTAGAGTTTTCTATAGCCTGTCTCAAAAAAATGTGTTTATAGGATTGTATATTCCTCTGCCACAGAACTCAACATGCCAGGCCTTCTTTGTTGTAGAATGCTCCGCCTGGGCCCTAGTGTCTACCTAGCAACAGAGATCTTGGCCACGAGCTCCCCTTACTACAAATATTAGTTACAGATTCCTGAAAACAAGACACCAGCAAAAGGGAGAAACACTCCCAATAGGGGTTCCAGTTGGTCTTCATACAGGAAGATGCCCGGGGCGGGGGGGTGTTCAGGATAAGGATCCCTTTGCTGAAGCCCCTGAGGAAGGAGCAGAAATAGGCCTTGGGAATCCTCTGTAGGACAGTGACATAAATTGCAAAAAGCAACCATGGACAAATGGGGAATTATAGAGTTGGAAGAGACCCCAAGGGCCATCAAGTCCAACCCCCCGCAGTGCAGGAACACACAATCAAAGCACTCCTGACAGATGGCCATCCAGCTGTTGTTGAGCCGATAGGGAACAGCGACCACAATGCTGTCAGATTCAGTATCTCAGCATGCGAACAAGTGGCAACTACTAATGTAGTTACATTCGCCTTTAGGAAGGGAAATTTCTCAAAGATGAGGGGGATAGTGCGCAGGAAGCTGAAAGGGAAAATCAAGAGAGTCAAAACTGTCCAGGATGCTTGGAGGTTATTTAAAAACACAGTAATAAAAGCTCAGCTGGAATGTGTTCCATAGGTTAGAAAAGGCAGCACCCAGTCCAAAAGAAAGCCACCATGGTTAACAAGAGAGGTTGAGGAAAGTATCAGAAAAAAGAAAATGTCTTTTAGAAAATGGAAGTCCAGTTTGGCTGATGAAGAATATGAGAGGGAACACAAATGGTGGCAAAAGAGAAGCAAGTTAGCTGTAAGGGAGGCAAAAAAGGATTATGAGGAACGCATGGCTGCGAACATCAAGACCAGCAACAAACAGTTCTTCAAGTACATCAAAAGCAGGAAGCCAGCAAGGGAAGCGGTAGGCCTGTTAGATCACAAAGGAACAAAGGGTGTGCTAAAAGATGGCAGGGAGATTGCAGAGAAGCTGAATGAATTCTTTGCATCTGTCTTCACCCAAGAGGAGGTGAGGAACATTCCTGCACCTGGTCAAGCTTCTTAGAATGAATCCGAGGAACTAGCGAAGATAGTGAGTAGACAAGGAAGAAGTTCTGGCAGCGTACATTGATAAACTAAATGTTACCAAATCCCCTGGCCCAGGTGCATTCACCCAAGAGTTCTTAAAGAGCTCAAGCATGAGATTGCTGATCTTCTCACTTTAATATGCAACTTATCTCTGAAAGCAGGCTCCATCCCTGGCAGAAGACTGGAAGATGGCCAATGTCACACCAATCTTTAAGAAAGGATCTAGGGGGGGGGGACCCGAGGAAATTACAGGCCAGTCAGTTTGACTTATCTGTTCCCTGGTAAATTAGTAGAATCTATCATTAAAAGATAAAATTATAAAACATGTAGAAAAGCAAGACCTGCTGAGAAAGAGTCAGCGCATGGCTTTTGCAGAGGAGGCAAATCCTGTGCCACAAACTCACTAGAGAGTTCTTTGAGGGTGTAAACAGACATGTGGACAGGGGTGAACCCGATTGGACATTGTCTACTTAGATTTCCAAAAGGCTTTTGACAAAGTTCCTCACCAGAGACTGTTGAGAAAACTCAGCAATGAAGGAATAAGAGGGGAAGTCCTCCTATGGATTAAAAACTGGTTGAGAGCAAAAGAGAGAGCAAGAGGTGGGTGTAAATGGGAAGTTCTCACAATGGAGAGATGTAGGAGTGGTGTCCCCCAAGGATCCCGTTTGGGACCAGTGCTCTTTAACCTATTCATAAATGACCTGGAAGTAGGGGGTGGGTAGCGTGTGGTGGCCAGGATTCCAGATGATACCAAATTATGTAAGGGTGGTGAGAACCACAAAAGGATTACTTGAAGAGCTCCAAGCCCGGACCTTGATAAAGTGGGTGAGTGGGCTCAGAAGTGGCAAATACAGTTCAATGTAGCAAAATGTAAAGAGTGATGCACATAGAGGCAAAAAAATCCAAACTTCACATACACGCTACAGGGGTCAGTGCTATCAGTCACAGACCAGGAAAGGGATTTAGGCATCTTAGTTGATAGTTCCATGGGAATGTCAACTCAATGTATGGCAGCTGTGAAAAAGGCAAACTCTATGCTGGGGATAATTAGGAAAGGAATTGATAATAAAACTGCAAAGATTGTCATGCCCTTATATAAAGCAGTGGTGCGACCGCACTTGGAGTACTTTGTCCAGTTCTGGTCGCCGCATCTCAAAAAGGATATTGAGGAGATAGAAAAAGTGCAGAGAAGGGCAACAAGGATGATTGAGGGACTGGAGCACCTTCCCTATGAGGAGAGGCTGCAGCGTTTGGGACTCTTTAGTTTGGAGAGGAGGCGGCTGAGGGGGGATATGATTGAAGTCTGCAAAATTATGCATGGGGAAAAAATGTTGACAGAGAGAAATTTTTCTCTCTTTCTCACAATACTAGAACCAGGGGACATTCATTGAAAATGCTGGGGGGAAGAATTAGGACTAATAAAAGGAAACACTTCTTCACGCAACGTGTGATTGGTGTTTGGAATATGCTGCCACAGGAGGTGGTGATGGCCACAAACCTTTATAGCTTTAAAAGGGGCTTGGACAGATTTATGGAGGAGAAGTCGATTTATGGCTACCAATCTTGATCCTCTTTGATCTGAGATTGCAAATGCCTTAACAGACCAGGTGATCGGGAGCAACAGCCGCAGAAGGCCATTGCTTTCACATCCTACATGTGAGCTCCCAAAGGCACCTGGTGGGCCACTGCGAGTAGCAGAGAGCTGGACTAGATGGACTTTGGTCTGATCCAGCTGGCTTGTTCTTATGTTCTTATGTTCTTTAAAAACCTCCAAAGAAGGAGACTTTGCCACACTCCGAGGTAGTGCATTCCACTGTTGAATAGCCCTTACTGTCAGGAAGTTTTCCCTGATGTTTAGTTGGTATCTCTTTTCCTTCACCTTGAACCCATTACTCCTGGTCCTGGTCTCTGCAGCAGAAGAAAACAAGCTTGCTCCCTCACCAACATGACATCCCTTCAAATATCTCAACATGGCTCTCATGTCACCTCTTAACCTTCTCTTCAGCAAACTAAACATCCCCAGCCCCCTAACGGGAGAAACGCTTTCTTATCCCCCAATGTGGAGGGTTTTAAGTGGAGGCTAGATGGTCATCTGGCAGCAGTGCTTCTCTGTGAACTTAGGCAGATCATGGAAGGGAGGGCAGGAAGGGATGGGCTCTTGAGGACTTTTCTTACATGCCCTGTATAATGCTGGTCGCCACTTTGGGGTCAGGAAGGAATTTTCCTGTAGGCTAGATTGGCCAGGGATCCTGGAGGCCTATTGCCTTCCTCTGGGCGTGGAGCAGGGGTCCCTGGGCAAGCGGGGGGTTGTTATGAACCTCTTGTGTTGTGCAGAGGGTTTGATTGGAAGAGCCTTGAGGTCCTTTCCAGCTCAGTATTTCTGCAGCTAGCCAGCCTGTTCTGTCACCTGCTCCTCCTTTGTACTCCAGACTGCCTGGGCTGCATATTTCTGTTGCTGGCCTGCTGTGCCATAGAGCTTTGTTCAGTTGGTTATCACTGCTCTGAAAATGCAACCAGTGGGTGGGCACATATCTGCCTGCAGTCACAGCTGTGTTGAAAAGTGTAAACATCGTCCATTCACATGGGTAATACATAACAATTTTCTACATAGACATACATTTTAATGTATACCCATGCTGAGAAGTTGCAGTTGTGTAGGTTCTGTGAGGTATGGACGTGTGTGATTGTGGAGTGTTGAGTACATGGACTTCCCATAGAATTGTTCACAAATGTACCCAAGCGATGTGAGTTTTGGCAGTGTGGGACTGGCCCTCGTTTATTCAATAACCCACGTTCTTTGTTCTTGCGATGAGGCTGTTTTGTTGCTCGTAAGAGGAACTGAGCCGTTCAGAGATGAATTGCTTCTATCAAAGTTGTAAGCTGGAAATGCTGGTAGAAATTCGACATTTATTAGTTGAGCGCAGAAATCCTTCCGTTTGGGTGAAGGTACACAATGTCGTCTTCTGTGAAGGGAAAGAACACTGCACACGGTGAAATATGTGACAAGATTGTTGATTGTGATCTTGTTCCTTTCTCTCACTCTCGCTCTCTTTTCTTTCTCGCAGAAGCCCCATATAATATGCACACATAATAAGAAGAAAAGCCCTACTGTAAATACAAACACACAAATAAATAATAAACCGAGCAGCACCTATGAATTCAATACAGTTGAGAGGAAACAAGGCAGGGAAGTTTGAAACCAAACGTTTCCCCAGAGCAGCATTCCTTAAAGTAAATAGATATTTATTTATATTTCACATTTGGGTCCTGTCCCTCTTCCACTACAGTGGGGCTCAGGACGGGTAATAGCAAATCAAATATATTTAAAAACAGAAGCAATTAAAATAGATTAAAATCCATAATATACAGATAAAGGGAGGCCTCAGTTCCCAGGAGAGCAGACCCCTGCAAATAACAAATCTTCTATGAAGTAAGTCCTTCGGGGATCGGGCGGTATAGAAATTTAATTAATTAATTAATAAATAAATAAATAAATAAATAAATAAATAAATAAAGTGAAGAGGAGGACTGGGGGTGGGGGGCTCTGCCCAGTGGCCAGTGGATGTAACAGAGCTGCTGAAAGTCCTCAACCATGTGACTGGTAGAACATGTCTGTATTGCAGGCCCCCTGGGCCAAATCACATAGGACCAGAGGTGGGATCCAGCAGGTTCTCACAGGTTCCCGAGAGTGGGTTACTAATTATCTGTATGTGCCGAGAGGGGGTTACTAATTGGGTCTGCTTTTCCGTTGGAAATTCCATTAGGTCCAAAAATCATAAAGTCCTGTTGTTTCCTATGTGGCTGGTTAGCGAAGGTAGAAAACGGGATAATTCTCCCTGTTGGGCTGTTTTAAAAACATGTTTTAGAAATATGGTAAAGTTCCTTGTTTAAGGAAAGTATCCTTCTTTTGATTTCTAGAAACAAAATTAAGTATTTGAAAGTATTAAGTGTTTGACAGGCAGTCAATTAGAGGAGAAGTAGTTGTTTCTGTTGGCAGTAGACGATAGGACTTGCTATAATGGGTTTAAATTATGGACAGAAAGATACCAGCTGGAAATTAGGAACTTTTTTTTACAGTAAGAGTTTTTTACAGTAACAGAGAAATTATTAATGCCCCGCCCCGGAATGCCCGACCACACCCCCGTCGTGTCCCGCCCAGCCCTATTGGCACTATGCCACTGTTTGAATCCCACCACCATGGGAACCTGTTACTAAAATTTTTGGATCTCACCACTGCATAGGACAGAGAGTTCCACCAGGTAAGGGCTGCAGCCGAGCCCTGGCCCAAACTGCCCTTAGACAAAGGACTTCCAGTAGGTTTTGGGAACTTGAACAAAGCATCCTGGGCGGGGGGGGGGGGGGGGATGTTGCGGGGAAAGCGATCCTGCGACTATGAGGGTCCCATACTGCTAAGTGCTTTAAATGTTACAATGAGCACCTTGAACCTATCCAGAAGCTTATGGGCAACCAGTGGAGCTGGTGGAGAATAAGTTTAACAGAAACTCTCCAAGGGGTTATTGGTAGGACCCTCACAGCTGCATTGTTTACCAATTGAAGCTTCCGGAGTAGTCTCGTGGCAGCCTTACATTGAGTGAGTTATGGTATTCTATCCTGGATAAGAGTCACTGTGGCTAAATTGGAGCAAGGCAGGTATGGGACTCATTTCCAAACATGGCGAAGATGTTAGGAAGCCATCCTGGTAACACCAGAGACCTAAATTTGATAACTTGGCATTCAAGTCAAGAAATACATGGAACAATCTTGCATTAAACCACAACAACGTTCAACCATTGTGTATGAAAGCAGATTTCTTTGTATCTCTTTCTAGATATTACAAAGGCTTGATTTGATATGGTTTGTGCTTTGATTTAATTATTTTCCTCTATGAAGGGACACATTGGTTAGGGGTCGTGCACTTGGAGACACCACAAGAGCTTCTCATCCACTGACTTTCGTCCTGCCCACAGGTCATGAGCAGTCGTTTCTTGCCCTACGAGAACATTATCACTGATGCGGTTTTAAGCCTCGACGAGGATACGGTGCTTTCGACCACTGAGGTAAGGCCCTTTTCTCCTTACAGCTTTGGTCGCTGCCTCGCCCGACTTACACAACCAGTGTGTGGGAATTCACAAGTGACCTCTGGACGGAAGGAACTGGAAAGCTGGATCAGAATTGGAACCTCAACAGTTGCGGCCACCGCCCCTCCCTGAGGAGAATCAGACAAAGTCATCACATAAATATGTTACAGAATTTGTATTTTTCTTAGCGTGGAATTTGGATTATTTTGTGGCACTTTTTAAAAATAACCTAAGTTTATCCAGCCCTGCCTTGTGCCTCCTCTTAGCAGCAGTGGCGTAGGAGGTTAAGAGCTCGTGTATCTAATCTGGAGGAACCGGGTTTGATTCCCAGCTCTGCCACCTGAGCTGTGGAGGCTTCTCTGGGGAATTCAGATTAGCCTGTACACTCCCACACACGCCAGCTGGGTGACCTTGGGCTAGTCACAGCTTCTCGGAGCTCTCTCAGCCCCACCTACCTCACAGGGTGCTTGTTGTGAGGGGGGGAAGGGCAAGGAGATTGTAAGCCCCTTTGAGTCTCCCACAGGAGAGAAAGGGGGGATATAAATCCAAACTCTTCTCTTCTTCTTCTTCTTCTTCTCTGCCCTTTGCATAGCAGGCACACTGCTTGTGAAGCAAACATTCCCTCACTGATGCCTGAGTTTGATTTCTGTGTTCCTCCCTCCTCCATACAAGAGCTGAACTCCCATCTCTCTTTAAATTAAAGGTGATTCCTTGTACTTGAGACTTCAGAACCTTTGTGCCAAGAGTGAGATTGTGCTCAAAGAAAAAGCCACAGGGAAAAAAAAACCCACTGTAGAAAACCAATTTTTACAACTGGGATGAGTATTGATTTCTAGCACCTCTTCCCTCAAAGAAAAGGGGAAACCGGCAACCATTTATATAACAGTGCAATATATCGGAAATACATTATTAATGGCAGCTGTGGAAAAGCTTTGGGTCTTTATTGTCTCCTTCGATTTTAGTGCTCTCCTTTTTCTCTTCCTCTTCTGCTTCCCCCACCTCTTCTCGCATCCTCTTCTTTAAACGGGCAATTCTCCTTTAGAATTGTCGAGCTCTGTTGCTTTTGAGGTAAAGCCCTCGTTTTCAAGACTGGGGCTGCCCCATTCAGCCAAATGGCGCTTCCAACCGTGCAAAGGTGTCAAAGATCCCCTCGTTTTCAAGACGGGGGCTGCCCCATTCAGCCAAATGGCGCTTCCAATCGTGCAAATGTGTCAAAGATCCCGTCGCCTCTCTCCATCTACCTACCTGGGGTGAGCCACTGGGAGCACATTATCGGAGTAATCTAGCGCCTTCAGTGACTTGCTTTTCTTTTCCAATCACAATTCAGGGCGCTTGTTGTAGCCGTCGTTTCCTTTCTCCTGGCCCACAGCAGTGTGGTTCAGCCAACGTTCTTGGAGTGACTAATCTGAGATTATGGTATCCATGGGCTGACTGGGAAGGTAAAATCGCCAAGCCAAATGTCCTCTGTGGCATTATGTGTCACTGCTGCAGGGGCCACTGCAGAGCTGCAGGAGTTGACATCAGTCATTGTTGTTGATGAAGGCCCTGAATTAAATGCCACAGGCAGAGTAGCTGGGACTTAGTTCTGCTTGCTGCTCCTTACCTTCTAAAGCAGTAGCCCACTGGGAAATTTCCCGGTACATTAAATGGTCAATCCGCCCAGATGATGGTGTTGTTTATTTATCTAGCCCAGTCCTTGTGTCAGCTGCTTTATGGAGCACGGGAAAAGCAGTCCCTCGCCCTAGGATCTTATAGTCTAGAACAAGGGTGATAATAAAGAGGTGCCAAGATGTGAATAAACAAGAAGAAAGTACTTCCTTCCTTCTCGAGCCACCAATGGCATGAAATTGATTTGGAGTAATGTTGGACCTAAGGGCGGGGAAGCGATTCCCCGGTTCAAATCCCTACGCAGTCATGAAGCGTATTGGGTGACCTCAGGCCAATCCTGTTCTCACGGCCTAAGCTACCTCAGAGGGCGGCTGTTAATAAAATGGGAGTACAGATGACCCTGGGAGGAGCAGCGGCAGAGCATATGCTTGGCATTTAGAAAGTCACAGGTTCAATCCTCAATACCTCCAGTTAACAAAGGCTGTAGGTCAGTGATGGCGAACCTTTTCGTGACCGAGTGCCCAAATTGCAACCGCTTAAAGACACTTATTTATGCGGCAAAATTATTTAAGCGGCAATTTAACCTGAATATTGAGGTTTTTGTTTAGAAAAAACGGTTGGCTCCGAGGCGTGCGTTACTCGGGAGTAAGCTTGGTGGTAGTCGCTGGCTTTGCTTTGAAGCAACCGTGCAACTCTTCCAACAGGTAAATCACAACTCTAGGAGGGTTTACTCAGAAGCAAGCCCCATTGCCAGCAACCGAGCTTACTCCCAGGCGCTTTAGTTCTTCGCATGAAAATCAGTGGGGTTTAACAGCACAACAGGATTACCTGCACTGCTTCCCCAAAACTAGGTCTTAATCGAGCCCAGCAGCCCAGGCCAGCCTAGATGTTTGTGTGTGTGTGTGTGTGGGGGGGGGGGGGTTGACTCTGTTTGCGCATGCCCACAAAGAGGGCTCTGAGTGCCACCTCTGGCACCCGTGCCATAGGTTCACCACTGCTGTAGGTGATGTACAAGACCTCTACCTGAGACCGTGGAGAGCCACTGCTAGTCTGAGCAGACATTACTGACTTTGATGGACCAACAGTCTGATGCCGTATAAGGCAGCTTCGTGTGTTCTGAATTTGCCCAGGTCTTCTTGGTGGAAAGGGAAGAGCAATAACAGAATAGATAGCTTACGTGCAAATGTACGCTTTCTCAGGCTTAGTTTCAGCAGGAATTGTCCTAGAAAGCTTCATCCAAAAGGGAGGTGTTTGAGGAGGGAATTCGAAGAAGCTGAGGCTCAAGGGTTTCAACATAGAGGATATTGATCCAGTACAGGAGTCTCTTAACTGGAAGGCTTTCCAGCATAGCTTAGCATCAGGGCTTCACGTAGCCTCTACTAAACCCTCTGCAGAATACTGCCGCGGATGCATGTAAGTTAAGCATGTTAGCACACATTTGCGTAGTTGTGCAGTCAGGGAAAAGAAGATGTGGAGCATTAAATCCATGGTCCCTGATCACTTGAATTCCCGTCCAAGTACCGTCTCCTGGCTTGTGCAGTTTTTCTCGGACACTGCCGAATCATTTCAAGACTGTCCCTACAGTGTTGAGGACTAGAAACCTGAACAGGGTTTGTTAATATGGTAAAAGCGAAGATTCTATAGATGTTCAGTTCTGTCCCCTGCCAAGTTTTGCTCTTCTATGAGGTTGTCTGTGGTTTCCCATTTTTGCCGTCCTCTTTTGTGATGTGCTGTAGTGGTTAGAGTGCTAGATAAGGATGAAATGGAGGCAAGGCGAACGTTGTAAGCCTCTTTGGGTCCCTCCTGGGGAGAAAGCGAGAGTACAAAGAAAGTAAATAGAATTAATACCTCATAGAGCTGGCTGTCCATTGAAGAAGAAAAAGAGTTTGGATTTATATCCCGCTTTTCTCAACCATAAGGAATCTCGAAGTGGCTTTCAAACTCCTTCCCTTCCTCTCCCCACAACTGGCATTTTAAGAGGTAGGCAGGGCTTAGAGAGTTCTGAGAGACTGTGACTAGCTCAAGGTCACCCAGCAGGCTTCATGCGGAGGAGGAAGCAAATCCAGTGCACCAGATTAGAGTCTGCTTCTCATCTGTGGGGACAGTGGGGAATCGAAGCCAGCTCAACCACAACACTACACTGGCTCAAACCCAGAACTATTGATGAGGAGGTTTGATGCCTTTTAAAAGTTCAAAAATTGCACCAATGGGGGTGGAAAGCAAAAGAATATGGCCCATGATTCAAACATGCAATAATATTTCCTGAAACCTGCTTTCGAATTTGAATGATAAAACCTGAAAGCCCCAAATGATTTCTTCTGTGTTTTGATCTCTTGCCGTTAATGAAGGTTGTGCCCTTTTCATTCATAATGAAATGAAGTATTAAGTCTTTTTATTCCTCCAGGTAAGAGTCCATAATGCCATGTTGCATGCTGGGAGGAACATGCATGTGGGTCATAATTAGAAACCTGCGTAGGTTGAAGGTGGGGATGAAAAAGAAGGCGACAGTGGGAGAGCTGGGCTGCCTTCCCGCCTCGTTCCCTCTCATGTGCGGGTCTGGTGCGCCGACTTGCCACTAACCGTCATCTTTACAGCAAAATTATTAAAAGAAGACAATGAGACTTGCATATCGTATCTGCTGCTATCTTTCTTTAAAATTTATGACAACACATAGAAAAGGTAGAAATTATAAGAAAACAAATAGAAAAACAACACATTAACAGATAGACAGGCAGGCAGGCAGGTAGAGACAGACAGACAGACACACAGAGAGAGGCGTATTTAGGGAAAATGTAGCCTAGTGCAAAAATCTGAATTTTCTGCTTCCCCCACCCCCACCCCACCCTCTCCTACCACAACCAAACAACATTTTTCTGCTTCCCCCCGCGGCCACCCTCTCCCACCACAACCAAACAACATTTATTTTGCACCAGGTATTGAAGTCAGTGTATATGGACCCAGGGAAAAGAAGAAGTGTGGAGGGTGATCCCCCACCCCCATGACTAAATGGCCACATCCCTGTTATATATAAACTAATAACAAAATGGATCTTAATATTCCATGAAGACATGGTACGGCTTTCAGAGAAAACCTTTCATATTAATTATTTCACCTAATATTCTGCTATTCAGATAACACCCACTGATATATATCAAGTGAACAGTTACTTGTAACTTTGACATATCAACCAATTCGGTTAATTCCTCTGCTTCTAATTATAATCTCCTTTGGTGGTATTATCATCATTATTTTTTAATTCAACGATTCTGCAACATATAAGAAATACAATTCCCAATCCTCATCAAACCAATGCTCTGATTGCCTGTTTACAAGGTTCATTAGTTTAGTCACTGTAGCATATTCTCTTTTCTTTTTCCTCCCAAATGTCTATATTTGGGCATCTTTCAGCTTTCCAACTGGTTGCTTCTCTGCTCCTATCTTTAATGTGCATTTGGCGCCGACAGTATACCGGAGGTGGTGGGGCAGAATAAAAGAAGTGACACCATCCCTGCCTGGAAAATTCACAATCAAACTAGAACGAGCAAAGATGATAAATGTAGCATGAATAAGTCTGGAGAAGGCTGCGCTTGAACGAGTAAGAAGGAGGAAGGGAGGCAATCCCCGTCCATAACTGGGTGAAGCCCTGGATCAGTGGTAGAGGATCTGCTTGGCATTCAACAGGTCCCAGGTTGAATCCTCACACCTCCACTTCAAAGGTTACTTAAGACGCTGGACTGGGCATTTTCAGTGGCTTTCTCTCTGGAACCAGCTCCCCCCCCTCCCCCCAAATGTGTACCTTGTGAGACCTTCCGGAATTCCATAGGACATGCCAGGTTACGAACCCAGGAAATGGATGGTTGTTTTGATCCTTCTGATTAGCTTGTCAAGTTGACGCTTTTATTGTTTTATACTTATTCTAAGCCATTCTAAGAACCTTGTAGGAAGGGGGTCTGGCGTATAAATTAAATAATAAATAAACCTCTGTGGACATCACGACATCCTCTAGTAGTGAATTCCAAAGTTTAGCAAGAGCAAAGTCGTATTTCCTTATTTCTGTCTGAAACCTACTGCCAATCTAGTTCACTGGCTGCCTTCTAGTATTTTGAGAGAGGGGGAAAGTTTTCTCCACTACATACATAACACTATACACTTATGTCCTGTCCCCCTAAGGCCTATTTCTTTTCCTAAGTCCCAGTCTCTTGCATCTTTCCTCATAGGAATGGCTCCCCAATGCCTTAATCATCTGGGTTGCCCGCTTCCATAATTTCTCCAACTCTGCCATATAATTTTTGAGATACAGTTATCAGAACTCTGCATAACGTTCCAAATGAAGCTGCACCGGAGCTCTGTACAAGAGCATCATAATGCGGTCATTTCCTTTTCCCAATAATCACCTGGATGGAATTTGCCTTTTTTTCAACACTGCCACACACTGAGACAAGAGAGAGAAGAGTTTTGGATTTATATCTCCCCTTTCTCTCCTGTAGGAGACTCAAAGGGGCTTACAATCTCCTTGCCCTTCCCCCCTCACAACAAACACCCTGTGAGGTGGGTGGGGCTGAGAGAGCTCTGAAAAGCTGTGACTAGCCCAAGGTCACCCAGCTGGCATGTGTTGGAGTGCACAAGCTAATCTGATTCCCCAGATAAGCCTCCACAGCTCAAGCGGCAGAGCAGGGAATCAAACCTGGTTCCTCCAGATTAGAATGCACCTGCTCTTAACCACTACACCACTGAGTCGACATTTTCATTGAGCTATCCACTACAATCTCAATATTTCTTTCAGTCCCAGGCCCAGCCAGTTAACCCTGTTAGCATATGCCTAAAACTGGGTTGTAGTTTTTGTGAGAATCCCCTTATATTTACCAACACTTGCCAAGTTGTTGCCCACTCATCCAGTTTAGAAAGATCCTCCTGGAACTCTCCACAACCAGACTAATTTATTTGATTATATTATATTTGCTTTATTTATAACCTTCCTTTCTCACTGAGACTCTAGTCAGATTAAATGCAAAACAATGTAATCAGACAGCAATTAGAGATCCAATAAACAATGCAATAAACTATCATCACAATGTAGAAAACAGTACAGCAAAAAAATATAAAATATGACAAAATGAAATTGCAGAAGTAGAAGGCAGTGCAGAAAGAACAAGGTAATGCATTCGATAATCAGTGGAATGGACTTTGGTCTTTTATAAAGAAAGATCCTCCAGAATCATTCCTTGATACTACAGCGCTATTTCCCTTATTAAAATGCACTCCCGGACACTTCTGTTTTGCGCAATCTGGGGACTGACCAAAGCATAGGAGTCTTCCTGACCTTCTCAGGCAGGCAATTCCACAAGGAGGGGGCTACACCAGAGAAACCAAGGGGACGGCCACACGTTTGTAGGTCAGCGCCTTCAGAATGACTTACTACCTTTATTTTGTGTTTCCCTGACCTCACTCTGCATCATGGGCTGGCTGTACATTACCGGGGGGGGGGGGGGGCGGCAAGAGCTGTCCTTGGGGGCTGCCGTTTTGAGTACCGTGTTTCCCTGAAAATAAGACAGTGTCTTATATTAATTTTTGCTTCCAAAGATGCGCTATGTCTCATTTTTAGGGGATGTCTTATTTTTCTGTGTTCTGTTCGTCGGGCATGCTTCCAAACAAGAACTTCGCTACGTCTTACTTTCGGGGGATGCCTTATGTTTCACACTTCAGCAAAATCTCTACTATGTCTTATTTTCAGGGGGTGTCTTATATTCGGGGAAACAGGGTAGCAGTGCTGTGTTCCTTAGTACACCTTTATTTTTGTTATTAGTCATGTTTTCTCACTTCTCATCCAAACTTTCCTCACTAAGCAACTGGTGGGAATAAAAATTTAATAAAGATGACATTTGATAAAATGTTCGTAGGAAAGTGATTTCTGGTTGAGAGGGATCCAGGCTCGACGGAAGGTTCCGGACTGCTTTTTTATCCTTCCTCTGTGGCCTCACACATGTCAGTCAGAAACTGGAGAGGAAAGGACCTCTCCAGTGGGATAGGAACCAGTTAAAAATGGAGGTGTTCTCGCCCTCCCTCTAATGATCTCATTGATCGCTAGTGGAGGCTGGATAGCTGGGAGTTCTCAGCGGCATCTTTACTCTCCCCACTTAATTAAAGCAACGACACCTTCCCCCACAGGACTGAAGTAGCAACTTTTTGATTAATTCCCGTACACAAACACCACACTTGCCACCACAGGCGCACGCACATTCTTTACTAGTTGTAAACTTTTTTTGCTTTGCAGAAAGTCAAGCCTTCAAAATGTTAATGCGATTCTCCGGAGCGCTAGGCTCCTGTTAACAGGAAAACATTAAAATGTGCATAATTACAGGGCAAAATGTCAAGCAGTCAGTTTAATTTACTGATGAATACAGAGAATTAATGTTTTGCAACAGTCCCGAGATTGCAAATTATGAATTAGTGGAAAGGTAATATTTTGTTTTGCTGACATTTTTTGAGACTGTTTGATTACTGTTTGCCGTATTATAGGTGTTTGGTTTTCTCGCCTGCAGGTGGATTTTGCCTTTACGGTTTGGCAGAGCTTTCCAGAGAGGATTGTGGGCTATCCTGCCCGCAGCCATTTTTGGGACAATACCAAGGAGAGGTGGGGCTACACATCTAAATGGACTAATGACTATTCCATGGTATTGACCGGAGCTGCTATTTACCACAAGTAAGAACGGGGAAGCGTGGCTTATAATCAAAACCAGCTATGTAGGCTCAGTGCGGGGAGACTCATCAATACTCCTAAATTCACTTGGAAACTCTGGATGTAATTAACCTTGTGGAAGTGATTCTTAGGAGCATATCTGGATTGGCAGGGGCAAAACGTAATGTTTTGGTAGAAGGGGAACAGAATTGACACTTCAAACTGAATTGACACTTTAAGCAAAAGAAGGACAAAGAAAATCTAAGATAAATCTAAATCTTCGACATAGTGTATTGTCGAAGGCTTTCACGGCCGGATTCAACTGGTTGTGGTGGGTTTTCCGGGCTGTGTGGCCGTGGTCTGGTAGATCTCGTTCCTAAGGTTTCGCCTGCATCTGGGGCTGACATCTTCAGAGGTGTATCACAGTGTATAACAGTATATAACTGGACACAGTGTGTAACAGACTTCTCTCTGTGATACACCTCTGAAGATGCCAGCTACAGATGTAGGCGAAACGTTAGGTACAAGATCTACCAGACCACGGCCACACAACCCGGAAAACCCACAACAACCAATAACATATAATCTTTCTTCTTTTGGCTGCCATGCTTAAAGAATCCTGTGACTGCCCAAGATGCACTTGAAAGTGGTCCTTGACAATTTGAAAATTGATTGTGATTGATGGAAGAAAAAAATACCCTTCATAGGCTCAGAGACATTCTTCGCTTTTAAAACAGAGGCCTTCAGGTGGAGCGTTACTTTAGGCCCTGAAAATATTTTCCCATCTTTCTATATTCTTCTTCTCTTATCGTATTTTTTTGCAAAAACTTTTTTAAAGCACCAGTGGGAGACTTGAGACAGACTTGTTTTTGAATTTCTGTTTAACAGGATAATTACTTCTAATCCTCAGTTTAAAGATCTGGCAATCATTATGGTGTATGTGGAGTCCCTTTGAAGTCAATTGCACTTTGAAAGCTCTCTAAACGTTTTCTATCTCTTGAACGGAGGAATGGGAAACTTCAAAGGATCTCCCACATTCTTCAAACGGTCAAGCTAGAGAGCCCCCCTTGGCATCAGAAGAGTGTGGTCACATCCCAAGCAAGATTTGGGTTGGCTGACCATCAAAGATACCAAAAAAGCCCTTTCCAGGAGCTGCACTTATATCTCTTTCTCAGGATTGTTTGCAATTATTTGTGTGGAGATGGTAGAAGAGCGGAGATGCTGAAGAGAATTTCATCTTGATCGTTAAATAGGTTGTCAACGGTCTTCAGTCTCGTCCCTTCCCCATTTGAAGAAGGAAATATCTATGGCAGAAAATAAGTTATTGTCAGATCCCGAGCTCAGTAACTAGAGCAGGGGTCGGCAACCTTTACCACCAAAGAGCCATTTGGACCCGTTTTCCACGGCCCCAAAGATCTACCGAGCCGGAGAGGCGGCTGCACATGGAGCCGCCTCCGGTTCGGCCCCGCCACCTTTCCTTCCAGCGCTGCTCTGGAGGGAAACGCCCATGCTACCCTCCAACCTCCAGGCCATGCGGAGCTGCAGTATAAGGCTGAAAGAACCGCGTACAGCTCCGGAGCTGCAGGTTGCAGACCCCTGAACTAGAGAGACAGATATTCAGACCTCCTTAGGTTAAAGTCAACAAGTAGTAGTTCCTTGACCAAATCGATTCCCTCCAGAAGGACTCCTGCAGGCATTTATCTTAATTGGCCTTCTTAGACCTGAGGTGAGGCTGAAAGGTGAGCAAAAAGTCACATACCTCTCCCCTCCAGTATATGGACAATGTATGTGGTAGTCATGATTGAGGAAACTTCAGACATAATATGTAGGGCAGGGAAAGTGGTTTCAATTAGGAAAAGAAGGGAATCGGGGAGGAGCCAACAGATAACACTGTCTGATCTATAAAAGCCCATGGACAGCTCTTTTACCGTGTTTCCCCCAAAATAAGACAGGATCTTATATTAATTTTTGCTCTAAAAGATGCGTTAGGGCTTATTTTCAGGGGATGTCTTATTTTTTTCCATGATTTAGCGCCCGCCCCCTACATAACTAGATCAGCTGCGCCAGGGAATCTGTAACTAGGGCTTATTTTTGGAGTAGGGCTTATATTTCAAGTGTCCTCCAAAAATCCCAAAAAAATCATGCTAGGACTTATTTTCGGGGTAGGTCTTATTTTTGGGGAAACAGGGTAATAACCTGAAGGAATACATACTGTTCACGCTCCAGTGGTTTAAGGGATACCTTATGGATTGAGATATACTAGTACAGGAATCTACAAACTGCGGCTCTCCAGATGTTCATAGACTACAAATCCCATCAGCCCGTGCCAGCACGGCCAATTGGCCATGCTGACAGGGGCTGATGGGAATTGTAGTCCATGAACATCTGGAGAGCCACAGGTTGCAGACTCCTGTACTAGTAGGAATAAAACAACGGGTAGCCCCAGCCTTGAGCCAGATGCCCAGCTGCTGTGCCGTAGCTGGCCACCCACCGCCCCCAAAGAGTCTTCCTAATAGCGCGGGGAGGTTGGAAAAATCAAACAGCCTCCCCGCCACCAAGGAGCCTCAATGGGCCCCAGTGGACTTATGAAGCACGGCCTGCCATAATCATGCCAGCAAAGACCGGGAAGCAGCCAGCTAAGTTCAACTCCTTCCCTGTTCATGCCCCCGGCCTGCCCCTGTTGCCCTGTGGAAGCCGCAGGAACCCTGGTGTGGCATACAGCGCTATGTTCCAGCGCTGGGGGGAAGGCAGCTACTGCATCCCAGTGTGATCACCCCCCCTGCCAGGGCAAGTGCCCTGGGGAAGGCAAATCAACCTGTGCAGCAGCATGGTGCTCACAGGATCGGATCCCACCCCCCTTTGGACGGGGCTCTTCATTTAGTCGATTTGTGGTGAAAAGTGGCGTAGAGCTGCACCTGTAGACACGATGGTACTTGCTCCTTCTGCAATGGACGTCTTTCCCAAAGCAGTGAACCAATCCTGGCTTTCCTCCGGCTCACTGAAATGGAGGTCTCCAGGAGACATCACCTTTGGGTCCACAGGGAGAGCCCATACCAAAAATATCTTCCCCCATAATGCTTGGCACCTCCTGACTTTTTGCTATCTCTCTCCTCCCCTTGCTCAACCTTCAGTGAGATTTTTTTTGACTGAACCCATCTTCCATGGGCAGTCATTTTGTGGTCCTGCCAACTACACTCTTTCTGAATTCCAAAAGCACCCACAGGCAGAACAAGGTTGTGGACCCCTGGTCTAGATACTCCAGGGTCCCTTGCCTTTACCTTTGACCAGTGATAACTTCTGAAACGGACAAGCACGGCCTGCCTGTTGACCAGACGGCCAAAGTCTCTTTTGTCCTGGGTTCTCCACTGCCTCCGAAATATAAGCATCCTCACTAAGTACATGTTGATGTTTCTCCAGATATTATCACTACCTGTACACGCATTACCTGCCTGCCAGCCTGAAGAACATGGTGGACCAACTGGCAAATTGTGAGGACATTTTAATGAATTTCTTAGTGTCAGCTGTGACGAAATTGCCTCCAATCAAAGTAACGCAGAAGAAACAATATAAGGAGACCATGATGGGACAGGTATGTTTCATCTTCTCAAAGCAACGCTTTTTGTTTGTTTATTTTTCAGCTTCCTGTGTGCCCAAGTGAGATTTATAAATCACTACCCCTGGTGTTTTGCCTTTCTAATGGCATTTCGACTCGTTCTGGCATACATTCAGTAATACCAAAAATCCATGGATTTACATGTTGACAGCAAAGTAGTTCATTTTTCAGCTTTTGTTTTTGTGGCCCTTTGGGGGGGAATATTCACATGCATAATCAATTTCAGGTGATGGTTTGCATATGTCAATGGACCACTGTTGACAGACCTTTCATTTTTCCCCCCGAAGTCCATCTCAGAGCTGTTCATTGCATTCACCAGGCGTGCAGTGTTCAAATGCAGGAAATTGGAAGGGTGTACATGCATAGAGCCATGAAAGCATGGGTGTAGATGAAAGGAGCCGCGTGGCGTAGTGGTTAAGTGCTTGCACTGCCACTCACATGGTCAGGAGTTCGAGCCCCCTGTGGGTCAAATATCCTGGCAGCTGGCTCATGGTCAACTCAGCCATCCATCCATTTCTTGGTCGGTAAATGAGTACCTAGCACATAGCTAGTGGGTAAAGGATAGCTGGGGAAAGCAATGGCAAACTACCCCACAAAAATGGCTTGCCTATAAAATCACTGCTCGCAGCGGTACCCCAGGGTCGAACACGACTGAAGGGGAAACTTTACTTTACTTTACATGCCTGTACAAAATGGCCTACAGACGTTATCAAATATTTATGGTAGCTGAAAGTTAACAGGTGATTGTCTTCTTCAACCCCATCTTGTCTGCCATATTACTGTTGGGTTGTGGCATGATTTGGGGAGATAACGCGGTAATTGAAAATGCTGGGGGGAAGAATTAGGACTAATAAAAGGAAATACTTCTTCACACAACGTGTGATTGGTGTTTGGAATATGCTGCCACAGGAGGTGGTGATGGCCACTAACCTGGATAGCTTTAAAAAGGGCTTGGACAGATTTATGGAGGAGAAGTCGATCTATGGCTACCTATCTTGATCCTCCTTGATCTGAGATTGCAAATGCCTTAGCAGACCAGGTGCTCAGGAGCAGCAGCAGCAGAAGGCCATTGCCTGCACGTGAGCTCCCAAAGGCACCTGGTGGGCCACTGCGAGTCGCAGAGTGCTGGACTAGATGGACTCTGGTCTGATCCAACAGGCTAGTTCTTATGTTCTTATGTTCTTAATTTAGGAGGGCAGTTTCACACATTCATATCTCCATCTATCAAACTTCAGTCCTCACATAACAGGCATATGAAATCCATCCTAAAACGCTCTCTTCCCTTTTCTGTTTCTGCACCAGCTCCTTTTTAAAAACAAATTTTAAAAGCCGTGTTCATGAACATGAAATCTCTCTGCTATTCAAAAATAACCTGTCGTCGTCATAATCTGAGAGAAGGAAGGTTCTCTTGCTGTGCTGCAACAGATGCGGTATTCTATTTTTGAAATGCTTATTTCAAGTCACTTCCATGAGAATAGGAGGAACCTTTTAGAATTGGGTCTCTGCTGACCCAAAAAGATGGGAGGATTATGTTATCCACGGGGGTGGAATGTGTGGGTTTTTTAAAGGACATGTAGATACTTGTAGCCGAATGACTCATAATCCCTTTCCTACAAGTGCAGAGAGACGAATTGAAGACATTTGCACAGCTTCTTCTGAATCTACCTCCATGGCCACTAGCCAGATTAAAGGCTGAGAATGTATTAAGCATTCCTGATTTCCTAAATAAAAATTCAGAATTGACTGTGCAATCTGAGTTTAAGTATATTGGATTTTACATTTGTAGACCATATCAAAGCATCAGTCCCTCACTTAGATCACAGGCAATATCAGAGCCTTCAACTCACAAGGCTTAGCTTAGGGTTGGATCCAGCCAGCCTTTTTTGCCCAAACTCGGTCAATCCCATTGCTTTTGGTAGTCCCCATTCCACATGACTTCATATGGAATCCTCAGCGTAATCTTTTTGGTCGTCAAAGCGGAATACTGTGTGAAGTTCTGATTATCATAAGAACATAAGAACAAGCCAGCTGGATCAGACCAGAGTCCATCTAGTCCAGCTCTCTGCTACTCGCAGTGGCCCACCAGGTGCCTTTGGGAGTTCACATGTAGGATGTGAAAGCAATGGCCTTCTGTGGCTGTTGCTCCCGAGCACCTGGACTGTTAAGGCATTTGCAATCTCAGATCAAAGAGGATCAAGATTGGTAGCCATAAATCGACTTCTCCTCCATAAATCTGTCCAAGCCCCTTTTAAAGCTATCCAGGTTAGTGGCCATCACCACCTCCTGTGGCAGCATATTCCAAACACCAATCACACGTTGCGTGAAGAAGTGTTTCCTTTTATTAGTCCTAATTCTTCCCCCCAGCATTTTCAATGAATGCCCCCTGGTTTTAGTATTGTGTGAGAGAGAAAATTTCTCTCTGTCAACATTTTCTAGCCCATGCATAATTTTATAGACTTCAATCATATCCCCTTCAGACGTCTCCTCTCCAAACTAAAGAGTCCCAAACGCTGCAGCCTCTGCTCATAAGGAAGGTGCTGCAGTCCCTCAATCATCCTCGTCGCCCTTCTCTGCACTTTTTCTATCTCTTCAATATCCTTTTTGAGGATGTGGCGACCAGAACTGAACACAGTACTCCAAGTGCGGTCGCATCCACAGCTTTATATAAGGGCATGACAATCTTTGCAGTTTTATTCTCAATTCCTTTCCTAATTATCCCCAGCATAGAGTTTGCCTTTTTCACAGCTGCCATACATTGAGTTGACATTCCCATGGAACTATCAACTAAGACGCCCAAATCCCTTTCCTGGTCTGTGACTGATAGCACTGACCCCTGTAGCATGTATGTGAAGTTTGGATTTTTTGCCCCTATGTGCATCACTTTGCATTTTGCTACATTGAACTGCATTTGCCATTTCTTAGCCCACTCACCTAATTTATCAAGGTCCGCTTGGAGCTCCTCGCAATCCTTTGTGGTTCTCACCACCCTACATAATTTGGTATCATCTGCAAACTTGGCCACCACGCTACCCACCCCTACTTCCAGGTCATTTATGAATAGGTTAAAGAGCACTGGTCCCAATACGGATCCTTGGGGGACACCACTCCCTACATCTCTCCATTGTGAGAATTTCCCATTTACACCCACTCTTTGCTTCCTGTTTCTCAACCAGTTTTTAATCCATAGGAGGACTTCCCCTCTTATTCCTTCATTGCTGAGTTTTCTCAATAGTCTCTGGTGAGGAACTTTGTCAAAAGCCTTTTGGAAATCCAAGTAGACAATGTCCACTGGTTCCCCCTTATCCACATGCCTGTTTACATCCTCAAAGAACTCTAGTAAGTTTGTAAGACAGGATTTGTAAGACAGGATTATCAGCAGAGTTTAAAGCGGAGCTACTCTGGTAAGATGAGAAGGTCTAGTAGTCTTCCACTCACTGCAGCCTCCTAGCACCTTGGAAAAGAATACTCTCAACGCAAGATGTTCTTTCCATAGGAAGGTTTTACTTTAGCAGTTGCAAGGTTACACAAGTCTATGCTTTACAAGACTATAAGACTATATAGGACTCTTCACCAAGAACAAAGTTGAACACACACTGAACTAGACACTCCGAACTCAGACTCAGAACATATACAATGCATTGCATCTTAAACATTCAACCAGATACTTTCCCCCCGCCCCAGCAACAGCCTCATTGGTCTGGAGTCACAGTTGAACTCACCAATCATGTTAAAGGTCAACTGTAGCTACTTGTCCCTAAACTGACTGTCTCCGGCCTCTGTGTTGGGCAAACTTCTGCTGACTAGAAGATGAACCTTTTGTGAACCTTTATATATATATATCATAACACTGGCTACCAAATCTCAAAGAAGACATTGCAGAGCTGAAAAAAGTACAGAAGAGAGCTACCAAGATGATTGGGGTTGGAGCCCCACTCCTATGAGCGGCTGGCCACTGTGTAACTGGAAAATTGTTCCTCTGATGTGAAAATTGTCCAGACGACCCCCGCCCCCCGCCCCGGTTTCTTCTTTTGCTCCTTTTGTGGAGAAAGTTTTTGTCCACTTGCTCAGTATAATCTCTCAGACGAGGCTTGCCCGCCTTATTAAAGGATCGTTGATATGATTCATGTTCATAATTATCATTCAAAATGGAGGTGTCTCATCTAGCGCGTAGCTGAGTGTTCTTGCAAGGCAAGAGATCATGCTGAGGAAGTGCACTGAAACTATCTCCATGAAACGAGCAAAAAAAGAAAAGAAACCAGGGAGCTCGACTGGACAACTTTCACATGAGAGAATCAATTTTCCAATGACAGTTTCTCTACTCGCGTCTTGAGAATGTTGATTATGTTTGTTTAGACCTTAAATGTATATGTCACCTGCTGTGCTGCTAGTGTTCAAATTATCTATCAATAATTTGGTAGCCAAGGTACAGTTTTTTCTCCTGGTTGTGATGGGTTTTGCTATTCTGTACCTAGTTTTCAATTTGCGTTTGCCTTGTTGGAATTTCTGGCCACTGTGCAAGACAGGATGCTGGACTAGATGGACTACTGATCTGATCCATTGTGGTTCTTCTTGTGTCCTTATGACTTCTCCTTTCACTAATGGAAAAGATGGATGTATAGAACTTTTAGAATCACTGTCGACCAGTACCTCTCTGTTCACTTGATACAAGCTAGCAGCAACCTGTAGGACAATCAGATCAAACAGCATCTTAATTTAGCCAGTTTTCACTGTCAGTCAGTTAACCTTTATTAGGCATACTTGTTTAGGAGAATATAAGAACAATTACTTCTCTAAAACTTACACCAAAAATTTCAAAATACTTTGTAAAACTTGAAAATCATTGCAATTAAGTATTTGTACCATTCTTGACTTCATAGTATAAAAAGGTTTTAGCTAATAGAAAGCAGTCTTTCCTAAACACATCATACTTCTGAAAATCAAATAAAATATGTAACAAAGTTCCACCAGTTGTTTTACATACATCAGTGGCGAAGCTCCAAGGGGATGGGGGGTGCGCCGTTTTCCGGGCGCATGCCTGGGGGGCACGGAAATCGCCCCAGGCCCCTCCCCCTTCCCCCTTTCCCTATGGCGCCCCCCCTCAGCGCCCCCTTTCCCCCCTTTTCCCACTTACCTTAGTTCCTTTCCTTTTTGAGAACTTTTTCAGGCTGCAAAGGCCTGTTCGCAGTAAAAACGCCCTGAGGAACTACAGTTCCCAGGAGAACTTGGGGCTCACAAGGTTCCTCAGGCCGTTTTTACTGAGAACAGGCCTTTGCAGCCTGAAAAAGTTCTCAAAAAGGAAAGGAACTAAGGTAAGTATGGGGGAGGGGGGATGCCACAGGTGGGGGGGCGCTGCAGTGAGGGCGGAAAAATATAAAATGCGCACCGGGCGCAGTTTGGCCCAGCTACGCCTCTGACAAACATTACAGATTCTATTAGAATATAGTGTTTTATTAAATCTACCATAGTGCAGAGCCAAAGGGAAAACATTGCACCTGGCCCTAGTAAAAACCCATGTCTGTTTAGGGTCAATCAGCAAACTAAGATAATATGCTGCATGGCCCAGTTTAATAGTAATTCCATGATATAATGGTGAACAGGATGAGTTTGCATAACTATAGAGCATAGGCGAAGCTACAAGGGGATGGGGGGTGCGCCTTGTACTGGGCGCACACCTGGGGGGCCCCCCGGAAAATTGCCCCCAATCCCTTCCCCCTACCCTCCTTCGCTGCCACCACCCCCACTTACCTTAGTTCTTCGTTTCATGTTTAGTTTCAGACTGAAAAGCAGCCTGTTCTGTTCAGGCTAAAATGGGCCCTTGTGGAAACTACACTACCCATGAGACCTTGTAAGGCCAAGTGCTCCTAGGTAGTGTAGTTCCCACCTGAACTGAACTGAACTGAACAGGCCACTTTTCAATCTGAAACTAAGAACTAAAGTAAGTGGGGGGAGCTGGGGGCTGCGGGGGGAAGGACACAGGGGGCATGGGTGGGACGGAAAATGCAGAGTCTGCACTAGGCGCAGTTTGGCCCACCTACACCTCTGCTATAGAGCCATTGCTGTTCCTGGTCCATAAGATGTATTCTTATTAGGGTCAGTTTTCACTGTCTTTAATATGTCTAAGTCAGTTTCAGCAGCAAATGAATCTGTGCACGATGCAAGGAGTAGAATATTACCTGTGACCCTCTGGCCTTAAGCATTAGAAAGATTCTCCATCACCTGACCTGTCCTTTTATTTCTCTTCCAGACTTCCAGGGCTTCTCGTTGGGCCGACCCAGACCACTTCGCTCAGAGGCAGAGCTGCATGAACACTTTTGCCAGCTGGTTTGGCTATATGCCGCTGATCCATTCTCAGATGAGGCTCGATCCCGTGCTCTTTAAAGATCAAGTCTCAATCCTGAGGAAGAAATATCGAGACATTGAACGACTCTGAGGAGCCCAGCTGCGGGTTGGGGAGAGGGGTGGGGAAGTGAGGCAACCGGACTGTTCCCTCAGCCCAGTGCAAATCCACTGACTCTTGGAACGAGCCAGTACCCAGAACACACAAAAAAAGAACTTTTAACATGGCCATTGGAAAAGCCACCAAAGTGCAGGCTCCCAAGGGAAACTCATTGCGCTGGACTGCTTCAAACCACCTCGCAGGGCCGCAGGTCGCTCAAGACTAGGTTGTGTACAGTTTCATTATGGAACATTAAATAATTATTTTTTGAAATGATTGCTATGCAGGTTTAAACTTTTTTAATGATAAAAAAACCTATTAAAAACAGAGTTCTTTCTTTAATCAGAATTGTGTTGATTGTTGTGAGTGTCGAATGCAGCCACTTGTTGGGTGGGTGTTTCCTCTCCTCCCCCCACCCCGAAAGCTTTTCGTTCATGGGGAAAGCGTCACCTAAACCGTGGGGGCAAGTGCTTCTATTTCTGAACGCCAAAGAAAATGATTCCTTGCAATAGATACAGAACCAAAATAGATAAAAGCATACATACAGAAGGTGCTTAAAAATGCAATAATGTCGGTCAGAATATCAGAGCCCCAAAATATCAATTGACTGCTGTCCCATCACTGGCAAAAACAAATCCTGCCAGTTCCTTTATCTTGATTCAAGGTTGGAGCAGAGAAGATGGCAACAACAACTTCTACTACTTTCTTGGTGAGAAGATTGGAACCCCCCCCCCCCTCCCATCCCTACGCTACACCATGCTGTTTATAAGATGAATATTTGTTACAGAATTACTTGTATGTAAAGTAAATGCCCCAATTCATTTTTCTTTACCTCAGAAAACATCTGAGGAACAAGGATATCAGTCCCTCACCCAACACAGCTTCCATGTAGCAATTATAGGTTTCATGCCTTGATATTAACAGGAGCAGCAGTGGCGTAGTGGCTAAGAGCAGGTGCATTCTGATCTGGAGGAACCGGGTTTGATTCCCAGCTCTGCCGCCTGAGCTGTGGAGGCTTATCTGGGGAATTCAGGTTAGCCTGTGCACTCCCGCACACGCCAGCTGGGTGACCATGGGCTAGTCACAGCTTTTCAGAGCTCTCTCAGCTCCACCCCCTCACAGGGTGTTTGTTGTGAGGGGGGAAGGGCAAGGAGATTGTAAGCCCCTTTGAGTCTCCTGCAGGAGAGAAAGGGGGGGATATAAATCCAAACTCTTCTTCTTCTTTTTCTTCTTAATGAGTTGGATCTGGTCCATAGTGGCAATCTACACTGATGTTTGTTCTTGTTACAGACCCCTTCCCCTCTGCCATGCGATTCCTCAGGGTCTCCTTTCTCTCAGGAACATTGTATGATTGAGCTGTAGGAATTTGGAGGCAAGTTCCGTTTTGCTGATGGAAAATTTAATCCAGATTCAACTGAATACTTGCTAGTACATCGTAATCTTGAATTTTTGCCTACATAAGGAGCAATTCTTACTCCTCGCAGTCTATAGGATTTGTGCACGCACAGTCCAATCCTATGCAAATTTAGCTGGAAGTAAGCCATATTGAGCACACGGAAGCATGTTTTTAAAACCTCTGCCTATCACACATCATCAGAGATTGCACTGTCATTGCACTATTTGTTTGTTTTGTCATACACTTCATTTCTATGCTGCCTTTTCCCCCAGGGGGAACCCAATGCCATTCACCATTTTATCCTCACAACAGTTAGCTCGGTCTGTGAGTGACCGGTTCGAAGTCAACCCAAAAGTGTCCATTGAAAATTGGGATTCAAATTTAGGTCTCCCAGGGCAATTCCGCACACGAGTAAAATAGGTTCGACCCAGTTCCCTGAGAAGGGTACTGACCTAGGTCGAAGCCATTGTTGTTCCCCACTGCAACCAGCTTGATCCCAGCTCGGAGGGCAGAATCATCCTGTGCCTCTTCGCTGCTCCGTTCCGATTGGCTACTGTTCTACGGCCATGTTCCGTCTATCCCCACACACGTTATTTAAAAAACTGCCACAGGAATGGAGGGACGAAGGTGGCGTTTTTTGATTGGCCAGCTGTACGCATGCCCAAAACACTCAGCTGTGATTGGCTGAATGGGGGACTCCTGGCACCAGAGATTCCGCACTTTACTGGAATCGAGCTGAGTTCGAGCGTGATTCCCTGAAAAAGTAGTAGTTCCCAACTGGAGTCGGAAATTTGACTGTTACACGGGGCGAAGCTGGTACAAAACCACGTCGGTACAAGCTGGTACAAAACCACTGGCTCTCTCTATAGCCATCTGTTGGAGGGAGTAGAGACAACACCAGGCCTCCTCCTCATTCCTCCACATTGTAAACTCAACACCCTGAAAAAGCCCACACAACCACCAGCTGATCAATGGCGGATGGCCCTTTCAGACTCTCCTCATGGTTGATCCCATTTCTTGTCCTTTAAGAGTCAGCTGGTCATTGACAGTTGTCTGACACGCTGAGGGTAACCATGGTGCAGAAATTGCTCAGTAGGTGCTATTGGCTCAATCCAATGTTAACCACACCCCCATTGGGGCTTCTTGATAAAGGGAAGCCACTTTAAAAGGCTTGAGGGAGGAGACCAGACAAACGTAGAAGGGAGTAGAGCCAGAAGAGATGATGTAGGCAGAGGCGTAGCGCCAAGAGGACAGGGGGGTATGCGACGCACCAGGCACACGCCCCTTTGGAGGCACTCTGGGGGCATGGCGGGGGTGGGACGTGGCATTCCGGGGGTTGGAGAGGCGCACGGTGGGTGCACCGGGCACACTTCCCCCTTGCTCCGCCTCTGGATGTAGGAATAGTCAAGTGCTCAGCCTGCACTTCTCTCTGTGTGAGTCCAAGGAAATGCACTTCTGCCAAGTTGGACCCTGGTGCATGACTGCTGTAACCTGGATCCTACACAATCATTTGCTTTTGGTCTGTATTGCTCACACAGGAAGATCCAGCTGCCATTGAGTGCTACTGCACAATGGTAACCCCATATACAACAGTGTGGGAATGCAACTGAGGATGATACTGCAAGATACCAGGTGGTTTTGTACCCATGGACACAAGGTGTAATCGGGTCCTGGCAGTGCTATAAATGTGTGCTTCAGGAGAAAGTCAGGACCAAATGATGGGAGCTGTTTATCTTTCAATGCTTGATTTAGCAATTTTCTTTCCCTTCCCGTGGGTGGCTGAAAGAATGAATCCAGCTTCTTTAAATCTGAACACCCTTCAAGATTCTCTCTGTTTACAGATTGCTAATTAAACAAGGAACAATAAACAGCTTAGCTCCAGGATGGTTTCGGGAAGGAACGGGGGCATTTGTTCCTTTGTGACACGTTTCCAAGACACGGCCAATGGTCCAGGCAAGCATGCATCTCACAGACATCCTTGGAACTGGCTACAGCTGGGATCGGCCCTGTACGTGGCAATCTACTCCCCAGCCAATATTCTAATTCAGAAGGCCCTTGGCCAGCGTACAACCTATTAAAATGAAAGACGCTGACACCGGAGAGACATTTGGAGTGTGTGGATTGTAGCTGGAGCTGCTGCAGAGAGCTTAGCAACAAATATGTCTGGCTTTCATTAAATGCATTCCCTTTGGCCTTCTGTGTGTGTGTTACAGAACTGTGAAACTTGAGTTGTAAATGAAATCCCCTTTTTGTCTAGACCTACACGTGTTCTGTGTTCATTTTAATGGGGCTCAAAGAAAAGTAACATAGCTTTATTTTTTACAAAAAAAATTGTGGGTTTTCTTTTAGTTATTGTGAACAGCCTTACACCAGCCATCCAATTCAGAAAGTCTTTATGAAAGATAAAACTGGGAGGAAAGTTACAAATGTGGTCTTTTTTTTAAAAAGGCAAGAGTATAAATGCTCTTTGTTTATGTTTGTATATGCATAGGGAGGCTGGGCATCCCAGGGTTACAGTGTATGAGGGTCCCCATTGGTAGATAATGGGAAGGTTTTGGACACCACAAATCTGTGGCGCAGTGAAACATGATGCTTTTCAGTACCCCCATGAAGGGTACTTTGACATACACTGAATAATACACTTTCAATCTATTTTTGGTGCCCCTTGGAACTGGATTTTACTTGCAAATAATCTCTAAAGCAGTGGCGTAGGAGGTTAAGAGCTTGTGCATCTAATCTGGAGGAACGGGGTTGGTTCCCCGCTCTGCCGCTTGAGCTGTGGAGGCTTATCTGGGGAATTCAGATTAGCCTGTACATTCCCACACACGCCAGCTGGGTGACCTTGGGCTAGTCACAGCTTCACGGAGCTCTCTCAGCTCTACCAACCTCACAGGGGGTTTGTTGTGAGGGGGGAAGGGCAAGGGGATTGTAAGCCCCTTTGAGTCTTCTGCAGGAGAGAAAGGGGGTTATAAATCCAAACTCCTCCTCCTCCTCCTCCTCCTCCTCCTTCTTCTTCTTCTTCTTCTTCTTCTTCTTCCTTTCTGCATAATCCATCTTGAGTTCATTTCCTTTTATTGTGAATCTAGCATGCAAAGAATCCTTTGGTATGCAGGACCAATGCGTTGGAACCCTTTCTTTTTAAAAGACAGGGACGTCTTGCAGGTTTCACATACGTAGTCACTTTGAAATGGTGGAGCAACAAGTTGTATTGAGAAGAAAGCTGTCTTGATAAAGACAACCAGCTACTAGATAAATATAAGCTTAATAATAAAGCCGATTTAATGATGCTGGGGGGGGAGGTGTTAGGACTCGACATACCACGACCGCTGATGAGTGGATCCTTCTCAGGAGGGGGGATAATGGCATCTGTATTTGGAAGTAACTACCTCTGAAATCAAAAAGACGGCCTCCCACTGAAATGTATACAAGTCTGAAGTGCCTATAGTCAAACTGAAAATAATTAAATCCCAGAATTGTGGCATATTCCCACATTTGCAGTAAATCCAGCCTGTCAGCGAAAGAAACCTTAACCCCACCTGTTTACAGGCTTTAGATAAGGCGTCAGCTTAGAAGGAAGGTGTACTCTTAAAAACAAATGACAATGAGGTTTGTTAATTTGGGAGAGTGGATGCAATTTTTTAAAATTGAACTCATTTAAGGAAAAAAAAAATCCTTGGATGAATGCAATTTGAATAAGGCTCAGTTCTGAAGGAGGGTTGAATAATGAGGGGAATAAATTAGATGCAGAAAGAATGGCAGATTTCCAAAATCACTGATTTTCTGGCTTGCTGTGTAGCCATTTAGACTCTTTCGGCACCGTGTTCATTTCCCATGCCAGCCTTCAGATGACCCTACGTCCCTCCCCCCCAAAGTGAACGTTTAAGTTTTTTGTAAAGATTTCTTGACAGATGTTATATGCTAACACGAGCCCCTTCTGCACATGCAGAATAATGCACTTTCAATCCACTTTCACAATTGTTTGCAAGTGGATTTTGCTATTCTGCACAGTAAAATCCAGCTTCAAAGTGCATTAAAAGTGGATTGAAAGTGCATTATTCTGCATGTGCGGACCATGGTGCATTCTACCTGCCTGGGATTGAGGCATCTGTATTTGGAAGCAGTTTCCATTGTTTTTTTAAAAAAAAAGACAGACTCCCAACTAAATCAAACCTTAAGTGCTTGAGGTCAAACCTAAAATAAGGGAATTGCAGAACTGGGAGATATTGTCAGTGGTGGGATTCAGCCGGTTCGCACCACTTCGGCAGAACCGGTTGTTAAAATGGTGCGTGTAAACAACCAGTTGTTAAATTATTTGGAACAAGGAACAAGGTTGGCCAAACCCCCTAAAAAGATTAGCGAAAACGCACTTCAGCGCGCAGGCATTTTGCTGCTGCTTCTTTGAACCTTGCTGCTCTTTTGAACTTGTACAATTTGGCAGCAGGTTGCTGTTTCTTGAACCGGTGCCTTTTCCATGTTTTCCATTGGACTGTGAATGAAATATTTATAGAGGGAGAACCTTATGGACTCATGGAATCATTCCTGATTATGTTATTTTGTGAATATTGCATATATGCACTTTAGTCATTGTTGGTATTAACACTTCCTTGTGCAATTCCTGTTGTGTGGCAAGTTTTTGGGGGTTTGGCCAACCTTGTTCCTTGTTTCTTGTTTAGTCTTGCCCTCATTCTTCCTTTCCGTTAAATTATTTGAACCCCACCACCGGAACTGGTTGTTAAATTATTTGCATCCCACCACTGGATATTGTCACTGATTCACACTACATCCAACTTGTCTAGAGAAAGAATTTGAACTGGAGTAATTCTACCCTGTCCCCTTGGGTGGACGAACCTTCTAGGATTCACATATTTGTCACTCTTGAGCCACTCAGTTTTTAACACTCTCACAGCTTAAACCATTAAAAAAAATCTCCAAACCTCCGCAAAGCTCTCCTTGCTTACTGGATGCAATAGGTTTGTGCATCTCTTCCCCTTTGCTTAAACTGAGCAAACCAGCTTTTCAGTTACTCTCAGTTACTTAAAAACTGTAATTGGTTTGGCCAGGAGGTAACCTGCAATCCATCCTCATCTATCTGACTTTCCTGTCTCCCACTTAATACTATTTCATCCTTTGGGGGTCTTGTGGTGGTAGCATACGCTTGTATATTTCTTTTAAAAAGAGCGTTGGCATCGTTTTTGGAAAATGAACTTACTTTGGACATGTTCTTCATTAGTTCAATCTCAGAAGCTAAGCTAGTACTCGGATGGGAGACCACCAAGGAAATCCAGGGTCATGACACAGAGGCAGGCGATGGCAAACCACCTCTGTCCCTCTCCTGCCACGAGGGGTTGCAAGAAGCTGACTGGAAGTGGTGATGGCCACTAACCTGGATAGCTTTAAAAAAGGCTTGGACAGATTTATGGAGGAGAAGTCGATCTCTGGCTACCCATCTTGATCCTCCTTGATCTCAGATTGCAAATGCCTGAGCAGACCAGGTGCTCAGGAGCAGCAGCAGCAGCAGCAGGCCATTGCTTTCACCTCCTGCATGTGAGCTCCCAAAGGCCCCTGGAGGGCCACTGCGAGTAGCAGAGTGCTGGACTAGATGGACTCTGGTCTGATCCAGCTGGCTCTTTCTTATGTTCTTATGTTCACAAGACACGTGCTGTGGCCTCGCTCACTGAAACGGGCACTGCTGAACCTTTCATTCTTGAAATGCATTTTGGACTGAAATTTTGTAACTAATTCAAGATGGCTGTTATGATCTCTTGGAAAAAAATATTAGCGTTCTTGTATGAGGTTATACTGATTTTTCCAATCCTCCCATAAGGAGGACTGCCTTAGCAGACCAGGTGCTCGGGAGCAGCAGCAGCCGCAGAAGGCCATTGCTTTCACCTCCTGCATGTGAGCTCTCAAAGGCACCTGGTGGGCCACTGCGAGTAGCAGAGTCCTGGACTAGATGGACTTTGGTCTGATCCAGCAGGCTCTTCCTTATGTTCTTAAGGCCATTGCTTTCACCTCCTGCACGTGAGCTCCCAAAGGCACCTGGTGGGCCACTGCGAGTAGCAGAGTCCTGGACTAGATGGACTTTGGTCTGATCCAGCAGGCTAGTTCTTAATGTTCTTATGTTCTTATGCAACTTGACAGCACTTTAAAGAGACACCTACAATGCAAAATTTTGGGTTTTTGTTTTAAGAAGGTAATGGTCTGTGTAAGAGCTACCCAGCTGGCACTGGGAATTTCACAAAGTCACAGATTCTTTTTTCAGATGGTAGCTGTGTTGGGTCTGCAGTAGCATAGCTAGAGTTGAGTCTAGTAGCACCTCAGAGGCCAATAAGATTTTTGGGTTGTAAGCTTTCAAGAGTCCATGCTCCTCAAATTTCTTTGGGCTGCTGCTGCATGCTCGTAAACATTTCTGCCGGGGTTTTGTTTTTTTTTTGGGGGGGGGGGCTCTAGGGCCCATCTGAGAGGCTCATGAACATTGCTGAAATCACTTGTGCAGGACAGTCTTGGGGCTGCCAGTAGATTTTGGATACCGCATAACTTATGTGAAAGTGCCTGATTGTGAAGCGAGTCTTCAAACAGCGATTATACACAAAACTGCGGCAATCTTGCAATGCCTTTGAGTTTAAAAGCACAAGAAAAAAATCTTACTGGACAGGGTTGCTCAAGCCACTATGATGCCCCATGCACCTTCCTCCCACACTGCCCCAGCAAGGCACTGGTGGCATGTCCCTGAGGAGTCCTGCACTGTTCCAGAGGGAACGTGCTGTGGCTCACACTGGAGCCAAGTGGTCAAAGCAGCAGCAGATGATGGAAGAACCTTGCCTTATCACTATGCACCTGCTGGTGTTCAGGATGGGCTCCAGAGGCTGTCTTGGTTTGTACCTTGTCCTGGGTCAGAGAGGCAGTAACAACAGCGATGGGCAGAAGCTACTCCCATATCCTCTGCAATTTGGGAGCCCTAAGAAGGCATTTAGTTCATCTATGCAGTGGACAGCCCAATAACTCCCAAGTAATGGAGTAGCAGTGGTGTAGTGGTTAAGAGCAGGTACATTCTGATCTGGAGGAACTGGGTTTGATTCCCCACTCTGCCACTTGAGCTGTGGAGGCTTATCTGGGGAATTCAGATTAGCCTATGTGCTCCAACACACGCCAGCTGGGTGACCTTGGGCTAGTCACAGCTTTTCAAAGCTCTCTCAGCCCCACCCACCTCATAGGGTGTTTGTTGCGAGGGGGGAAGGGCAAGGAGATTGTAAGCCCCTTTGAGTCTCCTGCAGGAGAGAAAGGGGGGATATAAATCCAAACTCTTCTTCTTCTTCTAACTGGACCAAACGAAAGTGCTAGCATAGTTCAGCACTCGGTTTCTTACAGTGGTCAACCAGATGCCCCAGAAAAGAAAGAAGGTGGCAGGCTCTCCTTGGTTCTCCCCAGAAACTTGTATGCCACTGAACATAGAGGTTCCACTGAGTCACTGATGATTCTTTATGAAATAATGACAAATGAGTACAAGGACCTCCGAAGGTGCTCTCATACAAGGTGAATAATGCGCTTTCATTCCATTTTCAATACATGTTAATATCGGGCTTTTCTTCATTTTCATTTTTCTTGCTTTTAAGTTTGTGCTTTTTTCAGTAGGGAAGATTCTGTTCCACATGTGTTTTCCTCCCTCTAGTGGTCGATTCAATATTACATTTGTTTATGTCGAGTATAAAAATTTGCAGTTTAAACCTGCAGGAAGATGTGCCAGATATAAACTAATGTAATATTGAATTGACCACTAGAGGGAGCAAAACACTTGCACTTGTATCACCCCCACCCCCTCTCCTGGGGAATTTACAAGTGAGGAAAATATGAATGGACAAAAAGCCTCAGGTTTGTAAGTGGATGTTTATGTTTCAGGTCACAAAATCCAGTTGCAAAGTGGATTGAAAGTGCATTATTCAGTGTGTGTGAAAATAATACCCCAAACCACTGGCCTATCTAGATGAGTTTTGCCTCATAGCATCTGTCCAGAATCTGAGGTAGATATTCCCACTAACTTCCAGAATTCCTGGGGACTTTCGTAGAATTTGCTGTATGCAAAGTGCTGACTCCTCTGCTAAGTTATAGGCACTCCCATGCAATGGACCTCACTAACAGTCATAGATTCATTCATCTAGTACCTCAGTCTGGGGCATATTTCCCACATGGCCCCATCTGTGGAAGCCAGAAGACATCCCACTACAAACTACAATGAAGGACATAACTCTGCTTAGGATAAGGTGACCAGATGGTCACCTTTGTGATCCGGGACGGGGAAAGCGGCCGCACGCGCGCAGCCGCAGAAGCACACGGGCTTCTGGGGCTTGCCGTTTGCCGCCCTGTGACAGAGCAGCAAACGGCAAGCCCCAGAAGGCCATGCGCTCCTGCGGCCGGGTGCACGGGAGGCTGCCGCACTGCCTTGCGCCCCAGAAGGCAGTGCAGCAGCCTCCCAAAAATCGGGACAATTTGCAGAACCCGCGGGACGTGGGACAAATTGTTTAAAGGCGTGACGGTCCCGCCAAAAGCGGGACGGCTGGTCAGCCTAGCTTAGGATTGCATGGTTGATTTCTGTAGATGTGATACAAGGAGGCCTGGGCCTAAATGATGGGGACTCTAGCAACAAACACTAACAGAATTTGAGAAGACACAGCCCAAAACAAAAGGGAGTGATTTGCCAGGGCTTAGAAAATAGCAACTGCCCCTGGGATAGGGCCAGTGCACTAATAACGTTTTGCAATAAGCAACAATATCTTGTTGATTGTATCTCTCATTTAGTGGCTGAATCTGTTGCCAGTTGAAAAGATCCTGAGGCCTCCACCAAGTCCCAGTAGAGTCAGTCAAAGTAGATTCTGGGCTGATAGTTCATAGGGTTGCTAACTTCTCAAACGCAGCCTGGAGAATTCCCAGAATTATAACTGACCTCCCAACTATAGAGATGAGTTCCCCAGAGGAAATGACTGCTTCGTAGGGTGGACTCTATGGCACTCCATTGATGTCAGTAATTCTCTCCGATAAAAGATACCTTTTCATTACAGCAGAGTGCATGGAGGCAAAGCACAGCGGAGCTTACCCGGGCAGGCATGTGTGCCAAGAACAAAAGAAACTTGGAGTCCATTCATAGTTTCTAACTAATAAGAGGAATCTTTATTAGTGAATTCCACTCTGGATAGAAAAGTTGAGAGATAGGTTCTCTGTTCTAATCTATCTTGTTGGTTGGGGAGGGATGCTGTCTGTATCTCTCTGCAAACATGGTGGAAGATGAAGGAGTGTGTGCAAGAATGGTGGAAGGCAGAGGAGAAGCAGGAAGGAAGGAAGGAAGGAAGGAAGGAAGGAAGGAAGGAAGGAAGGAAGGAAGGAAGGAAGGAAGGAAGGAAGGAAGGAAGGAAGGAAGGAAGGAAGGAAGGAAGGAAGGAAGGAAGGGAGGGAGGGAGGGAGGGAGGGAGGGAGGGAGGGAAGGAAGGAAGGAAGGAAGGAAGGAAGGAAGGAAGGAAGGAAGGAAGGAAGGAAGGAAGGAAGGAAGGAAGGAAGGAAGGAAGGAAGGAAGGAAGGAAGGAGGGAAGCAGGGAAGCAGGGAAGGAAGGAAGGAAGGAAGGAAGGAAGGAAGGAAGGAAGGAAGGAAGGATGGATGGAAGGAAGTTCCCAGAGTGTCGCAATGTACACATCAAAGCGTTAGCAACAGAACCAGTGGCAGAGCTACAATGGAGAGGGGGGGACAAATGCCCCAGGCGCAGGCACAGAGGGAGGCACGGAGAATCGCTCCCGCCCTCCCCACCCACCTCCTCAGGCCGCCTCAGGCCGCCTTCACGGACTGCAGCAACCCCCACATACTGCAGCAGGCTGCTTTTTTCTTTTTAAACAGGTAGGTGAGGGGTGTTTTAGGGGACGGGGGCACGCGGAGGGGGCGCCATTTTGTCCCGGGTGCCATTTTCCCTTCCTACAGCACTTGACAGAACAGTAGAGAAAAGGTGCCGAGTGTCTTGATCCCCTCTAGCTATCTGACTCAGTGATCAAACCCCCTCTGTCATTGAGGCAGGAGACAGTGCAAAGTCCTTCACTTCCAACAACTGAAGCCCCTCCCCAAACCTCACCTTGGCCAAGTGCCACCACCAAATATGGAGGAATTTTCCAACCTGGAGCTGCCAACCCTACCCAACGAACTAGTCCACAGATGACAAATTTGTGGCCCTCCAGATGTTATGGACTTCAGTTCCCATCATGATGGGAACTGTAGTCCATAACTTCTGGAGGGTCGCAAGTTTGACACCTATGCAGTAGTCTATCTCTGCATAAGGTAGCTTCTTGGCTTCTCTTAGACGGCTCTGCTGAATTATGTGTCTTCGAGGGACGTGGATTTTGAAGCTCTCTCTTGGTACCACTTCGCTCATCTCGGATTTCACCCGCTCTGCCTCCTCCTTTCCTTCTTTTTTTTTTTTCATCTTATTTATAATTAATTGATATGTCACGCTCTGTATTGTATCTGGCTTCATTTCAGCTCTTTCCCACACTTCTGTAATTAATTAATTAACAGCCGTTTGTTTTCATACAAGCTATTAAGATAATGGAACGCTGAGTTTAAAAAACAGAAAAAGAGAATTGCCAAATAAATCCACTCTCCCCCCCCAACCCCCTCCGCCTGAACAGAACCTGAAAAGAGAAATGCAAACAACAGATGCCACTATGGCTGTTCTTGATTCTGACAAGCGGCCCCATAGCTTGGTCAGAGTTCAACAGTGCCCTCTAGCCAGTAATCGATAGTCAGCAAGGACCAGCACCGGCTGAGCAAAAGCAGAATTATAGCCTCTCTTCCCACAGGGAAAACTTTCCATACAGACTTTTATCCTGAGGATCCCGGAAGCCATTGAACCCTTGCAGATTGCAAAGGGATTCTTCTGGGTCATGAAAACCCCTGGCTGAGCTTAAGCCATCCGTTTTTCTCTCTGTGTGTGTCTTTCTCTCTCTCTGTCTCAGCCCAACCTCTCATCGGCTTATCGAAAGGATAAAATGGAAGAGAAGAGACTGGTGTATGCCCCCTTGAACTCTTAGGAGGAAGGCCGGGATACAGACATACGAAATAAATAATAAACGTACTAAAGAGTCTCTTTGCACTTGCTATTGGCTGCGTCCACCTCCTGTTATCTGTTTAGTTCAGTCACTGGAATGTATGCAATGAGAATAGGTTGTTAGCCACCTGGGTGAAAAGCAGGCTATAAATAAAAAGAAAGAAAAATACAGATCTCACCAAAGCAATGAAACACAGCAATTCCCTCAGACCGTCTGTGAGCTCGCAGTTTTGGAGCTGATGGCGCTATCCCCTTGACCTGGCCTTTTTCTTGCTTGCTTTCCCCATAGAGTCTGCAAGCCTTCAACACTGTGTTGTTACCTCATTATTAAATAAAATTCTGTCCGTGGCTCAGCTCTGGCTTAAGTTAAACCTATCAGATCAATTAGGCTAAGAGACCAGGACTTGCCTTAGGGGTCGTTAAGGTAGCCTTATGGTGTGGCGGAGCAGAATTATCTGATCTGTGACTCCTACGTATGAGCCCAAGAGTGGATCTGAATGCACTACCCCAGCTAATTTTTCACTGTTTATAAATGAGACATTTGTTTGGTTTTTTTCCCCCTCTGTGCATGGCTTGTTGAAAAGGTCACCACACGCTGCTGCTTGTAGCACAACAACACAAGATTTCCTCATCAGCAACACTCCTTTGTTATCTGGAAGGAGAATCGGTTAGAAATACGCACAGCCGCAAGGACAAATCCGTTCAAGTTCTGTACCAAGGAAATCCAAATATTGCACCAAGAGAAATGGGATGATTTGCATACATTTGCTTCATTTCACACAGCTAATTCTGTTTTCTGCTATTCGTGTTCAGAGGGAGGAAAATGCTAGGTGGGGCATGCTAGAATTCATTACCCCTTCATATTGTGTTCATCCGTCACTCATAGACACAGGAGCTGTTTTCCTGCTTCTGAGATTTCATCAAGCCCCATGTACATGTTTTAAAGTCTATCTCGGCAATCTTATGGGCTAGAAACATGACTAAAAAATAAAAATGAAAGCTGTATGACAAATTACGGGTTCAGTATTAAATCCGGTGCCGTCACAGTGCAATCACAGTCACAGATTATAACACCATTCTGATCACATCTTATCTTACCAAGAGCTGGATGGCAAGTCCTGATCACATCTTAGCTTACCACTAGTGGGGCCCGGCCACGCGTTGCTGTGGTAATTGTCCTTCTCATCACCGTCCACAACCCACACAGATGTCCATGCAGGTCCAATGATCCCCAGCATAGCCTTTTGGGGTGGTCAAATGGAATCCCTCGTTCCCTTTTCAATTCACATTGCTATATGGTGGTGTCTTGTTTTTTTAGTATAAGGTAACCCTTTCCATTCCACAATGGAACTGTCCAGAGTGCGAATCCTGCTGTCCATGAGGCTGGTTGACACGCACAGTCCTGGCTTGGGGAAGGCAGAACTGGGGCAAGGAGGCTATCCCAGTCAGGCAGCAGAGGCAGGGTGGTGAGGCGCTCAGATCGAGGCCAGCTTTCTGGGTTCTTAAAGGGCCAAGTGCAAAAAAAAGCAGAGCTAGTAGTGTTGGTTCGCCCCCACCCCGTGGATTTTCTTAGAAGAAAAAGGCAAACTCCAACTCGCTTTTAGTAAAAGAGAGCTGTGGCGAATATGGGTGAGGAAGTGGGTGAGTGGTGGTTGGATGTGAGGGAGGGCAGAGTGAAATATGTGAGGATGAGCTGGATGTGTGTTGTGTGGTAGTAGTGGGTGAGGCACAGAGAGTGAAAGTTACCTGCGTGGGGGGGGGGGGAACCCCACCTGACGTCTCAGAACACGGCAAAGTGTGTATGTGTTTCACTTCCACTCGTATTACCTACCAGTGTTACCTATTTATTGTTTTCACTGCTCATCTCTGCCCATCTGAGCGAACATTCTAAGCCCTCAGGCCACAGACAAACATGCTGCACGAACATTCTAAGGGTGACAGTTAAACACAGCCAGCTTCATGGCCTGGTGTGCCAGGAAAAAGACGTTTTACCTGGCTCAGGTATGGACTTTCGGCGATTTGAAGGTCTGATTACCTGCCCAGAACAGGAAGGAATGTCATGTGAAAATTTGGGGGTGATCCGTCCAGCCGTTTCGGCGTTAGGGCGTGACTAACAAAGTCACTGTTACCTTTTCATATATATAGATGAGCTGGATGGCAAGCCCTGTTGCGGAATCAGGCATCATCCGAAGGTAAAAGAAAGGACCGTAGCATTTTAGGTACAGGATCACAGGTTGGAATGTTCCGTTACATTAAAAGAAAAAAGATGTAACCACCAGTATTCTCGCTACATAAATCCTTCTAAATTTTTCGAAGATTGTTCTTAAAGTCAAGAATGAAGATTGTTCTTAAAGTCAAGAATTGTGGCTTGTCAGGTGCTTACAAACCTGCTCCAAGAAAAATCCAAGATGGAGGATTTTTGAGGTAACATATTTTAAAAAAGAACTTGAAATGTAACAACTAAACTACCACAAGAGACCGTTTGCTAAAGGAAATGCTTCTCCATAGACCATTTGCTAAAGGAAATGCTTCTCCGTACCCAATGCCTGGAGCTGCCAGACTGAATGCAAACTTGGCCAAACATTGTGATGGCCTTGGCATCATAGTGTGGCTGTCGAAAATGGTAAAGCTCTTGCTGAACACACATGAAACTGTCTTATACTGTCTAATTCTGACTCAGACTGTGGATTCATTCATTTTATTTATGTATTTATTTATTGTCTACTCACTGGTCCTTTTAACTGGAGATGGAAACTTCTCCATAGCAAAGGTCCTTTTACTGAGTCACAGTCCCACCCAATAGTCATAGATGCTCCTGAGCCGGAAACTTACCCTTTCTCCTGGTGGAGAAAATGGATGGCTGCAGGAAGAAGAAGAAGAAGAAGAAGAAGAAGAAGAAGAAGAAGAAGAAGAAGAAGAAGAAGAAGAAGAAGAAGAAGAAGAAGAAGAAGAAGAAGAAGAAGGAGAGTTTGGATTTATATCCCCCTTTCTCTCCTGCAGGAGACTCAAAGGGGCTTACAATCTCCTTGCCCTTCCCCCCTCACAACAAACACCCTGTGTGGTGGATGGGGCTGAGAGAGCTCCGAGAAGCTGTGACTAGCCCAAGGTCACCCAGCTGGCGTGTGTGGGAGTGTACAGGCTAATCTGAATTCCCCAGATAAGCCTCCACAGCTCAGGCAGCAGAGCTGGGAATGAAACCCGGTTCCTCCAGATTAGATACACGAGCTCTTAACCTCCTGGAGAAACAGAGAGATTGAAATGTACTAAATAGGCAGATTGTCAAACAGGACCTTGTGATGCCAGCAATCCTCTTCCATATAAAAACTATTAAAACCCCTCTCGTGCTGTAGGTGTTTCCCGTTTTGACTGGTGTTGTTTCTTTTATTTATTTCTGCTCCTGCAAATTACCTAGACATCTGTCTGCACTAAATGATTCACAAATAGACTCTTGGACAAATCGTTAAGGGCTGTGATCTTTACTACTTTGTTGAACTTACTGAAAGTAAGATCTATGGGATTTCTGCATAATTCAGTGTGTTATGTTAATACTTATGCTTTGCTTTAGTTCTGGGTTTAGAGATCTGGTTGGTTCTACAACCCTGATCTTATTGTATTATTTACTGAATGTCCTATTCTATCAATCATATTGACTCACTGTGTAATCCGGGGGCGAAGCAAGGGGGAACTGCGTCCGGGGCATGCATGCCCCTTGTGCCCCTGCCATGCCCTCGTCCTCCCCCTGCCCCTGGAACGCCCTCACCATGCCCCCACAGGGGCGCACACTTGGTGCATCGCACACCCCCTGCCACCTTGGAGCTAGCCACTGGTGTAATCCACCCTGAATCATGAGAAAGGTGGCCTATAAATAAAATAAGTAAATAAATAAATATTGATAATGCTGAAAATTTGTGGCTTCACACATGCACCATCCCGACATCTTTAGAATCTATAAGTTTTTAAAAAGAAAAACAGTTCATCTGAGCAAGTGCAGAGTTACCCAATTCATATTTTAACTCTCTTTTGCCATGCGTGTCCCATTCTATTTACCAGCTCTGGCTTGCTGTTTTCTCAACTGGATCTGTTGCCTTTCCGAGCCTCTTGAAAACATTCTTCCACCTCCAGTCTGAATAGGACTCACGCTGTTTCAATCAAACCAACCAAAAGCAACAGCGGAACACGCCTAGCACAGCGTAGCCCTAAAGGAACCATTCATTATGAGTAAGCTTCTGCAGCAGTGAGAAACTGGTGCCAAACTGGCATCTTCAAGGGTACAATCAAGTCTGAAGTGAGGGTATCGCACGGTTGACACCATTCAGCGGGAGATGATGTTGAAAGCAAGGAAACGCCATGCCAACTCTAACATGCATTCTGATCCTTTTTGGAAATAACCTCTGGCGCTTCTTACTGGCAAACACGTCAGCCCAAGCACGGTGCACAGTGTGCTTTTGTGAAGAACTGAACAAGTTGGATCACATGAGTGTATTGCATTTTATTAAATGCATGATCTCTTTCGGCGTACGTATGCTTTAATAACCTTCTTCTGCAATCCACGTCGTAGTTCACCTTTGTAAAGCAACCATGCAGAAGATCGGTCTGGCTTATAGAGGAGCCAGCATGGCGTAGTGGTTAAAAGCAGGTGGACTCTAACCTGGAGAACCGGGTTTGATTTCCCACTCCTCCACATGAGCGGCAGACTCTAACCTGGTGAACCAGGTTTGTTTCCTCACTCCTGCACATGAAGCCTGCTTGGGCTAGTCACAGTTCTCTCAGAGCTCTTTCTGGCTCACCTACCTCACAAGGTGTCTGTTGTGGGGAGAGGAAGGGAAGGAGTGTGTAAGTTGCTTTGAGACTCCTTACAGTGGAGAAAAGCCAGGTATGGATCTAAACTCTTCTTCTTCTTGCGCAGGATATTGGTCCCACCTCTTGCTTCAGTTCATCCACCAGGCTTGCTACACCTCCGTCCTCCTCATCCAGGACAAAGCAGGCCATAAGCAGAGAATAAACTGATCAAGCCAAGACCAAACAAGGTGAAAAGGGTTTAATGATCATGGTTTAAGATCAGGCCCAAAAATTTTATGGGGGCGAGCAAATGAGTATATGGGGGGCATCCATCACTATTAACTATATGAATTTCTTTCTCCAAAACCCCTTGGTCTCTGATGCAGTTCTATACTATGGGTTATAGTTATGAACCTGTCCATTTTCTTACAGGATTATTACACTGATGCCAACTGAGACTCCCGGTGTTCAAAAACTGCAACCCTCCCCTGTGGATAAGATTCCTGTGGGGTCACATTAATTATCAAAAGATTTATGCTCACTTACCTCTAGGCCTAAATGCCTTATTATTTGTCTCCTATCCTGTCAAAAATAATTTCCCCAGCAATAAGACTATTGTGGAACACAGGGCCTGTGGCATATGTTACAAAGTGCCCCTAATTTTTTAACCAGCATATAAATATTAAGATTATTTTTTTTGCATAGTAAAATAATTCTATTGTTTTATTTGCTGTACAGCCAGATAATATGACAAATGTCTGACATTTCAGTAATGCTACCACTTACATCTAGGCATCAATTTCAAATGTCAAAAATAGGAAAACAACAATTTAACAGTTGCAATTTCTAGATTTTGCACAAGCAAATTTGTTGATCTGAGATTGCAAATGCCTTAGCAGACCAGGTGCTCAGGAGCAGCAGCAGCAGAAGGCCATTGCTTTCACATCCTGCACGTGAGCTCCCAAAGGCACCTGGTGGGCCACTGCGAGTAGCAGAGTGCTGGACTAGATGGACTCTGGTCTGATCCAGCCGGCTAGTTCTTATGTTCTTCTTATGTTCTTATGTTGGTGATACTGGAAATGTCTATGTCACATAGAAGTTCATGTTCAATGCTCATGCAAACATTTAATGCCGGGCTCTTGAAAATGCAGGGCTCATTGCATGTGCTATTTCTGCAACTAGGTTAATCCGGCACTGATCAAATGCTTGCTCCAAACTTGGTCCCAGCCGCAGGATTCTGCCGGCACAGAACTCCAGAAGACGAGCTTCTTTCCCTTCAAGAAGTGCACAACAGTTCCTTTTGATAGGCTGTGTAGAGCCAGTGTTCTGATGAGAAAGGGTACAATGAAACAGAAGGAGGCGGGGTCCCTGTTGACTTCTACAGTGGCTTTCAAGTTTCTGTGCTCAAGGAATCCCTTCCCCAACAACTTGTCTACTACGTCAACACTTGTCCGTTCCCCATCAACCGTGAATGAATACATGCTGCAAGAGATCCTGGGAAGAAGAGTCGTCAGCTCTAGGTTCAGAAATTCCTGGAGGTTTGGGAGTGGGATAGGGTTGCCAACCTCCAGGTGGGAAGATCACCTGATATTACACCTGGTCTCCAGACTATAGACGTCAATTCCCCTGGAGAAAATGGCTGCTTTGGAAGGTGGACTTCCATGTTGTTATACCCAGTATGTTGTTATACCCAGTTGGTGTCTCTCTCCTCCCCAAACTGAGCCCTCCCCAGGTTCCACCCTCAAAATCTCCAGAAATTTCCCAACCTGGAGTTGGCAACCAAGGGTGAAGTTTGGACGGGGCAGGGTTTAGGGAGTGGAAAGACCTGAGTAGGTTATAATACCACGGAGTCCATCCTCAAAAGCTGCCATCTTCTGTTGATCTCTGTTGTCTAAGGATCAATTGTAGTTCTGAGGGATCCTATTTTCTATCTAATACAGTTGGCTTCTACCTCCCTAATACAGTTGGCTTCTACCTCCCAGTTGGCTTCTACCTCCCTAATGTCTTTATTCAGGACAAAGTCCAGAAGTGGAATAAATTCACTTTTGGCTCCACTATCAGGATCTCCAGACACCATCTAAAGGCTGGCAACCCTGCCCTTCGGCCCAGTAGGGTTTACTTTCAGACAGCATATAAACCCACACTGTGGAGAGTACGCTGAAGTTCTAGGAACAATCATGGCGGGTTGCTGACATCATGGCCTCAACTGGGCACCGCTATCCCCTTAGCAGTTGCGTGCCTGCACAATGGCCATTTCCCCACTTTGAAAAGAAAAGCGAGGCTTACCAAGCTTCGTTAACTGTGGGTGTTTCTGCGTGCGCAGTCATGCTCCCCACTGCCCGCACTCTGCGCAGGGTTTTGCAAAAGGCGCCATTCTGAACAGGGGCAGAAATGACGCGTGCTGAGGGGTCGCGAGGGCAGCAGAATCGGGGTGGCTGCATTGTCGCCGCTCCGGTAGTGGGGAGTGCTACTGGACCCCGCGTTACTTGGAGCGAGTAGTGCGCGACAAAAGGCGAGTGGGGAAACGGCCAATATTGAGCTAGCATCTCCCATAGCTATGCATTAAAGGTCACTGTTGTTCAGCAGCGGAGGTTAGCAGCCCTTAAGCACATGGCCAAAGCAGGCGGTTGCTATTGGCAAGTGCTTCTTCCTGCGTTATTTTGATGAGCGCTCTTGCGTTCCTTTTCCAAAGTGCTTTAATTGCATTCGGTTCCGTGTGTGAGAGGCACGTGGACCCTCCTCACCATCTGACGAGGGCCAGTCAAATTATACGTAATGGCTTGCCTGGGCCCTAAATGGCCAGCTTCGATTGGCAGACCCCAGCTGCTTGGTGCCAGTTGGACTAGCCTAAAGCAGCTGTCGTTCCAGGGTCACGGCCTGAGAGCAGAAGGCAAAGCCGAGGATTTAATCTTTTTATAATTTTATAGACCAGAGACACGCCTTTATCTTCAGCAGGAAGCACAGGTCTGCTTTTAATTTTTATTTAATTTTGCACTTTGCCTCCCCCCTCCAGTCTTTCTCCTTTTTTAAAAAAATGTCAGCAAAAAAAGGAAAAAAGAAACGGTGATCTAAGAACATAAGAACAAGCCAGCTGGATCAGACCAGAGTCCATCTAGTCCAGCACTCTGCTACTCACAGTGGCCCACCAGGTGCCTTTGGGAGCTCACATGCAGGATGTGAAAGCAATGGCCTTCTGCTGCTGCTGCTGCTGCTGCTCCCGAGCACCTGGTCTGCTAATCTCAGATCAAAGAGGATCAAGATTGGTAGCCATAAATCGACTTCTCCTCCATAAATCTGCCCAAGCCCCTTTTAAAGCTATCCAGGTTAGTGGCCATCACCACCTCCTGTGGCAGCATATTTCAAACACCAATCACACGTTGTGTGAAGAAGTGTTTCCTTTTATTAGTCCTAATTCTTCACCCCAGCATTTTCAGTGAATCTATCACTAGTAAGACCTACCTCTCACCAGATCATAACCCAGTTGTGCATTGCAAACCATGAACTGGATGACATCAGTTTTGCAATAACAAATGCCGTCTTATGAACTCACCGAATGTTCATGCTTGATTCTATACTGTTGCGGGAGAAGTTGAAGTTATAGGGTTTGCAAGCAGACCTGTATGATGGAAGGAATGAGAGTGTTCAGTGGATGTGGCTAAGTTTCATAGCAATATACAAATATAAGGCAATGAAAGCGAGGCGTGAAATCCCAGACACCATAAACCATGGCCTGGTCAACACACAAAAGGCAGAATGAGGTGGTGAAGTCCTTTTGTGTCCAACTGGATTTTACCATTTTGGATTGAAGGTGGGGAAAGGATGCTATTTTTTTAAGCAAGGCCCTTTGTTAAAAACACAGTTCAGAAACCCAGCCTAGCCTGGCCTTGTCAAGGCATGGAAATTAGGTAGGGCGGGCTCTGGTCCATGCTGGGATGGGAGAATACCAAAGAAGGCTAGTGCTGTTATGTGGAGGAAAGCAATTGCAAACCATCATCTGCTCATCTCTGTGAGCCAGCGAGGTATAGTGGTTAAGGGCAGGTGCACTCTAATCTGGAGAACCGGGTTTGATTCCCCGCTCTGCCAGTTGAACTGTGGAGGCTTATCTGGTGAACTAGATTAGCTTGTGCGCTCCAACACATGCCAGCTGGGTGACCATGGGCTAGTCACAGTTCTTTGGAGCTCTCTCAGTCCCACTCACCTCACAGGGTGTTTGTTGTGAGGAGGGAAGGGCAAGGAGATTGTAAGCCCCTTTGAGTCTCCTTACAGGAGAGAAAGGGGGGATATAAATCCAACTCTTCTCCTCCTCCTCCTCCTCATATCTTACCTGGAATGCTGTGAGTATGGGGGCACCAGGAGTTGTTTTTGACTTGTCAGCATATTCTCCTTCTTCATGTAAAAAGCTCCCTGCTGGAAGGAATTAACATAGTCTGGCTTCCCAGACCTCTACCTGCTCTGCTATTTGTCTGCCTTCGTGAAGTTGAGCCCTGCTTTTCAGGGGAGAGCAGTTTATAGATTGAAGAATTAAATTAATTTGAGCAATTACATTACAAAGGGAGGGGGAAATCCCAAAATAACAGATCCCCCAGTTTTGTCAGGATGTACTCCCATTTACTCTACTGTCTCATTTTTTCCATATGTGTGGATCTGGTGTGCAGAAGATAGTGACCGAAAATCCAACATATTTCCATATCTCTATGAGGACTAGAAATTTTCTTTTCAAACATATGACAAGATTCACAGGTTTCCATGCTAGAAAATAGAACCCACACACTAAAGTGTACAAAATGAAGAAAATACATTTCTGTGGGAAGCAGAATACTGTTCTTTGGTTCATTCTAGTGTTGCCAGGTCCCTCATGGGGTGTGGTGTGGTGAGGGGTTGGTTGCTAGATCCAGATTGGGAAACTCCTGGAGATTTGGGTCGAATCCCCACTTCCAATTTATTGGGTGATACTCATGTGAAATATCCAGGTTTCACTATGAACTCCCCACAGCTGAACCGTGAAACACGGATTCATCCTGGTTCTGGCGCTCCCTCTCCCCCATATCACGTGTTTTTCAAGAACCTGTATGGAAGTGCCCCTTTAAAAAAAATATGTGTCCAATCCAAATCGATGGAGAGGTTCGTGGGTCTAATGTGGATTCAAATTTCCCACCGTACAGAGTGACACAGAGGCCTTCCAGCCAATCAGAGCGCGGGAGGCTGTGCGCGATGCATGCACAGCTTTTTTTGTGTGTCACAACGACTGAGGCTAATGTTAAACCATGGGCACGAGGGAATGAGGGAGCTAAAGGTTGTGAAACTGTGTTCAGTGCATTCTGTGCCAACGTGCCAACACGGCCACGCAAAAAAAAATTAAATACTGAAAATACGTGATAATATGCTCACGTTACCACGTATTTTTGTGACAAAAAAGTTCCCGCCCCAACACAACACGACAGCCAATCAGAACAGACCCATTGAACCAATCGCATGTGCGTGGGGATTATCACATTGTTTGAATCCATGATAGACATAGATGTCTTCACTAGAAACATGCTGCAGTGGGAAGGGAGAAACCTCGATGAAAAGGTTCTGTTTCTTTTGAATTCTGGTTGTATCCATCTTTAATTCTCAGTGGGGATTCGACCTTGGAGAAGAAGAAGAGTTTGGATTTATATCACCCCTTTCTCTCTTGCAGGAGACTCAAAGGGGCTTACAATCTCCTTGCATTTCTGGGAGGAAAGAGACCTCAGTGGGGCACAATGCCACAGAATCCACCCTCCAAAGCACCCGTTTTCTTCAGAGGAGCTAGTCTCTGCAGTTTGGAGATGAGCAGCAGTTTTGGGAGACGCCCAGGTCCCACCTGGAAATTGGCATCCCTACTCCAGTCTAGCAGGGCTCTTTCAATGTTCCTAACTCCTCAAGGGATATCAAAAGCAAATCTAAAAATTTACAAAGGTTTTTGAAGGCATATATTCCCCCACAATGGTTAAAAAAAACCCGTAATCATCTATGCAGTGCTGTGTCTAGGGAAACTGTAGCCCGGTGCAAAATCTAAGTTTTCCAAACCGCCCCCCATATGGGTGGTCTTGAAGTCAGTGTATGGACCTGGGGGGCTGAGGAGGGGTGGGGTGGGGGTGATTTTCTGCCCCCGTGTGACTAAATGGCTGCAGCCTGAGGACATTTGACCCCATATGTTCCCCTGGGCGGTACGCCTCTGCATCGATGCCTTCTTTGTAATGACTGAGAGCTGTCTACTGGAATCCACCTTGAACTATTCCTCCCCTACAAAACATAAACAAAGACTGTACTATCTGAGACTTTTAAGGAAACAACAACTGAATGGAAAACTCCTGGTGTCCTTTTACCGCTGTGCTATAGAGAGTGTCTTAACCTACTGCATCTGTGTATGGTTCTCCAGTTGCACAGTGGCAGATAGGAAGGCGCTCCAAAGGGTGATCACTACTGCACAGAGGATTATCGGCTGCCCTCTCCCCTCCTTGGAATAACTCTATAATTCCCGAAGCCTAAAGAAAGCCCAAAATATTCTGAGAGACCTGTCTCATTCAGCACACCCTCTTTTTGAACTGTTACCATCCAGCAGATGATACAGGTCTATCAAAACTAGGACAAAGAGGCTTAGAGATAGCTTCTACTCTAGAGCTGTGGCTATGCTGAACTTCGTGGCTTCGTGTTGATGTGTTTGGAGCTGTGTAGGGATGGGTGGAGGAAGGGGAAAGTGAGGATGGGGTATGAGTCTGAAACTGTGTGCATCGAGGAATGCTGCTGTAAATTTTGTTGTGCGTGCACAATGCTTATGCTTGTGCTTATAACACCGTCTGCTTAGTACCTGTCCCTGCCTTTCACAACGCTCTGTTTTGCTGTGCTCTGAGTGTGGCAACAGCCAAAGGTGCTGAAGCCAACCTGGCTTCCAGGTCTCCAAAGTGTTTTGTGGCCATGCTTCAGAGACTGGGATGTTAGTCAATTTCACTGGCATGCTGTTCGCACCCATGAAGCCGAACCAAACAACGTGGCACAGAACCAAGTGACACGGGATGCTGAAGGGGGTGGGAGAAGGGGGTGACTTTCAAGTAAGCTTCCCCGCCTTTAGAATACAGATAAAGTACACACAAAAGGAGTCAGAGAATGAGCTGATTGCTTTATAATAAAAACCCTGGATATTAAAAGAATCTGAGAATATAAAACAGGATTACAGCAAAGTGGAAACGAAAGGATTGTTCCAGCAATAACAAAACAGAGCTTGAAACAAGTCTCTTAGTAACAGGGTGTGCAACCATTGCTCACATTCCAGTTTTATTGCCTCTTTTTCAATGCTCGCCTTGGGACATATCTACATATTTATTGAAAGAGTCCTCAAACTAATTTAGTTTGTGAAATGGTAGAGTATAGCTTAGATCTTGGAAACTAAGTTGGGACAGTACTTGGAAGGAAGACCCCTAAAGGAGATTCTGCAGAGGACAAACCACCTCTTAATCACTTGCCTGGAAAAATCCCACCAGGGGTTGATAAAAGTCAGTTGTGACTTGAGGCACTTTACGCACACAAATTCTTGGCCAGCTAGCTGCCTTTTCTTGGCAGATCAAGGCCTGTCTGTCACAAACAGCAGAGGAGGTGGTAACCCCGTTTGCTAAGTTCTCCCTTCCAGATTTCAGGCAACAGCTCCAAGGACAGAAGTCTCCCAGACAAAGACTGCCACGATGCATAAACATATCTGGATGTAAGCCGCATTGAACAAAGTGTGTCTTGCTTTTGAGTAGACATGGTGCGAGACTCAGGATAATAATAATTCTTAGTAGGCTAGAACCTTTCTTCCCGACATGGCACGTCTTCCAATTCCGGGGTTTTTCTTTCACAAAGGAGCACTCCATATGCGCTTCAGACATCTGAAGTTTGAAGTGGTACAGTCCAGACAAAGAGTGACTACTTGATTGGCTGATCATGAGAAACTGATTTAAAGATGATGAAAGTGGTATACCTCCCAAGGGGCCGTTGAAACAAATGGGGAGAGCCTGCTTGCTGGAACCTTGAAGAAGAGGCCTTAGATGACTCCTTTACTGCAATATGGTCCTTACTTGTAGCATGACATGGACTTGTAGCATACCATCTGAACTGTGATTTCCGCCATCTGATAATTTTATAGTTTGTAAATTGGCATTTGTTTTGCTACTTATGGTTTTAGCTCTTTGTTATTGGTTTTATGTGTGAAATTTTATCGTGTATATTCTACACCACCCAGAGCCCCCTGGGGTGGGTGGTATATTAAATTCATTCATTCAATCAATCAATCAATCAATCAATCAATCAATCAATCAATCAATCAATCAATCAATCAATCAGTGAATCCCTAATGTTATTGTAGAGTTCAGGTGGGCATATTTTGCTTTTGTTTCTTTACATTGGGAATGACATTTTTGTGCAGATCTGCACATGGGGCTTAAGAGGCAACTTGTTTCAAGAATAAACAAATGTAGATAAGAAAGAGAAAAAATTAATAGTGCTTCATCCTGTGTGTTTGTGGAAATACAAGGAGATCATCATATTGTTTGCTAGTACAGTGAGAAAGAAAGCTTAGAATAGAAGAAGAGTTTGGATTTATACCCCGCCTATCTGTCCTGTAAGGGGACTCAAAGGGGTTTACAAACTCCTTTCCCTTCCTCTCCTTACAACAGATGCCTTGTGAGATAGGCGGGGCTGAGAGAGTTCTAAGAGAACTGTGACTGGCCCAAGGTCACCCAGCAGGAATGCAGGAGTGGAGAAATAAGCCTGGTTCACCAGATAAGAATTGGCCACTCATATGGAGGAGTGGGGAATCAAACCCAGTTCTCCAATATAGAGTCCACCTGCTCTTACCCACTACGCTACATTGACTCCAGTAAAACCCATTGAATTTAGTAGTTTCCTCCCAAGTAATTAAGGCCCTTTCCGCACGGGCCAAAAACAGTGCCCTAGGGACGGCAAAAACGCCGTCCCTAGGGAGCTGTTCGCATGGGGGGCGCTGCTGCATTGCAGCAGTGCTACCCTTGCTCCCCCCCAGCAGCGCGAAGCCGCTGTTTTCTGGAAACAGCGGCTTCCAGCTGCTGCCATGCGAACAGCAGCGGCTGGAAGGCGCCATCCCCCCTTTCCCAAACGCCTTCCCTTCCCTCCGACCTTCCAGCGCATCATCCAGGCCTGGGGACACGCCCCCCTGCCCTGAAACTCCAGAGCTGTCACACAGGGCAGGGGGGCATGTCCCCTGGCCTGAGCAACGTGGCGGAAGGTCGGAGGGAAGGGAAGGCGTTTGGGCGACGGCGCAGCAATGCACTGTCTTCCCAGCCCCTACCGGGACCGTTTGTGCGAACGGTCCCAGAGGTGTGTGTGCGTCGGCGTCGTATATGCTGACACACCTCCAAGCCTGGCCGTGTGGAAACGGCCTAGGAATCACAATAATTGTTTGCCAGCATGGTGGTTGTGCTTATTCAGAAGAGAATCCTGGGATTTTTACATTAATGTTTTAATTTTTGATTACTGTTGTTTATCCTTTTATGACTGACAGCAGCTGCCTTAGGAGCCATGTACGGAGCCAGAATGTGGCAAATAAATTAACTCACAAAATGAAATAGAAACCATTAGAGAGTGCAATAATTGTTTCACAAACTATCTATGATGAAAATGAACCGTGGATTTTGTCTTGTGGTTACAGTCAGCCTTTGCTTCAGTTCCGTACTTTGGTCTATGTTTTGACTGATCTTCGAGGAATAACATCCATCCCATCAGGATCAATACTGTTCTCTTTCCATCTGAGTTGACTGATGGTACCAGAAATCAAACAAACAGCAGCTTATCTTTGGGGGCAGACAGGTAATGATGCTGGCTGAAAACACAGTGGCCTCAATCCAACTAAAGTTAGCCATGGTTAACATTACCAAACTAATGGAGCAAGATCGTCATAGCTAATTTTTTAGTTTGGAGAGGAGACGTCTGAGGGGGGATATGATTGAAGTCTATAAAATTATGCATGCGGTAGAAAATGTTGACAGAGAGAAATTTTTCTCTCTTTCTCACAATACTAGAACTAGGGGGCATTCATTGAAAATGCTGGGGGGAAGAATTAGGACTAATAAAAGGAAACACTTCTTCACACAACGTGTGATTGGTGTTTGGACTATGCTGCCACAGGAGGTGGTGATGGCTACTAACCTGGATAGCTTTAAAAAGGGCTTGGACAGATTGATGGAGGGGAAGTCGATCTCTGGCTACCAATCTTGATCCTCCTTGATCTCAGATTGCAAATGCCTTAGCAGACCAGGTGCTCAGGAGCAGCAGCAGCAGAAGACCATTGCTTTCACCTCCTGCACGTGAGCTCCCAAAGGCACCTGGTGGGCCACTGCGAGAAGCAGAGCGCTGGACTAGATGGACTCTGGTCTGATCCAGCAGGCTAGTTCTTATGTTCTTATGTTCTTATCTGTGGAAGTTATTAAATTTCTGCGTCTCTCGCTTTCTCTATTTTGAACGCCGTCTTTTGAATACAGCTTTTGAAACTCTGCCAGGGTATTTCAATGTCTCAGACTCCATTGCTGATTCAAGCTGGACCTTTCTTGTGATAACATAGGTGATCCCAAGGGAAAGTGGTGATCTGTGCCCCCCGCCTTGGAGTTGTGGAACCCCCAAAACCAGGTTGGTGTCTGTGAATTACAATATCTGTTCTGCTTTGAGGATAACACCCACAGAAGGAGGAGAGAGGTGAGAAGGGGTGAAGAGGTGAAGATTTGTGAGCTACCTAGGAAGGAGCCCCTTGGTTGATTGTCCTCCTTAAAGCAACTTACTTCCACACCAGCACATTTATTTATTTATTTTGCTGTTAAGTTGCAATTAACTCATGGTAACACCATCTGTGAAGTGATCCAGGCAGGAGATGTTCAGAAGTGGTTTGCCATCATCTGCCTCTGCATAGTGACCCTGGAGTTCCTTGGTGGTCTCCCATCCCAATACTGAACAGGGATGACCCTGCTTAGCTTCCAAAATCTGATGAGATTGCACTAGCCTGGGCTATCCAAGTGAGGACTATCCTGAAGGCAAAGAGATCTTCGTGGCCCCGTACCTGGGAAATACCTGTGCTGTAGCTGCTGGCTTGTTTCTTGATTCTGTTTTAGACTTCACATACACTTTCAGACCTGCTTTCCATCACCCACACAGCTTTGATAGCGGAATAACCATACAGATGAAAAAGATGCGAGCTTTGCTTCACTGGGGAGAATAAAGCCCCATTGCTCTGAATAATTCTTCTGAAACACAGTGGAAGAAAGCCCTCTGCTGTCTGCTCAAAGGGTTCCTGGGAAATTAGAAGACTATCATCAATTCACAGGATGTTGCGGAGCTGGGAAATAGGCGGGATGTATCATCACCATTTTAATGTCTTTCTGAATTAATGCATCTGGGTTCCAAAACAGAGACCAGAAGAACTCTCTGCACAGCACAAATAAGATATCCTTAGGAAATCACGTAGAGTTGTACGCTGACAGAAAGTCATAACCATCCATAATCGACATGTAAAAGTGATCAGTTCCCAAGTGAGGGACCGCCACTCCCTTGCGAACCTCCCTGACTGTCGTCCCTCTATCTGGAAGTGGGCACGTCGGGAATGAGAATCACGCATAAAATCGCACCACGCGTCTGAATGAGTTTTCAACATTCTTCTTCAGTATACAGATTCTCAAACATCACTAATATATCCAGGGGTTTTGGGCCCTTTCCCCATTCACCTTAAGCCCCGCGCTACTCTCCTCAAGTAGCGCGGGGTCCAGCTGCACTCCCCACTTCAGGGGCGGCGAGAACGCAGCCGCCCTGACACTGCCTCTCTCGTGCCCCCTCAGCGTGCGTAATTCCTGGTGCCTTTTGAAATGGCGCGGGGCCATGGGGAAGCCGGGGCACGCGCCAGGAATTGCGCGGGCTGGGAATTGCGTGCAGCAACTCTCGGACAAAGGTAAGTGGGGAAAGGGCCATAGTTTCCTTATATATATGAATAGGAGCCAAATTGGTTCTGTCCATTTTGATATTTCTCTTTCTCTGCACAGCACAAATTAAAAATGTCTTGACTTTTTTGTCCGCAAAGCAGACGTTTCATTTTTTCCCATCTCCCACCCCCACCCATGGCTAGAGCACTTACTTCCATTTTTGCTGAGGCCAGCCTCCCTGCTGCTGCCATTTGCTGCATTTGTTTCCCACAGAGGTGTCCTCTGCTGGAAGCTCTTCCGCTTGCTATTTCCTTGTGAAAAGTTCATGAATAAAGTTAGCTTTCACTGGTGGTCCTGTGCAGATGTTGCTTTTTCTTCTTCTTCTTTTGTTTAAAGGGAGCTGTATCAGAGGTGCAGCTCCAAGGGGACGGGAGGGGTGCACGACGCACCGGGCGCAGGCCCCTGTGGGGGGTTGGTGAGGGCGTTCCGGGGGTGGTGGTGGAAGGGGGCATTCCAGGGTGGGGGTGGAGGACCCATTGGTGCACTGGGCGCTTTCCCTCCTTGCTATGCCTCTGAGGTATATTCATAGCTACGCAGACACCAGCTGATAATTGCCACTGCTCAGAGGACTAGTCTACCTCCCATTAAGAAGCATTGGGTAGACAGGTCTACTCACTACTTTCAATCATGCGTAGACCTGTCCTTTGTGTAAGTATTCAATGATCAACTTAATAATATATTCCTTTAAAATTTATAGATAGATAAGAAGATCTTTAACGGCATGATTAGAAAAAAAAATACAGTATTATAAATACAATCACAACACAGTTCAGACCGTTTGCTAATAACAGAGCACAAAAAGTTAGCTAACGCTTCCAGTACTGTTGAAGGCTTTCACGGCCAGAATCACTGGGGTGCTGTGTGGTTTCCGGGCTGTATGGCTGTGTTCTAGCAGCATTCTCTCCAGCACCCCAGCTTCCACGATTTATACAGATTCATTATCTAATAAAGTTATCATGGTTGATAAACCAATATAATCAGCACAAGTTCTCAGCCATGAGTCTAGAAATTTATTTCAAGATAAACTATGTATCGGACAGTATAATAACACATGCTGGCCCGATCCTTCATGAGCTAAGTTACAGGGACAGAATATTTCATTAAAAGGCACTTTCTGTATTCTACCCTGACTGGTAGCTGAATGGATAATATTACATCTCACAAGAGTTAAAAACTTATACAAATAGTTGAATACCACTCTGCAGGGTGAGCAATTATCTAAAAGGCAGACCTATTTGGACTTACACTGCAATCCTGAGGGGAGGGGAAACCCCCCAAGAAGTGCCATGACCCCAATGCTAGCATAAATGCCATTTGCGCTGGCTTAAGGGGCATTTATACCAGCGCAGAGGCACTTATCCTAGTGGTGGGGAGCCGCCTGACAGCACACGCTGGCGGCACCAGCACTCCTCCAGCCCCAAAGCTTGCAAGTTGCAACAACATCGAAGAGTGTATTCCTGGGGTGGATCTGACTTTAGTCAGCTTCCTGAGTACTTTGGGCTGTTGCCAACGTATGCCAGCAAAATCAGTGGGGTAGCTAGCCCATTTTGCTGCATGCACCACTCACATGGGGAGAGGGGCAGCGTCACTTTTTGCTTACAGGCCTCGACACCTAAGCAAGCCTCTTAGGAGGTTATGCAGCTGTGGCATTCCCTTAGAATCATACTGCTGACCAGAGGTGGGATCCAGCAGGTTCTCACAGGTTCCCGAGAGTAGGTTACTAATTATTTGTGTGTGCCGAGAGGGGGTTACTAATTGGTGATTTTGCCACGTGATTTTTGCCTTAGTTACGCCCCTCCTCTCAGCAGTAGCGCGCAGAACTTGAAGCAGTCTAGCAGGAGGTGCACTGGTGTGCGTGGCAGCCTGCACCTGCGTGCATTCATTTCCTGCCCAAGGACCAGCGCAGCGGCTGCGTCCTTACCACAACCCCGCCCAGGAATACCCCGCCCCCGGAATGCCTGGCCACGCCCCCGTCGTGCCCCGCCCAGCCCCATTGGCGCTACGCCACAGTTTGAATCCCACCACCATGGGAACTTGTTACTAAAATTTTTGGATCCCACCACTGCTGCTAACACCTTTCCAAGTGGGCCTAAAAAGATGCAGCTCTGTTCAAAATTGTACTGTTAGTCCAGCATTCTGCTCCATGCAGCCACCAACTAAATGCCCCTGGAAGGCCTATAAGCAGAGCATGGAAGCCAAAGCATCCCCCCTAAGTTGCCTGCAGAAGAGGTATCCATATGGTACCACTTCGAACATGGAGGCTCTTTTTCATTGTCACTGCTAAACAGCCGACAATGGACCCATCCTCCATAAATCTGTACGATCTTCCTGTACAACTAGCTACACCAGCAGCCATGACCATACCTTCTGGCAGTGAATCCCACAAATGTATTACTATTAGGGTGAAGCAATGTTCAAAACTACTTATATACTGGGGTGCTCTGTGGTTTCCGGGCTGTATGGCCGTGCATCGCCTGCATCTGTGGCTGGCATCTTCAGAGGATCTTCTGAAGATGCCAGCCACAGATGGAGGCGAACTGTCAGGAGAGAATGCTGCTAGAACACGGCCATACAGCCTGGAAACCACACAGCACCCCAGTGATTCCGGCTGTGAAAGCCTTCAACAATACTTGTATACTGCTTTCCCAAGTCACTCGAAATATTCCTTTTGTGTGCCTTGAATGTGGTGCGTGTGAATTTTATTGAATTCTAGAATTACGGAAGAAGAAGAAAAAAAGTTCTATCCACTTTCTCCACCCAATTCCTCAGCTGGCTCAATGAGATTATGGGTGCTAGCCAGTAGGTACCTGCCACAATACTGGACTAGCCTTCACCTCCCTTCTGAGAGAAGGCATCTGATTTTCTCTATTTAACCATAGACAGTGGTGAAAACCTGGAAAAGCCATTCAACCAGAGTTTACAGCAAGGCAGAAAAAATATGCATTTATATTCTGGCCAGCCACAGGCTTATCAAACGGCTGTCCACCCCTCAGAAAAATATGTCTGTCTCCAGCTTGCATTACAGTGGGGAAGGCCAAAACTGTGTCAACTTGGCAAGGCTTGCGATGACAATCCATTGCACGTGCCATTAATTTTCTATTTCTTTTATTCATGCCAGCTGCCCATATTCCTGATAACAGATGTCAAGTTTATCCAGAATCCGGTAAGCAGGTAGTAACCACATAGGCAGCCATTTCAGTGATGCCTTAAGCCGGCCTGGAAATCACGCCCCTCGATGTTCGGTTGCTTCAAAAGCTGGTACAGCCTCACAGCCCAGGGTCTGAAGTTCAAACCATCCTGTCCCTGGTTTGAATTTTGCCACTGTGATGAACTCCCTTTGGTGGCGTTAAGTTCAGCCTGATGTCTGCAACAGGGGAATGTTTGTAAGGATTCCATCAAGCTAATGGATTTAAAGTGCCTTGATCACTTCAAAGCAAAGCATTATGTAACTGTTAATTTTGGTTTATTCTTTCCTTTAATCCTTGATGGAACAGGGTTTCTCAAGGGGGAGAAAGACATTTTAGCAGATCTTCAAGGGCATTCTCTCTCTCTCTCTCTCTCCACGTCCCAAAGATGAGGCATGACAGTAGCCTTTTCTATACCACACAAATAAAACTTCTTGCAGATGTTTTTAAAAGATCCTTTGGGGGGGGGGGGTTGCCTGCATAGTGAGGACAAATAAAGAGTTGGCAGGGAAAACATTTTATTTTTCCTACCTCCTCGTCCCCATGCAAGGTCTCACTTTCGATTCCTCCACAGTTTGTACCCACCATTTTTCCCCCTCTTCAGTTGGCTCCGTGCTGCCCCCATTTGCAAAATATTCCTATGGCAGTGATGGCGAACCTTTTAGAGACTGAGTGCCGGGGGCAGAGCGAGGGGAAACTGCACCTGGGATACATGTGCACCCTGTGCCCCTTCCATGCCCCTGCCCTGCCCTGGAATGGCCCCAGAATGTTCCGAAACACCCCCGCCCCGCCCCCGGAACATCCTCGCCACACCCCCAAAGGGGCATGCGCCCAGTACGTCGTGCACCCCTCGTACCCTTGGCGCTATGCCACTGCCAAGTGGCCAAACTGAGGCAACAGCTCGCATGCCCACAGAGAGGGCTCCGAGTGCCATAGGTTCGCCACCACTGCCCTATGGAGTTTCCTTTGCTTACAGCTCATCAGTGCATCCTTTAGTATATAAAGTGAATCAATAACGTTAATTTTTCCTGGCTATCCCTTGCACGTGTCATTTTTTTATTTCCTTTCTTTGTTTCAAATGAGGTGTTTTTGAAGCTACAATGCCACGATGTGAGAATTGCTGTCGATTCTCATATTGTGACATTGAACTATTTATATCAGTATGCTGACAGGGCATGAAAACAGTAGTTTAGGACTGTAGGCCCCGTTCTTGTGACAGGCTTTCTGTCAAAGAGTCATGGTCAGCAACGCGAAAGAATTCTCTCCCCGTCCATCTGACCTGGCTGAGCTCGCTGCACTGGTTCAGCTGGCCCAGGGCTCGCCTGGGAAATCTCTGGAACCCGTTTCCCGCCCTGCTGCAACCTTTCTGTGCACTGCATGCTAATGGCAGGCTTGGCACATGGGCCTGTTTGTTCGGGCAGGCCTGTGAGGGTCACTAAAAGCTGTGCGGAGGAGCAGGGAAGGATGTCACACTCGGCTTCCCAAGCAATTTGCTGAGGGCTCTTTCTCATTCGGTGCGGCTGAATCAATCTTCGAGGGAACCTTGGAATCCGACTACATTAAAGCAAATTTCGGATCACATCAAATCCTGCTTTGCCAAGCTTGGGCAGCCTAGCGTAGTCAAATGCCTTGGGTTTTCTTGATCCCTTAATTGGAAGGAGGCGTCACCTGAACAGAAGTGTTGAGGTGAAAGTAGAAAGTCATCAGGAAGATAGCTGAATTTGTTTCCTCTTCTTTTCTTGCCTTTTCAGGACAGAAGTCACTAAGTCACTGTCCCTAAATTGTACAGCAATAGAAGATAGCTGTGGGGAAAATTGCTAGGCCTCTCCAAGGCCTCTCCAGAGTCTTTGTTACCTCAGAACTGACCGAAAGAGATTATTCACTTATTTTCTTGTTTCTGTTCAGAAATGCAAACACCTGTGGGCCAAGGCACACAGGCAAATAGTTAAAAACATATTAAATATGGTAAGAAATTATTAAATATTGAAAGAAAAAAAAATACAATCCTTTGGTTTAGAATGGTATACGCAAGCTTTGAATTTTAAGAGCAGGAAGAATAAATTTAACTACAGAGAGTGTGATTCTGTCATCGCTACTAGCCACGAGAAATAAAAGGTGAAAATCATGCGAGCAGACAGGAAACTTGGCAACAAGAGGTGTTATGAAGTGGAATATAAACCACAACTAAAGAAAATCAGTGAGTTGATGATTCAACATCTGTTGTTTCACATGGACGGAATCTCTAAGCTCAAGGCACTCCACCACAATGGCCTACAGTTTTTGCCGAAGGTAGCGCCTACCTGGCTAAAGAGAAAAGCTCATGATATATTGGGATTGTAAGAAAGCTTAAATATTGCAACTGGAAAATAAATAAACAGGTTGAAAAGCTATAATGAAGTACAAAACGTACTCTTTTTGATGTTATCCTGATCATATTTCCTTAACAATTCAAAAGTTTTCTGCCTAACGCTAGGAAATCCCAAGAAGGTAGAGCAACTTCAGTGCTTCTTAACTTCAAATCTTCTAAAATGCTCCAACATGACACATGGGATTCCTGCTGTGATCACTGTAGTAAATCTGGCAAAGACTCCGTGCTCTAACAAACAGAGTCTAAATTTAACTGCAGCCGTCAATGAAATAGAACTACAGCTTGCTTCCAAAAACAAGCTGGAATTTGATATGCATTTTGGGGGACGCAATAGGGCACAGGGAAAGAAAGCCTGGGCTGATTCCACCTTAGCAGAAACTGTGGATACCCATAAAGGAACTCCATAGAGCACAACAGACAAGGTATTAGCATGATATACTACAAGAGCCACTGGAATGTATTAGCCACCAACTTGACAAAAAAAACCCACAACGTTAAAATTGTGGACAGGTGAAATTTAATTTTCTTGAGCATTTAATTATAATGTGCAGTCCATTTATTAAATGACACAACATGGCATCCCAAATAACAAAAACAAGGTACCTTCTCAATGAGGTGACCATTTAGAATCCAAGGGAATGCAGAACTTTTGTGAGGGCCAGACTTATGAAATAACAAAATCTTAGACTGAGTATAATTAATTACAAGATTGTTCTCTTTACAGAAGTCTGCCGTTGCATGAAGTGTGCACTTTAGTCGTATTCTGGTGGCGGTAGAAAGTAATTTTGTAATTTCAATCTAGGTGGATGAAATTCACTATAAGTTAACCTATGAGGCAAGTTGTGCAGATAAAAGAATTAAAAAGCATTGGTGCTAAACATAGTCCTGTCAAACACCTTTGGTCACAAAAGATGGGGTTTGAATAATTTCCAGCAACAGGACATCTGACCTTCATTGATGAAGCAGAGTACATTGTAATGAGAAACAGCAATCTATCAGGGATATGTATTGTCGAAGGCTTTAACGGCCGGAATCACTTGGGTGCTGTGTGGTTTCCGGGCTGTATGGCCGTGTTCTAGCAGCATTCTCTCCTGACGTTTCGCCTGCATCTGTGGCTGGCATCTTCAGAGGATCCTCTGAAGATGCCAGCCACAGATGCAGGCGAAACGTCAGGAGAGAATGCTGCTAGAACACGGCCATACAGCCCGGAAACCACACAGCACCCAAACTATCAGGGATAGTTAAACATTTCAGTTTAATCCATAGACAAGGGCAGACTGAATCAAAAGCAGAACATAAATCAATAAATGCTGGAGTTTAGCTTCCTTTTAGGTAAAGATATATATTTGACAGCAAGGAAGGAAAGAAAATAAGCATGGTGAATAGTATCTGAACCTTCCCTAAAACCTATATGTTCTGGACTAATAACCGAAACATCTTCTATCCACTGTTGCAACTTTGAAAGTATGCTGCATATAATTTGCCAAGGACCGATAATAAACTAATGGGACAGAAATTAGCGGGCAGATCATAAGAGCCCTTTTCATGTATCAGAACAATTATGGTTTCACAACACATCTTCGGAACTTCTCCCAATGGGTTGGAGGCAACCCTAAACAGGATAATAATAGAACCAACAATATCTCAGACAAATACAGAACTTGATTGAGCTAGTGAATTAAAGCTAAACTGCAGACAGCAGGAGGAGGAGGAGGAGGAGGAGGAGGAGAAGGAGAAGGAGGAGGAGGAGGAGGTGGGGGAGGGGGAGAGGGAGGAGGAAGAGGAGGAGGAGGAGGAAGAGGAGAAGAGGAAGAAGAAGAGGAAGAGGAAGAGGAAGAGGAAGAAGAAGAAGAAGAAGAAGAAGAAGAAGAAGAAGAAGAAGAAGAAGAAGAAGAAGAAGAAGAAGAAGAAGAAGAAGAAGAAGAAGAAGAAGAAGAAGAAGAAGAAGAAGAAAGGCTACCTCCCTAGACAGAGGTTGCATGAATAGAAGTTCTGGGTGGGCAAAATGATGGATCGAATCGGCTCAGGACATTTCGCAGCAGAATAATCTGGTTAAGATATACAACCACGGGGAAACCTCACTCTGAAGAAGAGGGCTGTGTGATAAGCACTGCATGCCTAGTGGGTGATTGATTCGTCCATGAGGAGAGGCTTTTAAAAAGTTTTTTTTTAATCAGAGTTAACGCAGACAGTGTGAAAGCATCAGTTGGCTTTGTGACAGAAAAAAATGATAAACTTGTAATTTTTTTTAAAAAAGGATTGTAAATTATACACTATTTTGTGAGTTTCAGAGAACGAGTTGGGGGTAGAATGCATTCATACAGAGAAATATCTATCCGCTTCTCCCACCCTTGCATACCTGGAGGGGTTTTTCACTGGTCAAGACCTAGAGAAGAAGTCTTTAACTAGCTGTGCCACTGGCCACTTAAACTGGCAGAACACAAAGAACAGTCTCACGCTCTGTAGATGCCATTATCTCCGGAAACAAAAGGCCTGGCCCTGATTTAAATGTAATGCTTGCTGAGGTCAAAGCATTATCCTGTGGGGCTTGGCATTTGCAGGGAAACTCCTCGAAACATGCCTGTTGCCTTTGCAAAGCAGCCGTATACACAACGTTGAGCTACAGACAGCGATAACAAGACCGGAAGATAATTGGAAGAGTGAGCAAGGGATGCAGAGGGAAAGGACACGTAGCACAAAGGGGAAGACTGGTAACAAGAATTCTAGTCAAGAGCGCCGTGCTAGGATTCCTCTTGCAAGAATATTTTTTTAAACATGCAGGGGCATTCAAAAGGGGGAGATCTCCCATTAAAGAGTGATTCCACAAAAGAGCCATTCTTTGCACACAAGTCATTGCAGTTCTGGCATTAGCTGTATATAGAGTTCCCAACCTTATCTTGGGCAATTCCTGGATATTTGAGGGTGGTAACTGGGGGATTTGGAGAGAGGAGGGAGCTCTTGTAATGCCACCGAAAGCCACCCTCTGAGGTGCTGTTTTCTCCAGAGGAACTTATTTCTGTAGTTTGGAGATAAGTTTTAGAATCATAGAATCATGGAGTTGGAAGTGATCACAAGGACCATCCAGTCCAACTCCTTCCCATGCAGGAATACACAATCAAAGCACTCCCAACAGATGGCCATCCAGCCTCTGTTTTAAAACCTCCAAAGAAGGAGACTCCGCCACCCTCCGAGGCAGCATTGTTACCAGACTGACCTATGGTGGGTGGGTGGGGGGCTCTGTTTTAAGACAACAGTGTCTCTACCCATCCTGACAAATCTTGTGATACCTAGCAGTGCTGTGCCATTCTCTGCATTGGCTAGTGTACCCACAAGAACACAGTAAGAGCTTGTCTGGACTTGCCCTCACCCAATATCAGCCTTACAAAATACTTGTGTCACAATCTTCTGAATGAATTTCTGAGAGGGATTAAGAAAAAGCATTTCCATCTCCAGCCCTGGAAAGACAAAGGATTTGTTAATGTATTTGTCCCAAGTGTTTCTGCCAGTATTGCATTAACCCAAAACTTCTTCCTCTGACTAATCTCTCTCTAATGACCATCCTATTTACATTGCCATTGTTTTACAGCTATGATTGACTCGCATCTCTGCCCATCAGGCTTAGTACTCAAACCACTAGATTAATGACTCAACAAAATTGATGTTTGCATCCTCTCTTTCCCCAGAAAGGCAGAACTCTCCTTTGTCCTGGGAGATTAAGGACCACTCTACATAACTGAGGGTCTCTTTTTCCCCTTTAAGAAGTCCCCTCTCCAAATATCCAGTGTTCAGTATCTCTGGACACCTCTCTGTCTGTTCATATTGTCCCCAATGTGTTCTTTTGTCTGCCAGAGCTCGCACGGGTTGCTCAACCCTGTTTATCCAAACATTCCGCTTCTAGATCAGGTTACTAAAGCCAATCTTCCCCAATTCCCTTCATTTATTCCAAACCTTTCCCTTCAACACTGCTTATATCCTAGGACAGTGGTGGCGAACCTACGGCACGGGTGCCAGAGGTGGCACTCAGAGCTCTCTCTGTGGGCATGTACGCACAGAGTTTGTCATGTGGGGGGGGGAATTGTCCCCCCCACACACACACATGTAGGCTGGCCTGGGCTGCTGGACTTGATGTGCATGCACCTTAGCGAGCAGAGAGGCTGGCGGGCCTGGTGCCTGTGCTCCAGGTGGCTGCTGCCTGGGAGGGGGGGGCAGAGGCAGCAGAGATGCTAGAGAGGCACAGAGAGGTCCATGTGGGACTTGCTGGAGGCTACAGCAGGCTGGCCCCTGCTTGAGGGGGTTATTCAGGTTAAATTGCTGCGTTGGCACTTTGCGATAAATAAGTAGGTTTTGGGTTGCAATTTGGGCACTCGGTCTCGAAAAGGTTTGCCATCACTGTCCTAGGACTATGTGTGTGTTCTGCTGCATTCATTATTGTGTGCTTGTATTTTTATTATTTTTTTAATAAATTTGTTAAACTGATTTCACTCACCTGCAGATTTCTTGCAAAAGCTGACTTTTCTATACATAAGCAACAAAGATCCTGAGCTTGCCTCACCTTCTGCCAAGCAAACAGTCTGCTCTTGCTAATTCCCCACTCTAAAAGGGACAGACTCTCACCATTTCGAGTGACAGCGCATTCCACAGTTAAACAGTTCTTTGGGATGTTTAGGTGGAATCTCTTTTCTAATAGTTTGAATCCTTTACTCCATGTCCTAGTCTCTGGAGCAACAGAGTACAAGTTTGCTTGCTCTTCAACCTGACAACTCTTCAAATATTTAAACATGGCTATCATGCCACCCTTTAACCTTCTCTTATCTAGACTAAATGTGCCCAGCTTCCTAAGTCTCTTCTCATAGGGCATGGATTCCAGACTTTTGGTCACCCTCCTCTGGACCCATTCCAGCTTGTCAATATCCTTCTTGAATTGTGGTGCCCAGAACCTGACACAGTATTCCAGGTGAGGTCTGACACTATACTCATATTGATGCAGCCCAGAATCACAATGGCTTTCTTAGCTCGTCAGCCCACGGTTGACTGATGTTCAGCTTGTGGTCTCCTAAGACTCCCAGTTCCCTTTCTCATGTGCTATTGTCAAGCCAGATGTCACCCATCTTTATCTGTGTACTTCATTCTTTTCTTCCGAAGTGTACATTTCTCCCTGCTGAAATTGATATCGTTCGTTTTGGCCCAGCTCTCTAACCTGTCAAGGTCCTTTTGAATTCTACCCCTGTCTTCTGGAATATTCTGTGGTCCTCTGGGGAAACTTCCAGAAGGACATGCCCAGCCTTGAGATTGCCAACCCTAGTGGCAAATGGAATTAAAATGAACATTCCACACAGTGGCAGATACTGAGCCACTGAAATCATTTTCAAGGCAACGTGTTTCCAAATGGCAAAAACTGGACTCTTACTTCAGTCATGTTCTGAGCACAATCCTTTCCCCAAGTTCAGCGGTTTGATTGCCCAGTGTAGCAGTTCTTTGCAAAGTGAAGAAGATCCATCCTTACCATCTGCTGTCATCAAATGAAAATAGCACAGCGACACTTCACGCTTTTTTCCAAAATTGTTTTTTCCTCCCAATTTGAAATGAACAGCAATTGAAAATGACATTAAAGTCACATTTGTTATTTCCCCCTCGTTCTCTCAAAAAACAGAGCTATTCATTCATTTGTTTACTAACTTAATTACTTACCGACTTATTAAACTATAACCCCACCTTTCCTCTTGGTTTCAAGGTCGTTTACAATGGTAATTACAACATCCCCAGCTAAAACCAAATATAAAATAACAAGCCCCATATCCCTCCCCCCACAAAAGATGCCTGCTATTCAAAACCCTTCAAAAGCCCAGGCAAACAGGCAGGCCTTACAGTGCCTCCTGAAGATCTCCAAGGAGGAGAACCCATCTCACCTCTTTAAGGAGCCCATTCCATAGAGCCACAGCCCTGATAGAAACAGTCCTGCTCTGGTTGATGCCAGACAGACCGCCCTTAGTGGTGGGATAGTGAATAGATAAATGATTGGATGGTGTTACAGGGACATATGGAAGGAAACAGTTCCTCATATATGTGGTAAAACCACTCCAGGGTTGCTATTTGCAGCCTGAAGAAGAAGAGTTTGGATTTATATCCCCCCTTTCTCTCCTATAAGGAGACTCAAAGGAGATTACACACTCCTTTCCCTCCCCCCCCCACAACAAACACCCTGTGAGGTAGGTGGGGCTGAAAGAGCTGTGACTAGCCCAAGGTCACCCAGCTGGCATGTGCTGGAGTGCACCAGCTAATCTGATTCACCAGATAAGCCTCCACAAGTGGCAGAGCGGGGAATCAAACCTGGTTCTGCAGATTAGAGTGCACCTGCTCTTACCCACTATACCACGCTGGCTCTCCGGCAGTCTTGGTTCTGTGGACATTCTTGTCTTAAAGCTACAGGTGTTGTCTCTATTATTTGGGGAGTTTTAATCACGCTATGTGTTATTTTAGACATCAGATTTTTTTTCTGCAACTCTCATATTTCCTTCAAGTTTGAAGAGAAACTATGGTCTGATCCTAGCTCTGTTTTCCAGCTTTTTCAATCATATCCTGTATGGTGTGGTTCAGAAAAAGCTCACAGCATATCACTAAAACTGTTTTCCTGCCTTCTGTTCCCCATCAGAACCTTGATGGTCTTGTAATAGATTCCACAGGGCTTCTACAACTTTGGGGTTAATATCTGCAGTTGTTCCGCAAGCATAAAACTTGGCACAGCAGCCTTGATATGACCCTGGGCAAACATTTTTCCATAAGTATAACAAAAAGAATCTGTATTTACAGGGACTGCCTTGGGTTGACTGCTGAGTTTTCTCCTCAAATGTCAATTTTACCCAGTGCCTAAGTCACAAGATATCACACAGAATATTGTCTATGGAAAAAACAAAAATGGCCCGATTTTTATTGGGGTCACAATAGAGAAAGAATAGCAGCTCATGGACCAATGTCGTTGTTGTCTAGTATCAGTGTTATAACTGTGTGTACAAATGATTGCAAACACACTTCACATGACTATTGTGGCTTTTTTCCTAATGTGAACTGATACAGTCTATTCTACAACATCTCAAGTCTAAAAACTTATTGCCCTTCCTTGGGCAAGTTGTCCCGTAATCAAGAGGCAGCCAATGAGAAGGCCCTATCTTGTGAGTCTGTAACCTCAGCTTGTGGGTTCTGTGGGGCAGTACTTGGAAGGAGTTGCAAAGAACCAAATTTAAACAAAACAGTTTACTTCTCTTTACAAATTACATTAAACATCAACATTTAACATTACAATTCAAGGTCCTGTTCAGGTTGCATTTCAAGTCCTTCTAGTTACAGTCTACTGATACTGCCAAGTCCAATTCTTCTTTGCAAGTGGGTTGGCTCCTGAAGACTCCAAGGGCTTGATGAACCGGATGCAACATGATGAAGGTTTCCAGGAGAACTCTCACCCATTACAACCACAAAAAGAAACCCTGAAACAATAAACTCCAACATTTACAACATAGCAAAAACAAACAACTACCTTCCCAGTAGTTCCCAATAATATTGCAGTTTACCTTAACAAGGTGTTAAGGGCTTATAGAACCAAGGTCCGAGTCTGGTAGCCTTGTCTTCTCCAAAGAGCTCTGCAGCCTTTCTGCTGCTCTGAGTCTCCACCCCCTTACTGGTTCAACCCATTCTGGGCATGGGGGTTACAAGTCCATCAGACAAGCTTCTTTGATTGGAGGGTCTCCCGCATGATCTTAACTCCCCGGCAGGAACGATGGAAGAAGATGGCCCTTCAGATACTTCAGTCCCAAGTCATGTTGGCCTTCAAGTAGGGCCTGAGTCTGTAGTTCTGTGGGACTGCTTATGTTCATGCAGTCTGAGACTCAATTGGATGACTGGTTTGGAAGATGGTAATGTGCAAAAGGTGGTGGTGGTAGGAGGGCACGCATACACCTTCCCTATTTTGGACAAACCATTTAAAACAGGCTTTATATTTTCCTTTCAAAGCATGACTTCCCCCTATCTCAATACTGCTTGGATCTTTCCACAGCTGGCAGACAAATAAATCCCCACCGGTGGATCAAAGGAAGGAAAACAACAGAATTAAATGATCATTTCAACAGGGCTGATGAGAAATTCTCGGAACGCTGGGGCTAATAGAGCCAACCTTTCTTATGAAGTTTGGGGTTCAGCTGGAAGGGAAGGCGGGATCTTTGTCTATAGGCCTGTGGTGGCTCTCAGCTACTCTACATTTCAGCACAGCTTAACACTGTAGTTGTCTAAGCACTGAACTTGCTCTGAAAATGCTCAGAAATACGGGCAGTGCTTGACGCCGAAACTCTCTGTAAGCAGAAGCGAGCAGCACTGTAGAGAAATCTCAGCTTAAAGTGGCACTTTAACCACACTGATTTTGCATGTAATAAGACTTTGATCTTAAGCATGTGGCAGTGTTAATAGGCTGCTTGATTAATATGGATTTACAGCACCACGTGGGTGCCTTTTGGTCGACATGTTATCACAAGTTCCATCTTACCGTGCTCTCGTGCAGCTACCCAGCTTTAATTCTTTGGAGAATACCAGCGGGACTAATTAATTTCCTCTGGCTGCCTCGAGCCTTGCAAATGGGGCAGGCAACGATGGCTTTTCATGTCCCCAAAGGGAAAACCTAACACTTTCCCTGCGTACCGTCTTGACGAGGTTATGCACGGCACATCAACAGGTCAAGCCCCGTACTGCATTTGTGGTCTCATCCTCTGAACTGAAGTCTCCTGGGAAAATGTATCACTGAAGCTGCTGGCTGCCTTTGTTGTAGAAGCTGATCCTTGCCGGTGTTTCTCACGGGCAAGCCTTAAAGCCAGTTCTTGCTTTTGCTTAGCTGTGATAGGGACGCGGCACCTGTTTTGCATGCAAAGGATCCCAGGTTCAATCACAGGCATCATGTAGTAAGCAAAGTGAAAGACTTCCATCTGTGATCCTGGAGGGCTACTGCCATTCAAAGTAGGCAGTGCTAACCTTAACAGGCCAGTGACCTGACTCAGTAGAAGGCAGCTACTAGACACAATAGGATGCAACAGAGTCCTGGGAAGTATTTCCTGCAGGAAAGAGGAATCAACAAAAATCAGTGGCGTAGCGCCCAGGGGATGGAGGTGCATCTTGCACCAGGTGCACTCTGGTGTGGGGGTGTGGTGTGGGCATTCCAGGGTGTTCCGGGGCAAGGGCGTGGCAGGGGCTCAGGGCACACATTGCCCTGGGCGCAGTTCCCCCTCGCTATAGCTCTGACAAAAATTGTCTTCTGTTTCCTGCATGAGGATTGGCTGAAGAGAAAACACTCCCCGTCCACTATTCCAGTGAAATACACTCTGTTCTAGAGAGCCCTCAAACCCTCAGGAGCAGCTTTTGGGGGGACTGTGGGAGACTGAAAGGAGAAAGAGCCACACTTTTTTCTGTTCATGTTTCGTAGGATCCAATACAGACTTTCAGCTGTATATCCATTTTTTGGGTATCACCTGCTTTGGACTTCTGGTGGTGTACCATTATGTTTATTTGACAAACAATATAATGTCATGTTCTGCCTATCTCCTTTCTTCGAATTCAACTAAATGCATTTGTTTCTGTTACATTTGTGGAGGGAGCATTTATTCTGATGCTGCCTGGAGCTAGTAGAACGAAACACAAAGATGATCAGCCTTTGACCTTTGAACTTAGCCATCAGTTCTAGTTAAGGATGCCAGCTTTGGATTGAGAAATATCTGGAGATTTTGGGGGGGGGTGGAGCATGAGGAGGTCGGGGTTTGGGAAGGAGAGGAACTTCATTGGTGTATAATGCCATGAAATCAACCTTCCAAAGCAGCCATTTTGTTCAGAGGTACTGATCTCTGTCACCTGGAGATCAGTTGTGGTAACAAGAGATCTCCAGTCACCACCTGGAGGCTGGCAACCCTATTTCTAGTAGAAGGGTGACCCTTCTGTCTTGGAGTTCCTGGCAAAGATACAACCACTTCATATGGTTGTAGACCCACATCTTTGCTCCCACAAAATCACAAACTCCTGAGGAATGTACTGCTTTCATCCATATCACTTTGCTCCGAAGAAATGATGTCACAATAACAGATAGTCCCATTAACTCCACAGAGGGCTTTGCCTTGGAATTTAATAAGACAAGTCTCCACCATTTATAGAATAGATTTCCTCTCCAAGCAACAAATGTTCCCTCATTTATCCTCAAAACTTCCTTGCATAGGGGGTAATTATCCTTTTCTTTATAGAGAACTGAAAGAAGATTGAGAAATTAAGTGAGTTGGTCAAGGCCAGACAATAAAAGGCTGTCAAATCAGGGATTTACATTCATCCTTTCTGGTCTAATCGCTCCACAGTGCTGAAATGGGATAAGAGAACAGTATCTCTCTGCGAGACATCCGGTTGGATCCAACCAGCTTTTCCACTGGTGAAAGAGAGGAGAGGTTCCCCTCTGGTTATCCAAAAGGCTGTGCTGCTGAGGATCATGACACTCTCGTGGAGATAAAGCATGTGTAAGGGGAGCTGGAAGGTGGAGGAGAATTAGGTGAGGTTGCATGAAAAGGCTGGCTGTTCCCACCCTTTGTTTACTGCATGAACCAACAGAGGCAGCTTAGGCTGTTGGTGACTCCACAGGTTCAATGGCTGCCCCCCTCCTGGCTCACCTCACGGGCCGGATATAATTGTATGCCAGGCCGGACGTGGTCCGTGAGTCTTGAGTTTGACACATGTGGCTTAAAGGGATAAACTGGCTGCAAACTTATTTTTGGCCTCAGTTTTTACTTTAAATACCCAAGTAGCTCGAAACACAGGAACCTGAAATACCATTTTCTCTCATATCAACTTTTCAAGCTCTTAAGAATAAACACCGGAGGCCCAAAATGAGGTGAGACTGGGCCAGAGACAGGGCTTTTTTCAGTGATAGCGCCACACCTAAAGGGAATCCTCCTCACAGAAATTTGTCTGGGGTATTTGCCCTTGTAGTTTTAGGCTCCTGGTGAAGACATTTTTATTTGCCTTTTGGCAAATATTCTGTAAAAGTATTTGCATTTTCTGGGGAATAGTCACTATTGTTTTGTTGATCGTTGGTTGGTTGGTTCGTTTGCTTTTTCTTTCTTTCTTTCTTTCTTTCTTTCTTTCTTTCTTTCTTTCTTTCTTTCTTTCTTTCTTTCTTTCTTTCTTTCTATGATTTTCATTTTAATTCATTTTGCCTCTGCTGCCCTTTTTCCAGTTTACAGTTTGTTGCTCTTAATTTTTCTTGTCTTGTTTATAGCGGTTCTGCTACTGTTAATTTTCTTTTTCAATATTAATCTCCCACTGACTACTTTAGCTGCTCTGCCGTGTTATCCTCATTGTATTATGGCATTGATGCTTAATCCTGCTGTTTCGTTGATAATTGTTGTATTGGTTTCCATTGGTTGAGTGTAATTAGTTTTTATGTTGAAAGCCATCTTGGACATCTTTGCAAGGGTGAACAAATAATCTAAACAAATTAATAACATGAAAAAAGAACTTAATTATCTGGAAAACAGGCATTCCCCAATACTTGTAGATTATCCTCCAACAGACTCAGTTAACCCCCTCCCCCTGTAAGAGGGGAGATAACTTCATGCCCTTTCTCCTTTTCACTAAGGAGAAAATAAAAGCCTCATTTTCTCTGGCTAAAAACAGCTGTACATGGAATCTCCCTGTAGCCACTACAGTGAAGGGAAGGAACTGAGCTCTGTTTTCAAAATGGTGCCTGGCAGCTCATCATACCCTTTCTTTTCACCCCTTTAATCCTCATCAAACTTCACCCTCCCCAAGCTCCCCCCCCCCAAAAAAAAATCTCCAGGTATTTCCCAACTCAGAGCTGGCAACCCTACCTGCAGAAGGAAAATAACTGCAATCATGTGATGGTATTACATCACTTATGGGAAAAATCTGGCAGCCATGTCATGCCTCTCTAGGAATCACTGGAAACTCTATGATTTTACTATAGGATTTCTAGTGATTACTAAAGAGGTATGACATGACTTCCGGATTTTCCCTGGGAATGATGTAATGCTGTTGCCTCAGGATGTATCCCTATATCCAGGTTTTTGGGGTTCCCTAATAATTTGGAAACCTGAAAACCCTGAATTGGGATTTAACCTTTTGCCCCTCAAGCCTAATGCTGTATTCCACCCTGGTGAAAATCCCTGCATTCAAGTAAATGGAAGGTTACAAGTCAGCATGTACAAACTACACCTTAGCTGTGGTATAGTTTCCAAATCCCACATCTTATAAGTAGAAGAAGAGTTTGGATTTATATCCCCCCTTTCTCTCCTGCAGGAGACTCAAAGGGGCTGACAATCTCCTTGCCCTTGCCCCCTCACAACAAACACCCTGTGAGGTAGGTGGGGCTGAGAGAGCTCCGAGAAGCTGTGACTAGCCCAAGGTCACCCAGCTGGCATGTGTGGGAGTGTACAGGCTAATCTGAATTCCCCAGATAAGCCTCCACAGCTCAGGCGGCAGAGCTGGGAATCAAACCCGGTTCCTCCAGATTAGATACATGAGCTCTTAACCTCCTACGCCACTGCTGCTCCTTGGGAATTCCTGAGGTACTCCATGCATCTTGGACATATAGTTTCTAGAAGGTTCAGTGCCTACAAATCACTATCTGTTATCTCTACTGGCTGACAATTATCACCACACTCAAGGGAAAAGGGCATTTATTTTCTGAATATGTGTAATAAAAATCTGGATGGCCCAGGTTAGCCAATCTCACCAGACCTTGGAAACTAAGCAGCATTGGGTCTGGTTAGTATTTGGATGGGAGACCACTAAGGAACACCAGGGTTGCTATGCAGAAGAAGACAATGGCAAGCCCCCTCTGTTAGTCTCTTGCCATGAAAACCCCATAAAGGGTTGATGTAAGTCAGCTGTGACTTGACAGAATGTTATGCACATAATAAAAATCCTTGGTCATAGCAGTTTGTTGCCTTTCAGAAATAATATCCGTTGATTTGCACACATTCTTTTTAAATGCCCTTATTTGAGTTGTTCCCAGCACCCGGTACCCAACAGGATACATGTGCTTCAGACTTAGGACTTGTTCCAGCAACTCAATCCTCAACCTCGTGCAAAGCTTCATTTGAGCTGTGGTGACCAGGAGAGCAACAAAATTGGTTGCTCAGTAGCAGCATCGTGCTCCGGCAAGGAATCCAAAACTCCTGCCAACCTGTCCCTGGATAGCAACAGGATAGCCAGAGAAGAGAATTAGGAGACTACTGGTAATCCCCTTATTTGAATTTCCTCAGCTGTCTGGTTTTACATTAAGCAGGCAGGCAAAAAGAAGGAGAAGAAGCCATCAGGCTGGGATCGGATAGCCTACGCCTGTCTTCTGGATGGGTCACCGGTGAAATTCCAGCTTGTCCATTCCTGCAGCTCACATTTGGTGGTCTTCAGGTTCCCACTGGGATCTGCAGCCAAGAACTATCACTGGGCCCCAGACAAAGATTACTTCACCCCACCCCCAGCATTAACCAAATATATATTGAAAATAAATGATGCATCTGGCTCAGTTCATTTTTTAAAAAAATATATATTTATTGATATTTTGGAATTATTACAGATTTATATTGTACATCTTATATTTCATCCTCCATATCCTTTTCTCCTTTTTTCTTTCCCTCCCCCCCTCTTCTTTTCTTCTTTAGATGTGCAGCAGCAGGTCCGTTCTTTTCAATCTTCTTGTCCATTTTTCTTCTGTAATTCCAATTTTGTTTAACCAGTCTTTGAATTCCATCCAGATCCACTTCATATCTTTTTGTTTTTCGTGCCATATTTGGTTTCTTGACATTATGTCAAAAATTTCTAATTGTATTTGCTCCCATATATATTCCAACCATTTCTGCATTGTCCAGATTTTTTTGTCTTTCCACCCCAATGCTATTACTGCATGGGCCGCTCTGATCATAAGTTTGAAAAACTTTCTCTTTCTTTGTTCTATTGTTATATAATCCAATATGCCTATAAATAATAAATCTATGTTTATCTTTATTTTTACCTTCACATATTTTTCTATATATATTATAACATTTTCCACAAATGTTTTACTTCAGTTCATGAGCCCTAGACTGTCCCCCTAGTATCCACTTCTTTCGTCAACCTTGACAACTAATATAGAGGTGCTGCTGTCTTGAACTGCACTGTGCACAGCTCATACTGTGTTTGCTGGTCCTCTTGGTAGTCCATGATAAGACTGCTGGTATTTTTTGCATTGACTAGCTTGGTATCAAGGCATGTGCCCTGTATGAGATCTCATGCGTGTTTAAATTGACAGAGGTCGATTCCCCACTGAGGATTAGATGCGTGCTCGTCACACAAAATATCCAGGTTTCCAGCAGAACTCCCCACTGCACCAGAGCCGAACATGCTTTCATCCCGTTTCTGGCGTTCCCCCCTCCCCAGCACGTGTTATTTTAGAACCTGCAAGAAAGTAGACCTTTTTAAAAAACGCGTGGGCAATATGGAGCGGTGGGGAAGTGGGGGGGGGGGGGGTTAAACCGGATTTGTTTTTCCCACCGCTGGTAGTGACGTGGAGCCTCCCATCCAATGAGAACGCAGTGGGTTGTGCGCGATGCGCGTGCAGCCTTTTTTTAATTTCGCGAACCAGAGATCCATGTGGATATGAAGCAACATGGGGCCGTTTTTGACTGATTGACTGAGTGCAAGGCAATACAAAGCAGTGCTACACGTCGTATCCACTTGGATCCGACTACATGGAGGCATGCGGAAACAGGGCTTCGCTTTAATTGCCCGTTTCTTCATTTCTGCATAGGGTCATTCTGCGCATGCTCGCACAGATGTGGATCCAGGAATCTGAAAATAAAAATAAAAATTCCCACCCCAACACAACACAACAGCCAATCAGGATAGCCCCTGAGCGGATCGCATGTTCAATCCGCCTCAGTGGAGAATCCTTCATTTCTGCTGCGTTTCTGGGAACAAGGTTTGTTTGTGGGGCAGAAGCTGCAGTGGGGACGCTGAAACCGTGCTGAAAAGGTCCCAGTTTTTCCCGAACCGGTTTGTATCTACATTCATTTTTTCGGTGGGGAATCGACCAGAGTTTGGATCAATCCAAATAAGACTGGAGCCCATTTTGTTTACAAAACAGGGTCAATTTGCTTGCAGGATCTCAGCTTAGAAATCAAACTGAGGCTATCGTACATTGGTTGCATTGTGGCTGCATCACTGGAAAAGACAGTAATGCTGGGAAAAGTTGAAGGCAGCAGGAAAGGAGGAAGAACCACCATGAGATGGATTGCCTCTACAAAGGAAGCCAGGTCCTTCAGTTTGCAAGACCTCCGCAAGGCTATTAACAGGAGGACATTTGGGAGGACGTTCATAGGGTTGCAATAAGTCAGAAGTTACTTGATGGCACTTAGGAGCAGCAGTGGCGTAGGAGGTTAAGAGCTCGTGTATCTAATCTGGAGGAACCGGGTTTGATTCCCAGCTCTGCCACCTGAGCTGTGGAGGCTTATCTGGGGAATTCAGATTAGCCTGTACACTCCCACACATGCCAGCTGGGTGACCTTGGGCTAGTCACAGCTTCTCGGAGCTCTCTCAGCCCCACCTACCTCACAGGGTGTTTGTTGTGAAGGGGGAAGGGCAAGGAGATTGTAAGCCCCTTTGAGTCTCCAGCAGGAGAGAAAAGCGGGATATAAATCCAAACTCTTCTCCTCCTCCTCCTCCTCCTCCTCCTCCTCCTCCTCCTTCTTAACACACACACACACACACACACACACACACACACACACACACACACACACACACACACACACACACACAGAACTCATCAAGGTTGGGTGTGGGGAGGGCTGTAAAACTGTCGTGACACCACTGGCAAACACGATGAGCCCAGATGTACCTTCCGACATGCATCAGAGCACTTAAATTGTGCAAAGGTACCTGCCACTCATTAGGTAGCCTATTAATGCAAATGCCTCTGGAAAAGGAATGGGTAAATTAGTATGGAAAGCTTTGTGAGATGGCTGTGCTGTTCTTCAGTCATTAAATCATTAAAGAAGGAAAGGATTTGACTTGCAAATCAAACATGGCTAATATTCACACTGCAGGAAACCAATCGGTTTCGAAAGCTGTAATCACCGTCTCCCCTTTCGAGAGCACCGTCCATCCCATAGGGTCCTAAAACGCTTTCCCATAACTGTGGGCAGGCTCATTTTTATTCAACAAAGATCATAATAACACGCCATGTACAGTGAGCAGCTTTCCTTTAAAGTGAAGTCTTAGATGTGTCAGCTGTTGCCCGAGAGAATTTCTGTAAATATGCCTAGATCATTGATTCATGCGATTCCCGGCCCTTTTCACTTTATTCTGAAAAAGTCAATATTTTTTAAAGGATTGGGTGGGTGGGGGGTTGTATTTGTTCAGCACATTGCTAGCAACAGCCCTCCTTTGGCAAGAATGCACGGGTGTGAGTGCCAGGGAAATATTATAAATATTAAAGGAAGATTGTTCGTGGTAGAAAGGCAGAAGGAGTGGAACGGAAGGTATTTGATAAACCACATTCTCCATTTATTGGAAGAGCATGTTCGTGTTTGAACAGCATTTCTCTTAAACAGTGAACAAGACACAATGAATGTCAACAAGTATCGCTGGCTATTTGAAAAAAGGATTTCTTCGTTTTCGCTGACATGGCAAATGTCTAAGGGTGGGGTGGGGGTGGACAGTGTATGCAAATATGAGAAGTCAAGAAGGAAAGATTCTTGTTTTTGTCTGTTTTTTAAATAGCAAGATAGCTCCTTCTTTTGATCTTCTTTGTTTCAAATCTGTTCAAGCTAATGCAATTATAATTTCTATATTCATATGTATAGGTCATATAAATATTACCTTTACATATTGTATATCATAATATGCTGATTTGATTGTGTAGAATTTAATGAGTTTATTGTTATGATTGAAATGATTAATAAATATATATTAAATTTTTAAAAAAGAAGGAAAGATTTTGATGGGACTATACCATTCTTTCAGCCACACTTAATCCTTCCTTACCGATAAATATCCATGAGCAATCTGAATTAAAGCACGATCTTTTCCTACCTCTACCCCCCCAAATGTTTCTCTTTAAGACATTACAGTTTTATGAATCATTAGACAACTGACCATGTGTAAATCCTCCCAGTACTTGTGGTTGACATGTAGTGTCAACAGAAGCAATATGCCTATTTACTACATGTGTAAACCTTGGTTCATGTGAACGAGAGTCCTGAAAAATCCAGTGATCAGTTCAGATGCATTGGTGCTGTCTGCATGGTAAATATGCAAGTTACTCCTATCGACACTATCGTGTGGTCGGTACGTTACCAGTGTAATTGCAATTTGTGAAAAACAGCTTAAGCCTCTACACCACTGATGATCCTTCTCATGTGAAACCATACTCACACAATCACTTCTTAAATGGTACTCACATTGCAAGTTGCACGTGGAAATTGTGTCTATGACCTTTTTTTGAAGGATGGAGCCCCAGTCCTTTAGTATATTATACCTTTAAAGCATAGGTGTCAAACTCGCAGTCCTCCAGATGTTATGGACTACAGTTCCCATCATCCCCTGCTAGCATGCTGGCAGGGGATAATGGGAACTGTAGTCCATAACATCTGGAGGGCCGCAAGTTTGACTCCAGTGCTTTAAAGGGTTACCCTAGGGCTCAACTGTCCAGGTTTTGTCCAGATTTCGGGTTGCTGGTTCCCTTAACAAAATTAGGCCTTGCAGATCTAGAGAAATGCGGCAGTACCCTTCCTGCCCAATTTTGTTTTGTAGGAAACAGGCTTTTCTCCCACCTTCTATTCTACTAATCAATGATTGAAATCAAGCCATAGCTATCTTTGCGGCCGACTGAGTGAAAGCAAGAGCAAATCCTGGCATGTCAGGAAAAAGAAGTTTCCTCAGATCTCTCAACCCCTGTGTTTTTTGTATACAGCAACCAAAGCAACTGGTAGATAACGCAAAGGGTGAATGTGTTTGGCTTGCATTGGCAGATGATAATATAGGCCCCTTCCGCACATGCAGAATAATGCACTTTCAATCCACTTTCAATCCATTTTGCAGCTGGATTTTACTATGCGGAATAGAAAAATCCACTTGCAAATGTAACCCCCATGCTCAGAATGGGTTGACCCAGAAAGGGGTGGAGACCCAAAGCAGGAGGAGGCTACAGAACTCATGTGGTTTGGAGGAGACAAGGCTACCAGACTCGGACCTTGATTTGTATAAGCCCTTAACACCTTGTTAAGGTAAATGCAATGTTGTTGGGAACTACTGGGAAGGTAGCTGTTTATTTTTGCTATATTGTTGGAGTTTATTGTTTCAGGGCTTTTTTTAATGTTTGTAATGGGTGAGAGTTCTCCTGGAAACCTTCATCATGTTGAATCCTGTTCATCAAGCCCTTGGAGTCTTCAGGAGCCAACCCACTTGCAAAGAAGAATTGGACTTGGCAGTATCAGTAGACTGTAAATATAAGGACTTGAAAATGCAACCTGAACAGGACCTTGAAGTGTGATGTTAAATGTTAATGTTATATGTTATATGTTAAGAAAGTAAACCATTTTGGTTTTTTAAAATTTGTTGTTGCAAACTCATTCCAAGTTCTCCCCCACAGAACCCACAAGCTGAGGTTACACAAACAATTGTGAAAGTGGATGGAAAGTGCATTGCGGTATTCTGCATGTGCGGAAGGGGCCACACAAACTAGGAGCTGACCAAGGTCATTTGTTCACTGCCGCACTGAACAGAGGGCTGCCCCGTCAGCCTTGCTGTTTCTTTGAACTTGCTCAAGAATGGCTCAGAATCGTTCAAGTGTTTTTGCTGCCTCCCGTTCCTTAGAAATCTTCACTGTTTCCCTTCCTTTTCTAACTGAAGTTAATCTGTTCAGCAGTCCCACATTGGAGGAAAGGGGGATGGGAGAACGAGGGGAAAGCAATTAATTAACCCATAACTGATGCAGGGCGCATTAGTTAAAAATATTCAGCAAATGACTCTTGTGTGGATTAGTAATCGCTGTCGTGAACACTGTACAATTCCATCACTCATGGGACACACATAATTCACTACATCGTAGGCACTGAATTGTCTCACGTTGTTTCTGCCAAATCCCTGCCCAGAACACTCCTTCCCTTAAACCCTTCTCCATTCGTTTCCAAGTCATGGCCTCATAAATCCATTCCTTAATGGGCATAGATTCACTGCCTTCAGCAGTGCTGTGTAGTGGTTAGAGTGTTAGCCTAAAACCTGGGAAACCCAAGTTGGAGGTCTTACGGCTCCACAGCAGGGTGGAGTGACCTTGGGCCAATCATATTCTCTTAGAATCTTTCCCCACTTACCTTTGGCCCTGCGCTACTTGCGGAGAGTAGCGCGGGGTTCCTCGTCGCTCCCCACGACAGGGGCGGCGACAGCGCAGCCACCCCGACGCTGCTGCTGTCGCGCCTTCTCAGCGTGCGGCATCCCAGGTGCTCTTCTTAACGGCGCCTTTTGATGGCCCCGCGCAGAGCGCGGGGGCATGGGGACGACTGGGCACGCGCCTGGAAGGCTGCGCGCTGAGAGCAGCGCACGGCATAGAGGGGAACAACGAGAGTGGGGAAAGGCCCTTAGTTTAACTTACCTCACAGAGGTTTTGTGAGGATAAAAATGGAAAAGGGGACAGTGGTGTCATAAGCTGCTTTAAGTTTCAGGTGGGAAGAATAGCCAAATAAAAACATCTAAATAAAGATGAAAGAGGCAGTCCACGAGCACCAGAACTTCACGTGTGCATTAGAGAATCTCATGGGTGCCCCATGATGGAAAGATATGTCTATTTTGCTAGCATTTGCTGTTCCTGAATATAGATACTCACTGCCACAACAGCTACAGATGGAAAAATATATGGAAAAGAGGTGGGGAAAGGTCTCTTTGCCTGCTTTCTTGAATAACTCAAGAACAGCTGGGATGGAGCTCTTTGAGGATAGCTTTTAAATTAAGTAATTTATTCAGCTTTACAGTGTAAAGCTTAAAAGTCGTTTAAGTTACCATTTAGATAAATTACCATAATTGGTGTTTGGCTAACGCACTAAGCATTTCAGCATCTTTAGAAGGCTCAGTTTTTAATTACTACGAGCTTCTAATTCCTATTAACTCAAATATAAATAATTGTACTCATGAGGGGGGAAAAAAGGCATGAAAATGAAAGGCCCTCTGTGTAAAAACCATAACCTCCTGACACCAGAAGGATGCTGATCATTCCAGGGGCTTGTTTAGCGATACAGAAATGGAAAGAAGGAAAGATAAAACATCAGACACCACGCTATTGTTGGGGATAATGCAGCCATGAATCTCTTCCCCCAAGGAATATATACATGAAAAAATGTCCTCTCAAAGACATTTTATCAAGCCAACAGGAACTCGGTGCCATGTAGAAAATTTTTAAGAAACTTACTGCAGATCAAAATGCGGAATCTGGGTTCTGTGATACTCTACAAAGGAAAAGAACTGGAAGGCAGGGTAGGGCTATTCTCTCCTTAAAAGGGTCTCAGTTTTACCTGAGACTTTGACAATCCAGTGCCAGTAAGAATAGACAAGACCAGCCTAGACAAACCAGTTGTCTGACTCTGTATATAAGGCAGCAGCAGTGGCTTAGTGGTTAAGAGCAGTTGTACTCTAATCTGGAGGAACCGGGTTTGATTCCCCGCTCTGCCACTTGAGCTGTGGAGGCTTATCTAGGGAATTCAGATTAGCTTGTACATTCCAACACATGCCAGCTGGGTGACATTGGGCTAGTCACAGTTCTTCTGAGCTCTCTGAGCCCCACCTACCTCACAGGGTGCTTGTTGTGAGGGGGGAATGGTAAGGAGTTTGTAAACCCCTTTGAGTCTCCTACAGGAGAGAAAGGGGGGTATAAATCCAACTCCTGCTCCTGCTCCTGCTCCTGCTCCTCCTGCTCCTGCTCCTGCTCCTCCTCCTCCTCCTCCTCCTCCTTCTTCTTCTTCTTCATTTGTTCATAAGGGTTTTAGGCTTTTAATAGCTGCAAAGTAGGACTTTTAATAGCTTTCATTGGTCTGCTCTGATGAGTAACCCTTTTTCTGAACCTTTTCCTAACGCTATCACCTGAGATCCTTTTAAGGAGAGGCTGAATCTGGAATCTTTAGCCAGAAAGCCGTGTGTTCTTCTTGCCGTCAAGTTGCATTTAGCTTATGGCAACTATGGGGTTTTCAAGGCAAGCGACATCCAGAAAGTCCGTCTGCCATTGCCTGCCTTGGTGTAGCAACCCTAGACTTCTTTGACGGTCTCCCATGCAAATACTAACTAGGGATAACTCTGGTTAGCTTCTAAGATCTTATATGACTAGGCTAGTCTGGGCCATCCAACTACCACTGAATTAGGAAGTCAGTGTGGACCAGTTTACCTCATGAATGGTTGCATTCTACACGACTACCAGCTTTTGGATGGTCAGCAAGCCTTGTTCCCCACAGAGCTCATTTCATTAATCTCCAGCGTACAGAAGCAATCCATTCTACAGAAACCTGTAGGGGGCAAAAAATGTTGGCAACGAGGCAGTCTTCCTGGCACTGATTTTGCTGAGGTCCTGTAGTGGTGATGATGGGTGACGGATTCCCAGCTTGTTCCTTCTGCCAGGACAGGCCCAGCCTAACAGTGGGGTTGCTCATCGGATAAAAACTGGGTCTTACTGTCCAGCCCGTGGTGTGAAAACCCCAAAAGACTAGGGGCTGGTTGTTCCTCTGGTTCATAAGCCATACCTTGCGTGCAAAGGACTGGCAAAGAACACTCTTTTTAGCTCCAAGGTCAGCACAAACGGACACCGAAGAAGGAGGCGATGCTGTGGCTGGCAGATATGAAATACTAAGAATATTTACATAACTTCCTCCCCTTTTTTTCTCACATGGAGTTGGTCTTAAAATGAAAGCAGGGGCTCAGGGTCCTGATGGAAATTGAAGTTTGCAGGCTGTGCAAACGCTTCGTATCTAGAAATGTGCGCAATTCCCTTTGTTCTTGTCATGGTCCACAGAGCACAGTCACGAGCCAAAGTGGTCAGGAATGCTACATCCATGCTCATTCTTGGAGAGACAGCATGATGTATTGGTTAGAGGGCTGGACCAGGTTCTTGAAGACCCAAGTTCAAATCGCCATACTGCCGTGGAAACTTACTGGTTGACCTCGGGCAGGTCACACACGGTCTGCCTAAATCACCTCACAGGAAAGTTGTGAGGGTAACAGGGAAGAAGGGAGTGTGCTGCAAGCCACTGTGGAGGGAAAACCGGATATTGACATCTAAATAAATCAATAGCCAGCATGGTGTAGTGGTTAAGAGCAGCACATAGGGGTGTAGCTTGTTAAAATGGCACCCAAGGCAAGTCCTAAGTGCCATGGGACCCCCCCCCCCACTGTACCCCACACTGTTGGACATGCAGCTGAGCACTGACAAGCAGGGGTTGCCTCACCAGCAATGTTTACGTGGAGGTCTGGTGTGAGGCCAGGCTGGCCCCATGCCTGATCTCCACATGGAAATGGCAATGGGGTGAGCCTGGCCAGCCCCGCTCCAAACCTCCATGTGGGCCAAGGTGAGCCCTTCTCACCAGGGCTCAACTGTGCTCCCCAGCTTAGCTTGCCCTGCCCCATCTCCACATGGAGATCAGGTGTGAGGCCAACCATGCCCTATCTCTGCATGGAGATTGGATCAACAAGGGCCTGTTTGAACCTGAGCCTGATTTATACTCTGCTCCTTGTTTCTCCTCCCTAGCCATCCTCTTTAAGCCCTAATCAACTCCACCCCTCACCTACTTTAATCCAATCCTGGCCCAGGCCTCATTACTGCCGGGGCCTTGATCAATCCCTGGCAGAGAAGACAACTTGCCTCCATAACCTCTCCCCAATCCCACCACCTGCCCCCACCTGTCCCAATTCCAGCCCCCCCTCTCTTGCGGTCAGGTAGGAGAGCAGTGTGGATCAAAGAGGGTCAAGCCAGCAAGGCAGTGTCTGCGGTCTTTTTTCATTGGTCTTGGGTTGTGAAGTGGGGCCTGGCACTGACCCATGATCAGCCGAATCTGATCATGGGTCACAACATGGAAGGGACAACTGTAGAGTTTGAGGGTGAAACCTGAAAAGGGCAGGGGATGGGCAGGGGAGGGACTTCAGTGGAATAGAATGTCATAGGTCGATTCCGCACTTGCATTATTGACCTAAGTTCGAGCTGCGTTCGACTAAGTGCTCTGCACAACCACTGGGGTGATGTGGTTTTGTACGAGCTTCGCCCCGTGTAACGGTCAAATTTCCGAATCCAGTTGGGAACGACTACTTTTTCAGGGAACCACGCTCAAACGCAGCTTCATTTCAGTAAAGTTCGGAATCTCTGGCGCCAGGAGTTGTCGTTCAGCCAATCACAGCTGAGTGTTTCGGGCATGCGTAGAGCTGGAGAACCGCTGCAGCGAAAATCGCGCCAAATTTCTGACAAGAGGCGGGAGCTATGCAAATCTCACCCTCATCTGTACGGTGCTTTGTCGTGTGGCCTCTATGTAGCTCCTACGTAGTTTTTTTTTTTTTTTAAAAAGGGACAGTAGCCAATCGGAACGGAGCGGCGAAGAGGCACAGGATGATCCTGCCCTCCGAGCTGGGATCAAGCTGGTTGCAGTGGGGAACAACAATGGCTTCAACCTAGGTTAGTACCCTTCCCAGGGAACTGGGTCGAACCTATTTTACTCGTGTGCGGAATCGCCCATACAGTCCACCCTCCAAAATTACCATTTTCTCCAGGTGAATTGATCTCTTTCAGCTGGGGATCAGCTGTAATTCCAAGGGATTGCCAGCTACTCCCTGGATGTTGGCAATCCTAAAACAATTGGAGCTCTCAGTTTAATTGTGTCTCCTCCAGTGTCTCTCAACCCTTGTGCCTACGTACTTTCTCGGTCCCCTTTCCACTTCTAATCAAGTAGGCCGTTGCCTAGAGAAGCTCGTACTCCAAGAAACCAGCTTGTCAAAGACTTAACAGAACTTTTTTTGGGTTTTGTTTTGCGTTTGGCTTCTGGCCCACACAGATTACTGTAGCTCCCCTTCTGGGCCTTACAGGCTAACCAAGGATCTTCCTTTGCCACAATTAATTTTAGGACCGAAATGCCTGTCTTTAATGTCATCATGTAGGAAGGGGCCCCATGGAAACAAGACTGCTGGTGCAAAAATCCATTTTTAAAAGATACAGGAAAGACGTTTAACACATTGCCTGTCTGCTGATTCTCGGGTTGACACCCATGTGTCATCCTGCTTCACGCACCGTCTTTTCCAGGACAGTTTTGAGCTGATACCACAAATCTCTTCAGCGCAGAGCTGCAGGAGGAGCGGGTAACTCAGAGCCATCTTTAGGAGTTTGTAAACTCCTCGTGTTCAGTTAAACCCAAATGCTCATGGTAAAGGCAACAGGGTTGTCAGTCTCCTGGTGGGGCCTAATGTTCTCCTGGAATTACAATTACTGGCTGAACTAAAGAGATCAGTTCCCCTGGAGAACATGGCAGCTGAAGAAGGAGGAGGAGGAGGAGGAGGAGGAGGAGGAGGAGGAGGAGGAGGAGGAAAAAGGAGGAGGAGAAGGAGAAGAAGGAGGAGGAAGAAGGAGGAGGAGGAGGAGGGAGGAGGAGGAGGAGGAGGGAGGAGGAGAAGGAGGAGGAAGAAGGAGGAGGAGGAGGGAGGAGAAGAAGGAGGAGGAAGAAGGAGGAGGAGGAGGAAGAAGAAGAAGGAAGAGGAGGAGAAGGAGAAGGAAGAGGAGAAGGAGGAGGAGAAGAAGGAGAAGGAGGAGGAGGAGGAGGAAGAAGAAGAAGGAGGAGGAAGAGGAGGAGGAGAAGGAGAAGAAGGAAGAGGAGGAGGAGGAAGAAGGAGGAAGGAGGAAGAGGAGGAGGAGAAGGAGGAGGAGGAGGAGGAGAAAGAAGAAGAAGAAGGAGGAGGAGGAGAAGAAGAAGAAGAAGAGGGAGGAGGAGGAAGAGTTGGGATGTGTACCTCGCTTTTCTCAACTATAAGGAGTCTCAAAGCAGTTTACAAACTCCTTCCCTTCCTTTCCCCATAACAGATACCTTGTGAGGTTGGTGAGGATGAAGGAAAACCGTGATTGGCCCAAGGTCATCCATCAGGCTTCATGTGGTGGAATGAAGAAAGAATACTGGTTCATCAAATTAGAGTGGAGTGGAGAAGTGGCAAATCAAGCCCGATTCTCCAGACAAGAGTCCACCGCTTTTACTCAGACTGGATGGTATCCAAGGTTTCCATGTATGAACAGGAATTCTCACACCTCTGACACTGCCCAGTTTTTTCCGAAATGTTTCCTAAGCTCCTTCTAAGCTCCTTCTGTGATAAAATATATCTTCATTCTAAAAAGCACACATGGACGCATAAAGCTGCCTCCTTCCGACTCAGGCCATTAATCTGTTAATGTTGACGTTGTCTAATCTGACGGTTAACAGCTTGTCCAGGATTTCAAGCAGAAGTCTTTCACATCACCTGATTCCTTAAACTGAAAGTGCCAGGGATTGAATTTCATATATGCAAAGCAGATGTTCTACTGCTAAGCTAGGATCCTTTTCCAACCATATGATGAGATGAGACTTTGTACATGTCCATTTGCATATACTGCCTTGTTTCTTTCTGTTTATCCTATTATGGCTGTTGGATCTTACGGCTTTCAACATCTGCTTTATGGCAACTTTGCAGCACCGTGAAACAGAACGCTTTCCGCAACAGCCAGTTTGCCCCAGTACTGTGGTATGTGCTTGGCCTAGGGTTGCTAACTGTGGCATGGGAAAGGGAGGGGCCTCTGTAGGATATATTGCCAGAGTCCATCTTCCAAAGCTTCCAATTTCTCTATGGAAACTGATTTCTGTCCTCTGGAAACCAGTTATTATTCCAAGAGATGTCCAGATACCACCTGAAGGTTGGAAAACCAGGGCCCTTCCACACATGCAGAGGCATAGCTTGGGGGGAAAGCACCCGGTGCACTGATGCGTCCCCCACCCCGGAATGCCCCCCATGGCCCTGGAATGCCCTTGCCATGCCCCCACAGGGGCACACGCCCGGTGCGTCATGCATCCCCCATCCCACTGGAGCTACGCCTCTGCACACATGCAGAATAATGCATTTTCAATCCACTTTCAAATGCACTTTGAAGCTGGGTTTTACTGCGCAGGATAGCAAAATCCACTTGCAAACAACTGTGAAAAAGGGAAGAAAATGCATTATTCTGCATATGTGGAAGGGGCCCTAGTTTGGCCCCCAAAGAAATCTGGAAGTAGGTGTTTGATTTTCTTTACATCCATGATTATGTATTTTAGGAGGAAGGAATGGGAGATTAGGGATGGTTTTCAAAGGAGATTTTAATGATGGTTTTAAGATTCTTTTAATGGTGTTTTTAGGATTGTACCTCACCTAGGGACTTTGGTGATGGGTGGGAAATAAGTACACAGCAAACAAACAAACAAGTTAATATTTTAAGTTTAGGCTGGATCTAATAAAAAGATTGGTCTGCTGTTTGTCTGCTGCCAGTGGCCAGGTCTCTTCTCCTGCCTTCAATGTGAGGAGCTGGCGGGGGGTGGGGGGGATGGTGGAAAATGGCATTGATAGAGACACTCTAGGACTTCATCCTAGTCAATGTGGTATTTATCATAGAGATTAAGGAGAGTTTGCACAGTATCATTCAGAAATGAGGTCACATCCACCTGAAATTCCACCGTCCATCAGGCAACTCCCCTCCACCCAGTACTTGTTGTCTCAGGGTTGGGAACCCTAGGCAGGTAGGTTAGTAATTTCTTTGTTAAGAGATGAAGGGTTTAGTGCTGTACAGTAACTTGACATACTTCGAGCATGACATACTTCGAACATATATAACAGTAGCTGACATACTTTAAGCATAATCTGTTCCGAGCCAAAAACAGGAGTCTGATCTCAGTACGAAATTTGGGCCAAGAAGCAATAGCTGCATCAGAAGCCCCTAAACTTTTAAATAGCACGATTGCAATCAGAGGAAGGGAATTTCCAAACCACATCCTTCTCTGCTCATTATGCTGTTTTGGAAAGTATAGAACAATGAATTAACTTTCTTCTGGGCACAGCCTTAAGATTCTCTGTGCTCAATTTAATTATTGGATCTGTGCCACCAGTGGGGGAGCTTACAGCCTCGTAATGTCGGAAGGTCCTGAGGGATATTTCAGTAGCCAGATGACTCATTTTACAGCACTGGAAACCCACCCCACGCATTGACACTTGGAGAGAAGTTCTCCCAGACGCAGGTGTTAAGGAGAGAGTAACAGGAAAGCTGCCGGCAAGAAGCTTAATAGGATTTGCTCCGAGGTCTTGGAACCATTTGAAACTTGAATATTTGTATTGTTCCTTGCTCGGTTACCTTTTCTTCTCCTGCTTTGCCTTATGGGGTTGTTTCTTTTCCATAAAGACTGTTTTTTGCCTTATGGGGTTGTTTCTTTCGTGATGTGGTTAGCGGTAACCAAAGGGATGGATCTATGATACATTTAGGACAGTGGTGGTGAACCTTTGGCACTCCAGATGTTATGGACTACAATTCCCATCAGCCTCTGCCAGCATGGCCAATTGGAATTGTAGTCCATAACATCTGGAGTGCCAAAGGTTCGCCACCATGGATTTAGGAGCTTGGGGGGCACAGAGAGCATTTCGCTTTGCATTTCTGTCATGTAATGGAATAAGACTTTGCAACACCTCAGTTGACCCGGTAGGAACTAGAACAAAGAGGTTGTTCCAACTTGTCCTTTTGACCAGCGACATGTAAACTTTTGGGGTGGCACTACCGGAGAACACAGAAAGTCTGCTTTAAGGAGTGAAACACATGATTATCTTTGTACCCATCACCCATGCCCTGTAAATGGATGCTGATTTTGTTCAGGCATAGAAAGAGACTCACGGTAGGACTTCAGGCAAAACTTTGACCTCCTTGTCTCTTTTCAGATCACTGGCATAATTGGGAAACAGCAGGACGTGTCCCTAAAAAACTTGGGAGAATGAATGATCAGAACAGCCTTTTTGGTTTTCCCATTAATGGGTGCAGGTGATTTATGCTAATAGAACAGACTCCGCCGACTCCTGGGGTGTTGAACATCTAGGAAAGAATGTGGAACTCCTATAAACCAGCTTGTGATAATAGGTAGGAGTCAGGTGTCTCTGTCATCACATTTTATGGCTTTCCGCTTATTATTAACTTTTTTAAAAATTGTAATCACTATATCTCTTGAGGTACCCAGAGGCCTTGGAATATAGGAACAAGGAAATAAACTGGACTTGTAGGCATGTAGCCAGGTCTATAAAGGGAGAAAAGCCGGTGTAGGGAGCTTCCACATAGAGATTCTCCTACTGGAATGGGAACCACACATTCCTCTGTGTTTGCCCAGTAGTCATCCTATGTGGATCCATTCACAGTGCATGCTGTTTTTGGAGAGAGAATGATGATGGTTAGACTGGCCATCTCCCCAGAGCCTGACTGAGTCTGATAGGTAAAGAAAGGCAGACCCCGGTCTCCAAGAAGCTTACTGTCTACCAACAGGATCTTTAACTTTATTGAACTTGTAGGTAATATGGGAAGTTTGAGAACAGCTACAGGTGCCACAACAAAATGGCTTTCATGGGAGAATGGTGCCCATCATAAAATGAATGCCGTAAGGGTTGGACACTGGGATATTCAACAACATGTGAAGGGGATCCAAGCCAGATTTCCTCCTGTGCTAAGAAGACACAAAAGTGACGCCACCTGAGTTCTTCTGAAGAACCTCCTACTGTGGTCCAGATCATTTCAGAGGGTAGGCATGTTGGTCTGCAGTAGAACAGGTAGATTTGAGTCCTGTAGCACCTTAAAGACCAAAAAAAGATTTTCAGGGTATAAGTTTTCAAGAGTTAAATCTACCTTCATTGGATACTTTAGATTCTCAGAAGCTTATACTACCAAAATATCATTGGTGTCCAATGTGCTACTGGACTCAAAATCTAGCTGTTACTCTGGCACACTGAAGGAAAGCCAGAGCTGGTTCTTTTGATTTGGGAAAGGAGGAAGTAGGGGACAAAGTCACTGAGAAGAAGGAAGCAGGCATTAGGAAACACACACCTAAAAGCACCATGTTCGGGATCATTGATCTATTTGTTGACAGTGTTGACAGTGGGGATTGACCTGAGATTATATTTACCATGAAATGCAGACAAAAGTCTTTCCTGGAAGTGACATCAGTTCTCTATAAGTTTTATCATAGAGTTTCCAGTGAGACCTACAAAGATGTGACATCACTTTGGGGAAAAACCCACAAGTGACATCCCACTGTCAACCTCTCTCATGTTTCCACCACCCTGGACTCCTGTTCAGACTTTATTTTCTTTTAAATTTTTCTCCTGGGACGTTGCCATTTCCTAGTAACCTCAGGGGGAAACCACTCTCCTAATATATTGTTGAAGGCTTTCACGGCCGGATTCAACTGGTTCTGGTGGGTTTTCCAGGTCTGGTGGACTATCAACCACACCTTTGCATAACAAGTTCCACCCAAACACTTACTGATTGGTTCCCCACCCTGGGACATGGACAATATATACCCCAAACATTTCCTTCTCTCTGGACACAGTGTGTAACAGACTTCCCTCTGTGATACACCTCTGAAGATGCCAGCCACAGATGCAGGCGAAACATTAGGAACAAGATCCACCAGACCATGGCCACACAGCCCGGAAAACCCACCAGAACCACTCTCCAGATATTTAAACTAGAGATATTCAAATATGCCAGAACCATATCTTTTTATTTTGGTATGTTATCATGGTGAGTCTTTTTGTTTTGCCCATTTTCATTGTTGGTGCACGTGTTCATTGATTTCGATGCCATTTCGATACTGTTACACACCACTTTCTATATTATACATCCTAGTAACATTCAAGACTATGTAATATTAAAAGGGGGGTCTGCTGTGAGGAAACAAAAACAAATATATGCACAAGGCAGAAACAATATTGGAATGAAATTCCACACTGGTCGCTGTCTTACTCCTCCGCAGTGAAAACAACCAAGGGTCTTGAGACACCTTAAAAACTTAAAAAAATTATTGTGGCAGAAGATTTTATGAGTCTCAGAGGCCACTGTCAGTAGCAAGCATTGGAATATTTCAAGTCAAGCCAGCAGGGATGAGAAATCTGAAGTAATTCCTAATTTAATCAGTCAGACCATTTAGAGTCTTTGTACTTCTTGCAAATCGCACATGCTGATGTTGTGACCTTGAAGAGTGTTCGAAGACTTCAAACATAGATAATCCAGGGTGGGCTACTGTGGCTGCAATTCTATAAGGATTTTCTTGTGAATATGCCCCACTGAATAAAATGGAACTTGCTTTTAAGTAGACCTGCTAAGGTTTGCTCCCTCCCGGTCTTATCCCAATTCACATCCGGGAGTCCTTGACACACATGATCACTGTTGTTCTTGTATGGCTTGACTGTACATGCTTGTGGTGATAATATTGTGGTTGAGCATCCCTGGATCCCACAGAAGAAGTATTTTTGTGCCACCTGGGCCCCTGTTCCAATTGCCAACTGGACCAAATAATAAATATGTCAGAACTGTTTCAGAAACGAGAAAAGCTAGCTGTGATTTAAAGTTGTTATTCATGCATTGCTTGGAACTCATATTTTAAAGTCATAAATTACTTAAACATAAAGTCGTAAATACTTGGCTTAAATGCCTGTGGAAGAAAATTAATGAGTCCAGAACAACACAGAAGGAGGCAGCTAGAGACATATAGCCTTCTTGTAAGAAAACTTTAAATAGGAAATTACAAGCTAGCTACCTTTAAAAAAACGTGACCCATTTCTCCACAACTTTGAAAGCAGAGAAGATCAGCTATCCTTGAAAGGCATCATTTAGACAAAGTTCTTGAGGCAATAGGTGTAGGAGTTGCTCAGTACTGAGTCTACCGACTTGTAAAGAGGGGATTTAATGAGCAAGGAGGGGCTTTAGAAAATCTAAGAAAACTTTGCAGCCAGCTCTCAAAGAAAGACTTTAAAAGGTCAAATAGATTTTTATGGAGGAGGGCGTTTGTTGAGATAGTTCAACTGGAAGGAATTCGTACTGAACATAAACACGGCATTGGGCTGGACCAAGGAACACCCTGCTAATTCCCAAAGAAGAGCATTCTGTTAGACAGAAATCATGATGGTCGTGGTAGGTTAGATGCTCTCAATGTTTCATAGATCAAGAGCAGATTCTCTGAATATGGCAAATTGTCAAACTAGAACCAACGCTTAGATTTGGGTGGGGGGCAAGACAGTGTCCCCCAAGATTTCTCCCACTGATGCTGCCCCCACCTAAATGGGGCTCCTAAACCACCCTATGGTACCTGCAGGCACAAAAAGTTTGAGGATCTCTGGAATCTCTTTGTAGTTTTTTGGCAGGAGGCAAATGCACTTTGCAGCTCTTCAGACACATTTTTTTCTTTTATCATTGCTCCATATCATCTAGATTAAGACCTGTAACTGGAAACAAAAGCTGAGACCTCACATAAATTTGTCCAAATTTACATTGTTTTTATTGTGTTTTTGATGTAATGTTATATGATGGAAGGGCTGTGTGACTGGCATTGGAATTCAAATCAAAATATAATCAAGCAGGGATGGGGCGGGGCTTTCCAATGAATGTTGTCCTTTACTTGCAAACATGGGTCAAACTTACATAAAACCCCATTTTAGCTATTCCATTGTTATTATTCAACTATTCCAGTGTTATTCTACTGGCCTGACCTTTGGCTTTGTGATTGCTGTTTCCTGTGGAACAGATGTCTTCCTTGAAAGATCTGCCATGATTCCTTGGTTCCTTTCCCCCCCTCAGAGATTACACCTAATTCAGAGCTCCTTGCTAGTGTTTACAACTAGCTCAAACTGTTCCACTTGCCTCCGTTGAGATTTATTTACTAGCCTGCTGTCCAATTACTCAGCCTGGCTAAGTCCTCCTGGGATTCCTTTGTGATCTTCCCTGAATCCCAGCTAACCTAAAAAATGTTGTTTCATCAGCAAGTTTCTGCCACCCCGCACTTTATCCCTTGGCAGGTTAATAACGACACCATCATTGCGATAAAGAGTATTATTGGACTGTTTTCCCCTGGAATGCAAATAGGAATGGATATCTCAGGAGGTTAACACCATAAGCAAAAAATTTAAGTTACCAATATAGACACAACCCTGATCCCCAGGGCGCCAGGCTATTAAGCTCTCTTTATTGCCTTTAAAATTGGCAGCATTTATGATAATAAAAATGCTTTGCTCCTACGAGCTGCATTTCTTTGAGATGTAATTCCCCCCCCCCCCCGGTACTTCAGATATTCTTACAAAGGGGTAAAATCTACAAGGCAGAGAGGATGCACGTGAACCTTATCCATTTGCAGGCCAAGTACATGTAAATTAGGGGCAATGCCCAATTAATTAAATCCTAACTGATACAATCCAAATGGTTTAGCTGATAGATTAATTGATTGAGGTCTATGCTTGCATGTTTAAAAGAATCGGGAAAAAGAAAATAATAATGGGTTGGATCCAGTGGTGGGTTTCAAACAATTTAACAACCGGTTCCGGTGGAGGGATTCAAATAATTCAACAACTAGTTGTTTACAAGCACCTTTTTAACAACCGGTTCTGTGAACCAGCTGAATCCCACCACTGGTTAGATCCTGTGAATCCATTCCATTACCAGAGGTGTCTTCCTCAGCAGTAAGAACCTTTCCCTGACATCAGATGCTGTAAGCGTCTCAGGTGGGAGAAGACTCCAACTCAGAGGTGGGATCCAACCAGTTCTGACCACTTCTCTAGAAGTGGTTACTATTTTTTTCTGAGTGCCGAGAAGGGGTTACTAAAGCAACCTCCCTGCCCAATAGGGACTGGAGGTGCGTGTGTGCGGCGGTGCCACTGTTTGAATCCCACCACCATCGGAACCTGTTATTAAAATTTTTGGATCCCACCACTGCTCCAACTGGCTAACTGCTGGAGGAAATCACCTTCTCTGGAAGAACAGATATGCAGGGAGCAGCCTTCATTTCAGGATGAAATAGTTATTCCTTCCACATCGTGACTTTTCCTATCACAGTTTTGATATATTGTGGGTCGGCATGAGAAATTAAATGGAACGTTTTGGGGAGTTTTGTGGAAGCTGCAAACAACCTGCGAAGGACAGCAATTGACACAGAAAAAGTTTAGAAACTCAGAAATGCATAAAATATATTTACAGTACTGTAAAATATCAACATATTTTATCTTTAAATATCATAAATACACACAATTTCTTTTTAAAAGTTACAAGAAAAGAAAAAACAAGGGAAGGCCAAATTTTTTTACATGGATTTCCAGATCAAGGGGGGCACTGGGCCCCAAATCCTTGTGATGTGGAAGGAATGACTATACATATGTTGTCCGAAGCATCAGAAGAGACATCCCCCCCCTTTTTGTGCTGTTACCCAGGAAGGAATGCATCTGCTAAGATATCACCTGTGATCTAAATTCTGGACTTTACCACATTCTTATTTTCCTCGCTTGTAAATTCCTGTTTCTTCTCTATCTCACTCTCTCTTTTTCACTCTGTGTGTTCTGCACATGTATGCACATGTTTAGCTCCTTTTTGTGGTTTTGTTCCAGTTTAAAAACCTGCAGTTTAAACCTGCAGGAAGATATGTGGTACATAAAACAGTGTAATATCAAATCGGCCACTAGAGGGAGCAAAGCACAGGTAGAATAGAATCCCCCCATCCAACAGGAACTTACCAGAGAGGAAAATGAGAATGCAGAAAAGCCCTTTGTGTGTATTAGTACTTTTCAAAATTAAACTTCTGCAAGCCTATCAGAAAACCCTCAGGAAACAGTTGTCAGGTGCCTGCCAGAAGGAAAGCAGACTCCTGCCTTCTACTGCCCACACTTGATCCAGTGGGAGATAAACTGGGGGCAGCATATGATGTCACTGATGTGGCAATTTTACAGCCTCCCCTGGTGATGCTCAAGAAATTGACCAAATCTCTATGGTAAAAGGAATTCCTGGACTGCTGGGGGAGGGCAGTGACAGTGAAATCACCACTCAGTGATCACCTGGATGTGATGTCACAGCATCAACAACATTTCCTCCAGGCTTCACCCCTCCCCCAATATTTCCCAGGGATTGCTGGCATGGGTTTGACAATCCTAGAGGAGGCATTCAAAAGATTAGTGCCCCCACTGGGAAAGTGCTGTCCTTGGGCCACTCCCCACTTACCTCTTCTAAGTGCAACTCCGCAGTGACCCCGCGTAGAAAAGCCTCTGCGGCTTTTGACCACGGAGACATTTATTCCCCACTCATTTGCCATTCAGGAAATAACGCGGGGGAGCAAGAGCAGGAGTTCCATGGCAATTGAGCGTTCTGATTGGCTGGCATGCGTGTGTGTCATGGACACGTGGAAGTGGCGGCCCGCCAAAGACGGGCCTCCATTTTGATTGGCTGACATGAGAAGTTGTTTTTGATAGGCTCGCACGCACCTACCTGCAGCGAATTGATTGGGCAGAAAAACGAAAGTGAAAATCAGTTTCGGGTTCCACTGCCCACAACCTCGTGCGCTCAGCAGCACTTTGCCGTGAATGGGCGCTGCCAAGCCGCAAAGCCGTAAAGCTCGAGCAAAGGGAGCAATGTTGGCACGTCACGTTGTGCACACGTCTCAATTTCCGCGAGCGTGCATTGTAAAAGACGATGTCACCTCATGTCTATGTCATCACGTAGCTTCATGTCACGCACTTTCTGACGGGGACACCCTCCCTAAAGAAAATGGAGGATCCTTTTTCCTGATTGGCCAGAAATCTGAGCGTCACAGCGAATCAACCACGCGTAAACAGCCGAGGTTTCCCACCACCCCGCGGCAACCGCGGGGTTTTGGAAAATGTTGCTCTTTGAAGAGGACCTAATTTGACGCGCACCAAGGAGGTGGGAGAGCGGCAAATTCTGGGCAGCTGCGCAGTGGCCGCTGGAGATGTGGGGAACGTCCAGGATCCCTGTGTCTTATCAAGAGGTGACCCCGCGGCTTATGGTGAGTGGGGAGCGGGCCCTTATTTGTCTACTTAGTTGGCACCTTTGAGCTCTTTCTGCATTTCATTCACTCATTCTTCAGGTTTGATTATTTTTCCAATCAGATAAAATAGCTCTTGTTCACTCCTGGCTTGTGAAGAGACACTTGTCCATGGATGAACACATCTCCTAGAGGGCCTCCTGTGGCAACATTTTTGAGTCTTTAGACCAAAGGCCATCTCTTTTCACTGCTTCCGAAATCTTTATTGACTCTAATTTCTCTGCTACCTTTTCCTACGTGACCTTGAGTGCTTTCAAAACCCGTTCATTTTTTCTTCTGCAAACAAGTCCATTTCCTCTTCTTTGTCGGCTGAAGGTTCACCTAATTCCCTCCACCCCTGCACTGTCTACCTCTCCCTTTATGGAAGTCAGGCCCTTGAGCCTCCTGGCGGAACCTTTTCTGATTTCTTTGACCTGAAATCATGTTCCTTACAGAGCTGAAAATGTGTTCTATTATTTATCTGAACTTTGTGTGTGATCTTTATTCTTTACTTTTCTCTTCTTCGGGTGCAATTTTTCTTCATACTTTGCCAGCTTATTCTGAACAATTCCACTAGCCTCTTCTATATTGGGTCTGACTCTTTTAGTGACTTCTGTGTTCTTAGTTTTGATTACTAATTTTTGTTGTAAATGCCAAAGTTTGCAGCTATTCATTGGATCCTTTTTAAAACGTTAGAGCCTTGTTCATTCTATGAGTTCCACTTTGAAGACGTCTCATAACCTAACAGTTTCTTCCATCACCCCAGAACCATTAGATAATAGGGTCTGATTCTGGGAGGATGTATCCCCCCCCCACCCCAGTATTCTTTTTTCCTTTGCTTCCCATACAAATTAACAGAGTAAAAATAAGGTTTTCAAGTGCCCACTGGAGTTGGGAGATGTCCTACCCCCCCCCCCCGGCTATTGCCCACAACAGTCCAGTTGCTGGTGAGAGTATAAAGAAAACCCAGATGTGACATCAGTCATCTCTAGCAATCATATAAACTCTATGTTAAAACCAGACAATAGCATCATTCCTCCATGGGAATTCCTGCAAACTCTATTGTTGCACCATAGACTTTCCAGTGATTCCTAGACAGGCATGACATATCAGGTACTGAAGGTTTTTTCAGTCAATGAGATCATAACCTGGCCCATCTAATGAGATCCCCACCTAAAGAGTACTGTGATGTAGTATACGGCTTAGAGTGTTGGTGTGACCTGGTTCAAATTGTCATTCATCTAGGGAGACCTGGTTCAAATTGTCATTCATCTAGAAAGCTCACTGGGGGACACTTTGGTCAGTCACTGGCTTTTTCTGTAAAGACATTATAAAAAGAAACATTTTTTCCTCTTTTTTTTGGTCTGCATAATGTGAAAAAATAAAGCTTTGTCAACAAAACCGGTTCTTTTTCCCTCCATTTTTGGCTGCTGATGTGATCCTCCATTTGGCTGCCCGCCATTTTCTGTAGGTTTCCCACTGATATTTCCTCTGCTTGCATCTCAGTCATCCACCATTTTAGCATTTAAAGCACATGAATAAACTTAGTTTTGCCTGGCAATTCTACGAAGTCGTCTTTCCCCCACTTTTTTGTTTTGTTTTCAATGAGGTGACTTCGAAGCTACCAAGAGTTGAGATGTACTTTAAATGCTGAAATGGTGGGAGACTGAGATGCAAGCAGAGGAAATGTCAGTGGGAAACCTTCAGAAAATGGCAGGTGGCATGGAAAATCATGACAGAACAAAATGGTGGGCACGAGTGATGGAAAAAACAGTGAGAACTTTGAAATTGGGCAGGAGAAATAAGGCACTTCCTGAGCTCCACAAGAAGTCCTCTTGGGGAAAAAGATGGTTAGTTTAGCGTTTTCAAAATACATTGGATTGAACTGAAATAAAATGTTCTGAAGGCACCTTGGGGGAAAAGCTATATGGAGTTCTTTCCCAAACACTTTCCCCCCCAACCCCAAGATGTTTTTATTTGTGCTGTGTAGAAAAAACCACTCTTTTTCAACCTATCTACCTCAGGGAGAAAGTGTGTGTGTTCATGACATGAAGTAACAGCTGACTTGCGGTGACCCCATAGGGTTTTTAAGGTAAAAGACATTCAGAGGTGGTTTGCCATAACCTGCTTCCACGTGGGCTGAAAGAGTTCTGAGAGAACTGTGACCAGTCCAGTGTCACTCAGCAGGTTTCATATGGAGGAGTGGGGGATCAAACTCTGTTCTCCAGTTTATAGGCTGCCACCCTTAACCACTGTATCACACTGGGCCTTTCCCCACTTACCTTAAGCCCCGCGCTACTTGAGGAGAGTAGCGTGGGGTCCCCCTGCACTCCCCACAAGAGGGGCGGCGACAGCGCAGCCGCCCCGACGCTGCCCCTCTCGCGCCCCCTCAGTGCGCGGCATCCCTGGCGCTCTTGCAAAGGGCGCCTTTTGATGACCCCGTGCAGAGCATGGGGTCGTGGGGACGCCGGGGTGCGCAGCATGGGGGGGGGGATAGGGGAGAGTGGGGAAAGGCCCAATGATTCTCCAGGGAGAAAATCCAGGAAGGGAAAGCCAAGTATACTGTCCTGAGCTCCCAATAGGAAGACTGGAATAAAAATGCAGTAGATATCTTCAAGCAGGATTTTGTCAGACTACTTTTCAGGCTGGCATTCATTATTTCACCATGCCTGTTGGCAATGACAGGAATACTTAGGTCCCAAGTCCCTTTGGACTATGACTGTAGTCATCCATCCTCTGGTGTGGCTGGCGATGGCAGTCTTGAACAAGCAGGCTCCAGGAAAAACAGAGCCTGCATTAATCAGCCCGCAAAATGAAGGAGCGCGCAGCATTCTCTGCACAAATTGATAGAGAGGAAACGTTTTTCACTGAGATCCTTAATTATATCCGTTGTTAATCAACGGAGACCATTTCGGGTGATTTGTAGCAGGAGACAGGCAAAAAAAGAAAGGACGGTGTCTCAGCTGGGATCGGCATGCGGAAGATCACTTCGGGAGTTCGTCATTGGAATATTATTATTTCCCTTGTTTTAATAAAGAAAATTGTAATATCTAAGGGGGCAGGTATTGAGGCTTATTTAGGACTGCTGCAGGCAGTTGAGGGCATTGTCTTTACACTTTTAAGAATCCTAAACAGGACCAGCTCCATCTTAGTTTGAAGTCCCCAAAACCCTTTTCTAGACTTAAAGTGTTGACATGCTTATATGACACTTTGAGATTGACCTTGCCTATCTCTTGAAGCAGAATTGTCCTTACTTTTGGTTGGAAAGGCAAAACGGCAGCGACAGAAAAGGGGTAACAGCCCAAAAGGTTCACAGCTGCCTTGTTCCCAAACGACTTTCATATCAGCCCTAGTTGGCGTATCCTCTCAACTGAGGTTGCCAACATCCACGTACTAGCTGGACATCTCCTGGGATTACAATCGATCTCTAGGCTGCAGAGTTCAGTGTCCCTTGAAAAAATGGCTGCTTTGGAAGATGGACTCCATGACATTCGACTCCATTGATATCTGACCCCCTCCTTAAACCCTGCCCTTCTCAGACTTTACTCCCCAAATCTCCAGGTTATTTCCCAACCCAGAGCTGACGACCCTAAAATAAGAGTTTGGATTTATAACTCACTTTTCTCAATAGTAAGAAGTCTCAAAGTGGCTTAAAAACTCCTTCCATTCCTCTCCCCACAACAGACACCTTGTGAGATTGGTGGGAATGAGGGAGTTCTGAGAGAACTAGCCAAAGTCACCCAGCAGGTTTCACATGTAGGAGTGGGGAAACAAACCCGGTTCTCCAGATTAGAGTCCACTGTTCATAACAGCTACACCATGCTGGCTCCTACTGTTCACAATGATTAGAATGGTATTCTGGAGCCCTAAAGACTAATACGTTTTTATTCTAGAATGAACCTTTGTGGATTAGAGCCCACTTCATAAGATGCAAGCAATGACCAGCAGGGGCGGAGCAAGGGGAAACTTTGCCCCTGCCACAGTGCCACCCGCTCCTGCCTCGCCCCAGAACACCCCCGGAACGCTCCTGTCGGGCCAGCCACGCCTCCATCACGGCTCTGCCCGGGGCATCGCACCCCGCCTCCCTCATTGGCGCTATGCCACTGTTCACCAGGCTGTCATGGATGAGGTTATAAAGAAGCCTTGTGAATTGTCTGCCTGGGGATGATCCATTTCATGCATCTGACAAAGTGAATTTATCCAATGCATTATGTTCAAATAAAAACTTGCTAGTCTTTAACATGTCAGAAAACTCCTAATTGTTTTTGTTGCAGTGAACTAACCTTGCTATCTTTTTTTAACTGCCTAGGTTAAAACATCTGTCCTTAATGTTTTTCCCTGTTAAAATAAGAACTGTTTTTACTCCACAAATTGGAAAGACTCTTGCCAGTACACAAACCTGTTTTCCCATGGGAGTTTGGAGCTAATGGTAGTGGGGATAGTTTTGCCAAGATGTCTTGATTCCTGATCCTTCTCAGTCTTTGTTCTGAGGCAACACACAGCTGATTCCATTTTGAAAAAAAGATCTAAATGAAAAACTGTAGCTAAAAGTTTTGTGCCCTACTCTGGCTTCAGGATCAGATGCCATTTGGCACATAAAAAGCCTCAGTTTCATAACTTTGAATGCCTTCTGCTATTTTTTTTTAATATGGCTTATTTAAAAACAGTGAACACAATGCAAATTCTTATTTCATTCAATAGTATATTTTTTTGAATCTTTTGATAATAATTCGGCTCCTCTTTCATAATACTGGCCATTTCCACACAATTCATTTAAAATGTTTTGAGGCAAGAAATGGACAATTCCCTCATGGAGTCCCACTTCGTTTTTACCCCAAATGTTTTATTTTCCAGGCTCAAAACATTTTAAACGAATCTCCTTTTAAAACGATTCTCTGGCTGAAATGTTTTGAAAATGTCTTCAGTTGCTGTGTGATCTATTTGCTACATTTCCTACACTTCTCTGCTTCCCTGAACTTCCTTCTTAGCACCATTTTCTGAGCTCACTCAATTCTCAATTTGCCTGTTTATTTGTAGCATTTCTCTGTTTGTGCTTTTATTTGGGGGGGGCAATCTTTGAGGCATCGAGTATATGAGGAGTACAGAATGCAATACCAGGCTGTAAAGCATTGAAGCATTGATTCAACATAGAACTAAAAAAAGGCGGTGTGTGTGTGTTTCACAAAATGGTGACCAGGAATAATTTCCACAGGATGAGTGTGGACAAAAGTGGGGGATTGAAAACACTTTAGGAGATTTGTGTACAAAAAACCACTCTCCGCTTCCCTGAGACAAGTTTTTGTTCATGTTGTTAAGAGAAACCAACATAATACCGAGGAACTCTTGGCATATGAAGAGTTTAACAAGGTCCTTGGGTTGCCTGAGGAAACCACTGATTGAAGCGAATATTACTTTTGATAGATTTGACTCTTGGTTAAATAAGGAAATAGAGGGAGGACAGGATTAATGAGTTGAGGCATCTCAGATTAATGAGTCAATAGTATTTTCATTTAAATCCTATTAAAATAAATATGATGAAGCGTCACTGCAGGTCTTGAAGACGCTGTCCAACATGTATGGGGAGCAATTTCAGGATTTCTCTTTCTTACTTCAGATTCTTTTACTTTGGATTCCTTCCTATCCAATTTGTGTAATCAACAAGAAGTTTATTCTACACAACAGAATTAACTGACACACTAATTACTCCCTCTCTTCAATGGTTCAGGTTTCCAGCTTATTGACTAATCACTATTAGGACTGACAACCCAGTGTTGGCAACTGATGGAGCTTTCAAGGGACAGGCACATGTAAACTGGTGTTGCTGCAATGCCACAATGTCACATCCTGTGTGAACCCAGAAGTGACATCATGACATTGGGGCACTTCTGTAGAATTCCTGAAACACCATGGTAGTTACTGTTGCTGTGTTATTCATTTACAAATACTAACAGTGTTTATGTTATGATTTCTATGCGTCAGCGTGCTGTTGGGCACTAAAGGCCAAGCTGTTGTCAGAGCACTGTCTGATCAGCAAAATCTAAATGACAGTTGCCACATGACACAGCCTCTTTCTGGGACTAATTGGAAAGGAACTTTGATTGGTTAGTGAACTGTATATAAGGCAGCACTGTGCTTTGCATTGTGAGACACTTGTCTTTGCGCTGCCTGGCGAAGCACTTTGTCTGAGAGAGCAACATTTCTGTGAACTGAATAAAGTAGGACCGCTTCTGTGAAGCTGAATTGCTGTGTGCGTCTCAGTTCCTGCTGTGTTCCAGTGTGTGTGTTGCGCAACTCTGCTACCCGGGGATTGAACCCCACATCAGTACCACACCCCCCTCAACAGCTCTTTACCCCTACCAATACTGACAGTGAATTTTGGGAACAGTCGCTTCAGTGAAAAGTGGTGGACTGACAGGTAAAACCTAAGCAGAGTTACACCCTTTAAAGTCCATTGAGGTTGATAGCTTTAAGAAGGTATCATTCTTCTTTTTTAAACATATTTATTGAAGAAATAAAAAATGGTACAAAATACAACAACAGCAAGAAGTAACCAATACAAAAGGCATTAAAAGCCTAGAAGAGAATATAAACCAACTTATCACTCACTTACAGCATGGTGTGTGTGTGTCAGAGTATTGGACATTATTGTGGAATTTTTAAATGCAATACATTGCAAACAATGGCACCAGATATTTTAATATATTCCTTCCCCACAACAGTTTAAAAACAGGAAACGGCTTGGGGAAAGCCAGGCATACATAGAAGTGACACTAGGTGTCAAAATGGCAAAATTACTGTTTGCCGAAACATATGAACTGGCCACTTATTTTAATCCAAGGCTGTAACTCTCCTCAAGGTTGCAAGGTTCGTATTGATAGTTTTTGTACCACCAGAGAACTACAATTTTCATCAAAATTTGCATGCAGCCATCACTGTATGAAACCAGTCAAAATGTGTAGTGTAAATGAGGCTCCAAGATACTGAAAATGACTTTTTTTGGGAAGCAGAGGGGGTTTCCTTTTATAGTATGTACCATTTCTAGTATTTGCTGAAATTCAGTGGCAATCCACCTCAACTTCTCACTGCTGGGTTTATTATAACTTGGCTGTGACTTGATAGCTCTTTATACACACACATATGCACCCACTTATACAAACACACATACTAAGACTTTCCTGGCTCAAGGTGACCCAATCACATCTGATCTTAGAAGTGAAGCAGAGTCAGTCCTGCTCAGTATTTAGATAGGAGATCACCAAGTATGTTTAGGGTTGCTACGCAGAGGCATGCAATGGCAAACCATGTCTGAAAACCAGAGGTGGGATCCAGCCGGTTCTCACAGGTTCCCGAGAGTAGGTTACTAATTGTTTGTGTGTGCCAAGAGGGGGTTACTAATTGGTGATTTTGCCATGTGATTTTTGCCTTAGTTATGCCCCTCCTCCGCTCCTCAGCAGTAGCGTGCAGAACTTGAAGCCGTCTAGCAGGAGGTGCACCGGCGTGCGTGGCAGCCTGCGCCTGCGTACATTCGTTTCCCGCCCAAGGACCGGCGCAGCGGCTGTGTCCTTGCCACAGCCCCGCCCAGGAATGCCCCGCCCCCGGAATGCCCGGCCACACCTCATCATGTCCCGCCCAGCCCCATTGGTGCTATGCCACTGTTTGAATCCCACCACCATGGGAACCTGTTACTAAAATTTTTGGATCCCAGCATGTCTGAAAACCCTCTGAGGTCGCTATAAATCGACTGCAACTTGATGGTACTTTGCACATGAACATGCTGAGGTTAGATGAATTATAATCAATGTGCTCAAATTGGCAGTGATTGTGCCCCTCAGCCATATCAAACCCTTGCTTTATTACCACTTAAAAAAAACTCAATAGTTTTGAATGCCAGTCCAGACAACGTCATCATATTGATTACTGTGCATTGGTCGTTCGGTGATGACTCTGACAGTTTTAGCGGCATCAGATTTGAAGGTCAGGGGAGGCCAGCAGGGAGAGGTTGAAATGGAAGCAATACAAGCTGCTTCATCTTTTCAAAATAATTCTCTGGTGGGATTTGTTGACCTGGGACAGTGCGTTCAGTTTGTAGGACATGTGTTACCCAGTTAAATAATATTTCATTTGGGAAAGGAAACATTTTCATTGAGATTTCAAATCCCTCTCTTAGGCTTTCCCCACTGACAGAGTTGAACTAGTTTCTACCTAGGTTAGCCTCAGTGAATCCCCACTGCCACCGAGCTCAACATTGTTTTGTCTCAGTTATGAGACATCCTTGTCGCAGTTATGAACTACACTTTTCTGCCGGAACAAGGTCGATACCGCTTCGAAGCTTCGAAGTGGGGAGGCATCGAAACGACACCTCATCCATTCAACCAATCACGAGCTGCTTTTGTGGCATGCGCAGAACGGAAGAGTCATGGCGGGCATGTAACTGTAAACTGTAAACTGTAAAAACTGTAAAAAAAAAAGAACGCTCCCATTTCCCGCCGTAACACAAGCTCCAATCATGATCGAGGAGCGAAATAGGCACCAAGATGATCCCGCCCACTTAGCTCGGTTCCAGGGGGCCAACTCAGTTGCTGTGGGGACAGCCTGGAATCGCCCTCCACTGAAGGGAACCGAGTCGACCTTAGCTCCCGTCTGTAGTGGGGAAAGCCCCTTAAAGTGTTTTGTAACAGAAGCAGTCAGGAAAAGAGCTCAGAGAGAGCGTGAGATGCAAGATTAGCATTCTCTGTTCTCTATGAGGTACAAGTGGCAAACAACAAGGAATTGCAAGAGTTGTCTAATTTCCTCCTCCCCACTATTTCCTCTTTCTCTTTTTTGAAAGTCCCCAAACATCTCCCATTTCCTGCCTTCTTCTCCCCTTCCCACTAGAGTTGCCAGGTACTCCCCCCCCCCCGGCAACTGGTAGAGGAGGGAGGTGGGAGAAATTCACCAGCACTCACCGAGACCACTGTCATCACATCGCCAATGGTTTGGATAAAAAACTGTTTGGATAAAAAAACTGTATAGTGGAAGCACTTGTATAGTGGAAGCCCTTGTTATCATAGAGTTTTTCCCCAAATAGCAGAGTTCCACGTCATTGGCAATGTGATGACAACACTTCTGGTGAGTGCTGGAAGTGGTTTTAATCTGCTAACAATGATTTGAGGGATAAACCTCATTTCAATGCTGGTAGGACCCCCTGCAAGCCATCTGAACAGCACTGGGGGGAGGGGACCCAAAGTAGAGAATTCCCCACCCCTGGCAGAGTTATGACAAATTTACTTTCCATCTAACAGCCAACCTATGTTTATTTTCCCCTTTGCTTTCAGGTTTTCCTCTTCTTCCTCAACAGTCTCTGCCTAGGAAAACTTTGGCCCCTTCCGCACACGCAAAATAATGCGTTTTCAAACCACTTTCACAACTGTTTGCAAGTGGATTTTGCTATTCCGCACAGCTTCAAAGAGCACTGAAAGCAGTTTGAAAGTGCATTATTCTGCATGTGCGGAATGCTCAGTTGTGTGGTGCTAGCTCCTGGGCTAGGCCCGCTTGCATGGCAGGGAACCCTCAATAACTTAGGGGTCACCTCACTTTCTCCTGTATCCCCTTTCCCGCACTATTTTCTCTTTCCCTCCTCCCATATCCTCTCACATTTCCCTGCCTTGTTTTCATCTTCTCAGCCTTTCACGAAGCTTTTCTGTGTCTCGCATCACCAGCTACTTATACCACATTTATACCCCAGCTTTCTCCACAATGGAGACCAAAGCAGCTTACGTTATTACATTATGTTATTCTTCTTGTTATCCTTCTCGTTATTCATACATCAACTCTGTGACTGGTCCAAAGTCAGCCAGTCAGCTACCCAGCAAGCCTGAACTGCTACATCGTAGCAGCTTTCATAGGGTGGCTGCTGTTTAACAGTCGCAAGCAGCCAGGCCTAGTTGAGTTATACACATTGGGTGGTAGCAAGTCACCCAGAGATGGCCAGGCATAGTGTTGCCAACCTCTAGGTGAGACCTGAGATCTCCTAGAATTAATGACAGAACTCTAGACAACAGAGATCCATCCCCTGGAGAAAATGGATGCTATCTATGACAGTGTGTTTGGCTGAGGCCTCTCCCCTCCCAAAACCCCGCCCTCCTAGACTTCACCACAAAATCTTTAGGAGTTTCCCAATCTGGAGATGGCAACTCTTGGGTTGACCCCAGTCAGCCCTCCCTCAAAGACCAAAATAGGTCTGGAAAGGGTCTTTCCCCCTTCCTATACCTTTTACTCACAGAAACTAAAGTTATGGTTGCCTAGTATTAAGCACCCAGAAGGTCAAGACGTGCACCATGGCAGCCATGGACATCATGTTGAGGGACCATAGGATGAAAATTCAGTGAACTGTGAAAAAAGATGGAGTTCTGTTTGTTTCCTTCATCTTTATTCCTTTAAGAGCAGGTGTACTCTAATCTGGAGGAACTGGGTTTGATTCCCCCGCTCTGCCACCTTATCCGGGGGATTCAGATTAGCCTGTGCACTCCCACACACACCAGCTGGGTGACCTTGGGCTAGTCACAGCTTCTCGGAGCTCTCTCAGCCCCACCTACCTCACAGGGTGTTTGTTGTGAGGGGGGAAGGGCAAGGAGATTGTAAGCCCCTTTGAGTCTCCTACAGGAGAGGAATGTGGGATATAAATCCAACCTCCTCCTCCTCCTCCTTTACACCAAACAGAAAAGCAAGCTCCGTTTCCAACTATGGACAATTCGTTTGCTCCTCTTCTTCTGGGAGAGATTCAAATTCTGCTGTGAAGAGTTTCTCCACCTCATATTTTCCTTCCATTTTGAGATCAGATTTCTTTCCATCATTCCCCACACCCACTTCCCCGCCGGTCCTTCTCAGAATGCATCAAAATAAGATAAATAATGCATTAATAAATGCAATGGCTAGGATTAAAGCTTCTTTCCTGGAACCACAATTAAACTGACTGCATCCCTGAGTCTGCAACTGCTGCCTGTCCATGGCTTTCAGTCACCACAGGCACGGAATGAACGGCAGTCTCCTGACCAAACTTGGAATGTGATATGGAAACCCAGATGTACTCGGAGGCAGAAATGGCTTCTAGAATTCCATATCCTGAGCATTTCAGACAAAGCACAATGAAGCCAACCCTGAGTCCTTCAAGTCTTGTTCACTGCAACTTGAATATTTTTAAACTGTTTCAAGGAGAAATGTATCTCATTTACCAGAGAAGAGGCAGTGCCCCCTATGGTCATGGGCGGGTCTTTAAACAGACCTACTTGTACTTCAAAACACAACATTGAATGTCATGCCTTCTTGCTGACTCTGCAAACAGATGTGTCCTTTAAATGATCAACATTCAATAGATTGCATTGCTAAAATGTTGTGCCTGTGGAGAAGAGCATCTTTTTGAGAAGTGATTGTTCACAAGATTAGCTTGGTTCATGGATAGAAGTCAGTGGGACACAGAGACATCTAAGTAGTAAGTCTCAACTCAGAATCTCAAGCTTTTCCAGTGAACCTTATAAAAATTGGATGTGGTATCAATACTCTGCCAGATTTGATTTGTGAGTTCTCTTCACATCTCATTTCCATGGTTCCTGATATGGACTGGGACCACGGAGAAGAGGCTTTAGCTTCTACCCCCCTCTTGTCATTTGTCCAACTTGAAATGGCCCTCATAGCAGAGGTGGGATCCAGCAGGTTCTCACAGGTTCCTGAGAGTAGGTTATTAATTATTTGTGTGTGCCGAGAGGGGGTTACTAATTGGTGATTTTGCCATGTGATTTTTGCCTTAGTTACGCCCTCCTCTCAGCAGTAGCGCGCAGAACTTGAAGCAGTCTAGCAGGAGGTGCACCGGTGTGCATGGCAGCCTGCGCCTGCGTGCATTCGTTTCCTGCCTAAGGACTGGCGCAGCGGCTGCATCCTTGCCACAGCCCCGCCCAGGAATGCCCCGCCCCAGAATTCCCAGCCACACCCCCATCGTGCCCCACCCAGCCCCATTGGCGCTACGCCACAGTTTGAATCCCACCACCATGGGAACCTGTTACTAAAATTTTTTGATCCCCCCACTGCCTCATAGAGCACTATTTGGACTATCGCAGAGACCCACAACTATCTCAGACCCACCCTGTGTATTCCATAACTTGTAAGTATATTAGTCTTCCACACCCATCCTGAGCAGGCACACATATCACACATTCCAGTAGGAAGTTATCACCAACCACCAAAGGCCATTCAGTAAGTACATCCTTCAGGCAAAACATACAAAAGCCTTTGAAGAAGATCATTGGCCATCTCAAGAGAGGATGTCCTTAATATATAAAAAGTATCTTGACATCACTCATAAGAATCCCATGGTTCAGGCACCGGCTTCTCCTCACATTTCAGCAATGTGGCAATGTCTCATGTGAAGAAATCTGCTCCTTCAAAAATAAACCTGCCAATCAAACCTTTGTCTCTCTCACCCCTGCGGAAGTGAGTGTTTAACGTTTGGCATTCCAGCAGGTTTAGATGAATGTGATCAACAGAACAGCTCTTGCAATCAAGGCTCCGTGCATATTGTGTCGATGCAAGTGTCAGTTCTGAATGATAAGGCAGACCAATGATTTATTCCAAAGACGTCCTCATTTCATAAATATTTCCATGAAAGCTCAGAAAGCTTAATTATATGGCAATTTCCCCCAGTGCCCCTCCTCCCTTCCTGGGAGCGGCAGAATTATAACAAGCTTCTCTTTCCATTGCTCAGCAGCCTGGTGATTTCTGATCATTCCTCTAATTGCTCAGAAGTAGTGCTTGCTCTCCTTTAAATGATTGCTAAATGATTCAGGAATCGTATTTATTCAGAGCAATTGTTCCACTGATCTCTGCAAGTAAGGGGGAACGAAAAACGCACGCGCACACACAAGTCGGAGAGACGTAATTCGTTTTGCAAATGGAACTTCTAAGCTTTGCTGTGGTTTTCCCCCAAATAAAATGTGTACCTTCTGTAATTATGTCATTGGGTCATTCAAAAGAAATTTTTTTGCTCTCTCCAAAGAAAGCGGTGCTAATTGCCGTGCGCTTGCACAAGTAGTTAGTCAGAAATAACAGTTGCCTGCCTGGAAGTGAATACTAGTGGAGGAGGCTGCTGGTAATTGGAAAAGCTCAGGGGAATATGCAGCTTAAACTTCTCCGAATGAGTACTGTGGATCCAATCAATATTTAAGCCTGTGCCGTGACCTTCCTTCCCCCTAGCACGTTTCACCTGCAGCTCAGAAAACCCAGAGGTTACAGCGTGCCCCCCTTTCCTTTTTAACTAGGTCTTCATTGCAGAAATTGATTGGGGATTTCGTCTCAAAGCTGAAAAAAATCATTAAAACTATTTCGCTTCTTAGTTTCTTTGTTGAACTATAAACAGCATTATAGTTGGGTGACCTGCCCTCGGCCACGATTGTCTCTTGTTGACAACCGCCAGCTAATGCTCTTGGAGTGGCAAGGCGGTAAATTCTCTTTCACCAAGAAGGTGCGACCAGAAATATGGTGGCGGTTGTTGGGTGGGGCTACGGAGTGGAGCTGTTGCGCCATTATTATTTGTTTCATTATTCCTTTGTAAAAAATATTTGCATCCTGGGCTCTCAGTAGTGTTGTGCTGGAAGAAGAAGAAGAAGAAGAAGAAGAAGAAGAAGAAGAAGAAGAAGAAGAAGAAGAAGAAGAAGAAGAAGAAGAAGAAGAAGAAGAAGAAGAAGAAGAGTTTGGATTTATATCCCCCCTTTCTCTTCTGCAAGAGACTCAAAGGGGCTGACAATCTCCTTGCCCTTGCCCCCTCACAACAAACACCCTGTGAGGTAGGTGGGGCTGAGAGAGCTCCGAGAAGCTGCGACTAGCCCAAGGTCACCCAGCTGGCGTGTGTCGGAGTGTACAGGCTAATCTGAATTCCCCAGATAAGCCTCCACAGCTCAGGTGGCAGAGCTGGGAATCAAACCCGGTTCCTCCTGATTAGATACATGAGCTCTTAACCTCCTACGCCACTGCTGCTCCTGGAGATGGAGATGGCTGTTTAGATGTGAGCTTCAACGTATGGGATGCTTCACTGAGTGTAACACAAGCTCTTTGCTGAGAGCTTGTGATCTGAAACCTGAAACGAGAAAGAGAACAAGGGAAGGGGAGGAAACTAGGAGAGAGGAAAAACAGAGGAAGAATAAGCATTCAGGTCAACATAAGATCAATAGGGGTTGGGGACGAGAGGAGTTCCCAGGTTTGAGGGTGCAGCCTGCAAACGGCAGTGTTTGGGGAGGGAGCTCAGGAGGACATGATGCTATATGGTCCACCCCTCCCCCCGCCCAAAACCCCCCAGCCATTTTCTCCTGGGGAACTGATCCCTGTAGTCTGGAAGTGATGCCGCGTCATCATTGAAGGCTGCCCCCCCCCCATGTCCTCATCTCCTTTATCATGCAAGGGGACCCTCTTGTTGATAGTGGGATAGTGTTGATAGTAGGACCCTCTTGAGCTTGCAGAAGGTGGGTAAGAGACGGGAGAGTGGTTATAAAGCCGTGGTGCGACCGCACTTGGAGTACTGTGTCCAGTTCTGGTCGCCGCATCTCAAAAAGGATATTGAGGAGATAGAAAAAGTGCAGAGAAGGGCAACAAGGATGATTGAGGGACTGGAGCACCTTCCCTATGAGGAGAGGCTGCAGCGTTTGGGACTCTTTAGTTTGGAGAGGAGGCGGCTGAGGGGGGATATGATTGAAGTCTACAAAATTATGCATGGGGTAGAAAATGTTGACAGAGAGAAATTTTTCTCTCTTTCTCACAATACTAGAACCAGGGGGCATTCATTGAAAATGCTGGGGGGAAGAATTAGGACTAAGAAAAGGAAACACTTCTTCACGCAACCTGTGATTGGTGTTTGGAATATGCTGCCACAGGAGGTGGTGATGGCCACTAACCTGGATAGCTTTAAAAGGGGCTTGGACAGATTTATGGAGGAGAAGTTGATTTATGGCTACCAATCTTGATCCTCTTTGATCTGAGATTGCCAATGCCTTAGCAGACCAGGTGCTCGGGAGCAGCAGCAGCAGCAGGCCATTGCTTTCACATCCTGCATGTGAGCTCCCAAAGGCACCTGGTGGGCCACTGCGAGTAGCAGAGAGCTGGACTAGATGGACTCTGGTCTGATCCAGCTGGCTTGTTCTTATGTTCTTATGAGATGGGCCCAGGGTGCTTTACCAAACCCCTTTAATCTCATTCTGAGGATGGTGGGCACCCTTCCGACTGATCCGGGGTCATCAGGTGAATGGTCTCCTTACACTGTTGCGGGTCCTAGCAGCCGCTTGACAACGAATAGCCCCAAAGCCGGCTCAACTTTCCAGTCTCCTCCGGGTGACTACATTCCTGAGGTAGCGGCATCCTTTAAAAAGCTATAAACAGCACGCTCCTAATAAGTAGGTTGATGGGTTTTTTTTTCTTATATTGCTGTTATTTACAAATATTTCCTTCCTGACTTAATTTCCTGCTGGATGTTGTGTCTCCCCAGCGTTTAGTTGACTCAAGGGCACCCTCCACATTTCAGCCAAGGCATGCAGCGAAGACCCCCTGCTAATTGCACGGTGAGTTACTGCTGGCATGACCCTGACAACAGTATTACTTTCTGAATACGCTGCCTTGATGAACTATATATTTTTCTCTTGTGACAGGTTTATTCCTTTCTTGAAGAATTGTTTAAGAGCTATTTCATTGTATATTGCAAAGGTGTAATTGGGTCGTAGCAGGTTTATTTCTTTAATAGGTTAGGCAATAATTATATGTCACCCTCTTAGTACCCGGGGCTTTTATTCTTTTTTAAACAAGCTGATAGCTTTATCAGCCAGCCAGTTAACAGCTTGGCTCCGATCGTCTCCCACCATCTGAGGGAAAGAGAGAGAGCTGCTGTATGGATTTATTCCTTTGTCAAATTACTGAGCTAATATTTCACGGCCTCGGCTCCACTTGTTTGCGGGGGCCTGCCGCTCTCCCTATGCTCCGCCGTGACAGCTTCACTCAAGTCAGCAGGGTTTCTGCAGGTGCCAACCTGCAAATGGGCAAAATCAGCAGCTGCCCGTTATGTGTGCTTCCTCCGTGGTCGCTCCTCTTGTGAAATGGCCTGCCCGAGGTCAGGAAAGCGCCCACTCCTGGGTTTCTGCAAACTGTGCAAAACTGAACTATTCGAGAGGGTTTTTTCTGTGCAAGTAATACGGTTGCAGTTCACAAAATGGTTTAACGAACGTGCTTGGAGAAATGATTAAGGACTGCTGTCTACACAGCTGCATTTAGAAGAGAAGAAGAGTTTGGATTTACACCCCCCTTTTCTCTCCTATAGGAGACTCAAAGGGGCTTACAATCTCCTTTCCCTTCTCCCCCTCACCCACACTGTGCTATGTTCAAGAGGATGTGTTTAATTTGCCCCATAGAAACAAATGTCAAACATCCCTATGGAGCCAAGAAAACAAAATTTGTGATTAGGAGGATTCTGTTAGGGCTGTCAGCATAAGCAGTCTTGGTTCCCACTCAATATTGTAGCAGGACAAAAATGGGAGAAGAGGCTTGCCATTGGTTCAGCAGCGTGGACACCAAATGGATGTCATCATAACAGGGTGACACTCTTAAATTCCACTAAAATTCTAAGATGACACAGTGGAATCTTAGACAATAACCCCAGTTTGATGACATGACATCTGGGTTCACACCTCAGGAACAATGGTAATTTACGAGTCCCCTTCCTTCCTTCTTCTACTAGTTGCCAGTGTAGGTTGCCAGACCCCTGTCAGGGGCAAGGGGTCATTCAGTCAGCCGGCTATGGGGAGTCTTACCAGGCACAAATTGAGGCCTGGCCTCAACCACCCTTAGTGCCTAGATGTCACTTCCATAGAGTTTTTGCCCAAATACCAGAAGGTCTTCCATATTGCCAGAAACCTGATGACATCTCCTCCAGGAGTGACATCAACGCACTGAAGATGTCGAGGTCTAGGCCTCAATTTGCCACTCAATTTGCCCCTACTCCTCTCTGTCCTGATGGTTGCCAGGCTGAACCTAGCAACCAGAGGCGTATGAGGGCCATGTGGCGCCTGGAGGCAAAAGCCCCTCTGGGCACCTCTTCCCACGTGGAACACTGCTTACTTTCTCTTGTGCCCTGGCTGCCGGGCTGGGAAGAGGGGCTTACGAGTAAGAGCTGGGGCCAGCCCCTCTTCCCTGCCCAGCAGCCAGGGAGCGAGAGAAAATTGCGCTGCCACTGCTGGACCAAAAAGAGGGACTGGAGCCCGACTCATGAGTAAGCGGGGGCTTACTCATGAGTAAGCACTAACATTTAAAAGTGCTTACTTGTGAGTAAGAGCTTGGCCAGTTCCTCTTCCTTGCCCAGCTCCCGGCCCAGCAGCCACGGCGCAAGAGAAACTCACACAGGTTCAGCGCTGCTAGGCAGGAAGGCATCTGGTCACGTGGGGGGCCGATTTTGTCCCCGAGCAAATACACCACTGCTAGCAAACCTATGCCAGTGCTCAGCTGACAACCCTCCATTCTGTGGGTAGGTTTGTGTGCAAAGACTTGCTGGAAGCTCCTCCTACCCCATTAATGGTCCCTTGCCATACAGAAGCCTTTCCCGCACACTCATTTCCTCCCATCATTAGACCCTTGGTCCATAAAAGGCAAGCACCTGTTAGTTTTCTGTCATTCTTTTTCTGGTCTTATATAATTCATTGGTTTAGGGAGAAGTCTTCCTCTCTGTTTTCATGTGGAATTTTAGGCTAATGCCCTCAGATATGCAGATTCTGTAAATACACATTCGTGCTGTCTCATTAACACCTATAAATATGGGTGGCTGGGTGGCTGGCTGAAATCTTAATAGACCTGCCACACCAATTACATTCCACTCAATTAGATTTACAAGCCAAAAACTACCAAGCCATCGCAAAAGAGAAAGCAAGTTTGAGAAGCCCTTCGGCTTTTCTAGTAACCCACTTTGAACAGCTCCAGGAGAAATAAACATATGCATTGAGCCCGCAGTTGACATGACAAATATTTTTCACGATGTCTGAGGGAATTAAAACATTTCAGGCATATGGTGCATTAGCCATATGTTTAAATGTTTTCCTTTAGCTGCACAAATGTGCAACTGGTGGAATGTGCATAGCGACAGAGGCGTAGCTCCAAGGGGACAGGGGGTGCGCTATGCACCTGGTGCGCACCCCTGTAGGGGTGTGGCGAGGGTGTTCCGGGGGCATGGGGGGAGTTCCAGGGTGGGGGCGGAGGACGCACCAGTGCACTGGCCACTTTCCTCCCTTGCTACACCTCTGCATAGCGAGCTACGTGGACGATCTCTAACTGCACCAAGCTGCATATTTTTACTGCACAGTTGGGTGACAAAAAATTTCAGATCCCCCCAAAGCTCTGATTTTGCCCAGGGAAATCTGCTTTCATGCTCTCTGTATGTTGTCAAGCGCTATCAGGTAGGCTACACAGTTATCCTGAAATTGGAGATTGGGATTCCTAGTTATTGCTTTCAGTTCCTGCTGTCCAAACCACGTGGGCTGCTAGAGACCAATATGGCCAGTACTGTAGTAACTGGGCAAGCCAGATTATAGGAAACTTAATGGAAACATGGGACTAAAAATGAAGGATGGGCAAGATATAGCTATGGGAAATTAAGGTCAAACAGGCAGGACAGATACACATACAGGTATGAAATAAAGTTCATCTTTGGTTGCAAGGTCTGTTTTCCTCTGCTGGTTGGAAATATCCCCTGTCAGTTTCATTTCTCTTTTGGCACTTTCCTTCTATCCCGCTGAGCCTGAACTCAGTCCTCTCTAGGTGGCTGATGTCAGATCATGGTAGAAAGTGGCATCAAGTCACAGCAGACTTATAGCTACGCCGTAGAGCAAGAGATGAACAGAGGTGGTTTGCCATTGCCTTTCTCTGCATAGCAACCCAGGTTCTCTTTGGTGGGCTCCCATCCAAGCATTAACCTTGCTTAGCTTGTGAAGTCTGACTAGTCTGAGCTGTTAGGGTGGCGGCTAAAACATTGTTTTTGTTTTTCTGCTGGCAAGTCACAGCGGACTTTTAGTGACCCTGTAAGCTTTTCAAGGCATGAGATGTTCAGAGGTGGTTTGCCATTGCCTGTGTCACAACCCTGGTATTTCCTGGAGGTTTCCCATCCAAATACTACCAGGGTTACCGCTGCTTAGCTTCTGAGATCTGACATGATCTGGCTAGTCTGGAGCTATTCAGGTCAGGGCAATGTAAATAAACAGCAAATACATAACTTGTCATTTTCTCATACAGGAGGACAGAAGATAAACAATTTTGCTTGAAACATGCTCCTCCTTTGACTTGACCAGGTGCAGTATGGGTTCAATTGTCCATAACTTTTCAACATTGGGAATATTTTTTAAAAAAACACATGACTACAAGCTGAATTTGACTACTGCTCACGTTTGCCATTACAAATCACTTAGCACTAAACACATCCCGCAGGCGTAACCTATTTTAAAATATAATGTTTGAATGCAATTTGGTTATTCAGTGAAGAGGTTTCTGCTTCGCTACAGATGGCTCATGAACCTCTTATTCTAATCACAGTGTACGGCAGCATTATATATCAGGGACCTTGCGAATTGCTCAGATTTCTGACTGATATACATAAATGAGCATTGCATTTGTGATTCTGGGCAGTCACGGAGTCCTAATTCTTTTGAATTCCATTTTGTAAAGGTGTGAACTAATAAAGAATTCTAAGTAAACATTTGTTAGGAGCACCACACACACACACAAGTAAGCTTTGCTGGCACAGCAAAGATTTACTTCTCTGATGTAATCTAACTTCTCATCAATGGAGAAGGCAACATGGTATAGTCCAGTGGTTCTCAACCTTCCTAATGCCGCAACCCTTTAATACAGTTCCTCATGTTGTGGTGACCCCCAACCCTAACATTTATCCATTTTACAGATGGAGAACACTGATGCAGAGAGTCTTAGGCGACCCTTATGAAAGGGTCGTTCGACCCCCAAAGGGGTCCTGACCCCCCAGGTTGAGAACCACTGGTATAGTCCATCAGATCTCTGACACTAAGCAGAGTTGGAACTTGGGAAGGGAGACCTCTAAGGAAGACACTGCAGAGGAAGGCAATGGCAAACCACCTCTGTTTCTCACTTGCCTTGAAAGCCCATTTCCGGGTTCGCCATAAGTCATTTGTGACTTACATAAGGACTTATTTTCTGCTGTCTTGTCATGTAAACGGTCTTTTCCTGCTGCCGTATGGAATCAGACTAAATTCCTTTGGATGTCTTTAATTCCCGGTGAAACCCACTTCCTGGCTCACAAGGCTGTTACTCTATGCATGTCCTGCAATTCCAGAAATGAACTTTCCCAGTGTCAGAAATGACTCCTGGGGGAGGGGCCAGCAGGGAAAACCCTTGATCCTTGAGGGGTGCTCATGTGATCCTTGGGCTGGTTCCAACCCAACAGGGAATGAGTTCACAGAAGGTGTTGATATGGATCTTCCTATCTTCTCCTTCCTCCAGCAACCTGCTCTTTTCCTCAAAAGCAGGAATTTTTCGGGTTCAGGTCTAATTGACCTGAAACCCCCCCCCCCCCAAATCAATAAAAACCCTTAGGCCACCCCTACTACAGAGAAAGTCATGTGCACTATTTCCAGTAACTCTTGCGATACCTTGTAAGCCAGGTTCATTCCTTGCATATGTATCCCAACTTTCCAAAGAATAGAAAGATCTTATAAAACCTGTGTGTTGTCATATGAATTAGAACATGTTTCTTATATACTAGAGCAGACAAATTAATAAAAAAATGTTTAATCGGGATGTTCTTGACAATATTTTGTGAATTTGGCACATTTGACTCCTCGTTTCCTTAAACAGATGCATTTGAAATTGTATTCTGCAATGTGTTTTGTTGTGTTTCTTCAACGGCTTGACATTTTGTAAAGGAAAAAAAAGTCCCATGGAAGGTCCTCTTCATTTTGATTAATCCCAGCTCGCTCTTTTGAGAGCCTGGTCAGGCAGAGTCCAGAACATCAGAGGAAGAAATATTATTTTCCAATACAGCCTAAAATATTTACTGTCTGCCAGTGATAGCATTGTGAGTGATTTGTGAATATTACTCTGACAGCAGCGTTTGAGGATGCATTTTATCTCATGTAAGCAATCACCAAAGGAGCATATCACCCCCTCCCTTTAAAGAAAGTACTCTTGGGTTGTTTCTGCATAGTCCAAATATCCTAGGTTGAGCAGGGGAAATATCTGGCTAAGAAGTTCGCATGGTTCCCGGTCCTAGAGCAGGTTTGCCCTGTGATAGTTCCCTCATCCTGGGATTTTCAAAAATTGCCAGTTTGGCGATTCTTTTCAAAAAAATCCCACAGTGAACCCGCTACCATGCAAACACCATGGGAGCAGAATCAGTTTATTTTTCCTGCCCAGCTGTCTGATCTCCCTGCCCCGCCCCTCGCCCCCCAGATCTCTGCAAACTGACGTCATGTCAGTTTTCAGCTCTGCTGAGCTGCCAACCGTTGCAGCCCACCCTTCCTGAAACATTCCCCCAAGCTCGTTTTCTGCTCATGGTTTTGACCGGGGTGCCATTTAAAACAATGCTATCCCTTCTTCCCCAACCCATCAAGGTATTCTAAATATCCCTACCAGTGGACGTAGTGATGATTACAAGTATAGATGATTTTAAAAGAGGGTTAGACAGATCCACCATGGTACAGTGGTCAAGCTGTTGGACTAGGGCCATTTCTGCACAACACAAATAAAATGTTTTAAGGCATTAAAATAATATGTTTCCTGCAGGTTCTGAAAAAGTCCCCCCCCCCGCCCCCCAGTGTTCTGAAAACATTTTATTTCAACTTCAAAACTTTTTTTTGATCCAGTTACTTGGAGATCTTTTCCTCCCAAATGTTTTCAAAATGTTTCTTACTTGCTGTATGGAAACCAAGAAATGTTTTATTTATCCCACCCAATTCTGAAACTCTTACTTTCGTTTCTCTGCCACCCACCATTTTCAGCTGCTTCAATGATCCTGAGTGCTGTCCATCATTTCCTGAAATTGCCTACAGATATTTTCTCATCTGCCATTGCAGCTGGCCACCTTCTATCAATTCTGTGCACCAATACATTCATTTTTGCTAGCCGATTACGTGAACGTGTCAGAAGGGTGGCATAAGTCCGCTCAACCCCATGGAGGGCTTTTGGCTGGTTGGGGAGGTTTGCTGTTTTTCCTGCCTGCCTGTGGCAGCCGAAAACCCTTGGAGGCAGTACCAGCAGCAGGTCCTGCCTGTCTAAGAACATAAGAAAGATCCTGATGGATCAGACCAGAGTCCATCTAGTCCAGCACTCTGTTACTCGCAATGGGAGCTCTCAGTGGGAGCTCACATGCAGGATGTGAAAGCAACGGCCTGCTGCTGCTCCTGAGCACCTGGTCTGCTAAGGCATTTGCAATCTCAGATCAAGGAGGATCAAGATTGGTAGCCATAAATCGACTTCTCCTCCATAAATCTGTCCAAGTCCCTTTTAAAGCTATCCAGGTTAGTGGCCATCACCACCTCCTGTGGCAGCATATTCCAAACACCAATCACACGTTGCGTGAAGAAGTGTTTCCTTTTATTAGTCCTTATTCTTCCCCCCAGCATTTTCAATGAATGCCCCCTGGTTCTAGTATTGTGAGAAAGAGAGAAAAAATTCTCTCTGACAACATTTTCTACCCCATGCATAATTTTATAGACTTCAATCATATCCCCCCTCAGACGTCTCCTCTCCAAACTAAAGAGTCCCAAACGCTGCAGCCTCTCCTCATAAGGAAGGTGCTCCAGTCCCTCAATCATCCTTGTTGCCCTTCTCTGCACTTTTTCTATCTTTTCAATATTCTTTTTGAGATGTGGCGACCAGAACTGAACACAGTACTCCAAGTGCGGTCGCACCACTGCTTTATAACCACTCTCCCGTCTCTTACCCACCTTCTGCAAGCTCAAGAGCCACAGATTGGTAGCCACAGATTGACTTCTCCTCCATAAATCTATCCAAGCCCCAAGAAGATCTGTGTTTTAATTGTCCTTGGGCCAGATTCTATGGATCCGTTCTACTAGTGGAGATGCTTCCCTGTTTGTGTCGGGGGGGGGGGGGGATGCCTTTCCATGACTCAAAATATCTTGCATTGGGGAAGGATTCTTCAGCTGAGGATTGTGTTTACACCAACAGAATGGAAACACAACATCCAGACACTTTTCTGCCTCTGATGGCTTCACAAGAGCTGAATATTTGTTTGTCTTTCCTGTTGTTCAAAGGGGAGGCAAGCTTTGTACCATAATATGCCTGGGAGTTAAAGATTAGGCAGGAGAAGATAATAATATGATGACCTTCAGTCCTTTATTTGTGAGCACAGGCTAATGCATTGCTGCCCTTAAGACATTCCTCCAGCGGAAATGTGTTGTTTCTCTTCAAGCCATTAATAGAGTCTAGGGGTAGGAAATTAAAGGGAGGGGTTGTTGGGTTGTTGGGTTTTTTTCAGTCTACAAGTGCAAATGTCCTTTTGGCTGTCAAAATTCAAAATGTCCCTGTGTGTTGTTCATCTAGACTCCCTTGACCTTTCAAAGAAATCATGAATCATATTCACAGGCCATAAATCCCACTGTATATATAAATTAAGATCTACACCAGGCACTGATCAAATTCAAATTATGCACTTTTGAACCCCATTGGTTTGGATGAGAGGGAGTTACACATATTTCTGTCTCCAATTAGCAGTGGCGTAGTAGTTAAGAGCAGCAGTGGCATAGTGGTTAAGAGCAGGTGCATTCTAATCTGGAGGAACCAGGTTTGATTCCCCGCTCTCCTGAGTGGTAGAGGCTTATCTGGGCAATTCAGATTAGCCTGGCACTCCCGCACACGCCAGCTGGGTGACCTTGGGGCTAGTCACAGCTTTTCGGAGCTCTCTCAGCCCCACCCACCTCACAGGGTGTTTGTTGTGAGGGAGGAAGGGCAGGTTGATTGTAAGCCCCTTTGAGTCTCCTACAGGGGAGATAAGAGGGATATAAATCCAAACTACTACTTCTCGTCGTCCTCCACGACCTCCTCCTCCTCCTCCTCCTCCTCCTCCTCCTCCTCCTCCTCCTCCTCCTCCTCCTCCTCCTCCTCCTCCTCCTCCTCTTCTTCTTCTTCTTCTTCTTCTTCTTCTTCTTCTTCTTCTTCTTCTTCTTCTTCTTCTTCTTCTTCTTCTTCTTCTTCTTCTTCTTCTATTAGCTAGATTGCATCTGAAGTGATGGCTCACAGTGACAGGGCTTATGTCAAGATTGGCATTATTAGGCAGTACCCAGGTCCCAAGAAGGACCACTATTGGCCCCTGAGTGCCCAGGCATGGGACCCACACAACAATCTGCATCCCCCTGGGTGGCGCTCTCATCCATTCACATCAGCATATGTTGGTGGATCTTGAAGTAGAAGAAAGAGTTTGGATTTATACCCCACTTTTCTCAGCTGTAAGGAGTCTCAAAGTGGCTTACAAACCCCTTCCCTTCCTCTCCTCACAACAGATACTTGGTGAGGTAGGTGTGGCTGAGACAGAGGACTGTCCCTAGACCAGTGTGAACCTACTTTTGCGATGTCAGGGTTTTGTGCAGTTCTTGTTTGCCTCAACATGCCAGTAATTTGTGAATGAAACAATGAGGTGGATTTATTTCTTTTCTCCTTCGGATCTGATATCTCATAAGGTATAACATAAAGGGGTTTGTGTTTGCGTGAGAGAAAGCAGACTGAAAAAATCCCCAGGTACTTCAGTCTACAGCGACACATATTTGCTGCACACATTTATCAATTTATCTGTGCACTGTTGTTAAAAAAAAAAAGGCTGAGTGCTGGAGATTTTTTTTAAAAAAAATCAGTTGCAAATGAAACATCTTAACTCTGGCATAAAATGGTGTCCTCTTTCATTTTTACTTCACAATATTTATCATCATTTGTGCTGAAATATTTTTAGAGCCCCTGTCCTGTAATTAATTGTACAGTTTCGGGGAAATTACTGCCACCCCATTGGGGACTCATCTTTCATACAAATGCCTTCCTAAGCTTTTAATAATCTTTCTGCTTGGCAGCTTCCTCCTTGACACGGCTGTTGCAAAACCTCACTGGAGTGAATGAGACATTCTTGCTCACCCAGAAGGCAGTTGGGATGGTCTAACTGGCCTTGAACTGTGCCACTTCAGATGCTAAAGGTGGGGATGCATGATGGGCAGTCAAATCTTGGTGGGGAGGTAGCTGTGCTGTGGCCAGGGATGGTGCCAAGCCGCCTCCAAAGGGCTGCAGAATCGCGGCCAGCAAGCCAACAAGGACTTTCCTCCTGTCATGATATATAAAAAAGAGTAAAAGTTCACTAAACAGTCATTTCAAGTTAGCAGAAGGTTTGCCAAACTCAGAGGATGGAGACAGTCAGTCTAGGGACAAAAGTAGCAAAGATTAACCTTTAACATGATTGGTGAGTTCGACTGTGATTCTAGACCAGTGATGGCAAACCTTTTCGAGACCGAGTGCCCAAACTGCAACCCAAAACCCACTTATTTATTGCAAAGTGCCAATACAACAATTTAACCTGAATACTGAGGTTTTAGTTAAGGAAAAATTATTGGCTCCAAGGCACGCAGGAGTAAGCTTGGTGGTAGTCGGTGGCTTTGCTTTGAAGCAACCATGCAATGCTTTGAACGGGTGAATCACAACCCTAGAAGGGTTTACTCAGAAGCAAGCTCCCCACACATGACAAATTCTGTGTGTGCGTGCCCACAGAGAGGGTTCTGAGTGCCAGCTCTGGCACCCGTGCCATAGGTTCGCCACCACTGTTCTAGACCAATGAGAGGCTGTTGCGTGGGTGGGGGAAAGTATCCCTGATGTATGCATTTGTATATGTTGAGATAGAGTTGAGTCTGAGTTAAGTCCTGTGTGTGTTGAACTTTGTTATAGCTGAAGAGTTCTGTATAGTATAATAGTCTTGTATAGAATAGACTTGTGTCACCTTGCAACTGCTAAAGTAAAAACCTTCCTATGGAAAGAACATCTTGTGTGAAGAGTATTCTTTTCCAGAGTGATAGAAGGTTGCAGTGAGTGCAAGAAGACTACTAAAGACTTCTCATCTTACCAGAGTGACTCCGCTTTAAACTCTGCTGATACCACCAAACCCCCATAGAAATGCTCTGCGCATTACCTTTCTGTCAACATAAGTCTGTGTATTCCTGAGCAGTGGTGGGATTCAAATAATTTAACAACCAGTTCAGGTGGTTTTTAAATAAATTTAACAACTGGTTGTTTACAAGCACCATTTTAACAACCTGTTCTGCCGAAGTGGTGTGAACCTGCTGAATCCCACCACTGTTCCTGGGGCATTCCTGGGCTGAAATGGCTTAGGAAGCCAGATCCGCCCCAGAGAACACCTCCTTTGGCACTGGTTCCAGCATCTGCACCAGAGGAGCACCGGTTCTCCAGCAGAGCAGGGGTCTGAATGCAGCACTGTTGCGCAGCTCCCCGACACCAACATGAATGCCTCTGTGCTGGCATAAATGCCCCTTTTGCTGGTGCAAGTGGGATTTACACCAGCACTGATGTCACCCTGCCTCCTGAGGGGCTTTGGATCGCTGCCCCCCACCCAGATTACACTGTGAATGTTAGCTGAGTTTCAAAAAGAAAACCCTGCACATAGAAAGTCACACAACTAGGGCTGCCAACTGCATGGAGAAAAATATGACCTTTTCAGGGTTGCCAACTCTGGGTTGGGGGATTCCTGGAGACTTCTTCCACCTCTCAGAAAAGCATCTTTGCCATTGAAAAGCAGCTACAAAATAGTCAGTGAATATTGGCTCAAGAATGGTTAAGAAGCATTGCGTCCAGATGTGCAGGTGCTTTATCTGGTGAATAACCACAGGACGCGTTCTTGGAATAAATTGGGCTGCAGCCCTTTTTATTATTTACATCATCAAGGCAGAAGCTGGGTGCGCAAGAGGAGCAGCCGGTCAGCGCCCCTGGCCCAGTCAGTGCCCTGGTCAGCGCCCCTATTGGGGAGGACAGAAAGGTCAAGGCCACTGGGTTGGCCCGCCCTTTGTGGCCCCCTAACTGCTGGGGTGTCAGGCTCGATCGCAGAGGCCTCCGTGGCCATTGAGCCGGCCCACCCCAAGCCTCTTAAGGAGGCCCCCAACACGAAGAGGTCCAGGACACCAGCCGGTCTCCCCACAAGGATGTGCTCCTCTCCCCAAACCGCCAGGGCTGTGACAACACAGCAGCCAACCCAACCCTAAAATTAGGGAGGGTAGGTGGGTCAGTTTTGCTCAAGGCGTCAAAGAAGGCCGGAGCAATCGCGTGCTGCCTAATATATAGGGAGCATGCTCCACCCTTCCAGCTCGTGCGTATCACATGATCAGGGCCAGGTGTGACTCAGCCTTTTGGATTGTGGAGAAGATTCCAGCTGCCAAGACAAACCTGCTTCCAAGACTGAAGACTAGTTACGTTTTTTGGATCCACGCTCTTGGCACGTTGGTCCCATTTGGCATGAATGAGGAGATACACTGGACGCGTACCTGATGTTATTGGTGCGTTTTTACGACATGTTCTGTATGAAAGAATTCTTTCCTTTTCGTTCCCTTCCCCATGGACTGTTTAGCAAGGACAAACCAGGTGTTCCACACTTTTAGCTTATTTTCTTTCCTCTCCCCTGTAGAATATTCTATTTGGACTCCTGCCAGAATGCATCAGTTTAATGAGCTTCTGCCTCCCCCTTTTTTCACTTAGAATTCATATAAGACATGCTGCACCGTGCATTTTTCCTAAACCATTTTGCTCCAGACCAGAAGGATTTCCGATGACCGAGGCATTACAAGGTTTTGCCCTAGCAGGTAAATAATTAAGGAATGAATTTGGATGCTTGGCAGATATACAGCAATAGGCTGGATGTAAGATAAACTTTGCCCCAGTTGGAAATAATTAGTAATTTTTGCTTTGATTTGTTTTCTCTTTAAGAATTGGCCATGATTGGCACATTGTATTGCACTCTCTTGGCTGCCAATCTAAGCAACTCCTTAAGTTTATTTTTCAGAAATTGTATGTATGGGTTATTCTTTATGAATATTTAATATGTTATATCAAATTGGCTAATTATTTATTTTCTTTTTTCCCGTTTTTGCTTTTGGTAGACAATTGGTCTCAGTCATTTTAAAAAAGCTTTATAACAGCTTCTGATAGTCTAGAACAGAGGTCTGCAACCTGCGGCTCTCCAGATGTTTATGGTCTACAAATCCCATCAGCCCCTGCCAGCATGGCCAAATGGCCATGCTGGCAGGGGCTGATGGGAATTGTAGTCCATGAACATCTGGAGAGCCGCAGGTTGCAGACCTCTGGTCTAGAACCTAAACACTACATTACTGTATTAATTTTGATCATTAAGGAAGGCCATTTGGCCAATACACATGTTTGTTGGGACCAAAAAAGTGTCCTATTGGAGCCTTCTTTGTATTGTAAGTGTGATTTTATATGTACGACGTAGACCATCGTGGGCCTTTTACAAGTGTAGATGGTTTTAATGTGTAACAAATATGTATGTTGTTTTGACAGTTAGTGGTTGTATATTTACTGGTCCTTATAACATTTCCTTGATCTATGATTGCAAATGCCTTAGCAGACCAGGTGCTCAGGAGCAGCAGCAGCAGCAGCAGGCCATTACTTTCACATCCTGCACGTGAGCTCCCAAAGGCACCTGGTGGGCCACTGCGAGGAGCAGAGTGCTGGACTAGATGGACTCTGGTCTGATCCAGCAGATTAGTTCTTATGTTCTTATGACCTTCCAGGTACTTCATTCTGGTTTTGCAGGCTTAAGTTTGTTCCCCTCTTTTGTTTAAGTTAAATTACCCTCTTCGAATTACAGTTGTTAATGAGTTTATCCGTCTTGGCATTGCAAGGTTCTGGCTCATTCCGCACATGCAGAATAATGCACTTTCAAACTGCTTTCAATGCTCTTTGAAGCTGTGTGGAATGGCAAAATCCACTTGCAAAGAGTTGTGAAAGTGGTTTGAAAACGCATTATTTTGCCTGTGCGGAAGGGGCCTCTGAAATGTTCTTTTTGTTTCTGTGCTTCCACACATCTTGCAATGGCCACAAGCAAACAATAACAACACCTTTCGGTGCTCCTTTTCCCTTTCCGCTTATATACTCTGTCACTTCTGGTCATAAGATGTTCACTAATCCATCCTGGAGATTTTCTACCCTTTTTGCTGTAAAGAAGGAAAGATTTTGGCACTCTGGGGTGTTAGACCAAAGGTGCCAATATTTTGTTTTAATTGCCTGAACTTGTTTGTAAGTGGCATTGTATGCAAGGGAATTGTTATTCTATTGGTACTTTGTTCTTCAGAGTAAGCAGAGTTGTTCTTTGTGTGTTTTTGGCCATGGACCATGCTTATTTTAATATTCTAGAAGAATATCTCCTTTCTGCAAGTTGGTTCATCAGTATCTCAGCCTGTCTATAAAAGTCAACATCTACAGTGCAATTCCTCTTTAGTCTTAACAGTTGAGAATATGGCAAGTTTCTTTTTAAATGATATGGATGGAAACTATCTCATATTAAATAGGAATTAGTATCTGTGGGCTTTTTGCAAGGTAGCAGCAATTCTTCTAATTTCCACATCCAGAAAATGTACTTTAACAAAAGCCATTTAAAATTTGATGGTGTTATGTATGGTATTGATGAACTGGCCAAAATTAATGAGAAATTACTTAGTTCCCTCCCAAATCATAAAGATATCTTCCAGGAATCTTTTTAAAAGGTAATATATTTTCTATACGTGTTATTATCTTGGAAAATGTAATTATTCTCCAATCTGTCCACGAACAGGTTGGCCAATTCAGGTACAAATTTGCCACCCATAGTTATGCCTGAAATTCCATATACATTTTTTCTTGGAATTGGAAAAATAATTGTTCTTTAGGCATACTTCAGTAATATGGCAAATCAAGGATGTTGGGAAATTGGGGTGTTAATCTCTTTTCTCTAATACCTCCCAAAGTATCTCCAGGATCTTATCTTATGGAATATTAGTGTGTAGTGATGCTATGTCTAAAGCGTCAAAAAAAGGTCCTCTGCATGTAATTTAATGTTATCTATATGATTTGAAAAATCCGTAGTGTCCTGTAGATAGCAGTCAGTGTTCTGGCCCAAGGACTTTAGGAAAGTTCCAAGCATTGGACCAAAGATGGTGTAGTGGTTAAGAGCAGGTGGATTCTAATCTGGAGAACCGGGTTTGATTCCCCACTCCTCCACCTGAGTGCCAGACTCTTATCTAGTGAACCAGGTGTGTTTCTCCACTCCCCCACATGAAGACTGCCGGGTGACCTTGGGCTAGTCACAGTTCTCTATTTCAGCCCCACCTACCTCACAAGGGTATCTGTTGTGGGGAGAAGAAGGGAAAGGAGTTTATAAGCCCCTTTGAGTCTCCTTACAGGAGAGAGAGTAGTATAAATCCAAACTCCTCCTCCTCCTCCTCCTTCTTCTTCTAAAATAGACCCACATCCCAAAAGCATGGGTCTTCCTGGCATGAACAGATGTGGAAAAGCAGCAGCTTTGAAGTTTGGAAACAGAGAGAAACAAGCACAGCTGAGAGCAGACTGAAAGAAAAACTCTGTTGAATTCTAAGATCTCTCTCTCTCTCTCTCTCTCTCTCTCTCTCTCTCCCCACCCCCCGGGGAAGCTGTCGTCCAGCCAGGAGTGACCCTTCCCCCCCTCTATTCCAACTGCATATTTGCAAATGAAATTATTAATATTTCAAATAATATCTGGGTTTGATTCCCTGCTCCTCCACATGAGTGGTGGACTCTAATCTGAAGAACCAAATTAGTTATTGAAGAGATAGAAAAAGTGCAGAGAAGGGCAACAAGGATGATTGAGGGACTGGAGCACCTTCCTTATGAGGAGAGGCTGCAGCGTTTGGGACTCTTTAGTTTGGAGAGGAGACGTCTGAGGGGGGATATGATTGAAGTCTATAAAATTATGCATGGGGTAGAAAATGTTGACAGAGGGAAATTTTTCTCTCGTTTTCACAATACTAGAACCAGGGGGCATACATTGAAAATGCTGGGGGGAAGAATTAGGACTAATAAAAGGAAACACTACTTCACACAACGTGTGATTGGTGTTTGGAATATGCTGCCACAGGAGGTGGTGATGGCCACTAACCTAGATAGCTTTAAAAGGGGCTTGGACAGATTTATGGAGGAGAAGTCGATCTATGGCTACCAATCTTGATCCTCCTTGATCTGAGATTGCAAATGCCTTAGCAGACCAGGTGCTCAGGAGCAGCAGCAGAAGGCCATTGCTTTCACCTCCTGCATGTGAGCTCCCAAAGGCACCTGGTGGGCCACTGCGAGGAGCAGAGTGCTGGACTAGGTGGTCTGATCCAGCAGGCTAGTTCTTGTGTTCTTATTTCCCGCTCCTCCACATACAGCCTGCTGGGTGATCTTGGGCCAGTCACAGTTCTCCCAGAACTCTCTCAGCCTCACCCACCTCTGTTGTGAGTGGGAAAGGAAGGTGATTGTAAGCCACTTTGAGACTCCTTTTGGCAGAGAAAAGTAGGGTATAAAAACCAACTCTTCTTTTCCTCCTAGTCCTCATCCCAAGGAAAACAAATTTGGAAAGCACTGGTCCCTGGGGCGGGGCTGTGGCCCAGTGGTAAAGCATCACCTTGGCATGCATGAGGTCCTAGTCTCTGTTGCTGACATTTCCAGCTAAAAAGAATACATATAGATGATGTGAAAAAGCCTTCTCTGTGAGACTCTAGAGAGCAGCTGCCCTTTTGAGTGGACATTGCTGACCTTGAGAAACCATGGGTCCGGTTCAGTATAAGACAGCTTTGTGTTTGTGTGTGTGAGAGAGTGCGAGATGCAAGGCTTGAGGAAGTGGAGCACAGCATATTTTTCTTTACTCTCCTGATTGTTTAAAGCTGCTGTCTTCTTAACACACACAATTCCCCCGATGAAAGACCATCTGTAGCCTGAAAAAAAAAACGTTGTGCTTTTTGAGCTGTTTTGTCTGTGTGTTTTTTTGTTTGTTTTTTCCCCACACATAAATCTGTTTTTGCACTCTTTCGCAGCCTGCTCTTGTGTTGTGTTTGTTTTGGGATCTTCCCTCTTGTTAGGTTCTACTTAGTCTTCGGGAGGGTCTGCAGCCCACCAATGACACACTTTGAGAAAATTAATTTCTTTTCTCACTGGTGTGTGTGGGAGGATAGGAGCGCCCCAACCCCTGGGATGGAATGCTCTACGTAGATGCACTCAAGATTCCATTCAGCATTATTTGATATATGGTGAAATATAGTCATTTAATTTAGCAGCAGGTTCTAAGAAGATTGCCCGTGCTAGCAATTTTTTTTCCCGAAACAACAATGGTAACAGGATACTGTAAATTATTGTGCACTCAGCTGTCTCACGTGGCACCACCGTCATTTTTCAATATTTAATTAAAAGTAAAACTACGACAACTTAAAATTCAAGGCCCGTCAAGGAAATTAATTGGTTGCAGAGCCCAGCTGTTGAAGATGTTTGGGTGTAAGCTTCATGATCTCATCAGGCTATCTTGTAGGAACTAATTCTGAATAACCGATAGTTTGAATGTTGTTATCAAGCCGGAAACACAGGTGCCTTTGATTGTCTTTCCTAGATCGGAAGCATATTTTTGTAAATTATAGTCAAATCTACTATCCCTGCTTAATTCCAGACAGGATTTGCCGCCCCCACGAAACAAAGAGTCTTGTTGCACCTGGATGACAGCCAGTTAAGTGTGGTCCAAGATGCTGTGAAAACATCAGATGCATGGTGGTTTCTTAAGTTCCATTGTCCAAGATGGGATTAAGGGGGGAAAGGAATTGTAGTTTTAGGGCATGGCTACTTTCATATATAGGAGTGATTTTGTGATCCAACCTTTTCCGACTTTAAATCAACTACTGACCATCAATTTGTCCCTTGCAGGTTCTCATTTAGTGATGGTTCTCATCTAGTGATGAATTGGAATTGGTCGCCACTTGAGATCTGTATTATTAATGAGATTTATACATTTTATTGGTTTATAATTGTTGTACTCTTCCCCAGACAGACAGACAAAGTGTGTGTGTTTGTAACCAACAAGGCAGTGCTGGGATCCAAAAATTTTAGTAACAGGTTCCCATGGTGGTGGGATTCAAACAGTGGCGTAGTGCCAATGGGGCGGGGCGGGGCACGACAGGAGCGTGGCCGGGCATTCCGGGATGGGGCATTAATAATTTCACTGTTACTGTAAAAAACTCTTACTGTGAAAAAAAAGTTCCTAATTTCCAGCTGGCATCTTTCTGTCCATAATTTAAACTCATTATAGCAAGTCCTATCGTCTACTGCCAACAGAAACAACTACTTCTCCTCTAATTGACTGCCTGTCAAATACTTAATACTTTCAAATACTTAATTTTGTTTCTAGAAATCAAAAGAAGGATACTTTCCTTAAACAAGGAACTTTACCATATTTCTAAAACATGTTTTTAAAACAGCCCAACAGGGAGAATTATCTCGTTTTCTACCTTCGCTAACCAGCCACATAGGAAACAACAGGACTTTATGATTTTTGGACCTAATGGAATTTCTAACGGAAAAGCAGACCCAATTAGTAACCCCCCTCTCGGCACACACAAATAATTAGTAACCTACTCTCGGGAACTGGTGAGAACCTGCTGGATCCCACCTCTGCAACAAGGCCAAAAAAAAAAAAGTTAAACGCAAGGGACAACAGCTCTGTGACATTTTGATGCATACAAAAAAGAAAAACACGGTATCTTATGTAATGCAGCAGTTATTGTGGTAAAATTGTTTTACTTGCAGGGCTATTCTAACTTAATGAACTGGGAAAGCAACCCAGAGTTGACGAATTCTGAATTGAATATAATATTTTTGTTGAAAATTCGAGCGCAGCCATTTCAGACTGGAGCTTACCTTTTTGCTGAAGCATGGGACTGTGGACAAACACATGGAATGGGAACTGTGTTCCACGGATCCAAATCGCTCTCTCAGTCGTCACACAGTAGTTGCAGAGGAAAGCATTTTTAAAGGATTTTTAAAATTCTCGGGATGACAGTACAAGCGATCAGATGTTCCCGTCTTCTTCCTGCACCACTTCTTCAAGAAAAAACATCTTGGATTAATTTTGGATCAGATGGAGTTTTGACAGTACGTAAACATAGATCTGGGGACAGCTGGAGGCTGCATCGTCTAACAGCCTTGCTGAGTCTCAGATGGGCCAGTCACTACCTGGATGGGAGATCTGCTGAGATAGGTGACTGCATCTAAGCTGCCTTGAGGATATGATGGAAAAAAGATCGGAAGCAAAGACACAGGAGGTGGTAGTCAGATGCAGGTGTGCACCTGGACCAATTGTGGCTGCACCACATCACCTGCTCACTGTAAAAAGTCATTGTTTACCTCAAGTCTGGCTGCTCAACTGAGATGACATCATTGTTTACATTTGCCATATTGCTCTCAAAAGCCCCTCCGTTCATCAGAGGGGAACCTTTTGATGATCCTGTGAGACATCTGGATGGCTTCCACAAGAGCCAGGGCTGTAAAAGTCTGGTGGAATACCAGCTACCCTGTGGGAGCTATCGCAGTTCTGCAGGGCCTTTAAGACTTGGCTGTTCCACCAGGCATAATGTCAAACTCCCAGTTCAAGCAATAAATCACAGGAATAGTTCAAGAAATTTATTCATGACATGAGAGTAACAGTGCAAAAGAGATGGCGCCAAAACTCTTGATAATATGTTGAAGGGTCCCCAGCCCACTTGTGAAACAAAGTTCCAGATAGACTCCAGGCTGGAAGTTCTGCTTAACCACGAAACTACAAGGAGGGCAAGCAGATAAGCAGCTGCAGAAGCAAAAGAAAACGCGCAACCCTTTCCCAGAGACTACACCCTGCCCCCCTTCAATAGCATCCTGACACTTTTCCATCTAGCCAGCCCGACTGAATGATGTATAACCATCTTCTTTCGGCCTCCGGGGATGGAGGGTGGGGGGCGGGGAGTGGGAGAAATGGTGACAGGAATCTATATTATCTATAACCAATGGTTGTTATTTATTAGGTGTTGGTATGTTACTGTTTTAATATTTGTATTGCTATTTTAATTGGTTTTATTGATTGTATTTTTTTTATGTTGTGACCCGCCCTGGGCCCTGTGGGGATAGAGTGGGATAGAAATTTGATAAATAAATAATTTACATTTAGATGGTGTCATGGCGGGGGGAGCTCTATTAAACTGTACTGTTATATTGGGAAAGTGATTTGGTTAAAGATTCAAGATGGCGCTGAGGGAGTCGCTCTGATAACTCCACAAGTAAAGGCTGTTTTAATTCTATGCAGTTATTTCTCTGCCCGGTCGGGCATGTGGATTTTGCTTTGCTCACTATTATATTGACAGTAGTGTTAGGAAGTAAAGGACTGTGTGCTGTTTCAACCTCAGACTTGAGAGGGGAACTCTGATAGAGCATTAGAGAGACAGATGGGTCAAGACATGATACCCTACGCAGTGGCGTAGGAAGTTAATAGCTCGTGTATCTAATCTGGAGGAATCGGGTTTGATTCCCAGCTCTGTCGCCTGAGCTGTGGAGGCTTATCTGGGGGAATTCAGATTAGCCTGTGCACTCCCACACACGCCAGCTGGGTGACCTTGGGCGAGTCACAGCTTCTGGGAGCTCTCTCAGCCCCACCTATCTCACAGGGTGTTTGTTGTGAGGGGGGAAGGGCAAGGAGATTGTAAGCCCCTTTGAGTCTCCTGCAGGAGAGAAAGGGGGGATATAAATCCAAACTCTTCTTCTTCTTTCTTCTATTGCTCTGACCCATCCCATTGATGTTTAGATTGCTACTCTCAGAAAGAAGTCTCTTTCCTTCCGCTTTCCCGCCTTCTCCATCTTGGCACCATGAGAGCAGGATACGGATCCTGCATCTTCATCCATCCAAGTTAATTAGACTAGATTAAGAACCTAGCTCGACCCTGTCCTATTTAGAATGGAGTTCTTAACAATAAAGGAAGCATATTAGTTAGCAAAAGATAAAAGAGGCTCCCTGTGTATCTTGGTTTACTGCACCACACACTCAGATGATGCTTTGCTGGGTGTATGTGCCTTTGTGCATTGTGTTACTTTAAGGGATATGAAAATACTAACAAGCGTAAGACTATTGCCCTATCGCTAACATCAGTAAGCGTGACTCCTTATAACGCTTGATCACATTTGTTGTGAAACAACGGCTAACTACAGGCTGGGTGATCTCTCGGGGATCCTGCCAGCTGTTCACCTCTCTTGCAGCCCACCTGGAAAGATGTTGTGGCCTGTGAAAGTCACTGGAGCAAAAACGAGTCCGAGGCTTGCCATCCAGACTGCCAAACAGCTTCCTTGTGCGCATCTGGTCCTCTGCTAGATAATGCCATCCCTGGGCAGAACGTCTCCTTCCATGTACCTTCTGCTAAATTTAATGATTTATTTAGCAGCTTTTTGCTCACAAGCTGATGCCAGAACTGTAATAGAATTCTGCATCAGGCTGTGTCTGTGTGTGTGTCACCAGATGTTCACAATTTTTGCTCCCTTCCTGCAGCAGGGATTTTATGTAAATGAGCGGAAGGAGAATTACCATAATAGGTTCCATGTTTTTTCCTACAAGGGAACGACGAACCAGTGCCTGGGTTGTTGTGTTCAGGTCCCAAGAGAATGATGCTGGAAAGTGATCTCAAGTCACAGCCGACTTAGGGTGATTTCCCACTGGCGATTAATCCTGGGATAGTCACCCAAAATATCCTCGAGATCTCCTCACAGCCGAACCATGGAACACAGATCAGTCCCATTTCTGGCGCTCTCCCCCCCCCACCCCCCAATCTTATCATGGGATTTTCTTGGACCTGCTTGTATATGCACCTTTTTGAAAAAAACACTCCAATGGGAGCTAATAGGAGATGGGGGCTACACATTTGAGGGTCCATAACTTTGGTCCCCAACCCATGAACCAAACTTCACCAGGTATCATCAGGAGAGTCTCCTAAAGATAATCTGGAATTTTTGGTGCTTCTAGCTTAACAATTGCACTCCTAACAGCAGGCACCCCGCAAGGGGCAGGCCTAGACGTCTTCACTAGAAACATGCTCCAGTGAGGATGCTGGAACCTGGATGAAAAGGTGCTGATTCTTTTGAAATTTGGTTATATCTAGATTAATTTTTCAGTGGGAATTCGGCCTTATGGTGACCCCTATAGGGTTTTCAAGGCAAGAGACAAACAGAGGTGGTTTGCCATTGCCTGCCTCTGTGTAGCAGCCCTGGATTTCCTTGGTGGTATCTCATCCAAGTACTAACCAAGGCTGAACCTGCTTAGCTTCTGAGATCTAATGAGGTTGGGATAGCCTGGATCAGTGGTTCTCAACCTTCCTAATGCTGCGACCCTTTAGTACAGTTCCTCATGTTGTGGTGACCCCCAACCCTAACATTTATCCATTTTACAGATGGAGAACACTGATGCAGAGAGTCTTAAGCGACCCCTGTGAAAGGGTCGTTTGACCCCCAATGGGGTCCCGACCCCCAGGTTGAGAACCACTGGCCTGGATCATCCAGATCAGGGCACATGAAGAAAAGGTTTCCTTTGTTGTCATTGTTAATGTTATTATTTTGCTTGGCCATATAAAAATAATGTTATTATTTTGCTTGGTCACATAGACATTTTAGCTCCAAACATTTTATTTTAATCCCAAATGGTTTTATTTGGAAATGATAAACTAGCAATCTTTCCCCCCCTCCACCCCCCAAAAATGTTTTCAAAATATTTCCTGCTTGCTGTGTGGAGACCAGGAAACATTTCTGCCACTTCGCCGTGCTGTCTGCCATTTGCCAAAAAAAATTTGTATGAGGTATCTTTGAATCTACGTGAACACGATATGAGAAACAGAAAGGCTTTGAATATAGAGACTCCGTCGTTTCAAAGATACAATGGCAGGTTTTTCACCATTGACTCTTCATTTTTCCATACTATGTGGACAAAAAAGGCCAAAACAGTTCATTTCAAAACATTTGCTCAACGTTTTAAACGTTCTGTGCAGAAAAAGCCACACACTCTCAGCCTGATTTACCTCAAAGGGATATTGTGAGAATGACATAGAGAAGTGGAGAACGTTTTAGGTCCCCACAGGAGAGAGAAATCGGGTATAAATGAACCTGAAGACTCTCTGCACACAACACAGTTGCTCCCCCACTGAGCCACAGCCCGTCCTGGGTGCTTCATTATGTTTATATGTTTAATATAATAATAATTGTTGTTATTATTATTTTCAAGCTCTGGAGCACACACAAAGCCTGTCCTCACCCACACAAACCTAGTAGCAGCAAGAAGCATTTGGAAGATACTGTGTAGACCTTCTGCCATAAGAGAACCCCCCTTTGCCTAATCTAAGGGGTTTAGGTATTGGCTGCAATTTTGCAGGAGTAAGTGGGAACATTTTGTACGTTACAAAGAAAACTCTATTATTTATATCTTCTAAGGGCTAAAACAAGGCGGGGGAGCACACTGATAGCCTCTTACTCAAAGAGCTGCATAATCCTGGAATCAGAGCTACTTATATTTTAATTCGTGGCCATCTGACCTCTCAGTTTGTTTTCACTGGTTCGGTATGTGGCAGAGAGTTTGCTTTTGAATTACAATAAAATTCAGTGAAGATAAAGCCTCATTTTTATGGCAGTGGGGTGTGTGTGTTTGTGTGTGTGTGTGTGCGAGAATCCCAAGTCAAAAAGAGCTAAAAATGCAAAATTATCAAAATGGGATAATTTATGTGCATAAAACGTTTGCTTTTCCTACACAGAGACTCAGAGACATTTGCACTGATTTTGTGGGGCTGAGGAACTGGATGGGAATCTTTGCTCCATTGTGATGGGCAAATAAACAGTAATTGCTTAAATTCGTTTTTCTGCTTCCGTCAAGCGACCGGACAAAAATCCCCAAAGTGTCTTGCATGTTCAGGCTGATTAATAATAAACAAAAATATGTCACATTAGCAAAAATATATAAACCCCAGCTGCATACTTTACACAGAAAGCCAAAGATGTTGTCAGCATATTAGTAATCATATTTTACAGCTTAAACAACTAAAGTGAAGGTGAGGGGAGAAAGACCTTGCCCTCTGGGAAGATGAGGGACTGGAAGGTAATTCGTGAGAGGAGACAAGGAGACCTTCCCAAGCATTTTAGCGTAAGCTATTTAAATACACATTGTGGAATGCTTCAAAAATCCATTTTCTGCAAACGACTTCCTGTATGGTGAGTGTCCCAGACTTTCATGAGCCAGTGCCTGGGTACTTACCAGGACACAGAGGACTCTGAGGGAGAACCTGGCAACACAGTGTAGCCAGAGCTGGCTGCTCCTGAGGAAGACCAGGCAGCAGAACCAACTCCCAGCCCTTCCTTGCCTGAAGATGTGCAGGTGGAGGAACCTGCAGATCGTCCTAGGGAACCCAGTAACAAGCCAGCTATGCCCAGAAGGCTGAAACAGAGGCAGCTGCTGCAGAAGCAGTGCTCATCTGTCAGCAAGACATGGGAAAATAGAAGTATCTGCATCTGATGAGGATTAACTCCTTGCAGAATCCCAACCCCTGGGGCAAGGCTCTCTATATAAACCTTGTGGTGAGCCTTGCTTCTACCTGGGCGCAACAAGTGTTTCCTGTTGCTGTCTTGTGCCTGGTCCACTGCTGATCTCCAGCCTGTCACCCAGAGGTAGGATCCAGCCAGTTCTCACCACTTCTTTAGAAGTGGTTACTAATTTTTTCTGGGTGCAGAGAAGGGGTTACTAAAGCAACCTCCCTGCCCAATAGGGACTGGAGGTGCGTGTGTTCGGCGGCACCACTGTTTGAATCCCACCACAATCAGAACCTGTTATTAAAATTTTTGGATCCCACCACTGCTGTCACCTGATCTCCTGTGCCGTAACCTGTGGAACTTGTTGGAATAAGCGACTTCTGCATGCCTGGACACTGGGGGGTGCTGTATATCACTCTAACTGTGATGTTGCCTCTCTTGTTTGCCCTCCTTGTCTGGGCCAGGAGACCGCCCACTAACTTCCTTTCTTCCCCATGCTAGCCTCACTTCTGCTCTAGCCTTTGAACCGAGTGCATGGTCAATGGCAGCCTGCTCAGTGGGGCCTTTGCCACTGCAGCATCCTCTCACCTCCCACACTAACGTGATGGCTGCGTTAGTTGTGCCCAACTTGTCATAGGAGAGAAGTAATCTCTTTAGATAGGAGTTCTTTCTTTATCTACCTTTTCTTGGAACAAAGTTGTGAACTGAAGATGATTTCGGAATTAAAATGTAAGTTTTTACCTTTTTACATTTATGTCTCTGGAGAGACTTTCTATAAACTGCATTCACACACACACCTGCTGGGCACATCCATTGACTCTAAACGAGAAATCTAACATGGTAGCAGAGATTGATGGTTATTGGTTACTTTGGAGCCCAGATGCTTTAAAAAGAGTTGTTTCTAAAAGTTGGAGCAGATTTTTTTTCCTTGCATGGCTTAGCAGCCATTGCCTTGTAGTTTTCTTGTGTTTTCTTGCTCTACCCTGGCTCCTAACAGGCCAGTTGAAGTAACAAAAAGGTTGCATAGCCCTGAAGGCTTGCCACTTCCCTCTTTCTTGTGTGTGTGACTCATTGAGATTGCAGAGAAAGCCTTTGTGCATTCAAAATGGCTCCAGCGTACAAAGGCAATTTCTTGAGAAGCCTGAATTCTTACAAAGCCTGAATTTTTAACCTTCCATGAGCTCTACAGGATTCAATCCCAAGTAAAGGAAGAGGGCATAGGTTTTTTGTTTTAACTACACCAAAACCAAAACAGTGGGAATGAGAGGAGACTCAGATGGCAAAGAGCAGAGATGAAAAGGCCATGAAGATGTAATTGTTAGTACTCTCACCAAACTCACAACTAGTGGTGTGGTATGTTAAAGGATCAAGATTCTGCCAAAGACATGCTAGAAGCATTAAAAGGGTCTTTGGAGTAGCAAGACAGAAATAGCAAAGCGTGAGTTTATTCAAAACTAACTATTTTCAATCAAATTTACAAGAAAATGGAGATGCTGAGTTGCCATATAAGAGAAATTGCTGAATCTGATTGATAAGTTAGCAACCACTGTGGCACAGTTCTGGAGGAAGAACTGAAAATTGGACTGCTTTTAAGCTCATTGCCTGAGAGAGAAATATTCAGCTTTTTTTGTCTCTACTGTAAATGGTTAAAAGACTGCACATTTGGAGGGAAATTCTAGGACCTAACTAGGTCCTGAATTTACTCATGCAAGCAGCAAGAGTATCTCTCTGAGAGCAGAGAGGGAAGAATGGCTCAAGTTACATTGCCGCTCCAAGAAGCCCAAGAGGCAAGTGGGGCGGGAACCTAAATCATTATCGGATACAGAAGAATCCAATCCCACAGGGGAAAGGGAGGAGCCCACCCATCTGTTTCTAAGTGTAATAATAGCCACTGGTCACACCTCCAGAGGGAGTGTCGGCCTTAATAAGAACGCTGAGACTGGCAGCAAGACATCTCACACGGCTGATTCACACAGACAAAGGGTGATTTTACTCCTAAAAATCCATTCAACTTCCTTTTTGCACAAACCTACATGATACAAACTAATGAAAAATATAAGCCTTTGGATTATTGTCATAAGCGGTGCTTCTAGGCTAACATGGCTTCCAGATGTTGCTTTGTTCAATTGAATTCCAGACTTAAGAGATGCTGGATGCAATGTGTATTTAGTAAGTTGGAAAACAGATTCCAGTGAATGGAAAGCGGGCAAAAGATTACTTTACATTTGCCGACTGGATGATAATGGAACTGAGGATTGTGGCTGAAAATGTCCACTGTACATTTTGCAGACCTTGCTGGCTAATCTGATCCAGCTTCCCTACACTATCAGAAAAAGGATTTGCTGGTTCACTTTGAGAATAATGTGTGCACTATCTCGTAGCGATGGTGAGCTATATTCCACAGGTGGTAAATTCTAAGAAATGGAAGTGCTTTGAACTGGACTGTGAGGGAACCACACAAGCACACCTGCACAGCCAAGGCAACTTCTACTCAGCAGTCTTTGGAGCTCTGGCATAGGAGGCTTGCTCCAACCCCTGCATTGATAAAAGGAGGTCATCCCATGAAGCTGAAAAGCAAGGACTTGGTAACAGAGTATTTCTATAAAGGCAGACATCGTCCCAATGATAACCAATTGTGTGATTGTTGTTTAAGAGGAAAGGGAACTAGGCCTTCATTCCCAAAGCAAAGCCCAAAGATGCTCACTTAAGCAGCTACTCTTGACTTAATTCACTCCTGATCTATGTGGACCAATCAAACCAGCATCAACTGGTAATAACAACCTCATCTGTTGTCTTTCATTGATGACTACCGAGATACACTGTATGTGTTATTTTGCTAAAAGAAAAGTCTCAGACTGAGCGGAAACTAAGAGACTATGTTGCTATGGTATCTAACTAAAGTTTTAATAGGAAACCTAAGTGTATCCAATCAGGACAGAGGGGGAGAATACAATTCCCTATATCTATAAAACAATTTCTTAGAGGGAACATGGGATCCAACACAGACTTACTGCTTAGCCCATTCGCCAGAACAAAATGGAATTCGCAGAAAGAAGAAATGGATTATATAATGGACATGATTCGGTGCATGCTCATTGATTCAGGCACTTCCCGCAAGTAGCATCTGGGGAAGAGGGGCAGCAATGACTGCAGTTTACCTAACAAAATAGATTGCCAACCAAAGCCACAGAAGCAACTCCATATGAGTTATAGCATGGCAGGAAACCAAATGTAGAACACATCAGAGTCTTTGGATGTAAAGCTTATGCTCACATACCAAAAAGAAAAGAGATCCAAGCTAGACCCTACCTACGCGAAAGCAGGTATATTATTTTGGGCTATTCTCCAGGAAAGTAAAAGGATACAGGATTTTTTGATCCAGAAACTAAATCCAAATTACTATATGCAGAGTTGTGCAGTTTGATCGTAAGACCCAGAGATGGCAAGCCTGCTGTGATGGATGACCATTCAGAGGGAGATGGCGATAGCGACCAGCTGATCCTACATCGCTTAGAGTCCCAGGATGACATCACCATGCAGATGCCAACGCAAATGCTCAACCTGAAGTTAGGGAGCAGCGATTACGGAAATCCCAGACCTGACATGGTGAGGCAGAGGAGTCACAGACTACTGCGGAGGCAGGTGAAGCCAGACCTTTGGCCCCTCAGGCGCTCATCGCTGACCTAACAAAGGGAGTTCCAGCAGCTGAGAAACTTACCTACCTCAAGGCGGGCTACTGTCATTTGCATGAACCAGCTTCATGGGCTGAGAAGTTACCAGCGAATGCGCCTCGCAACCAGAAGCAAAGAAGCGGAAAGAGGCAGCACAAGTCAAGAAATGCGGCTGCACTACATAAGAACCAAACGTGGACTCTCACTGAACCAATACCTAAGGGTAAGAACGTTATCGGCTGTAAATGGGTTTTTAAAGCTAAAACAAGATGCGGAAGGTCAGATTGAGAGATATAAAGGCCACACTTGTTGCTAAAGGATTCTCTCAGATCTATGGAACAGATTATGATCAACGATCTCTTTGCAACCTGTTGTAAAAAAAATATGCTCCTACAATTAGAATGCTCTTAAGCATTTGCTGCATCTAGAAACATGAAAACTGAGCATTTTGGGCGTTAAAACCGCATTTTTGCATGGTGTATTTAAATTGAACAGGAGCTTTATATGAAACAACCACCAGGGTTCATAGATGAAAAGAATAAACATTTAGTCTGTAAACTTCAGAAAGGACTTTATGGATTGAAACAAGCAGCTAAAGCTTGGTCAGATAAGCTAGCCAAGATGCTACTAAGTCAGGACTTCAAACAAGGCAATGCAGCCCCCTGTCTTTATAGCAGGCACAGAAGTGGGAGATGGACACTTATCCTGACCTATGTTGATGTCCTGATTATTTGCCATGAAAATAAACCTGACTGTGCTGAGATTATATCCCGGTCAACTCAACAAGGAAGTAGAAGTCAAGCACCTGGGAGATGCCAGCTTCTACTTGGGGATCCAAATCAGTGAATCTGAACCAGATGGAAGCTATCTTCTTAGCCAGAAACAGAAAATATTGGAACTGCTACAGAGTCTGAACCTGGAAGGTGTCAATCCAATGCCTACCCCAATGGAGCGCTCCGGATTTCTACAGACAAGTACTACCTGATGACTTGCTACCTGACAAACAATGATTACAGGACTGCAATAGGCAAGCTTTTGTACTTAGCAATGACAAATCCAGACCTGACATTGCTACAGCTGTGAGTATATTGTCCAGAAGGGTTAAGCGCACCCACCACAAGAGACTCGACTGCTGTTAAACGAAAGTGGTGAGGCAATCACTTAAAAGGCAATACTTTAGACTTTAAACTGAAACTGCCAGCAACTAAAGATCCCACACTATTGGGATATGCTGATGCAGATTGGGCTGGAGAAAAGAACAGATCTAAGATCTACCAGTGGTTATGTGTTTTTCATATGGAGGAAGTGCTGTAAGTTGGGCTGAGCCGTAAACAAAAGTAGTTCAGTTGCTCACTCATCTACTGAATCCAGAATTGGGGTATCAGTTTCTGAGGCATGTAGAGAATTACAATGGCTTTTAATGTTGTTAGAAGATTTTTGGTATTGATGAGACCTTTACCTCCGTACAAACGATGCTAGAAGATAACCAGAGTTGTGCATAGCTCTTTCTCTTTCAGATAAGAACACTGCACGCATTACTAAACACATTGGAATTAAGGATCAATATGTAAGACTCTTTACAGGCAGAAGGAGACTGTGAAACTTCGCTACTGTCCTACTGATATGCATGACAGCAGACATCTTGACCAAACCACTGCCAAGAGACAAGTTCCAAAGCCTGCGTGACAAACTGAACATTGTATGCACCTGGAAAGCATGCAGTGTCGAGAGGGGAGTGTTGGAATATAGCGACTTCTGCATGCCTGCTGGACACTGGGGGGTGTTGTATATCACTCTAACTGTGATGTTGCCTCTCTTGTTTGCCCTCCTTGTCTGGGCCAGGAGACCGCCCACTAACTTCCTTTCTTCCCCATGCTAGCCTCACTTCTGCTCTAGCCTTTGAACCGAGCGCATGGTCAATGGCAGCCTGCTCAGTGGGGCCTTTGCCACTGCAGCATCCTCTCACCTCCACGCACGTGATGGCGCGTTAGTTGTGCCCACTTGTCATAGGGAAAGTAATCTCTTTAGATAGGGTTCTTTCTATCTACCTTTTCTTGGAACAAAGTTGTGAACTGAAGATGATTGAATAAATGTAAGTTTTACCTTTTACATTTATGTCTCTAGAGAACTTTCTATAAACTGCATTCACACACACTGCTGGGCACATCCATGACTCTAAACGAAATCTAACAGAACTGACCCGTGACTATGCCGCTGCCTGCCCTGACCCACTGGACTGACTCTTGTCTGCCGCCTGTTCTGTCCTGCGAGACTGGACCTGACCATGCCCTGCCTGCCTGCAGCACACAGGTTGTACTTCGAGGGGAGTGATTGGCAGATATTAGGAGGCTGCCTGCCTAGTTTCTGTGATCTTGAACTTCTCATAGGCAAGCAAGGTGGAGGCCAGCTTCAGGCTGCTGATTTTGAGGGGGTAGAAAGTTAAGGGGGAACTCACATTTGCTATCATGGTAAGGAAAGAAGGAGGGAAAATAGGGTGGCTTCTGTCTTTTTGTGAGAGGATCAGGCCCAGTCCTGGACCTTTGTGAGGCAGTGTGGAGTGACTTCCCATTGGAAGGATCAGGCTCCTTCCACACAGCAAACGTATAATGGGTTGCAGTCAGGATAAAGGAACACATAATCCCGTTTTCACATTCACATGCATCCTTGCAGGCAGCGTTTGGAGTCCATGGAAACAATCCAGGTTGCTGTTGTGTCTTCAAACGGAGACACATCTATTTTTTGAAATAACTTCCCACCCATGTGTAGATACACAGGCATGCACAAATGAACCCCCACAGCCATGCTGATGTCTCACGATATGACCACCTGTATCTGCATAGTTTTGCAGATGTAAACCATAGTATTTTTTTTAAAAAGAAAACTGAGGCAAATAAAGCATCTCCTGCCCGGCTGTTTGCTTGCAACCAGGGATTTTTTAAAAGATTCACAAACATGATTCTCAAAAAACCCAGTTTGGGGGAAATAACACAGGGCAGACTCGTTTTAGGGGCAGGATCTGTGTGACGTTTCCCCCATAAATAGGTTTTTAGTGTCTTACACATGTGTTTATTGGCCCGTGTGGAAAGGGCCTCAATGTCAAAGCTAACAATACAAAGTACTTCACCCAAAGCGTGAATAATTAATTAATTAATTAGTATCGTGCCTTTCTTGCCAAAGAGGATTCAAGGTAGCTCACATAATTCTCTTCATCTCCATTTTCTCCTCACAGCAACCCCATGAGGTAGCTTTGGCTGAGAGTGGGTGACCGGCTCAAGGTCACCCTGCTAGCATCCATGACCGGAGTGAGGATTTGATCTCCCCAATACTTGCCTGGCACTCTTAACCTCTACATCACACTGGTTTTCATTAACATGTGAAATGTATTGCCTCAAACTGTAGAACTGGTCATGAGTCACCATTGCTTTTAAAAGGTGTTTAAACAAGTTCCTGGGTAGTTATATTGGACTGGGAACCCCGAAGGAGACTTAGCTTCAAATCGTCACTTTATCATGAAGCTCCCTCTCTCTCAGTCTAACCTCCCTCATAGGATTGTAGTGAGGGTAACGCAGAGGAAGGTAAACCCCTACAAGTCGCCCTGAACTCCTTGGATGAAGGATGAGGAAATTAATTTGATTAATCACTTTGCTTGAAATTATTTATCTAAGTTTTTGAAGAAAGGAGCAAGAACAAAATGGAAATAACCGATTGATTTTTTAAAAATCCCAAACTAAACCTTTCTCCACACTGGAGTCAAATGTGTGAAGCGATAGACCTGGTCCACACAGGACAATATATGTAGTGTGTATACACACACACAAATACACACACATACACACACATATACATACACACAGAGAAAATTACCCACCAATTCTCCATCTCAGGGAAAGAGAATAGCTTAAAAAAACTGCACATATTTTCACAAAGATTCCAGTCAGCATCTCTTATTCTTCAAGGCAGTGATACTGCCAAGGGAGGAGCAGAGAGTCTTTTCTCTGGCCTCTCAAAAGCATTTTGCTAACAAGCTGGCTGCTGCTTTATCTTTCTCCCTCATCTCCCTTGTGTGGAATGAAGAATGTGTGCCCTGGGTCTGGTGGCTGGACATGGGGAGAGGCTCATAAGGCTTGGGAGATGAAACGAGCGGCCTACGGGCCAACCCAAATGAACAGGCCTGTCAACCATCATCTCTGCCTCCGGACACATGCTGTGGCTTGCAATGATCCCATGCCTCAGCAAATGGTGATCTGGGCGCAGCTGATTCCAGCTAATAATTAGCAGATGCGCGCCTCCTTCCCTCCAGAGCGGCTGTGGCGTGCGGTCAATGTATCTGTGCCTCCGAGAGATGTTCCATGCTGTATTGCGAGGGGAAGGCAGGAGAAAGATTAGGATAGAGATGAAATGCACAACAGAGAGAGAGAGAGAGGGGGGGGGGGGGCTGAAATGTACCAGACATCAGGGCTGTCAAACAGCATTAGTCCAGAGCTCTTCGCTTACATAGCAGGGTAAGCATCCCAAATATTCATGACAGCTTGAGAACCCCCTAACGTTCCAGTCGCATTAGCATTCTTCCCGGGTGGAGAGCGTGAGATCATCTTTCTCTGCATCCGACCAAATCAGTCCGGAGCCATACCCAAAAGGGAGCAAAAAGATATAACCCGTGGAAAGATTAGGCAGTGATGAATTGAGTGTCTTGTGACTGCTAGGCTAGACACATATCAAGTCCTTCAAGACCCATTGCTGGAATCAGACAAGGTTAGCCAACTTGGCAACGGGTAGCTTTTAATGGTGGAAGAAGAAGAAGAAGAAGAAGAAGAAGAAGAAGAAGAAGAAGAAGAAGAAGAAGAAGAAGAAGAAGAAGAAGAAGAAGAAGAAGAAGAAGAAGAAGAAGAAGAAGAAGAAGAAGAAGAAGAAGAAGAAGAAGAAGAAGAAGAAGAAGAAGAAGAAGAAGAAGAAGAAGAAGAAGAAGAGGAAGAGGAAGAGGAAGAGGAAGAGGAAGAGGAAGAGGAAGAGGAAGAGGAAGAGGAAGAGGAAGAAGAGGAGGAAGAAGAAGAAGAAGAAGAAGAAGAAGAAGAAGAAGAAGAAGAAGAAGAAGAAGAAGAAGAAGAAGAAGAGGAAGAAGAAAGAGAAGAAGAAGAAGAAGAAGAAGAAGAAGAAGGGAGAGAGGAGGAAGGGAAGAGGAAGGGGAGAGGGGAGGACGAGGAAGAGGAAGGAGGGAAGAGGAAGAGGGAAGGGAAGGAGGAAGAGGAAGAGGAAGAGGAGAGGAAGAGGAAGAGGAAGAGGAAGAGGAAGAGGAGGAGGAGGAGGAGGAGGAGGAGGAGGAGGAGTTTGGATTTATATCCCCTCTTTCTCTCCTGTAGGAGACTCAAAGGGGCTTACAATTGCCCTCCCCCCTCCCCCACAACAAACGTGAGGTAGATGTGTCTGAAAAAGCTCCGAAAAGCTGTCACTAGCCCAAGGTCACCCAGCTGGCGTATGTTGGAGTGCACAGGCTAATCTGAATTCCCCAGATAAGCCTCCACAGCTCAAGTGGCAGAGTGGGGAATCAAACCCAGTTCCTCCAGATTAGAACGCACCTGCTCTTAACCACTACGCCACTGCTGCTCCCGTAGCCAAAGACTGTAGCCAAATTGAAAGAAAACAGAGAAGAGAGTGCCGGTATGTGTCGTCTTCTGCTTGCTGTGTGGAGGTCAGGGGATGACTTACTTCTCCTGCCCAATCAAAACAGATCTCACTTTCGGTTTCTCCAACCAGCCATTTTCTGTTGCTTGAAACCTCCATTATGCCTGCTATTTGCTGATGTTTTCCCTGCATGCATCGTGCCTATACTTCTTTTAAGCTCAAAAAGTACATGGTTCAACTCAGCTCTTCCTGCCAAATCCCGCAATATAGAGTTTCCCCATTCTAATTTTTTTTTTTATGAGCAGTCTTCAAAGACATGAACACATGATATGAGAATCAGGAAAAATAGCAAATAGTGGGTGCAACAGAGATTTCAAGCAGCAGAAAATGGTTGGCAGGAGAAAACAAAAGTGAGAGCTGTTTTGATTGGGTGGGAGAAATAAGCTGCTCTCTCCTCAGACACTTCTTTTGTCCTGATTGGACAAAAAATGAGGAGAGGCTTTTTAAAAGACATGCCCAGGACATCTTATTTTGGTGTGTGGAAGGGCCATGGTCTATATTGCATCGGACCCGTTAGGTGGTAAAAGCTTGTACACAATCTTTAGAATTTCAGCTTGTTTTTTTTTTTTAAAAAAAAATGTTTCTAGCCGCATAAGCTAAATATACATCTACTGTTTGGAAGGACAGCAAAATCTTCCAGCGAGTTATTTGAAAATGATGTCTGTCGTCACAGAATGGTGGCACCTGGGGATCGAGGCAGGTTTCCAACCGTTGTGAGTGCCAGAGCTCCTGTCTCTGATGAGTCACCCCCCCCACATCCCACTTACTCCAACCTTATTTGCAGTTCAGGTTTTCATTTGCTTTTTCAATTCAGTCATACAAATGTTTAAACGGGGGAAAACTGAATTTATTAAAAAAGTATTGGAATATACCTCCTTTCCCTTGAGTATATGGTGCCTTTTTAAGTGCACATGTAACCTCTATGTTCAGAATGGGTTGACCCAGAAAGGGGTGGAGACTCAAAGCAGCAGAAGGCTGCAAAAACTGGTGAAGTTGGAGGAAGCAAGACTAGCAGGGTGGGACCTTGATTTATTTCTTTATAAGCTCTTAACACCTTGTTTAAGGTAACTGCAAAGTTGTTGGGAAGTAATGGGAAGGGAGTTGTTTATTTTTGCTGTATTGTAAATGTTAGAATTTATTGTTTCAGTGCTTTCTGTGTATGTATTGATGGGAGTTCTTTTGGGGACCTTCATCATCTTGGATCCCATTCATCAAGCCTCTGAAGTCTTCATAAGCCAACCACCAGCAGGAAGAATTGGACTTGGCATTATCAGTAGATTGTAAATAGATGGACTTGAAATGCAACCTAAAAGGACTGTAAATTGTTAATGTTAAATGTTAATGTTAAAAGTGTTATTTGTTAAGGAAGTAAACCATTTTGTTTTAAATTTTGTTCTTTGCAACTCCTTCCAAGTTCTGCCCCACAGAACCCACAGATAGAGGTTACACACACCTATATCTAAAACAGCCCTCCCCAGAGCTATCCAGAACAACATCAAAAACAACAACAGGGTTTTAAATTTTTTTAATGACTGCAAAATGTAGGCTATATAATTGTGCCTTTCAGAAATAAAGAACAACTGGAGGTCCGATGAGGCCAAGCAGTTAGTGTCATAAATTGTGAAAACTCCACAAGGGTAGCCGCTCTTTGCCCTTTCTTTGTTTTCAGGAAAACATCACTGTGCCCTGTCACCCAGGAGAACACAACACTGTACAAAGCATCCTCACCTGACACTTGTTTACAGCAAGGTACGCCCAATGACGCAAAATGCTGACTGGGCCAAGGGTTACCAATTCGCATGGTTTTATCGCAAGAGTTCAGGGTAGTGCATCTCATGCCGTAATGAGCAGCGGTTCAGTCTTCCTTCATCAAAAGATGCTGGATGGATGTCAACAGGATTCTTAGCTACCTATGATTCCATGTCAACAATCTATGTGAGAAAGTATTTAGATCCCTCGGTGCTTTCCCTTTTAAAAAGTAAGTATACTGCCCGGGTGAAAACGGAGATAATTTTGAAGATGCTCGAGCTATTCATCAACAACATCTATTATGGTCCATCAACCTGACTTATTAAAATACACAGGAATATATGAGTTACAAGTCACAATATCTGTTAAAGAAAGATGAATAGGAAGTAGTAATCATAATAAAAAAACAAATTAATCAAAATGGCAACACATAGATATAAAATTGGTATATAGTAATTAGCTTAATGTTGAAACCATCTGCTCATGCTTATGTCTTATAACTACTGTGAGAAATTTGGACACTGACAGGCCCCTTCCACACATGCAGAATAATGCACTTTCAATCCACTTTCAATCCACTTTGCAGCTGGATTTTACCATGTGGAATAGCAAAATCCACTTGCAAACAATTGTGTAAGTGGATTGAAAGTGCAGTATTCTGTATGTGCGGAAGGGGTCACAGAGTGACCTTGGTGCTTTTGTCCTCTAAGATAGTCCTGACAATAAAGGATTGAAGGTTCATAGTTTTTTAAAACGGCCAGATTCTTATTTCTTATTCCTCTTATACAGTTTGCATGACAGAAGGATATGTTCAATTGTCTCTGGTTTTGTTTTGTTACAGGAGCAGTGCCTTAAATGGTAAAGAACACCTCAGAACCTCACTTTTAGGAATTTGGAGGGAAAAGAATTTTATCTGGCTCTGTGAATACCCAGCAATATTGATGGTTTGTGAAGTTATTTGGATAATTCTCTGAGCGAAAGGGATTATAATTTCTGGTGCCAAACACTGGGCAGCATGAATGAGGAAGATTTTATCCAATATTTGAGCCCAGTTGTTACAATATTGGCACTCCAACCCTGTGTAACGAGACAGCACATTATCCATGAGATTGCTCTTTTATATGAATGAGAAAATGTATACAATTTCCAGTTCGGAAATTTGCAAGCACATTCCCTTAAAAGCCTACATTTCTAATTTCATGTACCAAAGCTCGAAAATAAAAACTATTCCCACAAAATGGTGGATCAAACCAACTGAGAGGTTCATGTGTAGCATGGTCTTCCCTTAGTTACAGAACAATCCAAAGGGAAGAGGGGTAAAAGGGCTTTGGGCAATGGCGTAGCACCTAGGGAATGGGGGTGTGATACACTGGGCACGCACCAGTGTGGGGCGTGGTGGGTGTGGCAGGGCAGGCGGGGGCGTGCCCCTGGAGCAGTTTCCCCTCACTCTGGCTCTGGCTGTGGGGGCAGCATAATCCCAGTGCTGGCCTAAATGTCACTTGTGCCAGTGTAAGGGGCATTCATGATGGCACCAGGGCAGTGTGGAATGTGATGAAGAGCATGTCACAGCCGTGGCAGAGGCCACCTCCAGTGCAGAAGTCATGCTGGCACCAAAGGGGGCATTCAAGGGCTGATGTTGGACAGCTCCCTGAGCCCTTTCAGGCTGGGAGTGCCACCTTTCTCCAGTTCAAAGTTGTGCCAGCAAAAAACTGAAGTGCAGCCCACAGAGCTACATTACTGGACTGTGAAAAAGCCCCCTCATCTTCACAGCCCCGTCTCCCTGGCCACAGCTGGCTCTGGAAGCTGATCCATCATCTGGTCAATGGGGCGACAACAGAAGCCAGCCCCGCCCCCCCCCCCCCCCAAGCAGCCAATAGCAGGTCCCATCCATCCCACTCCATAAACACCCTTCCGGACAAACATAGGTCTCAGTGGATAAGGCACGGGATTTATATAGATCTATTGATGAGCTGCAATACTCTCACAAGCAGCAGGATTTCAATACCTAGGAAGCTCTGCTGCTCTTCCCCTGATGAAGGAACCCTGTCACATGTTAATGCTGGAATGCTCCACGTTGCCCTGGCATAAGCATGCCCCCTGCATCTGGGGATGTGGGCAGGAGCTATCAGTGTCAAGCGTGGGCGGCTGCCCATGAGCTCCTGGCAGACCCTTTCCTTGGCAGCACATTCTGTTCCTGATGATTTTCATCTGATGGGGCAGTACCCTCCCTCAGTGGGTTAAGTATCATAGGGGTTTGGGTGCCTCTGACTGGGGTATTTTTACTCCTCCTTGGGTTTTGGGCTGTCCCTCAATCTTCTGCTCGTCTCTTTTAGGGGTTAAAGGTTGGACGACAGCTGGGGACATATCTGCCTACTCTCGCCCTCTCCTCTCGTGTATCTAATCTGGAGGAACTGGGTTTGATTCCCAGCTCTGTCGCCTGAGCTGTGGAGGCTTATCTGGGGAATTCAGATTAGCCTGTGCACTCCCACACACGCCAGCTGGGTGACCTTGGGCTAGTCACAGCTTCTCAGAGCTCTCTCAGCCACACCTACCTCACAGGGTGTTTGTTGTGAGGGGGGAAGGGCAAGGAGATTGTAAGCCCCTTTGAGTCTCCTTACAGGAGAGAAAGGGGGGATATAAATCCAAACTCCCCTCCCTCCTCCTCCTCCTCCTCCTCCTCCTCCTCCTCCTCCTCCTTGTCCTCTTCTTCTTCTTCTTCTTCTTCTCCTCCTCCTCCTCCTTCTCCTCCTCCTCCTCCTCCTCCTCCTCCTCCACCACCACCACCACCACCACCACCATCTCTGAGCTGGCTTCATGGGCTCTTACCTCCATGGTTCCTCCATTCCCAGAGGGATGGTAGCTTCTTGTCCACCAGGGCCCCCACCCCCTCCATGCTGGCACTGCTATGCAGCTATTCTGGGTCTGCTGAATGGCTTTTTGCTCGGTGTCCCTGGAGCTGTGCCATGATAGGTAGATCTCTCTCCAGAATCGATGTCCCTTTAATGGGCACAGAGTTGGCAGAAACTGGTAGGCAGATCTTTTCCCAGCATGGAGCAACGGTAATATTTGTTTTATATTTATGGCATTATTTATCATGTCTGTATCAAGCCTTTCTTCCAAGAAGCTCAAGGCAGAGCACCAGGGCTTAGTTATTTGTTTGTTTGAAATATTTATAGCACATTCCATCCCCCCTCGCCCCCCCCCCCCATATCCTGTTTAATCTAAGAGGTGGTGGCCCAGGCCAGTGAGCTTCAGGGATGTGCAGGGATTTGAAACCAAGTCTCCTGAAGCCACATATCTGCCATATCACATATGCTTTCCCCCCTCAGCTTGTTATATAGTTGTTAAAAGCACTGCTGCTTACAATCCTGTCCAATCACATTCCCTTTCTCATTTAACTGCTCGGTCATTCCTCTCTTCTTGTCATGTTATTGCCCCTAGAGGGAAAATGCCAAATTCTACAAAAAATAAAAAAAAAATCCATATCAGAAAATTGTCTGCTGAAAATGTTTGCACAGAGTAGCGTGTTACTTGCAGTCCCTGGTACCTGCAGTTAAAGGATCCTGGCTCGGATGCTAAATTGCCATTCTGTTGACTCAACAGTAGTTCCTCTTAAAAAATGTTGGTGTAAAAATATTAAATAGTTAGCAGAGTAAATAAATCACAGACGCTGCTGGTTAGTTTAAATACACTTTATTAAGAAAAATGGAAGGGGAGAGCAACATGGTTGAAAACAATAAAACGGTCCTTCCTAAGCTGAGCCACATGCTGCTTCTACGTGGTGAGAAGGTGTGACTCCAACTGACTGAGAACAAAGAAGTTTTCCTCTCAAGTGCACACACATGCTTAGAAACACATAGTCTATGGCCGTGGTGGCGAACCTATGGCACTCCAGATGTTCATGGACTACAATTCCCATCAACCCGTGGCAGCATGGCCAATTGGCCATGTTGGCAGAGGCTGATGGGAATTGTAGTCCATGAACATCTGGAGTGCCATAGGTTCGCCACCACTGGTCTATGGCAATATGTTGATCGGCTAATGACAATCAGTAGATCACTTTATCAATGCATGTAACTAGTTTCTCGACACCCCATCGGCTATGCTAATCTAGCTAATGTTCACTAACGAACAGCTTCATTCACTTTTTCAAGACCGAAGAGCTGACACTTGGCATTTATCAACATTTCCATTTGTAGGGGAGAGAAAGACAATGTCGTCAATTTTCCGTTCCTGCTGCAGACTTTGTACCCACACTTAGCAGGGGTCTTTCAGGAGACAGATTTCAGGGGAGACAGAAGACCAAAACGGGACAGAGTGGCAGGAAAGCTGTCTTCCTGAAGTGCTCACACTGCCCAATCTGGCAACCCCCTTTTCTTGATCACTCAGAAAGGTCTACTGTTCTTCTCTTGGATGTGAGCATGTGGATGTACAAGGCAAAATTCAGATCTGGAATGAGAAGATGCCATAAGTTGACTGTGGGTGGTGACCAGTAGTTGGTAGCATCTAATAAAATAGTAACTAGCAAGGAAGCAGGGTGCTGAGATAAAAATAGATGGGTTGATGGATGGCATAACAGGTAGCAGATTCACAGTCAAGATGTACAGGACCTATGACAGTGATGGCGAACCTATGGCACGGGTTCCAGAGGTGGCACTTGGAGCCCTCTCTGTGGGCATGCACCCACAGAGTTCGTCATGTGGGGGGTGGAAAATCACCCCCCCACACACACACACATCTAGGCTGGCCTGGACCACTGAGCATGACATGCACGCACCACGGTGAGCAGGGAGGACACAGCTGGCGGGTCTGCTGCCTGTGCTCCGGGTGGCTGCTGTCCAGGGTGGGGGGCACAGAGGAGGCAGAGATGCTAGAGAGGCACAGAGCGGTGTGCACAGGACTTGCTGGAGGCTAGAGCAGGATGGCCCCTGCTCGAGCAGGTGGGGTGGAGGAAGAGGGAGTAACCGTTTTTTTTCTAAACTAAAACCTCAGGTTAAATTGCTGGGTTGGCACTTTGCGATAAATAAGTGGGGTTTGGGTTGCAATCTGGGCACTCGGTCCCAAAAAAGTTCGCCATCACTGACCTATGATGAAAAGTAGACATTGCTCTAACAAAAGGCAACTCCGCCTGTCATGGTAACCCAGCAGTTAAAGAATGAAAGGGGCTAAACTTTGCCTTGATACCTTCTCACTGGGCATCTTCTGATGGTCTTTGGCAGCGAGTGCATGGACTCAGAACGTCCACTTAAACTAGCGATTCCCAAAGTGGGTAGTACCCCTCCCCGGATGGTGGAAACATCAAGGGGGGAGTGAGGAATTTTGGGATGGTAGAGAGGTGGTGCAAAGATTCCTGGGCCAGCTGGCAAGAAAAAGATCTTGTCCTTCCATCGTTGCCATATGGGGATTGGTGAGTTTTAAAGGAACAGAAGACTCTCTTTGATGTGTACCCGGGAGTACGGGGGGGGGGGGCAGCCAAGGCAAAGAACCCCATCACAGCTGCTTTGCAAGGCAACATGTTTTTAAAAGGAAAAGCATCACTCTCCTCACTGTTGTTTTGAATTTGCGGGAGACTTAATACCAACAAAGAGGTGTGTGTTTGTATGTATGGAGGGGGCACTAGGGATCAGATCAGGGAGCAAAGGGGGCAGCAGTCCAAAACGGTTTGGGAACCACTGACCTAAACCGTCTCAGAGCTGCCATCTTCTTCTTCTTATTTATTTGTTTGTTTGTTTGTTTGTTTGTTTATTAGGCTTATATACCGCCCAACTCCCAAAGGGCTCTGGGCGGTGAACAACATAAGATTCAGTACAAAAAACATCAAATCAAATATAATTTAACCACTAAATACATAAGTTAAAAGCAGCAATTCATACATAATACAACAATATAATATAACAATGCCCGCTAAATCCCTCTTAGACCCTCCCAAGAGGGGAGAGAAAAAAGGGTGGGTCCTACAGGTTGTAGTGGACCCCTGTACATAAGATAGGGGGGGGGCAATTTCAGCAGCTGGACACTCCAAAGGCCCAGCGGAACAACTCCGTCTTACAAGCCCTGCGGAACTCGCCAAGGTCTTGAAGGAGACCTGTGGTTTGTTGGCACTTACACAGTTTGGGTCAGGCTCAGAGCTTGTGTGGCTCCTTAAGCTGCCTGTCCCTGATATATTTCAGAAAAAGCTTCCCTTGGCCTCTGCATTCTCAGACTCTTGAGCTCTCCCAGGCAAGGTGGGACCACTACTACACATTTGGCATACCTTACCTTTTTATACGGCCCTTCCTCCGAGGTACTCAAGGGGTGCTGCCATTCACTTTATCTTGTAACAATAACACAAGCGAAGTTAGACTGAGAATGAGTGACTGGTTCAAGGTCAGCCAGGGAACCTTGTAGCCAGCCAGGGTTTTGATCTTCCATGTCTATTTATTGCAGTAGACAACTGGTTTATCCTTTACATTTTGCTGGGTGTTGAAACCATTGGCCAGTGTGAGCTGCAGCTGCTGATTACATCAGATAAGCTTGCAACATTTTTTTTTTGCAAATAATCCGAGCACTTTAAGTGCAAAATGTCAGTTTTCTGCAAAGAAATGGGTGTGTGCATGTCATATAATGCACAGAGTGAACAGTCCTGGAAATTACAGTGTAGCTATAATGACCCCGGAGGTCCTTTCCAGCCACATGATTCTAAACAGAACCATTGATTGATGGTTCTTGCCAGAACACAGCTAAGTCAGAAAACGAACACGTCAGCAGGGCTGACCTCCTTACCAGTATGTAATGCTCACAACAGATTTGCTATCAGTGTAGAAAAATCTCCTGCCATGTACGGTTCTCAACGACTCTTACCCTCAGTGAATCAAAACCCATTTTAACCGGAACACTCCAACACCTCTTCTTGGAGGCTTTCTCGCTGCCAAATTTCCTTTTCTCTCCCACCTAGAGGTATTCCTATTAAAGCGGTTAGAGAAAAAAATAGGTTGCCTACTTTAAAAAAAAAAAAACTGGCTGGCGAACTCTCATTCTCCTGACTGAGGGAGGGGCAGGCAAAATATGGCTGTGGAGTCAGTGACCAATTACCTAGTTCAGTGATGGCGAACCTTTTCGAGACCGAGTGCCCAAATTGCAACCCAAAACCCACTTATTTATCGCAAAGTGCCCACACGGCAATTTAACCTGAATACTGAGGTTTTAGTTTACAAAAAAACGGTTGGCTCCGAGGCGTGCGTTACTCGGGAGTAAGCTTGGTGGTAGTCGGTGGCTTTGCTTTGAAGCAACCGTGCAACTCTTCCAATGGGTGAATCACAACCCTAGGAAGGTTTACTCAGAAGCAAGCCCCATTGCCAGCAACTGAGCTTACTCCCAGGTAAAGGATCGCGCTTTAGTTCTTCCCATGAAAACCAGTGGGGTTTAACAGCGCTTGACAGGGTTACCTACACTGCTTCCCCAAAACTAGGTCTTAGGTTTAATGCTAATAATCGAGTCCAGCAACCCAGACCAGCCTAGATGTGTGTGTGTTGGGGGGGATGGCAACTCTGTTTGCACGTGCCCACAGAGAGGGCTCTAAGTGCCTCCTCTGGCACCTGTGCCACAGGTTCGCCACCACTGGCGTAGTTCAACATTTAGCTGATAGTAACCCCTGTGGATATAATCAGGAAAGTATGGATGTTACAGTTCCATTGGGGTGCAGGTGTGTGTGCAGAATGGTGTGTGTGCAGCTTCCTAAGAATCCCAAGATCCTTTTAAAAAACCATCAACATTTGGTTCCTAACCTTCCCTTTCCATTTTTGCTAGTTCCTTATGCTTCTGGAAGAGGCAAAAGGCAATTTTTGCTGACCTCCCCCTTTCACTCCAGCACTCCATTTCAACCTCCATAGAGGGCACAATTTTGAGACTCAAAGAAGACTACAGAGGAAGAGGGCAGTCAGGAAAGTCACTCACGCAGCCTAGGATCCAAGCCCAAATTCCTAGTCCTTCTGACTGGGAAGCTATGTAAGCAAGATAAATTGCTGATTAAAACATTCAGAAGGTGGGAATGAGTTTTCTGCAGCATCGCCTTTCATATAATAAATTTTACACAGATTTCATAGAATCATAGAGTTGAAAGAGGCCACAAGGGTCATCCAGTCTAGCCTCCAGCCATCCAGGAACACATAATCAAAGTACTCCTGACAGACGGCCATCTAATCTCTGTTTAAAAACATCTGAGACAGTGCATTCTATCATCAAATAGCCATTACTATCAGGATGTTCTTCCTAATGTTTAGGTGGAATCTCTTTTCCCGTAGTTTGAATCCATTATGTCGTGTCCTACTCTCTAGAGCAGCAGAAAACAAGCTTGCTCCCTCACCAACATGACATCCCTTCAAATATTTAAACATGGCTATCATGTCACCTTTTAACCTTCTCTCCTCCAGACTAAACATGTCCAGCTCCCTAAGTCTCTCCTTTTACTATTTTGGTATCCCTCCTCTTGACACAGTCTAGCTCGTCAACAGCCTTCTTGAATTGTGGTGACCTAGACTAGATCTACCTACCTCACCCACACATTTTCTGAGGACTGACTCTGTTGCTCATGGGCCTGTTCCTCATTATCACTGACAAGGGAAAGAACTTCCAGTCGATTTTGTAGCTTTATACTCACAGAACGATCCCTGATCCTTCTATTTCTATGTGCCCATTCTTCTAAATGTCTACCTCATATGTTTGGGAACTGCCCTCCTGCTCAGAAACATCCCCTGTCTGTTCCTCTTCCAGGACAGTCTGCTCCATTCTGTCCAAGAAATCCTCGTTAAAATACTGAAGAGTAGATACCTGGGCCTCAAGTTGCTGGACCTTCCCTTCCAAGGGGGCAACCAACTTGCACTTACTGCAGGTATTACTTACCCACATCCTCCAGCAAGAAACAAACACACCACAGCTGTTGCAGGTGATTGCAGCAACACCTTATTCTGCAGTCTGCAGAATAATACTTTTCTTGGTGTGGAATTTGTCTCACTTAGGTGGAAAGGGTTTTTTTTTGTTTGTTTTTAAGTATGTGCAATTTTGGAGATATTTCACTGGCAGTGTCTGACCTGAAAGAGATCTGGGGGGCATTGTGGATAGCTTAATTAAAATGATGGTGCAGCATATGGCAAGGGGTGAAAAATGCTATGTTGGGAATTGTTAGAAAAGGAATTGAAAGCACAGTGGGAAAGGCAAAGGAGTTTGGAGTTTAGAGAAAGACAATGGGATGGGGCTTGATAGGCATTTATAAAATTATGCTTTGGTGGAGAAAGAGGATAAGTGGAATTTTCTCTCTCTCCCATAATAATTGAATTGGGCAGGCCAGCTTTCAGGTGGAACCGAGGGATCCCTTGTAATCACATCTCATCTCCACACTACAGAGACCAGTTCCCTTGAAGAAAACGAATGCTCTGGAACACAGGTGTCAAACTCGCGGCCCTCCAGAAGTTATGGACTACAGTTCCCATGATGCTGGCAGAGGATGGTGGGAACTGTACTCCATAACATCTGGAGGGCCGCAAGTTTAACACCTATGCTCTGGAAGATGGACTGTATGGAGAAAAGGGATGATTTGGAGGATGTACTATTGTGCCCCACTGAGATCCCTGAGGTGCCCCACTGAGCTCCATCCCCAAATATCCAGGAGTTTCCCAGCTTGGATTGGGCAATTCTACATCTCCATCCCCAAGCCGTGGCCAGAGGGGGACCAGGCAACCTTAATTAGAGCTCAGGGGCATGGAATGAAGTTGGTGGGCAATAGATACTGGACAGTTATTTTTCGTACACCTACAGTTTATGCTAATGGTACTGTGGAATTGATGCATATTTGTTTTGTCGTACTGGTCATTGACTACTGGACAGAGAAAAGGAAAAACTTCCTCTCACAAAGAGCAATTAATTAATTTGTGAAATTCACTGCTACAGGGTGTAGAGATCTGAGATCAGATACATTCATGGCAGATACGTCCCTCAAAAGCTATTTGCCATGATGACTGAATGGAACCTCCATTTTCAGAACAGAGGCTCTAGCACAGTTTTTGGCTCTTCTTGTCGGCCTTTTGAGGGCTCCTGGCTGACCACAGAGGGAAATGGGATGCTGGATTAGATGGGCCATTGCTGTGATCCAGCATAGCTGCTGTTACGTTTTACATCTGCCGATTACAAGCCGTATGTGATGTTTATATAGGCCTGCAAACTGGTTCTCTGTTCTGAAAAGAAACGCTTGGCGTTGGTGCCTGGTTTTTTTTTTCTTTTTAAGCCCAGGGAAGCTTCAGAGCTGCAATGTGAAATAAAGGACATCCCTTATGTTTAGAGAATTATAATGGTCGAAATTCAAGCCAATCTCATAAGATCAGGGGAACCCCATCCTTTTGAAGTGCCTTGTTTGAACAGGGTGGCAGGCCGAGACCAGCTTCTTTCTCCACAGGGGAATTAAAAAACCAGGTCGCATTTATTTGATTGTTTTGCCTCTCTCCTTCCGTTCCTAAGGAACGCTCACTCATAGATCTGTTGGCCTGGGGTGCATATAAACAAGCCGGGGGGTGTGGGGGGGGGGGGGAGAGAGAGAGAGCAGCTAAATAAGAATGAACCTCCCAAGGTCTGATCCGTGGCAGATTTACTTCTATCAGCCTGGGCTCTGTTTTTGAAACCGGCCACCGGGGGCTCAGCGAGGTCATTTTATTCATTGGATTAAAGGGAGGGGGGAAATGATCAAGCTGATATGTTCCAGAAGCTTTATTGAGTTGTGTTTGAAGGTCTGATGGTAGCTAAAGACATTTTCCCCTCTATTGCATTATTGAGGGAGAAGGTAACGTGGAGGTGAGCAATTCGTATCAGTGTCTGAGTTCAGAACTGGCACTGTGAGCTAAGGACCACCGAAAGTTAGTGTTGTAAAAGAAGCCACCTGCGGCATTTGGGGTTGAATGTTCACCAACTAATTTTTACCAGAAGGTTAGGAGAGACTTCCAGATTTGCTGACAAGATATTGATACACCCGGTGCTCCCTTGACCAGAGCTTTAGACCAGAGGTGAAGTATTCCTTTGGCATATCTAGATAGCTATGGGACCACAATTGCATCACCCTCACTCCCGTGCTTGCAGGGGCTGATGGGAATTGTAGTCCATAACATCTAGAGTGCCAAAGATTTGCCACCACGGCTCTAGACTAACCGCTGGTGGGAAAATATTACACAAGGCAAATCCTGAATGAAATGGATTGGATCTTATGAATCTATTTCTACTAGAGGTGTTGCTTTCCTGTGATTTGGGGAACTTTCTAATGTAAGAGTCTGAGAAGACCGTCTTGAGATGGAAGACAGCGCCAAGATTAGCTGAAGGGCTCCATGGGATTCAACCCAAGATCAAGTGGAGCAGGATCAACTTGATGTAACATCAAGAGTGAGGATATTGCCTATCAACATCTTCTAGCAGAGCCCTAACTAGTTAATTTTGCACCCAAGACAATAATATAAAATTGCACCCCCTATCCTAATATAGTTGGGGGGAGGGGGTTGTAAAAAGGTAAATACATAAATAACAAGTACTGACACAACATTATTTTTAGTTATGATATACTTTTTTTCTGTGCCCCTTAGTTTTGTGTGCTATGAACCAACTGCCTTGCTTCCCTAGGCCTCGTTATAGCTCTGTCCCTGCAGAGTTACCATTGTGCAGAAAACAACCAACTTGAGTGTATGCCTTTCACAGCACTTGGATCTGCTGAAATCAGCAGGTGAAGCTTTTCACGGCATGGAGGACAGTATTATCTCCTACCTGATCCTTTTAGCTGGAGATGCCGGGAATTGAACCTGGGGCCTTCTGCATACCGAGCGCATGCTCTACCACAGAGCCATGATCCTTTGTCAAATAGTTCTCCCTCCACACCCACAACTTGGGGTCAGGGTTGACAAATCTCCCCAGGGTAGGGTTGCCAGATCCAGACTGGGAAACTCCTGGATATTTGGAGATGGAGCTAGGGGAGGACAGGAACTCCAGTGGGACACAACAGTACATCCTCCAAATCATCCCTTTTCTCCAGGAGAGCCAGCGTGGTATCGTGGTTAAGAGAACCGGGTTTGATTCCCCCTTCACCTTCCCTCCCCTCCCTTCCATGCCACCCGTCCACTTCCCCTCCCTCCACTAGGGTGGGTGGGCCACGTCCAGATGCCGGACCACCTCCCTCTCCTCCCTTGCATGCCACCCCTCCCTCCCTCCCCTTCCCTTGCATGCCACCCCTTTGAGGATCCATAACTTGAGGGTCCATAACCTGAGTGGCAGAGGCTTATCTAGTGAACCAGATGTGTTTCCGCACTCCCACATTCCTGCTGGGAGAACTTGGGCTAGTCACAGTTCTCTCAGAACTCTCTCAGCTCCACCTACCTCACAAGGTGACTGTTGTGGGGAGAGGCAGAGAAGGGAGCTTTTAAGCCACCTTGAGTCTCCTTACAGGAGAGAAAGGTGGGGTAGAAATCCAAACTCTTCTTCTTTGTAGTCTGCATATGACCTGCACTTTCAGAGAATCCCCAGGGCCTTCCTGGAGGCTGGCATCCCTACTTGGGGCCTCTTCATGCACTATACAGCCTATGCAGAGACTGACTGGTAGAATCCATAATGCATAATGGCCCATAAAGAGGGAACTGCCAGCTCTTCTCAGCCGTGCCAGCCCACTTGTGTGGATCTGCTCCTCGTGTGCCATCGTGGTTGTACAAAGGCGAACGCATCTCTCATCTGCAGTGCCCTCAAGCAGCTTTCACGGAAAGGCAGAAACACAATATGTAACACAAAAAAATAGGACTGCCCCCCAGAGAAGGCTTAAGCTCTTGATGGCCTCTCTTTATTCTAGCCCTTCTCTGTTTCTATGGCTATCATCAGTCTCATTTGGCAGGAGGCTCACCTGGAGCTTTGCATGCTATGACCCACTCCGATGAGTTGTGCAGAATTCAAAATTTCTGGTCGTTGTGAACAGCTCAGATGATCTCTTGCCAAAGGCAGCTGCTACCATGAGCAATGGTGGCATTGGATTTCATGGCTAACGGTACACTGGAGAACGGCAGATGGAGCATCCTAATCCCTCCTAGCAAAACGCTAATCATACATGCACAAGTTTAGCTGCGCTGGAACCTTGCATGCCTGCATTCACTTCCAATCCTTGTCTTCCCAGGCCTATTTAGCATGGCAGCCTTTGTGCCTTTGAGGTGTGGCTGGTTACTAAGCCTGAAAAAAGAAGAAGAGCTTGGCTTTATACTCCACCTTTCTAAGGAGGCTCAAGGTGGCTTACAAGCATCTTTCCCTTCCTCCCCCCACATCGGACACCTTGTGAGGTAGGTGGAGCTGAGAGAGTTCTGAGAGAACTGTGACTAGCCCAAGGTCACCCAGCAGGAATGCAGGAGTGCGGAAGCGCATCTGGTTCACCAGATAAGCCTCTGCCACTCAGGTGGAGGAGTGGGGAATCAAACCCGGTTGTCCAGATTAAAATCCACCTGCTCTTAACCACTACATTAGGTCTAAAATGAGAAAGGGGATTGGTGGAATGGCTACTCATATCACTGAGACGTTACCGGCTCCCTAAATCAGGAGGAAAGCAGTGATAGACCCCAATTCCATTCCTCGGGGGGAGCCCTCTGTGCAATCAGAAGGCTCTTTCTCAAACACAGGGTTGCCCAGATATAATGGATACCCTTCCCTCTCAGAGTTGCTGCAGCAGTGCCATCTAAAGCCATTTCAGTGAAGAAAGTGGACAGGAAGACATGAGGACATTTGGCATGTTATTGTTAAAAGTATCTGAGCATATACTAGATATCTATTCAGTGCTGTATCCTTTATTAGTCTTTCACAAAGGGTCCTGCAACCCCCTTCCTTTCGCAAACATTTGTGCCCTTAAGAAAAATCTTTAGAGATCAATATACTATTTGAAGGATATTTTCCATTCTGGCAGAGGGCACCGAAAATTGGTATTATGTGACATCTACTGACTAATGGAGAGTATCACAGTCTCACTTTGCATGGATCTCTGAGGCCATTCTTGTTTTCAGAATTTGTCAGAGAAGAAACCAAAACCCTGCAGGGCGTGGATGAGTAAGATAATAAAATGGTGGCATTCGTTCCCTTGCACCACACTAATTTGCTACATGTATTTAACAGGCTAAATGTAGCAACACATTATGCCAGTAGCTATGGACACTTTTTTGGGTTCCATGGCGATAGGAAGGCAGGCTATAAATTAAATCAATCATTATTCCTTCAGTTGCTCAGAAGCACTTGGGGCAAAATGGCTGCTAAGACGGTGAGGGTAACATTTACTTTATTTCTGTCTTTATTATCCATAATCCACGTTTCTTTGCAGTGGAACCCGAACGTCTTACAACATTATTCTTCCTCCTCCATTTTACCTCACAGCAACAACCCAGCGAGATAGGTAAGGCAGAGAGTGGGTGATTGGCCCAAGATTCAAACATCCGGTTCCCAGTGCAACGCTCTAACCACTACACAAGAGTTGCTGACTTGGGGTTAAGGAATTCCCAGAGATTTGGAGGTGGACCTTGGGGAAGGTGGGGTTTGGGTAGGGAGGAACCTCATTAGAAGAAGAGTTGGATTTATATCCCCCCCCCCTTTCCTCCTGCAGGAGACTCAAAGGGGCTTACAAACTAATTTCCCTTCTCCCCTTACAACAAACACCCTGTGAGGTAGGTGGGACTGAGAGAGCTCCAAAGAACTGTGACCAGCCTAAGGTCGCCCAGCTGGCGTGTGTTGGAGTGCACAGGATAATCTAAATTCCCCAGATAAGCCTCCACAGCTCAGGCAGCAGAGCGGGGAATCAAACCCGGTTCCTCCAGCTTAGAGTACACCTGCTCTTAACCACTATGCCACTGCTGCTCCTGTTATTAGCGTATGTTATTAGGGTATAATATCACATAGTTCACTCTTCAAATCAGCCATTTTCTCCAGAGGAATTGATCGCTGCTGTCTACAAGTCAGTTGTAAACCAACTCAACCACACGGGCTCACTTGAACATTCTTACTCGGTTGCGTTAGGACACCCATGTCACCAACTGCAGTATAGAGATTGTGGCTTGTAGCCTACCATTCAGACAACTTTGTAACCGTCCTCCAACCCAAGGGGCCTTCTTCTAATGGAATTGCCTATATCAGCAGCCCCTTCCGTTAGAGGAAGGCACTTTGGGCTGGAGTAGGGTTGCCAGCCACAGATCAGGAGATTTGGGGGAGATTTGGGGGGTGGGGTCTGAGGAGGGCGGGGGAGGGGAGGCACTTCATTGAGATATAATGCCATAGAGTCCACCTTTGAAAGTGGCTACTTTCTCCACATAAACAGATGTCCATTTGGATATCAGTTGTAATTCCAGGAGATCTCCAGCCACTACCTGGAGGTTAGCAACGCTAGGCTGGGCGAAGGCTTCAAACATACCTGAGTGGATGGGGAGGACACTAGCCACTAACTTTACCCTCTCTTACAGGGTTTTTCATTATGAGGAGATACTGTCTGTGAGGTGCTGTCAGCTTTCAAACATTCTACGAATGCTGAGAACTGTTATGATATATCCCATTTAAAAGAATGCAAAAGGGGGAAAAAACCCAACAACCCATAGTTTACTCAGTCACAAAATACAAGGGACTTTTAACTCCACTGTAACCTGATCTACTCTTACTGTTTAAACACCAGTCAGGCCAACTCAGAGGTTAATGTACAAGCCCCGTGGCACTGTGTGCTTGAGAGGAGCATGATAGGCTGAAACCAACCCCCCCCCCCCCCCGATCCGCATCTACAATCCTCTGGGGCTGCCAAACGTTACACCCACAGTATGTGAATTGAAGAAAAGCAACTACAGGGCTGGCTTTCTTCTGCTGGAGCCGTTTGGCAGACTGACACAAATTAGAAAGCTGCTGTGGGCAGATTTGTTCCTGCTATTTTTTTGATTTTATGCCAATCAGGCAGAAGTGGAATGCCAAATGATCTTTGCTTGTGACTGACAGGGCTGACAATCCCACATTGCAATGACATCTGGGGACGGGGAGGGGGGGGGGGAAGAGAAAACCTTCCTTTCCTGTAATGGAATATGGAAGGACAAGGACTAAAACGGTGCTGAATCGGAATCATTGTTTCTGTGCAGCAGCTGCCAGTTAGAAATTGACATGCATGCTGACAGTTTCTACTAATGAGACATTTAGATAGGTAGATTTCCCTCCTCCAGTTCAATGACACCAGGAATTCCAGGAGAGAATGCTGGGTAACGTAGTCAGGCCAACATCCAGTGGTGGGATTCAGCAGGTTCGCACCACTTCGGCAGAACCGATTGTTAAAATGGTGCTTGTAAGCAACCAGTTGTAAAATTATTTGAATCCCATCAATGGAACCGATTGTTAAATTATTTGAATCCCACCACTGCTAACAACCCTACTTTTCCCTTCTGTTCTCTGGGGTCCAAGTCCATGTTGCATTTTTCTCACATTCTGGCTGTGCCTAAACAATCAGGCATAGGGTTGCCAGTGCTACCTCAGTAATGCCAGAAGATTTTGAGGCTGGAACTCTACCTCTGGGTGACTCTATGGGGCTTTCCCCACTGACAGAGTTGAACTGGTTTCTACCTAGGTTCGCCCCAGTGAATCCCCACTGCCACCGAGCTCAACATTGTTTTGTCTCAGTTCCTCCCCCTCAGAACTACACTTTTCTGCCGGAACAAGGTTGATACCACTTCGAAGTGGGGAAGCATCGAAACGACACCTCACACATTCAACCAATCACAAGCCGCTTTTGTGGCATGAGCAGAACGGGAGAGTCGTGGCCGGCAGAAAGCACATGTAACTGTAAACTGTAAAAACTGTTTTAAAAAAAGAACGCTCCCGTTTCCTGCTGTAACACAAGCGCCAATCACGATTGAGGAGCGAAACAGGCACCAAGATGATCCCGCCCACTTAGCTCGGTTCCAGGGGGCCAACTCAGTTGCTGTGGGGACAGCCTGGAATCGCCCTCCACTGAAAGGAACCAAGTCGACCTTAGCTCCCTTCTGTAGTGGGGAAAGCCTCTTTAGGGATTTTGCCAATCGCTATGATAATTTCTAGAGCGTCACTATAGAGGCAGTTTCTGGCCATTTTTTTCCTCCAACTTCTCTGTTTCCTGAGGTTGGCAGATTGAGACTTGGCAGTCCACCTGTTGCAGGCAGGTAAAAGACAGGTCTAATAAAAATACATTGCAAATTCCATCTTGGGAATTTAGTTCCTAAGCAGGCATGGGCCTAATTTGGACTGGGAGCATAGCTTGTGGGTATAGGAGGTTTAAGCCTCTCCAAATCCCACCACAACGTTTTTCTGTCCTGAACTGCCCCTGAGAACCACTAGTTGTCCTTCTGGAGAAACATCTGTGTAGCCCAGTGGTTCTCAACCTGGGGGTCGGGACCCCTTTGGGGGTCGAACGACCCTTTCACAGGGGTTGCCTAAGACTCTCTGCATCAGTGTTCTCCATCTGTAAAATGGATAAATGTTCAGGTTGGGGGTCACCACAACTTGAGGAACTGTATTAAAGGGTCGTGGCATTAGGAAGGTTGAGAACCACTGGTGTAGCCCAACAGCACTTGGGGTTTCCTTCAATGGGGCAAATATCAGTTATCTGGGACTATTCCAGGCCAGGAAAGTAGCACGGGGGGTGGGGTGGGGGCTTAATTCCCTCTCCCTATGCATGCCTCCAGCAAGTTTTCAGCACTGAACTTGTAATGCATGTTTGATTATGTGGGCCCAAGAAGAACACAAGGAAAGCTGAACATGCAGGTAGGTGACTTGAATGTAGCTTGGAAATTTAAATGCCAATACAGGAGCCACCAGTCCTTCAAAACACCATTTGTTATCTGAAAGTAATAACAGTAGGGAGAGCTATACACACACGCGTGCACACAGAGGAATACATAATTATTTCTGATTTGTTAATCGTTTAACAAAGCTTGGAGACAGGCAATAGCATTTTTTTCCTGCCAAGAGTTAAAATTAGTTCGAGAGGACTTGCTGTTCACTGTGTCCTAATTGTTTTTGCTGGAAAAAATTGGTTTTACAGGTTTTTATTTTGTCTTAAAAACCTGCTAGTTTCAAAACGATGGACTGAAATAAATGTATGCACTCACCAGGGGAACCTATGTGAATCATTTTCTGTTCTGCGTCTCCAGCCAAAGACATGTCAATCATCACATTTACATTAGTCTTAACAAACTGGCATTTAATTTTAGCTGCTGCCACACCAAGTAATCCAATTCACTTGGTAATGAATCTATCACTCCCTTTTAACCAGAAAGAAAACTGATGGGATACAGTCCAAAACACAACTCTCTTGAAGGATACTGAAACTGGCAATATGGGAGAAATTGCTCGGGAGAAAAAAAATAGTGGAGAAACAGGAAAATTATTATGGAAAAAGGGCAGAATTTAGGGCCGCTCGCACAACAATAGCTCTGCACACAGTGATCCAAAACAAAAGCAGAAAGAGCACATAAAAGCTGAAAGGGCAATAATGTGAAAAGGAGTTATGCAGTAATTGTGTGCGCGAGAGCGATTATCTTGGGGGAGTGATTTGCATGGGTTTATTATTTTGGAAATTGATAGCCCCCTTTCCCCTGTAACTTACATGTGTGTGAGAAATATTCACGGGTGCTCAAGATGATTTAGAAAGCTATCTACGTTTGAGGGAGGCTTTCCCCAGAAGCCAGGATCTCAGCATTCGATTGCAAAAACACTCCAGGGTGTCGTTAGAATCAGATTTCAGGGCCAAATCTTCAACAACGCCTGTGACTTCAGGCCCCCGTGTCTCAATTAGCGGTGAACACTTCGGATGGTTTTGCCGCCAGACTTGGCCCTTGGCGTCACAAAGTCAACGGCAAGGTCTGATGACTCTCTAACACTTGAGCTGGAAGCTTCCATAAACGCGGGAGAGATTGTTTCAGGTCCCGAACGTGATCCACAGCTATGCAGAACAGCTTGCGAACACGTCAGTCGTGACCCTAATAAACAAGGTTCTGACTTGCATTCCTGGGTATATAACAGTGATGGCGAACCTATGGCACGGGTGCCAGAGGTGGCACTCGGAGCCCTCTCTGTGGGCGTGCGCACAGAGTTAATCATGTGGGGGGCGGAAAATCACTACACACACACACACACGCACACACATACACACACACATCTAGGCTAACCTGGGCCTCTGTGTGCGCACCACAGTGAGCAGGGAGGACTCGGCTGGCGGGCCTGGTGCCTGTGCTCTGGGTGGCTGCTGTCCGATGGGGGGGGGGGCACAGAGGAGGTAGAGATGCTAGAGAGGCACAGACTGGTCTGTGCGGGACTTTCTGGAGTGTACAGCAAGCTGGCCCCTGCTCAAGCCGGTGGGGTGGAGGAAGAGGGAGCCAACATTTTTTTTCTAAACTAAAACCTCAGCATTCAGGTTAAATTGCCGGGTTGGCACTTTGCGATAAGTAAGTGGGGTTTGGGTTGCAATTCGGGCACTCGGTCTCAAAAAGGTTCGCCATCACTGGTATATAACAACAGGGACAAAGAGACATAGCTTTAGTGTGTCCCTGTAGAAAAGGCACGTTGTGCCTTTTAAAAGCTTTGCCACTCTTATCGAGCCCAAGAGCTTGTTTTGGTTTCTTGGTGAATTAGGACCCTTTCTCCTGTTCCTCCATTTGGCATGCCTATGCCCCAGCCCCATGGCTTCCCAGCACCTTTTCAGTATAATTTGTTAGGCCTCTGTGAAATGTGGGCTTGTATTATTTCAACGTAGCATGGCTTCTGAAAGCCCACAAGCAACAGAATCCAGCTGAGAGGAGCGAGAGTTCCCGCTGTCCCTGCGTCCGAGCAGCACTAAAGAGCCTGTATGACCTCTCGACTGAATAAGATTTTTTTTTCTTTACACTGGCAGAACTTTCTATACACACACATTCCTCATGTTCACGACATGGCTCAGAACGGCTCAGGTGTCACACACAGGGAATCGCCATGCATGGCTACTGGAAAGGAACAGGCCGTTGATGCCAACCAAGTAACTGTGGAAAAGATGCCAAAAACCACAAGGGAACCGACTGAGAATCAGTTTTGCCTGCTCCCCTGCACAGAGATATTTTGGGCGCAAATTAACTTCTCCACAGAAAATAAATAACTCCCACAGAAGTGCCAGAATAAGAGTCTTTACTCTGTGTGTGTTTTTTTTTTGCTGGAAAGCAGGTGAAGAAAGCACTATCAGTGGAAGAAGGTGGAAATCTTTTTTTGTGGAAAAACACGAAGCTACCTTCGACTGAGTTAGACCCTTGACCAAGTGACAGAGTGGCGCAGTACGTCAGACTAGGTTCTTGGCAGTTCTGGGTTCAAATACTTGTAGCATGAAAATCCATTGAGTGACCAGGGGCACATCACACAATCTCAGCCTGGCCTACCTCATGGCACTGTTGTGAGAAAATGGAGGAGGATAAAATTATGTTTTAAGCTCCTTCGAATCCCAACTGAGAAGGTGAAGATAAATCCCAACTGAGGAAGCGGGATATAGATAAATGTATCTACGAATATGTAGTGGTTAGAAGTGGCGGACTCTAATTTGGAGGATCTGGCGGACTCTAATTTGGAGGATCGGGTTTGATTCCCCACTCTTCTTTACAAAGCCTGCTGAGTGACCTTGAGCCAGTCACAATTCCCATCTACTTCACTAAACATACCTAGCTCAGAGGTGGGATCCAGCAGGTTCTCACAGGTTCCCGAGAGTAGGTTACTAATTATTTGTGTGTGCCAAGAGGAGGTTACTAATTGGTGATTTTGCCATGTGATTTTTGCCTTAGTTATGCCCCTCCTCTCAGCAGTAGCGCACAGAACTTGAAGCAGTCTAGCAGGAGGTGCACCGGCGTGCGTGGCAGCCTGCGCCTGTGTGTATTCGTTTCCCGCCCAAGGACCGCCGCAGCGGCTGTGTCCTTGCCACAGCCCCACCCAGGAATGCCCGGCCACGCCCCCGTCGTGCCCCGTCGTGCCCACGCCCCCATTGGCGCTACGCCACAGTTTGAATCCCACCACCATGGGAACCTGTTACTAAAATTTTTGGATCCCACCACTGACCTAGCTCCCTAAGCCATTCCTCACAGGGCATGGAATCCAAACCTTTTGCCATTTTGGTTACCCTCCTTTGGATATGTTCCAGTTTATCACTATCCTTCTTGAATTGCGGTGCTCAGAACTGGATACAGTATTCCAGGTGAGGTCTGACCAATGCAGAATAGAGAGGTACTATTACATCTCTTGATCTAGACACTATACTCCAATTGACGCAGCCAAGAATTGCATTTTCTGCAATGGTATCTACGGAACTCCCATTGTTAGGCCTTCTTGAAACCAAGGGGATCGACACTGCTCTCTGATGAATTTGGACAATCTGGTTGGGTCTGAGATATGAGCCTTTCCTTTAATTACAATATGTTCAGAGAACGGCAGGCGTAAAGGCTTTAGGTCACTGCTGTGAGGTGAGTCTTGCACTGAGCCTGATTGGTACAAAGATCACTGAAGCAGGAGGTTTAATAAAACAACAAAGAAGATTTATTCATGTACAAGTTATGTGATGAATTCTCTTTAAAGCTAGTAGTTACTAGGTCTGGTGATCACCAGGGACAGGCCTTACAACTCTATCCTCTTCCAGCAGCAGAGTTACACCGCTGTGCAAAATGAGCAGGCGGAGCTACACACAAAGTTGTCTACTTCCTTGCTGAGACAATTCCACTCTCTTGTCTGCACTGTCCCCCCGGTCACCCTCAGCACCCCTCAGGAAAGAAGCTGGATGCTGGAGCAGCATCCCCAAAAGCTCAGATGTCACTGCAGCACAATGACTGTTTAACCTCTCAGGTGCGAGGCAGCCTCTAGTCCATCACACAATACTTTTGTGTTCAAGATACCAGGAGATGCAATTTTCATTGCCCTAGGTCTCTGTTAATGACCAGCATTTTTACCTAGCTCTATTCATTCTCAAGCTTAACCATTTGTTAATTTCTTTTATCTCTTGTGGGTTCCTTTTTGACTGTGCTATGATTTTCTTTTATCTCTTGTGGGTTCCTTTTTGACTGTGCTATGATTATGTTTTCAGTCACCTAATATCTTTTTCATTATTTATTAACGTGGACGGTACATTTTATAATTGCTTTTAGGCTTAAGGTGAGGGATCTTGCTGGTTTTGTCTGTTGGGTTAGATCCTACAGATCTGGTCTGCAAATGGTGGTGCTTTTGTTTAGTGTTTGGACCTTTCTGAGAATACAGGTCTCAGAAGACAGTCCCTCATGCTGGAAAGATGCACAATTGATAGTAGAAGAAGAAGAAGAAGAGTTTGGATTTATATCCCCCCTTTCTCTCCTGCAGGAGACTCAAAGGCTTGGCTTACAATCTCCTTGCCCTTTCCCCCTCACAACAAACACCCTGTGAGGTAGGTGGGGCTGAGAGAGCTACAAGAAGCTGTGACTAGCCCAAGGTCACCCAGCTGGCGTGTGTGGGAGTGTACAGGCTAATCTGAATTCCCCAGATAAGCCTCCACAGCATAGTAGATCTGCAGAACCCGACAAAATGTTCCAGATTTTGTAAAGTGCCTTGGTTATGAGGCCATCTAAAGAGGCACAGTTTTGGGATGGCAGGACTGCATTCGTTTTTTAATCACAATGCCTGGGAAATTGTTAGGCTAATAAAACAGAGATTTTGTGTGATATAAAACACAAAGTGGCACCAGGTTATTGTACAACATAGAACTCTGATGCTCACAGCAATTACTGTCTGCCAAGCTTGTACCTTACCATTATTTAGTCCCCCAAAGAAAGTAATTTCAAAATCTACATGCACTAAGTGCTAAAGTCTGGCTCTATAGAAGAAATGAATTTGAGACACATTGAGATGGATAGCTTTGTTGTGATGACAGTGAAATTAATAGCGCTGGAGTCAAACGGCAAAATCCATTTGAGATTTTAAAAATTAAAACTGCGCAACACTGACAGGATCCTAGTGACCATCAGCAAAGTTAATTTCTACCTTGCAATGTCTCCGCAAATGTGACAAGACAATGATGTACATTACAGAATTCTCCAGAAAAGCTGTTAATTACTTCGAATTTAGATTTCATCCTTGTCTTCTGAGCCAACAACATTAACTTTTAACAGATGAAATTAGTCTTGAAAGGGACAACATTAGTCATTCCGGTTGAAGCCAGAAAACAGTGTGGAGGATATAAGAACTTCTAGAAGCTGTAGAATCTAAGAGCAGCCCTATTGAATCAGACCAGTGGACCTTCTAGTCCACACAGTGGCCAACCAATTGCTCTGTACAAAGGCCTTCCCCTAATATTGCCTCCTAGAATTGGTTCTTGGAGGTATGTAGCCTCTGTTTATTCAGTCATCATGGCTAATAGTTGTTAATGGGCTTATCTTCCATGAATCTATCAAATTCCCTCAGAAAGCCAACTATGCTTGTGGCCCTCGCTACATCCATTGGCAGTAAATTCCACAATTTAATTACTTTTCGAGAAAATCCTGGGTGTCAGGGGATGATAGTTCTTCCCATGGCACATCATGTGGGAAAGCATCTTAAATTGGGGAGGGAAACCTTCCAACAGGCAGTGTCAGTGAGAACACACCTCCAAACTTCTCCCTTCGGTATGGACCGACTTTGGAGTAAACTGAAAGAGGGAGAGGGAGAACTTTCATGTCTGCCAGGACACCCTTCCGAACTTCTCCCTTGATGGTGACCAACTTCAGAGTCAACAGAAAGAAGGGGAGGAGACCTTCCAACCGGCCATGTCTGCCAGGACATGCATCCAAATTTCTCCCTTCAACGTCAACCAACTTTGGAGTCAACAGGAAGATGGGAAGGGAACTTCAGACAAGCAAGCATCAACCAAAGCCTTAGAAAAGAGCCATTCTGAATTGGAGGCTCTGTTAGGCAACATCTCCAGGTTTCTCCACTCAGAGATTACCAAGCCAAGGAGGGGGAATGTGCCTTTATTTAGGTTGACACACTACCAAAGCCTTTGGAAAAATCCAGTGTATCTGATCACCCCTTCACCAGGGAAGCGGAAAGTGCCTTTTTTCAGATAGGCACTCAGCCAAAGCCTTGGAAAAGAGCTCTTTTGAGTTCAGCTCTATCAAATCATGCCTTCAGAGTAAATTGGTGACAGAAAGAGCGGGCAGTTCTGCTGTGTGATCCTCCAGGCAGATAAGGCACAGCGAATGGGCATTTATCTGCACCATTTTAAAGTCACAGTTGGAAACATTTCTTCTGTGCATGTAGCTTATTCTTCACTAGAATGACTACTGATGAGAGAAACAAGTCTCCTCAGTCTCAAAAATATGATGAGGAAAAGTCACAGAACAGCAATGGAGATTCTCTCTTAATGGCAGCAAAAAGAGAACCCAGGGAGTAGCACCCCTCCTCCTGGTCATGGGATCATTTTGACAGGAAAGTGTTGGAGGGAAATGGGACACTCCTAGGTCAATTCCGCACTTGCGTTATCGACCTAAGTTCGAGCTGTGTTCGACCTAAGTGCTCCGCACAACCACTGGGATTGACGTGGTTTTGTACCAGCTTTGCCCCGTGTAACGGTCAAATTTCCGACTCCAGTTGGGAACTACTACTTTTTCAGGGAACCACGCTCGAACTCAGCTCGATTCCAGTAAAGTGCAGAATCTCTGGTGCCAGGAGTCCCCCATTCAGCCAATCACAGCTGAGTGTTTCAGGCATGCGTACAGCTGGCCAATCAAAAAACACCACCTTCGTCCCTCCATTTCTGTGGCAGTTTTTTTAAAATAATGTGTGTGGGGATAGACGGAACATGGCCGTAGAACAGTAGCCAATCGGAACGGAGCGGCGAAGAGCAGAGGCGTACCTCCCATTGGGCAAAGTGGGCAGCTGCCCTGGGCGCCACCTTGTGGTGGGCGACAAAATTGCAGGTTTGTGAGGGATTTTGTATTTTCAGTGTTTTTCCATTTTTGGCCTGCAGGGGGCGCAGATTTTAGGCTAGCAGCACCAAAATTTCAGGGATTTTTTGGGAGACTCTCCTGATGATATCACCCAGGTTTGGTGAGGTTTGGTTTAGGGAGTCCAAAGTTATGGACTCCCAAAGGGAGTGCCCCCATCCCCCACTGTTTCCAATGGGAGCTAATAGGAGATGGGGGCTACACCTTTGAGGGTCCATAACTTTGGACCCCGTGAACCAGACTTCACCAAATCTGAGTGGTATCATCAGTAGGGTCTCACGAAGATACTCTGAAATTTTGGTGCTGCTATCTTAATAATTGCACCCCTGACAACAGGCACCCCCTAAATTTCCCCAGATTCTCTTTTTAAATTCACTCCCTTCCCACCAATGCTTGTTTTCTTTCTTTCTTTTATTCTCTCAGTGCCTAATAAAGGTTGTTGTTGTTGTTGTTATCAAATCTACCCCCTTCGGCATGGATTTAAAGGGAGAATCTGAGGTCTCCAGTTTAAACACCATTTAAAATGATGCTGTTTGGGGGTGGATTCCAGCACCACTTGTTTAAACTAGGGAGCCCAGATTTAAATCCACCTTAAAGGGAGAATCTGGGCCCCCCCCAGTTTAAATAACATTGAAAGTGATGCTGTTTCCCCCAATTGGGGGGGACTGGATACAACACCATAAAATGTTTTCATAGCAGTAATAAAACATTTTGAAAGCATTTTGAAAATGTTTTCCAAATATTATTTCGGCTGTGTGGCATGGCCCATTGCTATGTTCAGATTTGTGAGTTGGGGGATGTTCTATAATGTGATGGTGACTTTGAAACGACCTGGTGGAAAAAATCATTGTTTGGTCATGGTGGGGGAGGGTGGCCACCCATGGGGGGGGCATCAAACTCAGGTTTTGCCCAGGGCTCAAGTTCGCCTAGGTACGCCCCTGGCAAAGAGGCACAGGATGATCCCGCCCTCTGAGCTGGGATCAAGCTGGTTGCAGTGGGGAACAACAATGGCTTCGACCTAGGTCAGTACCCTTCTCAGGGAACTGGGTCGAACTTATTTTACTCATGTGCAGAATCGCCCCTAGTCTACTAAAAAGCTTTGGAAATCTCTTTTGCAGCCGACCTGCGACTGCGTCATTCCAATTTGGGACTGCACTGAAGCCACAGCAATGAACATTGGGTTTTTGCCCTCTTGCTAATTCACTGTATTCAGATGCTGCATTAAGCCAAAATTGTGTACTGATGCGACTTGTCCATCCTGTGTTTCATCCTCTTTCACATAGAGCACAATGGCACAATCCTGGCTGAAAACAAAATTCGATTTCCCATAACATATGGGCTCCAGTTGCCCACCTTAACTATAGTTATCTCTCACCCACAAATTGGGACTCCATGCCTGAATTAAACCATGGTTTGGAATCCTGGTTCCATAGGGAAGAGGGAACTAACTCCAGTTAACCCAGGGTCGCCATACCAAGCACATTTAGACTTTTGGGTCACTGTACCAAAAACGGCTGGGAAGCACTGCTTTTATAGAGCTACCAGGAGGCCATCTTCTAATAAGTTGCTCCCAATGAGAAAAACTCACAGTCACTGAAGTGGATTAATATTCCCCTCACAGTGATGAGACCACAAACCCACAATAGTAGGGTTTTTTTTTTAATTGTGGTAACATGGCTTAGAATGCCTTCAGGTAACTATATTAATTAATAGTAAATCAAATTGGGCCATGATGTCTAGACTTCAGAGCAGGAAAGCCACAAGCCCATCAAAGCATAGCTAGGCTTTGGATAAGGATAACATTGGTATCTCAGTATGTACTCCCATGCACTCCACAAGACAGGCAGACATTGGGTTGGATCCAGAGGTGGGATCCAGCAGGTTCTCACAGGTTCCCGAGAGTAGGTTACTAATTATTTGTGTGTGCCGAGAGGGGGTTACTAATTGGTGATTTTGCTACGTGATTTTTGCCTTAGTTACTCCCCTCCTCTCAGCAGTAGCGCGCAGAACTTGAAGCAGTCTAGCAGGAGGTGCACCAGCGTGTGTGGCAGCCTGCACCTGCGTGCATTCGTTTCCCACCCAAGGACCGGTGCAGCGGCTGCGTCCTTGCCACAGCCCCGCCCAGGAATGCCCCGCCCCAGAATGCCCAGCCACGCCCCCTGTCGTGCCCTGCCCAGCCCCACTGGCGCTATGCCACAGTTTGAATCCCACCACCATGGGAACCTGTTACTAAAATTTTTGGATCCCACCACTGGTTGGATCCACGTTAACCACAATGCTCTGCTTTGCTCCAAGAATGGATCCTTTCCGTCTTCACCACCATCATCCCAAACCCTCCACATAGCAGATCGGGGGGGGGGGGGGCGGGGAGAGGGTCACAGACAGGCTGCAGTTAATACAAGAAACCAACAAAAACCACCCCCTGCCTCCCCTTCCCCCACAAGCAAACCAAAATGGTTTCAGTTCATACAAGGGCTTGCTTGGATCCAACCTGTTCAAGGCCTTTGTGCAAATGTGTCTGGTTAGTATTTAAAACTTAAATGACTTTGTGAAGATTTACTGGCTGTTTCTCTTTGTCTGGAAAGATCTGTGCCTTATGAATAAACAAATGAAATCAAAATCTGCTCCCAGTTATGTTGCTATAAATCCCCCAAATGGCAGTTGGCTGCAGTGGAGCTACTGCTTTATTAAAGGTCCAGAGTTATGCCCTAGGTAATTTCTTCCTCAACACTTTTTTTTAGGGAGGGGGGAGAGGGAGGGATTTAACTAAATACATAATGGCACAACCTCATGCACATTCACCTAAGAGCGTATCCTGAGAAGGCGCTAAGAAGTATTCCCCAGTAAATACACATAGGACTGAGCTGCGAGTTACCCAACAGCAATTTGTGAAGCGCATCTATTTTCCTCTGCCATTTCATCACTTTTCTCATTGCGTGGAATTGCATAAAATTAGTTGTCCGTGGGTTTGTTGACGAATTTCCATAGCACCGCAAGGCATACGATCCAGACAGCTTGATTTGTATGCATTTACTTGTTGCAAATAGGAGGGGGGGGGGGGAGAAATCTTCCAACGCATTGTCTATTTTTAACGCCTCAACAATGCCTTGGCTGCCAGTTTTCCCCAGTTGCAACAACAAATATCAATCCCTTAATTATTTTATTTCTTAAGCTGGATCTGCCCCAACACTTCACCAAGACTCTTGTAAATATCACAGCAGAACTGTGGTGGAAGGGTATCTGTCCAAGCAACACTTTATCTGCCTCTGGAGTTTCAAGATCTGCTACCGGAGTTTCAGAATGCAGCCCACTTAAAAGTCCACCTGTGCTTTTCCCTGGTCTCTATTTGGAAGTAGGGAAAAACTTTTTTGTTTGTTCTGCTGGGCATTTAAGAATTAGGGGGGGGGGGTCTTCACCATTGTTTTTCATACAGTTTCAAGTTATTTTACATTATCTTAATCCATTTGAGTTGTGTTTATCTCTGGATAATTAAATGAGAGCAGCAGTGGCGTAGTGGCTAAGAGCAGGTGCACTCTGATCTGGAGGAACTGGGTTTGATTCCCAGCTCTGCCGCTTGAGGTTTATCTGGGGAATTCAGATTAGCCTGTGCACTCCCACACATGCCAGCTGGGTGACCTTGGGCTAGTCACAGCTTCTCGGATCTCTCTCAGCCCCACCCACCTCACAGGATGTTTGTTGTGAGGGGGGAACGGCAAGGAGATTGTAAGCCCCTTTGAGTCTCCTATAGGAGAGAAAGAGAGGATATAAATCCAAACTCTTCTTCTTCTTAATTCTTTACAAACCAGTTTGCAAACGAGAGTTGCCAGCTCTGGATTGGAAAATGCGTAGAGATTTTGAATTAAGCCCGAGGAGGGTGGGGTTTGGTGAAAGGAGGGACCTCATTGGGATATCTCGTATTCTAATAGCAAAGTTGTAGGGTTACAGGTGTGGGGAGGCCTTACCTGATACAGAGGGAGGCTGATGCTGATGTTGCAACACTTCCAGAAGTGATGTCAGCTGGCTGATGGGGGTCTTATAAGCATAAGCATTTTATTGTCATTGTGCACACACAATGAAATTTACAGCAGCATTCCTCGATGCACACAATTTCAGACTCATACCCCATCCTCACTTTCCCCTTCCTCCACCCATCCCTACACAGCCCCAAACACATCAACACGAAGCCACGGAGTTCAGCATAACCACAGCTCTAGAGTAGAAGCTGTCTCTAAGCCTCTTTGTCCTAGTTTTTATAGACCTGTATCATCTGCCAAATGGTAACAGTTCAAAAAGAGAGTGTGCTGGATGAGACGGGTCTCTCAGAATATTTTGGGCTTTCTTTAGGCTTCGGGAATTATAGAGTTCTTCCAAGGAGGGGAGAGGGCAGCCGATAATCCTCTGTGCAGTAGTGATCACCCTTATCAGGCTTAAAATGAGGTCCCCGGCCCCATCAACCTAATGATGTAACATCACATTGACAATGTCAAGGGAGTCGCTCTGGTACTTAGGCAAAAACCCTTTGGTAGAGGCTGTTTTTACCATAGAGTTTTTCCTGAATACCAGCACCTCTTCATTGACAATGTAATGAGGCAACTTCCAGAAGTGACATTATTGTCATACAGTTGCTGGGGGCAGGACCCCATTTTAAGCCTAGTAAGTCCTTCATTGGCCAGCTAGATGGTGTTGGGGGAGGGGCCCAATTTGGGGTATCCCCTCCCGTGGCAGGTGGTCTGGTAACCCTGCAAAGTCAGCAAATCTCTGGATAATTAAATCTAGTGACTGGAACTGTAAACGGGCAGGACAGATCTCTCTACCAACCCCAAGTGGACCTCAAGAGGGCAGAAAAATCTGCAATATATATAAAAAATCCATTGGGGAATTTATAAAGCCAAAAAATGACAACAAATGAATGCTTGTAGCTTTAAGCAATATATTCCCCCAGTGACTGTTGCTAGACAACCACAGATTCCAGGCTCAGTTTCTGTAAAGAAAAAGGAAGTGGGCAGGGCCCTTCCTAGGCATATGAAGGAAAACTCGGTGGGGCCAGGCCTGGCTAGGATTAACATCTCCAGGATGGGCAATTGCTGGAGATTTTGCGGTGGTCTGTGGAGAGCAGGGTTTGGGGAGAGGAGAGCTATCTGCTGAATATAATGCCATAGAGCCCACCCTCCAAAGCAGTCATTTTGTCTGAAGTTCAGTTATTAATTGTAGAAGATCTCCAGGTCTCACCTTGAGACTGGCAAGAGTAGGGCTGGCAGCCATTTCCTGGCTACTGGTCAACAGCAGTCACCCTATAAAACCTAGTGTTTCACAGCAGGGTCTGGGTTCAAATCCCCATTTTGCTGCAGAAGCTCACTGGACCAGCCACATACTTTCATTCTACCCTACCTCACATGGTTGTTGTGTGGATAAAAAGGAGGAGAGGAAACTAATATCAGCTGCTTTGATCCCCACTGTGGAGAAAGAGTTTTCCAAAGTAGTTTTCTGAAGTAGAGGCCAGAGGGAGGAGAAGAGGGAAAACTTAACAGAGGGGCAGATAAAGGTAGGTTGAGTGGGAAGGAGACAGGGTTACCAACTCTAGGTTGGCACATTCTTGGGGGAGTGTTTGAGGAAGGGGGGGGGGATACACCTCTGAAGATGCCAGCCGCAACGTTAGGAACAAGATCTACCAGACCACGGCCACACCGCCCGGAAAACCCACCACAGCCAATATGGAAATACTTTGTAAAAAAATTACCTTCTGCCACCAATCTTCCTGAAACAAAGCCTACAATGTGTCCTGTCCCTCTCTGTCAGTGGAACATATAGCACAGACATATTTATTTGTTGGATTTATATCCCGCCCCATCCTCGACATACTTGCTATGAACCCGGGCTCAATGGCTGGACCAGCATTAATGAGTAAAGTTGGTTCTTAAACTGTAAATAACAAAATTCCTCTGCGGTGGCACAACCATCACGATGTATCCATGACATCTCAGATACATATAGAAGAGCAAGCACCTTTCCCTTGCTGTTTTGTGTAAATGAGATTAAAATTGAAATGAAACACACACCCTTGCACAGGTGTCAAACTCGTGCCCCTCCAGATGTTATGGACTACAGTTCCCATCATCAGCATGGTGCTGGCAGGGGATGATGGGAACTGTAGTCCATAACATCTGGAGGGCCACAAGTTTGACACCTATGCCTTAATGTATCAAGAGCACAAAAACAGTAGGTGTAGTAAGTGACTGCACCAGGGTGGCTAAGGTTTAAATTCCCATTCAGCTATGAGGTTCACTGGCTGGCCCTGGTAAATCACTCCCTCTCAGCGTAATTCCTCATGGGGCTGTTGTGATAATATAACTAGGTCCATGTGCGGTGCCCTGTGCTACTTGGATGAAGGATGTGATAAAAATGTAATAAAGAGAACAAAGTCTGTTCTGGAGAGTTCACAGGAACAGAAGGAACTTGGCGATTATTTAATCTAAGTCCAAGGCAGGATCATCTATATTCAAACATCCTAGCATCTTTGCTCAGATCGTATATGGATAATACATCAGAAGCTAGCAAGGTGCAGAAACGCCTGCAGAAGAGAATGCTCGCTACAAACAAAACTAGGCGGTTCAGCACAGAGACCACAGAGTTCCATATCCAAATGGAAAGCCCGAAGCTCAAGTTTACCAGCCACAGCTGCAGGGCTTACTATCTAGCTAGAAATTAAATCCTACCTCCATGCCAATAGATCACAACTCTTTAACAAACATCCAGTTCTAGCATAGGTCTCCAAGCCTTTTCAACCTGGAATTCTGACACAGGGTGATGGATGTAGCCAGGAAATGGCTGCTGCAGGAGGCGGAGCCAGCCACAAAATGGGTGCTCCACAAAATACCACAATGGAGTCACCTGAAGTAGACTAATAGATTTATTGTGTCATAAGCATTTGTGGAAAAATGTGGAAAGAGCTTGCATATCGGGTCACCAAGGGTTGAGAATGACTGAATGGATAACATCATCATCATCAAGCATTCGTGGACGAAAGCCTGTTTTGTCAGATGCAAGGAAGTTGATATCACAGTTAATCTGTTAGCTGTTAAGGAGAATGAGATTATGAGGTTCTTTGTTTCAATGGATTAACGTACTACCTGGATGTATTTGTTACTTGCAGAGGATCAACAGAAACAACAGCCTTAGAACAAGAGATTTGAAACTCAAAGGACAAGCCATTTTTTTGAAAACAGAATTTCTCTTCTACATTGCATTTGAGGGGTTTCCTCTCGCATCTAAGTCTTGAACCATTCAATTCGACATCCAGCAGATATTTCAGACAAGCAGATGTTTCAGCTTAATCCACCTTGAAGGAGAAGAGTGAAAATGTTTAGCTTAACTCAAGCTGAGAACAAAGGACATTTGGTTGGAACTGAAGGATCATGAACAGGGCCTCTTCTCACAGAACGAATCGGTTTTGCCTCTGCCCTCAGTGAAAATAGGTGGTGGGGGGCAGGGTGGTGGGGGGGACAGAAGACCCCAGGAATAGCTTGCTACACAACAGGAAGTAATAATCTGTGATAGTGCCCTCCCTTCTCATGGGAGAGCATCCTTAAGGAATCTAGAGCTAACCAATGGTCTCTTGCCATACTGAGATTTATGGGTTTATTTAAAGCAGCCCTGGTTTGAAACACAAAACAATTTCCATATTGAATTAATTTATTAGCCTTAAGTCATCAATGTCTTTTAAATCAATGTATACAAATACTGCATCCAAACATTGTTACAAACACTGCACCCAACCCTACTGATTTTTATGCATACAAAGTTTAAATATATTTGTTTAAAAAAACATTTACAGCACATGAAATAAAGTTAGCAGAGAGGGGAAAAAATCCCATAAAATAAACATCAACTGTCATAATGAGAAAAAAAAAGATATTTTAGTTTCTCATTGCTAACATGGCGTTGATATCCCAAATGAGATTCCGTAATTGATCCATAATTTGCTTCAGCTGTTGATTCTTCTGTTTCAGTTTCTGCGGAAAGAAAAAGGTTTGTCAACATTGGCACATTTGTTCAAGTTTTGTGTTCTGGATTTTAATAAGAGAAACAGTTTGCAGGACAGTGCAAAAGTCTGTTATACAATGCCAAAGAAGTACATCACTGGGGGAGGATGACCACAATTCAATGTCACAATGGTTTAGGACACACTGTAGGAACAGACGACTGCGTGGCAGAGTGGTCAGAGTGCTGGTTTAGGACTCGGGACACGTCACATCCTTTCACCCTGAATTACCTCACAAGGTTGCTAAGAGAAGTGGAAGGGGAAAGAACCATGTAAATGGCTGTGGAGAAAGGTAGGATGTAAATAAATACTATCTGTTCTGAAACATCTTTCACAGAAATGTGGTCTCCCAGCGGCAGATGGCATAATTTCCATTATGCAGCCACTGCAATACTGCTGTTAATCTCTTATTTGTATTAGTAAACATACCTTGATTCCAGAGGAATAGACACACTGATGTGAATCAAACACGCTTTAGGCGAGAACGATATTCAAGCATAGGAAAGATTACTAGCGGAAGGTGGAGTCATGGGGAAAAGAGCCCTGCCAGCTCCCCAAATAGCTTTGCCAATACATCCCAAGCTTGATTTATGGCTGAAGCCCATCCCCTTGAGTGAAAATGCCTCACCATGTTGAATTCTATTAACTTTCGGGAGGTCCACAAATAAATCTTGGGATAAAAGCAGAAAGCTCATATATTCAGGCTGAAGTCGCCAGTGCCTTCACTGATAACGCGAACAACTAATACTTGTGTTTACTCATTAATACCGTCATTTATCATGCGCGAACTCCAGAGTTTATTACAGGAGCTTAAACAGCACAGTAGCACGTGAAAGCAACCACACACAAAAAAATTAACCACAATCGGCTAAGTGGGAATTATGACGAGGCTCCCTTGTTATACGGTTGCTAGTACACAGTAACAAAACAACCCTGCTGCCACCAAGATTGCAGAAGTGAGTTGTATCAACGATGTTCCCACAGAGCTGTGTTTTTACATGACCGTGAAATGATATCAGAGGGGTTTTTGGCAGTGCCAAGGCGAGGAATCACTGCTCGGCCTCCGCTACCGCCATGATTGAGTGCACAGTAAGGACTGAAGCGTTTGCAATTTTCTCTCGCACAGCGTGATGTCACTTAAGTCTTTTGGCATAAAAAATTTAATCCTCATTTCTCTCCCCCCCCCCCCCCCCACCGCCCCGGCCGTTTTATATGCAGGCCCAAATTAATAATGTTCAATTTGGGCTGGCTTGCCCGGCGCCTTTCCCTCCTAGGTTAGCGAGCTCAATTTGGATTTGCGGTGGAAGATAGGAGCCAGGCCAATTCAGGCACATTTGACACGATGAATGTACTTCCTGGGGAGCCACTCTTCAGATTTTTAGTGCTACACACAGCGTAACTTTTCCTCTTAACTGGCCCGATGGGATTTTCTTGGGGCTCTGAAAAGAATTTTGACAGCATGCTGTGACTTTTAAATCTCCTGGATTCTAGTGCTCTTTATTTTGTTTTGTTCTACCCCCTCCCCTCACAAAACACTTGACATAATTCAATATGTGGAGAAAACAATTCGGCAAAGTACTCCACAACTGCAGCTGAGACGCCGGCAGTTCTACACGGAATGTATTTAAAACATATCCTATTGTATAGTAAAAACAAAATGCCACTTAAAAAACACATAAATGTAAAATCTTCGGTGCTCGCAGAATAACTGGGTCATTGTTGCTTTGCCACACCATGTATGCATATATAATACCCCAAATGTAAAAGACCCCAGTCTCAAAGCTCAGTGGGACGACATGGCAGACAGCTTTTGAATTCTCTCCCTGGGGAGATCTGTCTGTCCCCTTCTTCTATTAGTGGGTTAAGATTTTTTTTGTTTTGAATTCCCTTTATGATTCCCCCTTCCTAGTAAAAGTTTCATGTTTTATATGTCTTTTAACTGTTTCTCAGGTCGTTTAACTCTGTTTTGACAGCTTTTTAAAGTTGCTGAATGAGGTATGTTTTGGGAGGGGGGTTTATTTTTAATGGCTTCATAATATAATCTTATCATGTATGTCTCAAATTGACAGCTGCACTGGTAGCCCTTGAAAGGACAGAAAGGTGGGATATAAATTTTATAATTAAAAAAAACCCCTGTTAATCTAAGGTGCCACTCAGAACTTCTGATTGATTTTGCTGCGATGGTAATGGGGATGCCCTGTTGGATCAGTGGTGGAGCACACTATTTCCATACAGAAGGCACTAGGTTCCCAGGTTCAATCCTTGTATCTTCAGTAAAACCAGGGATCTGCAACCTGCGGCTCTCCAGAGGTTCATGGACTACAATTCCCATCAGCCCCTGCCAACATGGCCAATTGGATTTGTAGTCCATGAACCTCTGGAGAGCCGCAGGTTGCAGACCCCTGATAAACCAATAACAAGAGTGGATTTTTTTCTGCCTGATACCATTGAAAACTACCACCAAGTGGAACAGCCAATACTGACAGTACAATCCAGATTGGGGATGTGGCGTGGAGGTTGTCGGGAACGGTGCCACAAAGGCGGTGCTACGTCGCCTCCATGGAGCTTCGAGCAGGGTAGAGAGGAGAAAAAGTTCAAATCAGTCCACCCGAATGGTTCCATAGGACAAACAAGCTTACACCAAACTTTTGTGCAGTGCAAGTTTGAAGGACCAGGACTTGTGTTCCTGGACTGAATCACTGGTGGAAGCTGACTAATGTTGGATCCGCTCCCAGGAATGTCCCCCTCTCCTTGTGCTGACATCTGCTCAGATGCCGCCGTAGCTGTGCAGCAGCCCGGCCTCCCAAGTTTGCCTGGCCTGGAACAGTGGGGCGGTGGGACAAGAGTGTTTTTGCACTGTGCAATGGCGTGGGTGCTCCTTACACAAGTGGAGGGGGCAAATGAGTTGGCGAGACCCTCCACTGCTTCCACAGCACGACACCCCCCCCCCCAATCTGGACTGTGTTGCCTGTTTAACAGTCCCATAGCCTACCTCAGTGTTGGCTCTCCCCTGGTCACTTCCTTTAGACCAGTGGTTCTCAACCTTCCTAATGCCGTGACCCTCATATACAGTTCCTCATCTTGTGGTGCCCCCCAACCCTAACATTTATCCATTTTACAAAAGGAGAACACTGATACAGAGAGTCTTAGGCGACCCTGTGAAAGGGTCGTTCGACTCCCAAAGAACCACTGCTTTAGACAGCATGCAGAATATCCTCTCTTTATGAGTCAGTACTGTGATATCAAAGTCACACAACCCCAAACTCTCTAAGAGAGTCTTGAAGGACACGCATCTGGGATAATCCTGTGGTATACGGATGGAAACAAGGTGATATCAGAAGGTTCTCAGATCATCCCCCATTGACATCCCCTCAGCTCCCAAAAAAGAAAGGAGCAGCAAAAGGCTGGCAAGAGAGAAAATGCCCTGAAAGCCAGGCTGTTACAGCCCACAGGCTAATATGGCACCACTGCTTCCAACTTAATTTGTTTAATTGATTTGTATCCCACCTTTCTCACCAGGGTGGCTGACTTCATTGTCCTTTCCTCCATTTTATCCTTGCAAAAACCCTCTGAGGTAGTCAGGCTGAGAGAGCGCGACTGACCCAACGTCGCCCAACAAGCTTCCACGGCACAGGCAGAGCTTTGAACCAGGGCCTCCCTGATCTTAATCCAACACTATAACCACTACGCCATACTGTTGAGCCGCTTACGTTGGAGGAAGGCTCCTTAGGCTGGAATGCCCCTGCTATACGTGAAGAAAATCTTCAGAACAACTTCGGTAGCAACTGTCTTTGCAGCAGAAGAGATTGTGTCTAACAACAGGGATTTAAAGAGTATCAGGACAAAATGTGACACAGATGGGGATACTCAGGTGTTACAAGCGGATTCTGGTTTCTCCTGATGGGAGTGGGCCTCATTTATTTGTGGGCTCACATACCCTCCTCTCCCAAGCGTCTCCTGGTACGGGAAGCCAACCTTGCAGACTTCCCAGTTAGAACTAACTGCAATTTATTGCATTAGATGGGAGATTTTTTTTAAATTCAACCTTGGCTTTGAGCTCAAGGGGAGGAAGAAGAGGAAGGAAGGGCACACGCATAGCCAGGAATAAACCAGACACGTTCTTGTCATGAACAAACTGCAGCTTGTCTGTGACATCCTAATGCAATGTCTATGTTCCTCTCCATCTCCATAAACCCCCTGGGGGCTTACATATTAGCTAGTGGAAGGCAAGCAGCATAAGATATACCAAAGCCATATTGAGTACATGTTCAGAAAGCTGAGATATAAATATTGTAATCAAATAAATAAAAAATAAGAACGAAGTTGGCATTTGGAGAATTTGCTTCCACGTGCCTAATTAAGCGGGAGAAGCTTCCCGAGAATGGCGGCGGTGGCCCCCTTTTTTCTAATTTAAAAAATAGAAAGCTTCTTTTGGCAGAAGAAACTGACACATTTTAATTATTCAGATGATGACAGCAACATCTCAGTAGGCCTTCCAGATTTATTTTCAGATTATAAATGCAAGCATGGCAGAGAGTGGGAGATTTGCCTCTAACTGCTAGCGCTGTAAAACAGCCCTGATCCTTGGGAAAAGAAAAGAAAAAAAACCCCACATAGCGATATTTCTGTCCCTCATCAGCACCAGAACAGTGCTGCGGATAGTGAATGAGTCAATAAAGATTTATAGCACTTCCAGATGTGACAGAAACAGTTTTGGGCCAATGGAAAGGAGGTTTACATATAAGATGTGTGTGTGCGAGGAGGGAGGGTGGGAGGGAGGGGGAGAGAGAGAGAGAGAGGGAGGAGGGGGTCTGGTATTCTGGGAAAAAATTATTTCCATCTACTATGCCACCTGCTGCCCAGGTCATTTGGCTTTAAACGTAGCACAAGCACTGAATTAAGAATTTTTAAAAGATGATGATACAGCATCATGCTGACTGACTTTTAAGTGGAATTACGACTACCAGTTAACTTAATGCAACTGCACAGTTCGGAACCAAAGCTTGGAATTAAAGAGTTCAGAGGTGGTTCCACTAATTAAGGGCTGCCTCACACAAGCTCATTCATTTCATGCTTACGGCACTTCTTGTGTAAGAATCGCATGTATGCTGTTAAAATGCTTGATAAAGACGTGACACATACATGTTATTAGCATGTTCAATACAGACAAGACATGACACATACATTTGCTACACATCAAAGCATATGCAAAGGATGGGATCCAGCCACCAATTTAACTCGATCTCGCTTAATTTCTCCGCTTACTGCTGCCCCCATGGATCCCAGATTCCCCCTTCCTGTTTTTCACAGCAGATGTATGACAACATCTGATGGGCCAGGCTGACCTAAGGCTGTGACCACTGGGCCAGGCTGAGTAATGTGCAAGTAACTTTCCAACTATTCTGGGTTTTCTGGGGTGTGTTGCCATGACCTGGCAGTTTTTGCTCCTAACATTTTGGCTGCACTATGGCTGGCATCTTCAGGTGTGTGTCATGGTGAGATGTGTTTCTGTGCTGCGGAGAGAAGCATGTCTTGCCATGACATAACTCTGAAGACACGAGCCACAAATGCCACACAACCTGGAAAACCCACAACAGACAATTGATTCAGGCCTCAAGATTCCAATAGTCGCTTCTGAGCCAGAGCCCAGTAAGTCCCAGCCAAATATATCTGAAAACAAGCGGAACTCATTTCACAGAGGCATTTTATGTCCAAGTCAAAAGAAGAAGTATTGTCGAAGGCTTTCACCGTCGGCTGCAATTGGTTTTGTGGACTTTCCGGGCTGTGTGGCCGTGGTCTAGTAGATCTTGTTCCTAATGTTTCGCCTGCATTTGTGGCTGGTATCTTCAAAGGGGTATCACAGAGAGAAGTCTGTTACACACTGTGTCCAGAAGGGAATGTTTATATTGTCCATGTCCCAGGGTGGGGAACCAATCAGTAAGTGTTTGGGTGGAACTTGCTGTGCCAATATTTGGTTGACTGCATTGCATTGTGGGTGGGGTTTTCAGTCCATTTACATTCACATTCCCTGCAGTAGCAACAGTATTAGTGAATGCAGATCCTGTGTCTGGATGGAGTCCACTATCCATGAACTTAGCATGCCCTTGGCCTTTGATTCTGGTGTTTTTAAGTACGGGTGGCCAAGTTTTGTTAATTCTCAGTGTGTAGCACACTTCTCTCTGTGATACACATCTGAAGATGTCAGCCACAGATGCAGACAAAACGTTAGGATCGAGATCCACCAGACCACAGCCACACAGCCCGGAAAGCCCACAACAACCAGTCAAAAGAAGGAGGTTTGTATTTATTATCTTTAGAGTTAATTGTAAGACTTTTCATCTATGCCCCTCATGCATAACTGCAGTCAGGCTCGATTCCAACCAAGTGAGAACTGTCGGAAGGTTTCTTCTGTACACATTAATAAATATTTATTCATCGCCAGACTCTAAAAAATACAAGCCTGTCCTCTAAACATTATTTTTTTAAAAAAAAAATCTGGAGATTATAATATAGTTTTTAAAAGGACGAGGAATGGCTGTTTTGCGGTGATGCTTCAAGGCACAAATCTCAGCGCAGCCAGACTGCCGCGCTCGCTCGCTGTTTGCTGAAGGAAGAAGTTAGGCTCCATCATAAACATTTATGAAATTCTTTTTACAAGATCACACCAAGGAGGATGATAAACAAATTAGCATTCAGCTACAACAACAAGGGCAAAAACATGCCATAAAGCTATCAATAAACCCCACGAGAAACAGACAGTGAAGCATATTAACAGTTAAAGACTGTATATAACTGTGCATAAATTCATGTTATATTAAATCTTTCTCTATATATGATATACCATCAGGTTGGAGGAAAGGGGGGGATGACAGTTCCTTTTCTTTAAAATGTGCATGCTGTAGTCATCCCCGCCCCCTCCGTTTTTTCCTTTTCTTTTTTCCTTTTCTTTCTTGTGTGCCTAGGCACGGTGCCTGGATGGAAGACTTTCATAGCATCCTTTTCCTCGCTTAATTGGCATTGACAGAAGCAGAAAATGTCAAAAACTTTTTTTAAAGCAGAGCTCCATTTTTTTCCCAAGCCGACGTTAATTACTCAAGCAGATATAAACACAAAAGTGAGCTTCGCGGCGGCACCTTCAAAAAAACCCGAAACTGCACAGCAGTTTTATTGCGGCATAAGGTTTTGTGAAATATAACCTACTTCGTTAAAAGCCCAGGTTGTTCTATGTTGGCAGGTTATATATGTGTGTGTTACTAATTTGAATCCGCTAGCAATTTAGGGGCCAACAACATTTTCCGGATATACGTTTTTGAGAGTCAAAGGGCCCTTAATCAGATTTCAGAAACTTCGATTCATGAAAGCTCACACCCCGAAACTCTTCTGGGTCTCTCACGTGTTCCTGGACAGAAATCTACTGCAGATCGACGTGGCTATCCTCCCAAAATGCTGTTTCTAACAGTTCCATTGAAAACTGAGGTATCTGTTTGTTCGGAAAGTACCCCCACCACTTCATGCCCTTTCGCCCCACTATTTATACATTTCCTCCCTTCTAAATCCTGCATAATTGCCACAACAATACTTCCGTGCATCAGATGAGCAGGATCTAGTCCATGAAAACGCAGGCCACGCTACCACTGTAAATCTGTCCATTTTCAAGCTCCTACAAGTCTCCTCTTCCTCTTCTGCTTTTGCTGCCACCAGCTGAGAAGAAGAGGAAGGTGGATAGTTGGTTTTTAGACCCGGTTTTTCTCTACTTTAAGGAGTCTCAAAGCAGCTCACAATCACAAGCCCTTCTTCTCCCCACACCAGGCCCCGTGAACGATCGGTGGTGCTGTGACAGTTCTGAAACAACTGCGAATTGCCCAAGGTCACCCAGCTGGCTTTACATGTAGGAATGGGGAATCAAAACTAGTTCTCCAGATTATGCCCTTTCTGAAAGAGCCAGGGGATGCGGGGTGCAGCCGGGATAATTGATCCTGGTGTAGCCCTGGGCTCGTTTGCACGCTCTTCCTTTACCTTCTTCCCTGCGCAGCCCTACAGGTAGAAGGGGGTGGGGTCCCTGCAGCCACTTAGGACAATACTGTAACTTAGCTTCCCCCAGGCAAATAGATGAGGCCTACTGAAATCAGATTTCCTAAGAAGAACACAGAATGTATTTTAGACATTTCTATCCCACACGCTCCACCCACAACGAATGGGGCTTGAAGAGCACCCATGGGACTGTGCGCCCCCCCCCCCCGCCTTTTGTTCACTTTCCTTACCACGTTCAGCAAATGTTCTTATTGTATAGAAATCTTGCACAGTCTTTCTTCAGCATCAGTCAACTTAAGGCGAAGGATAAACTGCACAAATAGACAGCTCAATACGTCACCCTGTCAAGCAATCTGGATCCTCATAATAAATGCTAATCTGTCAGATATATTCACTTGGATGGTAATTTGCAATTGTAAACTCACACTGAAGCAGAAAATCTGATTCCATCTTTAGCATAAAGGACACATTTCCTCCTGAAATTCTGACAAAGACGGCGCACACACACGCAGATCCTCACTGCAGACTCAACTGCTTTTCAGGAGATGTGTCCGACGTTCAAGGAAGATGTCCATTTTGTTAAGCACGAAGCTTCTGTTGTTGTCAAGTTTCCAGCAACATGATCCACTACATTTTAAACATGGCCTGTCATGTTCAGATCAAAATGGGGTCTGCTCCTAAACGGCCCTCCAAGCCCCACCAGGGTGTCTGGGACATGAACAGGGAACCTCTTTGCCCATGGCTGGAACCTAACTAGGTGAACTGCACATGCTCAGCCAAGCAAGTGGATTAAGAATTTTACGGCACAGAAGCATCAGCCTTTACAGTGTGCCGAACACCGTGGCACCAACTGGAGAAGTTTGTGCTCACAGGAGGTTGAAAATGGCAGCCCAATAATCATGGAACAACCTCCCCAGGGAGGTACATGTACACCCTCACTTTCAAGCTTCAGGTAGCAATTGAAAAAGGTTTCATCTAGGACAGCATTTGATTAAGTTTTCTTGTCTCATGGTTGTCTTAAATTGGGGGTCAGTGGGGTATAGTGGTTAAGAGCAGGTGAACTCTAATCTGGAGAACCGGGTCTGATTCCCCACTCCTCCACAGTGCAGACTCTAACCCGGTGAACTGGATTTGTTTCCCTGCTCCTACACATGAAGCCTGCTGGGTGACTTTGGGCTAGCCACAGTTCTTCGGAACTCTCTCAACCCCACCAACATCACAAGGTGTCTCTTGTGGGGAGAGGAAAGAAAAGGAGTTTGCAAGCCCCTTTGAGTCTCCTTACAAGAGAGAACGTGGTGGGGGCAGGGGGGGGTATAAATCAAACCTCTTCCTCTTCTGAATTAGAGGGCCAGATAAATTAGGAACTATACTCCTATCAGTTTCTACCAGCATGGCCAATTGGCCATGCTGACAGAGGCTGATGGGAATTGTAGTTCCTGAACATCTGGAGAGCCGCAGGTTCCCTACCCCTGTTTTAAATGGTGTTTTTTTGTATTTTTATGGTTATTATTTTGTTTACACGTGAGCAGCCCGGAGTTCTGCAGTGTAGAATGCTGGCTAGTAAATGCTTTAACTTTAAACAAACAAACAAATAAATAAGGAAATAATAATAAAAGCTTTCTTGAAACACAGAAAGGAATAGAAGCATGCACCATCAGCTGTTGCAAACAGTTGGATGTAGGAAGCTTCTAGATTAGCCAGGCCTGGCCTTTGCAGGGTCAAACAGCAAGGTCCTGCAGGGTCAAAAACCAGATACTGTTGGCTGCACTTCAGGCTGCAATGGACATTATGGATCCTGGGGCCAGTGAACACGGCCTTCCAACCTCTGTTTATCTCCACAGTCCTGACTTGGTGCTCACACAGGGTCTGGACCTTAATTGCCAGATATGCCCTTGGTCTTCCAGTGACCCATACAAGCAACTAACAAATTATCCATAACCATTAGGTCTTAAGACTACACATGCTCAACTGCAGTCATATCGTTAGCCATCATTTTCAAGAAGCGTACACACGTGCCCTTGCCACGGTAACTTTGCCCCAAGCACCAGATACTGAATGGAAGTATTATGTACAGAGGAACCACCGGCCAAGAAGCAATAGGTTAGGCAACAGACATAACTGGGGGTGTTGGAGCCACCTTAGCCACAGCCAGAGAACACTCATCTCAGAACCTTTCCATAATAACCAGACTACATGGCCAGAAAATAAGAATCATTAAAATTTCTCGAGAGGAAGAAAAAGCGAGGCGTAAAAGTAACAAGCTGGAGCAAAGAAATAAGGATGAGCAACAGAACAATGTAGGCAGAAGAACAGGCTCAATAAACCACCTTAAGACTCACTCATTGGACAAAGGTGATGCATAATTTTTTTTAAATGCTGCATGTGAATCAAAGGCATGTTTTAGGCTCTCCGAGTGCATGCCTGCACAGTTGCATCAGCTACATACAAAATGCACGCATGTAAATTGCTACCTTGTTCACTTCCATGATTTCCCTTCTCTCTTCGCTGGCAAAGAGAAGCTGGCTGGCTGCTCCTCGGTCGTCGTGCTTGGAGCCGTCATCTTCAACGTAAGGAATGAGTTGCTGCGAATGAGAACAAAGCCTTTTTTTATAGAAAGCAGACTGGCAGCTTCTTATAGAACTAGGAGCGAAAAGAAAGTTTCACGTGCCCTTTAAAAAGAGAGAGGGGGAGACGGAGCAGGAGAGTGAGAGAGATTGCCGCAATACAAAAGTAGAGAAACTCCTAAGAGTTTGAACTGCATGGCTAACTGTTTCCAGATGTTTTAGGAAATTGGACAGCTGCTCTTTTGCAAATACTTAGTTATGCTTTAAAGCTTTATGTGCATTATTATGTAGGTAAAAGGTTAAGATATATGAAATTCAAAAGCACTTTGGTTAGAGTAAAGAACAAAAGAAACCGGTTCTCACTATGTGTAGATCTACAAATTATGAGTAATTTCACACTCTATTGGACTGAATTCTTATTTTTATACAGGGCAGTTGGCTGGAAGAAGCTGTGATTTAAAGAGGAACACTGATCTTTTTAACCTTTTGCCCTTTCAATGTTCTCTTGTTGGAAACCACTCTCCCTCCCTTGGTTGCTTTGACCCACTGGGGAAAACTTGCCACGGAGCCACAAAACTCCCCCAGTGGGACCAAAAGCCGTTGTATCCTTTTCCCTCTAAGGAAGGAAGAGGATTAAACAAGTACCACCATATCAATCTTCTCCTTCAAACTGCAGTTCCAAACTGTGGGAGCCAGGCATCTACCAGAGAAGCACCAGGGTGGATGGGGAATGAGTTAGCTGATGGCAAAATACTTCTGTTTTCCCCAGGTAACCAAGTAGGGGCACCCAGGGCCAGGTGGCTTTATCTCAGTCTTCTGACCTTGAGTCCATCCTGCATTCCTATCTTTCACACCTTCTGTAGTGTGGGATAGAACTAAGGAATAGGGAGGGGAGAGGAGTACACAGGATTGATATATTGGGGTTGTCTGAATGTTCCAGCAGCACCAGCTTTTCCCCTCCAGCCTTTGTGTCTGCTGATAAAGACTTCTAAACCTTCAAGTTCCAGAGTTTGGTTTGAGTCCCAGAGCACAGCTTGACACTGTATGACATAAAACTGAGCAAAAAAGATCTGATTTTTTAAAAAAGGACTGCAGAACTAAATACAACATCCACTCTATGTCGTCACATAACGGAAATATAAAGCAAAATTCCAAACAGTTATATTTGCAGGGGAGAGACTCTCTCACATTCTCTGCCACCTCTATGGGAACAGGATCCCAGCCTCACAAGCAGTTTTCAAGCTATACTTTCGGTCGCAATATTGAACACTAATCTCAGTTTCCTAAAAAGTATCGAGAGTTGGCGGAGGTGCTCCTGCAGCTTTCCCAGCCTGTCTTGATATGTGCCCGTGTGATAGGTGACACCGTTAGGCAGCTAAAGGAAGGGTGAGACAATATAATCCAAGGTCATGCTTCATTCATTCTCCAAAATAAATTGCTATTGAAATTTAAATACCCATGATCTTTCTTTCAGCTTTAAGCATCCCTGGAGACATGTGGTAGACACACATTCGCCAACAAATGCAAGTTGTAGAAATCATATTTTAGCATTTATTTTTATGTCACGCTTCTCTGAAATAAAAATACGCATAAGAGATAAAAACACAATAAAAAGTAATGGCTTAAGATTAAAAATAGTTGCTTCAAGTTGTTTTCGGAAAGGCATATCTAAATAAAATACTTTTAGTCACCTGCCCCTTCCCCTCCCACACCAGTAAGTTAATAGCAGTTAAGAAAGGTGGGTTTTTAGTGGGCGTTTGATAAAACCAGAGCCACTCCTACTTTCTGGAGGTAGATTATAATGGGTAGCTGCGTTAGCCTGTCTCAAGCGAGAAAAGAGTAAGAATCCAGTAGCACCAGAAAGACTACCAAAATTTCTGGCAGGGTATGAGTTTTTGTGAGTCATATTATCTGAAATAATGAGTCACAGTATCTGAAGTAGTGCGCTGTGGTACACAGAAGCTCATCATCACCTGCCAGAAATTTTGGTAGTCTTTGTAGGTGTTTCTCACACTGGAAATAGAAACCCACAAGGCCAAGAGGGGAGGCAACTTTGTGGCACATACTGCATTGGGTATGTGGGATCAGTCTCTTTACAACAGCTATACCAGGGGTATATGCTGACAGGGGCTGATGGGAATTGTAGTTCCTGAACATCTGGAGAGCCGCAGGTTCCCTACCCCTGAGCTATACAAATGCCGACTACATCTGTGCACAGCCAAATCAATTCACTGTCTTACAGAATCATTCAGATATTTAACATATTTATACCTTGTTGCATAAATGTATATTTCCAGAACAGCCAACAACTAAAAGCAAAATAAACAGTAAAAGTGGATTACTCGATTTACGTCTTACCTTTCTCCCCAATGGGCACCCGAAGGGCTTGAATCAGCTTAGACTGAGAAGGTGCGGCTGGCCCAAGGCACCCATAAGAACATAAGGAGAGCCCTGTTGGATCAGACCAGTGGTCCATCTAGCCTAGCATCCTGTCTCACACAGCGGCCACCCAATTCCTCTGGAGGTCTGACAACAGGGCACAGAGGCTGAGGCCTTCCCCTGGTGTTGCCTTCTGGCACTGAAATTCAGAGGTTGACTGCCTTTAAAAGTGGAGGTTTCCTTTAGTCACTGCGGCTACTACCCACTGATAGACTGATCCCCTTTTAAAGCTGTTCATGCCTATGGCCATCACTACATCCTTTGGTAGAGAATATCACATTGTATACTGTCTCTGTGTAAAGAAGTAATTCCTGTTATCCAAAATACTGCCCACCAGCTGCGCTGGATACCCTCAAGATCTAATCCCCTTTGTGGATTGGGCGGTATATTAAATCAATCAATCAATCAATCAATCAATCAATCAATCAATCAATCAATCAATCAATCAATCAATCAATCAATAATATTTTGGAAGAAGGAGAAAAAGTTCTCTTTGACAATTCTGTCCAACCCGTATGTAATTTTATAAACCTCTATCATGCCCATGCTTAGCTATATCTTTTCCAAACTGAAAAGTCCCCGACTTCAGCCTTTCCTCATAAAAAAGGTGCTCCTGCCCCCAATCATCCAGTTTGCCCTCTTCTGTACTTTTTCCAGCTTTATGATGCACTTTTTGAGATATTGTGACCAGAATGCAAACAGCGTTCCAAAGAAGGATGCACCAGGGACTTTATAATATTGACTGTTTTATTTTCAGTCCCTTTCCTACCAATCCCTAGCATAGCCCTTTTCACCCAGCAAGCTTCCACAGAAGAATTGGGATTTGAATCTGGGTCTCCCAGATCCTAGCTCATCAACTCTAACCGCTACATCAGCCTTTAATAATTACAGTAACAGCAACCACAGTAATATTTATTCAATTCATTTACACTCTGCTCTTTTCTTTAAAAGGAACCCAAGCCAGCTTACATCATTCTGTTCTCCATTTTATGCTCACAACAACCCTGTGAAATAGGTTAGGTAGAGAATGTGTGACTGGCCCCTGCTGTTGTTATGAGAGCCAGCGTGGTGTAGTGGCTAAGAGAAGGATTCAAATCTGGACAACTGGGTTTGATTCCCCACTTCTCCACCTGAGTGGCAGAGGCTTATCTGGTGAACCAGATGTGGTTTCCCCCCTCCTACATTCCTGCTGGGAGAACTTGGGCTAGTCACAGTTCTTTGGAACTCTCTCAGCCCCACCCACCTCACAAGGTGACTGTTGTGGGGAGAGGAAGGGAAAGGTGCTCGTAAGCCACCTTGAATCTCCTTACAGGAGATAAAGGTGGGGTATTAATCCAAACTCTTCTTCTTCTTCTGTGACACAAGTGGGGATTTGAATCCAGTCTCCCAGATAATAGTCCAACAAAAACAGTTGTAGATCTGTTTGATGCTAGAGAGAATTTGCTCAACTACTGATTTTTTTACATTTTCCACTATAGGCTACCAGTTTTCTTAATGCCCAGAAGGTTCAGCTTTACCCCAGTTCCACCCAACATCACATAATCTATTCAAATCTGCCTGACACTAGATGCAGGACACAGATAAACATCCCCGAGGCTGGAGCCTCGAAGGCTTTTCCTCTGCTTAACGTCAAGCCTGACAAAGAGCTCTAGTGGGACTCAAAAGTTCGCACTTGTTTTGCATTATTCTGGCTGGTCCTAAAATATCTCCCAGCTCTGATTTTTGAACTGAAGGGGGAAAAACACTGCAACAAACATAAAATCAGTAGGTCCAGCGGAAACCACAGTTGAAATTCTCAGGAGAGCCAACGAAATATCCCAAATGGAGGGAAAGAAACCGAATGTTTGGGTGAACAAAACACCTTAGAATTGACAAACTTGGTGGCAAGAGGACCACATTCCCCAGCTCTGGGGAATTCAGATTAGCCTGTGCACTCCCACACACACCAGCTGGGTGACCTTGGGCTAGTCACAGCTTCTCGGAGCTCTCTCAACCCCACCCACCTCACAGGGTGTTTGTTGTGAGGGGGGAAGGGCAAGGAGATTGCAAGCCCCTTTTGAATCTCCTACAGGAGAGAAAGGGGGGATATAAATCCAAACTCCTCTTCTTCTTCTTCCTCTGGAACTACAGCTAAAATGACACTGCGTGATGCTCTGGATCTCATGATTAGAACCTTTGTCTACATAAACCCCACTGGATTCAGTAGGATTTATTCCCATGTCTAGGATTAAGCTATTACATGTAAATAGAGAGCCAGCATGAAATAGTGGTTAAGAGTGGCAGATTTTAATCTGGAGAACCAAGTTCCCGCTCCTCACATGAAGCCTGCTGGGTACCTGGGGTCAGTCATAGTTCTCTCAGGACTCTCTCACCCCACATGCAGGCAGGCAGTGGCAAACCACCTTTGAATGTCTCTTGCCTTGAAAACCCTATGGGGTCACTTTAAGTCAGTCGCAACTCGATGGCGTGCACACACACATACACACACTGCATGTAAGCAAATTCTACTGAACTCTCCACATAAATATTCTTCAAATAAGTGTCAAAGAAACAGGATGAAAGTAAACTTAACAATTAATTCTCTCACATATTCTCATTTTTCAAAAAACCTATGTGATCTTTGTGCTAACAGCAACATTTATGTTCGGGACAGCAATGATGAGAGCTTACTCATTTCTAGGAATCTGTATGGCAAAGACCAGATACCAAGATTTGTAAGAAATGTTCAGAAGGAGTCAAATAAACAAGCATACATTTCAAAAAACTCATCCCCCAACATATCTGGCTCAGTGAGTAGGTTTACCCTAGTGAGTGGCTAATTACAATCTCTCTTTTTAAATACAGACTAGTCACAATACATGCCAATGCAGGCCAAACAATACATCTACAACAACAAGGCAAAAAGAATACAGTTTATTGTCAAAGGTCAAGATCTATTCTAATTATAGTATGTGTTTTTCCACATACAGCACCTTTGGGCAACTTCTCCAGTTCATAGTGGAAAAAATATGAACTGGACAAATGATGCAGTCAAATGATGTTCCTTTATGAAGGGACAGATCATACTGAACTTATTAGTGCTAGTAAACATGAGTAAACATGACTAGGAACTGGGATGTATGCCTGCAGATCTATACAGAACTACTGGGAAATAATTCATATTAACCCCCTAGAACCAATTTCAAAGTAACCCTAGGGTCAGGTTTAAAAATTAAATCAAGATTTTAAAAAAAACCTCAAACCCAAGAAATATAGTTTTGATTTAGGGAGGGTAACTTTGAGCATTCAAAAGTAGACAGTGAACTCGCACTGAACGTGGTGGAGCGTCTGTAACAGTATAATAAATACAGCTACAGTAATCTTGAGGCTAGACTACTATGATATAGTCAACATGAGACTGTCCTTGAAGATAACTCAAAAGCTGCAGTTGGTATACAACACTACAGCTTGATTACTATCAGGAACTGAACAAAATGCACCCCTTACACCTATTCTGCAGTTGCTTCATTCCTTACCAATTATGTTCTCATGCTCAATTCAATGGCAATCCACAAGCACATGGACAATTTCAACAGAAAGGAAGAAACCATGAAAATGAACAGAACTTGGCTGCCAGTGTTGAAAAACACTAGAGTCAAGACAGTGACTAATCAGCTCCACACAAACACAGGATGACTATAGACCAGTGATGGAGAACCTATGGCACGGGTGCCAGAGATGGCACTCGGAGCCCTTTCTGTGGGCACACATACACAGAGTTCGTCAGTTGGGGGGTGGAAAATCACCCCCCCCACACACACACATCTAGGCTGGCCTGGGCCACTGAGCACGACATGCGCATGTCACAGTGAGCAGGGAGGACTCGGCTGGCGGGCCTGGTGCCTGTGCTCCTGGTGGCTGCTGCCTGAGGGGGTGGGGCACAGAGGAGGCAGAGATGCTAGAGAGGCACAGAGCAGTGCACGGGGACTTGCAGGAGGCTAGAGCAGGCTGGCCCCTGCTCAAGCGGGTGGTGGCGGTGGAAGGAAGAGGGAACCAACCAGTTTTTTCTAAACTAAAACCTGAGCATTCAGGTTAAATTGCTGGGTTGGCACTTTGCGATAAATAAGTGGGGTTTGGGTTGCCATTTGGGCACTCGGTCTCAAAAAGGTTTGCCATCACTGCTATAGATAATAAACAATCAAGGGAACAAAGGCCAGGCTATTTCTATTAAGTTGCCCTCACCTATTGACCTTGCTAACTTTATTGTTACTCACAGGTATATATACTCCACTTGCTTTCCTTTCCTACTATCAGATCCTCTGAAGATGCCAGCCACAGATGTAGGCGAAACATCAGGAGAGAATGCTGCTAGAACACGGCCACACAGCCCGGAAACCACACAGCACCCCAGTGATTCCGATCGTGAAAGCCTTCGACAATACATTTGACAATATACTTTGCACAAAGCTTGGATAGCCATACATTTTAAAAGTAACTGTGAAGACAACTCCTCTATTTATGAAAGAAAAACAACTTGAATTTCGACTGTTTAAATATTCACTGCAAATCCATTAGAAACAGGGATTTTTTACTTGAGCATTATAAAAATTGCCGTGTAGCCAGAGTGGAATTAAAAAAATGCATATAAATATATTTTTTAAAAAATAAGGTGTTGTAAGGCAATCTATTGGCAGAAACCAAAATTACTACAGAAAAGAAATTGGAAGGCCTTAAAAACCATCAACTAAGGATTGATGAGGGTGATTATATTACAATCATTTGAGGGCTCGTGGCTATTACTTAATTCATGAAATCAAAATGGAGCAACTGAGGACATTTGTAACAGAACACAAAAACTGTCCTTGAGAGTAGAAAATCACTGTAAACTTTGGAAGCCAGTTAGTCTCAGTTTTAATTTTTATATACAGCAACTGGTCTACTTAGTTTATAATACTTGTTGGTAATGATTTCAGTAATGTTTGTACTTTAAAAAACACACAAAGAATTTCAACTTTTTTTTTTAAATGAAGCATTTCAAAACACTTAAAGGCTTCTCCTCCCCTTCCAAATGGGAAATTCTTTCTATATCAGCTAGAAGTTTGTCCCGCTTTCTTACTGTATCAGTTTTAGTGACTCGCTGATCCAAGAAACTCCACAGGAAATGCATACACTAACGGGCAAAGTCATAAGTTACTGCTTACGCTCACCTGCATGTTTCTCAATAACTGGAAGATTTCCATGGTGCGAAACACAATATCCTGCACAGTCTCTTGGCCAATACGACAGAGAGATGCAGTATTCACTTCACGAGCAGCTTGAGACTGGGGTCCAGAAAATGGTCCAGGAGGCATTCCAGCTCCTGCTAGAGGAGGGGTGGACATTGTTGAAATCTGATGTATTTTGCAGAACCAAGCTGTACAAAGAGAGGAAAATGAGACTCATAAACAGCATACATCATGGCTAGAAAATAGAAGGGTATGTTTAGTAACATTGTTCTAATCAACATTCACACAAATTAGAAAACAGATAACTATACAGTTATGTTCTAAATGTACACACCAAGCCTACAACAGATCAGATTCCCCCAAACACAAGAATTCTCAGTTGAAAACCTGAACTTTCTGTTCTACTGACTTTACTATACATTTGTCATCATATTGCAAGGGCTCACCTGTTTAAAGTAGCTACAATAAAGAACTTATATCTGCACATGTATAACGTGCAACTTTCTTAGAAGCTTATTTTCACAATGTTCATTCTTTTCTCCTCCCATGTCCCACTGAGCATTCAGAACCATCTTGGATGTCCCTGCTCTTTGCCTGCAGCACGCTTATAAGTGACGACTATGAAATCCTACCACTGACACTAAGATTAGCAGGACTACGGAGGATTCTTTTACAAGCTTTTTTTAAAAAACTGAAACTGGTTTGAAAAATGGCTACACCATTTAAAAGACCATTTGCAGTATAAACAATTATAGAGTTTATTTCTAATTGCAGAGAGGTTTATATAAGCATTTAATGGGCCTCCGAGAATCACCTAAGCCTCTTGGTTCATCCTAAAACTGGATCCTGCACCATTATGAGGGAACAAAGAGCAGGGCCAAAATCTACATTTTGAGAGATGAATTAAAGCAAAAATCTAGCTACAGATGAAAGTGTTTTCAATGTCGTTTAAGCCAAGGCTTTGCCTATCAAGCATAAACAGAAAAACAGAACAAAAAGTCTTTTGTTTTTGTCTCCACATTTCTGAAGTAATGTGCAAAGAGAAAATGTTGAAATAATTTCACCAGGTCTAGGAAACAGGGCACTGAGAGAGGGGCTGAAGAGGTACGAAGAAAGTTATTATACTTTGCAGATCTCTCCTGTTCTCTTTTATCCCACATTCAAGATCACAGTCCTCTCTTCCACATTAGGTGATAGCCTCAATAAACTGGAAAGACAGGGAGGAAAACTTACCATTATGGATAACTGGGGACTGACTAAAAACATTTAAGTAGCAACCCATCTGGAATATAAAACGTATTCACTTTGGCACCCATGCACAGGTGGGTAACTTTTGCAACTTAAAATAAGCAGCACCATCCCTCACACCTGGTCAAGTGGCCGGAGTGGCTCTGAGACCATCCTCTAAGCCAGTGATGGTGAACCTTTTTGAGACCGAGTGCCCAATTTGCAACCCAAAACCCACTTTTTTATCACAAAGTGCCAACACGGCAATTTAACCTGAATACAGAGGTTTTAGTTTAGAAAAAACAGTTGGCTCAGAGGCACGCGTTACTCAGGAGTAAGCTTAGTGAAGCAACCGTGCAACGCTTCAAATGGGTGAATCACGATCATAGGAGGGTTTACTCAGAAACAAGCCCCATTGCCAGCAACTGAGCTTACTCCCAGGTTAAGGATCATGCCCAGGCCAGCCTAGATGTGTGTGTGTGTGGGGGGGTGATTTTCTGCCCCTCCCACATGATGAACTCTGTGCGCGAGTGCCCACAGAGAGGGCTCTGAGTGCCACCTCTGGCACCCGTGCCATAGGTTCGCCACCATTGCTCTAAGCTCCAGAGAGGCTGCAAATCCATCTGGAAGTCCCCACTGGTACGGACTTTTGCTCTTCGCATGCTCAGGGGCACTTCTGTCTATTTTATAGTACCTAACTTTTCTATACGGCAAGCCTGAGAACAAAAGCAATTTATTTTTACTCTGGGAAGCTGCTGTAATTTTAATTTGCGTAGGAAAACTAATGCATTTTATCACTTATTTTATTCAGAGAAATAAAAGCGACTATTCAGCCTCGGAACGTACTGATAATTAATTTTTTTAATGCAAAAAAAGTCCCGCTTAACAGCAATTAGAAACAGCGAGAGGAAGTAGTTGAAGCAAAAAAAATCCGCTCCGCGGAAGCGCAACTTACGCGCGTCTGAAAGTCGCGGTCACTCGCCAGCCTGTAGTTGCCCGGGAAACCGCACAGCAGAACACGGAAGAGGTGACCGGAAAACGGAAGTGACGTTACGGGAGAACAAAAGCGTGGAGAAGTTCGAGAGAAAGAGTGGCAGCGGCATAGTAGTAGGGAGGGGCGATGAGGGCGAACCAGTTGGGATAGGCGGGAAAGGGGCGGGGCCAATGAGCTTTAGCGGGGAGGGATTGGTAGAAAAGCATTGGCGGCGTGGCTGACATGGGGTTGGGAATCGAACTTGTTATCCCGCTTAGACTCAATAGATTGCTTTCTCTTTTTCCTTCTTATTGTGCCTTTAACAGCAGAATATAGGAATTTTAGCAAATGAAGCTTTCCCCTGCATATCATTAAGTAAATCTTATTTTATTTATTTCTCCCAAAACTCGCTGCAGTCACTTTAGTCGATTTTTTCTTAACAACAACCCTGCACTGCAAGGTAGTTTTTGCTGAAAGAAAGTGACTTGGAAGGCAGATTCTCCAAGATAGATTTTAAAACATTTAATATTTTAATCTTTTTACTCTTGTTTTTATTTCCCTTATGCTGGTCTGTGACTGTAATAAAGATTGATTGATTGATTGATTGATTCCCCAGGCTAACATTTATTTCCTTATTGGCTTCCTTTAGAGTCCGCCTTCCTCACTAAGACTGACTGCATACACAATTCCCTGGTTGTCAACATCTGCCTGTCAATTCTGTGAGTCACACTGTAGTTAAAGCAGAACCAAGACGTGCAAATATAACCTAGCAGATCCCTGGCTACATAAACCTCTGTTAGAGACTTGGGGGGAAATTTAAAAATCAATAAAATGACAGCACCTTGTGGCTTGCTAAACAAATGTGAAATTGCTTCAACAGAGTAAAAAATATTTTATATGAACACAACTTTACAACTACAATCAAAACTAAATCGTAGTGGCTATGAATATAGCACAAGTCAGATGTGCAGAATCTTCAAGGCACTAGGAACAATAACAGATACCAACAGTGCCCAGTAATAAAGTGGGGGGGGGGGGATTAATAAAAAGGGCAACGCTGCTTCTTTTCCATCTGCTCTTCTGTGGCGATAGCTGCAGGTCTTTCTCCAGCTCGGGTCTGTAAGGAAATACTTCCCTCAGCTCAGTCAAGCTCTGGGTCTTCCCTCTCCTGCTGCAGATTGACTAAGGGTCTCTTGCAGTTGGTAATATATGAGCAAACTTACCAACTGCACATGCTCAGCATCTCTTGTTCCCTAGCGACTGAAGCCCAAACGTTCCAAAAAACAAATATTAAAATGTTCCACAAAGAAAGTGACAATCTTTCCAAAAGGAATCCCCAGGCATTTATGGAAACAAGGAGGGATGGGAAGGAGGAGGGAGATCGACAGATTTCTGCAGTTGTGAAGATGACCAAGCAGGCAACATTTTAATGGATTCACTAGAATGTCAGCGGTAGGACAAGCTGGTATAGAACCTAAAAGTGTGTTTGTTGTTTTTCTTGGTTTCCATATTGCTACCCAATAGGATAAAAAGCCCCCTCCCTATCTGCTAAGGCAGTGATGGCGAACCTTTTTAAGACAGAGTGCCCAAATTGCAACTCAAACCCCACTTATTTATCGCAAAGTGCCAACCTGGCAATTTAACCTGAATGCTGAGGTTTTAGTTTACAAAAAACTGGTTGGCTCCCTCTTCCTCCACCCCACCCGCTCAAGCAGGGGCCAGCCTGCTCTAGCCTCCAGCAAGTCCTGCATGCACCGGTGTGTGCCTCTGTAGTATCTCTGCCTACTCTGCACCACCGACCCTCTGGCAGCAGCCACCAGGAGCACAGGCACCAGGCCTGCCAGCCGAGTCCTCCCTGCTCACTGCGGTGCGTGCACATCGTGCTGAGTGGCCCAGGCCAGCCTAGATGTGGAAAATCACCCCCCCCCCCCACCACCACATGATGAACTCTGTGTATGTGTGCCCACAGAGAGGGCTCTGAGTGCCACCTCTGGCACCCGTGCCATAGGTTCGCCATCACTGTGCTAAGGGGAGAGGGTCCACATAGGATCCAAGAAGCTATTGTGAGACAGATTATGTTTGTTCTGCTTAATTATATTTGTTCTACAAATTAATAACTGTTTGATTTAACAATATCTATTTTAGAAAACAATGTATAAATGATGTCTGTATTAAACTGTGAGATTGCAAGCCAGCAAGCCAGGAGTCATATGCCATAGTTGAACAAAGAAATTACTGCAAGCGTACATTTGATCTACCAAACGTAGACAAGATAAGAGTTTTTTCATGGTCAGTATAGTTATCCTTGGTTTATTCAAAAGGAAAGGTCTGCTTGCCAAAACCTGTCTCTGTTAAGTTCTTTGTGTTAAGATAGTCCTATGAAATGTTTAGTATTTGCCTAAATTATGAACTTCCAATCAGTATCTACCATTGTTATAATGCAGAAAGAGGGGCATTATGGGATATTATAAAGTAATTTTCTTTGTTTTACCCTGGGGGCATATGTATATAATTTTTGTGTGTGTATGTTTCCCCAAAATTTCTGTTTGCAAATATAAAAGTTTGGCTTCACTTAGACCAATAATTTGTCTGGCGATTTTTATTTCCAACACTACTGCCTTCTAGAACTGAAATGGAACTGGTACTTTTCAGTTTGTTGGGTGGGGGAAAGCAGTTTGCAGCTCTCAGACTTCTGCAAACCAAAATTAATAACCTGCCCCAAAGTCCAGGTGACAGTTGTTTTATCTCAATATCTTCTTTTAAAGTTAAGTCATTATTCAAGGTGACTGCTTCCATGATCTTTTTTATTGGGCTAATACTGCATTAAGAAGCGTTTTTGACTTTCAGTTTTTCTCTTGCAGGGTGCAGGAGAGTTTTTGTGTTTCAACCCATAGACAATTTGAAACCTGATTTGCACCCATGAATATTTCATCTAATTAAGCTTGGCTTCTGTTTGAAAAAAGTGGCACAGTGGAGACAAGCTTTCCTATCATGCCTTAATATCTTTCTCTCCCCTCTTCCCATCTGTTTAAGAGATCAGTCTTAAACAGGTCTACTCGGAATCCTAGTCAGATCTATCCAATGGAAGGTGTCCTATCCAGAGGAAGATGTTCTAACTTCTTAGAGTCACAAACGGTACTTCCCCCCCTTTTTGTGTTTGATTTTTCTTTGTGTTTCTTGTATAAGTGCTAACAAAATTAATTACAAAAAAGAAGAAGAATCACACTGTAAGAGATTTGGGGTTTTCAAAAGCTTGCATTCAGTGTGTTATGAAATTCTGGCTCGTTCTAATAAAAGAGTATATCCATTACTGCTCTCTCTGTGTATATATATATATTCCCCTGTGGAACAACACCTCCAAATTCAACAGTTTACATGGATCACAATTACATCTTACCGGCTTTGAAACACATGATAACCACTAAATTCATGACCTAACTACCATCTTTATTAGAATTAAGTCACACGGGATTCAGCGGGAGGTTGTGAATATGCTTAGGAATGCAGATTTAGAATGTTTTATTGATGTGGTGTGATCAAAATAAGTCTGTGCCTAGGGCCATATGGTAACCATGCAATTCTAAGAACACTTTTGTAGGCTTAAGCCCCATTCAACAGACCTCAGCAGGATTCACCTGAGTAGCTGATGTGAAATATTCCACCCCAAACCTTGGCGAGTGTTTCTTAGTCTGAGTAGGCAATACTGGCCTTTATTGGCCAATGATCTGATCTGGAATAAGGCAGCTTCATAGCTTCATAGTGTGTGTTCTACATGCTGGCAGGGGATGATGGGAACTGTAGTCCATAACATCTGGAGGGCCACGAATTTGACACCTGTGCAAAAAAGAGCCAATTTCCCAACATCCAGATCCTGCATGAGCAGACATAGGTCGATTCTGCACTTGCGTTATCAACCTAAGTTCTGGAAGCTGCGCTTCTACCCAAGTGCGTCTCGCGACAACCACTGGGATCACCGCATGTGGTTTTGTACCAGCTTCGCTCTCGCGTAACGGTCAAATTTCCGGATTCCTGTTGGGAACTACTTACTTTTTTCAGGGAACCACGCCAAACTCAGCTCGATTCCAGCAGCAAAGCGGAATCTCTGGTGCCAGGAGTCCCCCATTCAGCCAATCACAGCTGAGTGTTTCGGGCATTCGTACAGCTGGCCTATCAAAAAACGCCACCTTCATCCCTCCATTCCTGTGGCAGTTTTTTTTATAACGTATGTGGGGAGACGGAACATGGCTGTAGAACCGTAGCCAATCGGAACAGAGCGGCGAAGAGACACAGGATGATTCCGCCCTCCGAGTTGGGATCAAGCTGGTTGCAGTGGAGAACAACAGTGGCTTCGACCTAGGTCAGTACCCTTCTCAGGGAACTGGGTTGAACCTATTTTACTCATGTGCGGAATCGCCCATACTTAGGATTGATTTCTAAACCAGGACTGCATGATCCAAACCTGACATGGCCCACCTGCTCATTTCTTCTGGCTTGCCAAGGCAGGCAGCAACAAATATAGGCGGGTTCTCTGTCTCCCATAGGGCTGCTAACTCTAGGTTGGGAAATTGCTAGATATTTGTGGGTGGAGCCTGAGGAGGGGAGGAACCGCAGCAGGGTATAATTCCCCACAGTTCACCTTCCAAAGCAGCCATTTTCTCCCAATCTCTGCAGTCTGGAGATGAACTGTAATTTTGGGGGAAGTTGGCACCCCTAGTCTCCTGGGAAGCCACCATGCATGCATTTGGCTTGGGAAGTTACCAGAAGTGGGGGTGATGTTTAGAGATAGAAACAGCAATCAATTTTTTTTAAAAAAATATTCCATATATCAATGGAAACTGAATGTATCAATGGGAACTGAAAACAGTTAAGTCCATATGGTGGTGGTTGGGGTGGGGGAAATGTCATGAGTTTACTTCCTTTCTGCTGCGGAGGCTGATAAGAATCGAGGATCCTGTTTCTGCAATTAGTATCACACTCGGGACATTTTCTCTAATTATTCTGACACCGGCTGCTTGAGAGGCCAGATGGGGGCATTTATACACCAGCGACTTTTTTCCTAAACAGCATCTCAAGATCAAAGCACGGGGCGAGAGTGAGGATGCTCTATTAAATCTGGCAGCACGTACATTCTTCTGTATGAAATGCGTAACGCTTGTAACTGCGGTTACAAATCAAAAGTCTAGAGCCCAGTACACAGTCTTACTTAAAAGGGAGAAAAGATGAAAGCAAGTTGAGGAGCATTTATGGATGAGAGCTGTATAAATTTACCATTGGATTTAGCTTTTTATAGTAGATAACTTTGTCTTGTCTTTCCCCAAAAGTAAAAACTCGGTCACAAGGCTATGTAGAGTTACACCTAATTCTACAAAGGATATGAGCTTATGGTTGCTACCCTCCATGGGGGCTGAAGAACTCCTAGGATTACAATTGAGCCCTTGATGAGAGAGTTCAGTTCCTGAGAGAAAATGGCTGCATTGGAGGGGTGCATTCTATAGTATTATGCCTGGCTGAAGTCCACCCCCAAATCTCAAGGAATTTTCGAAATCATTATTAGCAACCCTGATTGGGATTTATGCTTAAGGCTAAAATGGATGTGACCAGTGCCTGTCAGGGACTGAGAAAGGCCCGGGCCACTTACATTTTTTGAGGCTACCAATATGTGAAAAAAAGAAAGAAAGAAGACATGCCAAAACAGGGTTGTAAAAATTGTGGTACACTTTAAAGTTTACATTTAACAAATAGTGCTTCTAACATAAAAATGTCACAATAATTTGGAATAAATGTTCCTCTTTATTTAGCATGAGCTTTTCTAGTTTTTTTCTGTGCAAACTCCGTGACTGTATGTATAGCTTCATTTGGAGAGAGCATCAAAAGTCTAAATTTGAGACCTTCCTGCATCCGGCTTCCTTGCGATGATAGGTCTTGGATGTGATACTAGGAATCTTGTGAATATGATCCTAAGTATTACCTAAAAGCAGGTGTCAGGGACAGAGGGGGAGATTGAGGCTTCCTCTCCACACTCTTTTCCTTATATGAAACAGCCCTGTGGAGTTGCTGTTTTGAAGTTCAGAAACACAGCAAAGGGAAAAGGGTTAACCCTTCCTTCTCTTGTGGTTCTGACCCAAATTAGGGTTCTACATTCCTGCTTTTCCGTACAAGGAACGCACTTGGGACATCATCAGTAGAATCCCCATTGTCAGGTTTGAGTTGGCTTTTGATGTTTTTTCATTGTGGCACAATGAACATTAATAGGGACTGGAGAACTTTTTAGATGTCCAGCATAGATGGACTGAATGACCATGTGTGTGTTTGGGGAGTGGGCTCTTATTTATATTATTTATAATCCACTGTTCTCCTTGGAACTTAAGGTGGGTTCCAAAGAATAAGTCCATTGAGTCAACATAGAGGTTCTAGCAATTCCTAGAGCTACTCTATGTAATGGTGGCATAAAATGGAGGGAGGGATTCCCCACACAAACTGGCAGTCTGACTGACAACTGTTTTGTTCTCTCCTGCGAATAGCACTCTACATATGAACCGTGCAGCACTAGCACTGATCCATAGGTATTACATTTGGCAACCAGAGGCAGTGTGTGTAGTGGTTGAGGCTTAGATGTGTTCCCCACTTCTACGGATGAAACCTTGTCGTCACAGTTCTCCTTGAACTCTCTCAGCCCCACCTACCTCATAGGGTGTCTGTTGTGGGGAAAGGAAGGAGTTTGTAAGATGCTTTGAGACTCTTTAGAGGAGAGAAAGGTGGGGTATAAACAGTGGTGGGATCCAAAAATTTTAATAACAGGTTCCGATGGTGGTGGGATTCAAACAGTGGCGTAGTGTCAATGGCGCTGGGCAGGGCACAACGGGGGTGTGGCCGGGCATTCCGGGGGTGGGGCATTCCTGGCCGGGGCTGTGACAAGGACGCAGGTGCAGTTCCCTTTTACTTGGCTATTACTGTAGCCATTTTTGTTAAGGGCAAAAGCTATTGGCTGCAGAAAAGAGACAAGTTAGGGATTGTCTGCCAATTCCCATCTCGCTCTGAAATGAAAGTAAGTGTGTGTGGGTGGGGGTGGGCACCGTGTGGTGGGGGGTAGGGGTGGGGGGTGCCATGGAGGGAAGGGGGCCGCAGGGGGCCCTGGGGGACGATTTTGCATTTCCCACTTGACGAGATTTGTTGTACCCAGAGACAGAGATTACCCGTTTGTCCCTAGTGGAGTTAATCATTAACAACCGGTTCTCCGAACTGAGAAAATTTTAATAACCGGTTCTACCGAATAGGTGCGAATAGGCTCAGTGGTGGGATCCAAAAATTTTAGTAACAGGTTCCCATGGTGGTGGGATTCAAACTGTGGCATAGCACCAATGGGGCTGGGCGGGGCGCAACAGGGGTGTGGCTGGGCATTCTGTGGGCGGGGCATTCCTGGGCAGGGCTGTGGCAAGGACGCAGCCACTGCGCTGGTCCTTGGGTGGGAAACGAATGCACGCAGGCGCAGGCTGCCACGCACAGTTGAAGTACAGGATTGCCCTATCATTCTGTTTTATATTATTACCATTTCCACACTTTGGGGCTTTGTTCCTGTTTGCTAGTAGGTATTTGTGTGTTTTTTAAGAATTGACACACTGACTTAAAAGACCTGTGCCTATGGCCTGCACAAAGTAGCTTAATCCTTAATCCTGGGTGGCTCAACCCACTTTCAGTGCAGCAACAAGCAGTCTGCAAGGCCTCTGTTGGGCCCAATATACGTGCTTGGCCCCGATTTGCATTTGGGGGAAAGCAAGTCCCTATTTTATTTTCCTTTTCCGTTACGTTATCATTACCTTGTATTTTGGAAATGGAACACTGGGGAAGGGTAAGCGCCTGCGTTTCCTTGTTGAAATAGCTTTGTTTGCTTGCTCGCAGCTATTGTTGGTTTTTGCTGGCTATGGGATGGGTTTATATATTCTTGATTGAGAACGGTTCTTTTTCATGGTAGTGAAGAAGGGATGGCTGCTTCTATCCTTCCTAAGCTCTTCTTTCCATGTTAATTTTGCTTTTAAATGGCAAAGTGGCATTTAGTGAAGGACGATTCCTAAAATGACAACCTGGGTGCTGTCTCTCTAAAGCAATGAGAAAGCCTATCTGCATGAACAAGATTGGGGGAGAGAGGGGTGGCGATCAGGGACCTTTCCAAAATTTCCTTTTGTCCTGTGTGCAGCCCAAAGAGGAATGTACGCTCTGTATATGCTCGTGCTCCACATTTTGCTGTTACCTAAAATGTTATGGTACAGTTTCAAAGGAGCAGCCAACTAGCTAATGTTTTAAAAAGGGAATTGGGAGAGGAAAGTTGAGTGCAACTTTCAAAGCTGCAGCAAAACGTTTGGGGATTCTTTCGTTGATAGATATTTTGTGTTTTCTTCAAGCCTGTGATTTTCTATGTTAGCTGAAGTGGACCCGGGTTTTTTTTTTAAGGTTAATTAATTGTCCCAGCAAGCTTGTTAAGCATTCTTTGTAAAATGTCTACACTGTAAAGAGTTTGTCAAGTAGGTATATATTGACAATTTTGTACCACAACTAATATGAACTGGTTTCAAGCATATAAATAGCATTATTCCACAGTGGCTTTACTTTGTATGGTGGTTGTTTGGCTGAAAAGCTATAAAATGTGTTGGCAAATTTGAAATGCTATTACAATAAGTTAGAAGCTGCAGTACACCAGTGGTGGGATTCAGCAGGTTCGCACCACTTCGGCAGAACCGGTTGTTAAAATGGTGCTTGTAAACAACCAATTGTTAAATTATTTGAATCCCACCACTGGAGTGCACCCACTTCACAAACCACTGGAGTACACCCACTTCACAAACCAGGCAAGCTTATCCCAGCAGACACTTGCACATATTTCCTAAGGATCTAAATAAAACATCTAATGTGTACAGGGCAGGATATTCAGACTGTGTCCAAGATTTTATTTTAATTTTATTGCTCTACATAGGTTTGTTTTTGTATTATTTCAGACCTTGACCTTCTTCAGGATCAGGTTGGAAATCTCTGACCAATTACCCATTTCAGGCTGTTGCCCACCCTTGCTCTTCTGGCGCGAAAGACACACCGGAAGTACTCTCCCTTTCTGCGCAGGGCAAGAGGAAGTGCGTCCCCTCCCTTGGCTGCAAAATGGAAGTGCATTGGGACAAGATTTCTTGCCCCAATGCACTTCCTGTCCCACTGCGCACCAGAGCTGTGGTAGGTAATCAGCCTCCGTTCTCTGATAGAATTATTAATGTGACTATCCCTCTCCTATTTTTATATTAATTTCTTCTCCTTCAGAATCCTGATATTTTCCTTTGAATTGTTTTCAGTCTACCATTCCACTCAATTTGCCATGGATAGATTTGTAATTAGACAGAGGAAAGTCCATTCTAATGCTGAGATTCCTCTTGTGTACCTACAACATCCTGCAGTAAACACCTGAACGAAGGGCCTGGGGAAATCCCCACTGCATCTTTCTTGACAGGAAACTTAGCTAAGGGTAAGGGAGACTCTTCAGAGAGGAGAGCTCCTAATATGAAACAAAAGTGTGGGCAACAGTACCAAAATATTTGGAAAAGAACCTATGGATGGCTCTCTTATGATGTGGCAACAGACAAAGCATATTGTGTCATCTGTCACTTAGCAGCAAATGACATGAATGTTCCTCTTCCAAACACATCAAGAGACAAAGGATGTACATGAAGCTTTTGTTCAAAATGGCTTCTCAAACCACAGGGCACTGCTAGCAGTCACAGCCCTCCTCTGTAAAAGGGTCTTTAAAAGCATCAGAGTAGGATATGCCCCGCCTCAAATGGACGCCCTCTGGATGGATCTGGGTTCCATCTCATGGTTTACAACCCTTGACAGGAAGGGAGAGGGCAGCTGACCTGTTCCCAAGGCCTAAATATGTGGTTGACTAAACAAAGGGTCCATCTAAAGGCTCACGTATGTCACCTCAAAGGTGATCTTATCAGCTGTCTGAGCAGATATTTCCCTCACTACTACATCTGAATCCCTGTGGTAGTAAACCTTCAATGGCATCCTTCCCTTTTGGCCTGAACATCCGGAAAAGCAATCACTCTCTTTGATCTCTCTGAGATCTTCTTGTCATAACCCCTCATGTCACCTCAATGACCGTCTTAGAGTATTAGAGCAGGTCCTTTGGCCTGGTGTGTGTCTCTCCTGGATCTGCTCAATCACTTCTACTTCCATAGGAAATGCTGTTCCATTAGTTTGTGTATGCATTTGGTATAGATATTTACAGATCTTGAACTGGCTATGTTAAAAATGAATTTCAAAAACACGACACAGCCGGCAATCACTGACCAACTCCCATCTTCCTAGGTTTGGCCCTGCCAAGGGATGTTGTTAGGGGGATGCCCGAAAGTGCCCAGGCCTCCCTAAATTTCTAGTGTGTGTCACTTTAAGGATTCTGAAGGAGAAGATTCTGAAGGAGAAGAGAATTCAGAATCCTGAATTTATCAGGATTCTGAAGGAGAAGAGAATTTAGATTCTCTAAATCCCCCATGACCCTGCCTCCATATACAGTGGCAATGGTGGCCCCACCCTATGATGTCACTGGGCCCCAGTTCTTTTAAGGACCTAGCATAGCAACGCATTCGGCCCAGCCCCAATCTCCATCTCAGAAATTAGGAAGTCTACACCCCTGCACAGATCTCTTGCTTTTCATGGAGTGTATTGCCAAAGGGCGGGACGGTTGAAGGGGTTAGAGTCAAACTGTCAACCAACACACTGTCAATGCCACAGCCGTTTTACAGCACAGGTGACAGGAGATCAGATAAAAATATCTGATCCATTTACAATGCAACATGAACAAGAGCTTAAAGTCTGTCAGCTCGAGCGGGCTGAAGTGGCTGGGAAATCTGGTTTTGCTGTGATTTTGCACACTGTCAGTGATGGGAGCAGCACTTTTTTACAGTATGGAAATGGTAATTAGCAATCTGAGATAAGCGTCTATAAAATGAGATGTTTATGGTTGAGGGCAGTGGTGGCTCACACATCAGCTGGCTTCTCCTCCTGGATATTGATACCAATGTTGCTCAGACCATCCCTCTATTTTCTTTTCCTGAGTCTCCTGATACCACCTCCCCCAGCCAGTTCATTGTGACATTCACTCCATTTCCCCCCATATTACCTCCTGCTGGTTCCTGGGATACCCACACGCAAACAGGCAGGATACCACCCCCTATAGTGGGATGCCTGACATATGTGGGCCCTGGACAGCGGCTTGCCAGTCAGAGCAGGCAAGACGGACTTGGGTCAGATTCATTATAAGACCACTTCATGTGTTCACAGAGTTATGATGGACAGTTGATCGTGCTTTAAGATCAGCTATGTTTTGAGTGTATTTGTTGCTTCCTGCCCCCTCTTCAATTGCCATTGCTTAAGATCACCTCTTCATGTCCCATGATCCCCAACATAACCTCTCTTTTTTTAGATTTATCTCCTTTTGTTACCATCAGGAAATCAGATCCAGCCTATTTGGGTGTCTGAATACATAGAATCATAGAGTTGGAAGAGACCATAAGGGCCATCAAGTCCAATCCCCCTGCCATGCAGGAAGACGCAATCAAAACAAATATAGGCTAGATCAAAAAAGCAATGACTTTTCCCTACTGCTTTTTTGTATCCTATATTCAAAATCCCCGCACAGCGGAGATACTAAATAAGCTGGGACCCTCCAGAGCAAGAGCATGTGCTGCAGGAGGCAATTTTAATAGAACAGGCAGTCTCATCCATAACTTCCAAAGGACTTTATCTGCATTTCCTGGTGCTTCCTGAGCAACCTTAATTCTGACCATATGATCTATAGAAATACACCTCCTTTATCTTTACCTGTGTTGCCTTTCACAGGTGTAGTTGCCGAATCACTGTAGCATAAAAAGGCATATATAAATATTGAATTAAAAGGATGTTTTAAAAAAACCCGAGCATATCTGCAAAATCATTTTTTTCAGCTTTTGCAGAATCAAAGTCTTGCCCTTGAAAGCGAGCTTGCAGGTGAAAGTCTGCATCCTGCTGCTACTTTCTGCAGTTGAGATAAAAGGAGTTTTAATTTTACCTGGGAATGCTTAAAGTGCATGATATATATATATATATATATATTTATACAGGTATCACTTCTATTTGGAAAACCCAGAGAACCCCACCCAGTCAACTTGATGTGAAGGCTCTGGGGGTCTCAACATAGGGATTCTAGCACTATAAGCCACTTAAGATGCCTTAATTCTGAACACCAAGGCAGCCAAGGGATTACTGGCCTGATATGTATTGCTCTGCAGTGCCACCACCTCAGATGGAGAGAGAGTGTACTGCAGTTTTCAAACTCAATAGGCCCTGATGAATGGCCAAGAAATTCCCACCTGAGCTTGTACAGCAGCTGCCCTTGCTTGATTTATTCAAGTTGAACTGCTAAGGAGCTTGGCCATTAGCCTGCACGCCCCTGGTAAAGTGCCAAGGGATGACCACTGACCACAGGACTCTGACCACACAAGTGGGAGGGGAGGAGGGATCAAGGACACAGTGGAGAGAGCAGCAGCCAATATATTAAGAATGAGCCTGCTGGATCAGACCAGAGTCCATCTAGTCCAGCACTCTGTTACTCGCAGTGGCCCACCAGGTGCCTTTGGGAGCTCACAGTCAGGAGGTGAAGGCAATGGCCTTCTGCTGCTGCTCCTGCTCCTGAGCACCTGGTCTGCTAAGGCATTTGCAATCTGAGATCAAGGAGGATCAAGATGGGTAGCCATAGATCGACTTCTCCTCCATAAATCTGCCCAAGCCCCTTTTAAAGCTATCCAGGTTAGTGGCCATCTCCACCTCCTGTGGCAGCATATTCCAAACACCAGTCACACGTTGCGTGAAGAAGTGTTTCCTTTTATTAGTCTTAATTCTTCCCCGCAGCATTTTCAATGTATGCCCCCTGGTTCTAGTATTGTGAGAAAGAGAGAAAGATTCAGATGTGCTTTGTCTGTAAAGCCAGGGTTCCAACACCAAAGTTGCCCTGGTCTTGGTCTAGGAAGACCAGCTCTGCCTTCTCTGGGGTCTGTTGCATCAGAGAGCCAGCAACAGTGGATTCTAATCTGGAGAACTGGGTTTGTTTCCCCACCCCTCCACATGAAGCCTGCTGGGTGACCTTGGAATTAGTCACAGTTCTTTAGAACTCTCTCAGCCCCACTTGGTCATCTGCCATAAAACAAGGACTACCAATTTCAAACTATTTGGACTTTGATCGGCTTCTCCTATCCCTCGGAATTCTTCTGGGAATGTCTAAGCATTGACAGATAAAGATGGTGATACTTTCCCACTGCTATTTCCATAACTGCACGAAAGGACTTAGTGCCAAGGGCATGGGAAGGGGATCTGTTGCATCTTGTTGTGTCTGATGACTAATAAGTGGAGTCTTGGGAGAGAATTAACAGCTTAGCCAAAGGCATTCAAGGACAACAACTGTTGTCCAAAGGTCAAGTCAGTGTTTTTTACTCATTTAGGACTATGTTGCATAGCGGGTTCCTAGCTGAATAGGCGACAAGGACGTTCCGTGTGATTCATCCCTTGTTTATCTGACAGAGTCCAGTTTTGCCCTGGGAGGAATGACGACGTCTCAGCACTGCTTCCGTCTAGTCTAGCCAAAGATGCATTTTCCCTTTTTGCATCAGGATGACCTCTTCTTCTGCTATGGACCAAGGTTTATGCCTCACTATATGTGCCTATCTGTCAGCAAAGCAGTTCCCAGGACTCCATCATTCAACACCATCAAGAAAAGGGATCCCGAATCAAGTTAATCTATTCTGAGTAGTTCCCATTGATCCATACTGGACAAATGAAAAAGGCTTCCAAACCGTGTTCGAATGCAGCCCCCATGTAAAGTGCATTGCAGTAATTGAATGTGGAGGTGATCTGTGACTATTCACCTGTTGCTAGACACAGTGGATACGACCAGTGGTGGGATTCAGCAGGTTCGCACCACTTCGGCAGAACCGGTTGTTAGAATGGTGCTTGTAAACAACCAGTTGTAAAATTATTTGAATCCCACCACCGGAACCAGTTGTTAAATTATTTGAATCCCACCACTGGATACGACCATGTATCCCAGTAGAAGTGCTTCCTTGTGCCTATATAATTAAATAAAGCACATATTACAAAAACAGAGTTACCAGTTTGATCCTGGCCTCACAAAGTCCTGGGTAGAGCTCTAAGGCAGCTGTTTCAAGCTGGACCCAAGCCTTGCTGAGGCCAGGATCGAACATGCCCCTGGTGTTCCTGATTTCCACACGGCTGGCCACATCCCTGAACACCATGTGGAGCTGGGGTGGTGGTGGAGCGAGCCCAGGTGGCCCCGCTCCTGATCTCCATGCTGAGACTGGGAGTGAGGTGAGCCCTGCTCACCGGCTTTCAATTGTGGCCCTGCCCTGAACTCCATGAGGAGTTCCGTGCTGGGGTGCAGATGTGGGGGGTGTGTGTGTGTGTGTGTGTGTGTGTGTGTGTGTGTGTGTGTGTGTGTGTGTGTGTGTGTGTGTGTGTGTGTGTGTGTGTGTGTGTGTGTGTGTGTGTGTGTTCAGTGGTGAGTCCTGGGCACTGTTTTCGGAAGCTGGTGGGATCCAAAATTTTTAGTAACAGGTTCCCATGGTGGTGGGATTCAAACAGTGGCGTAGCGCCAATGGGGATGGGCGGGGCACAATGGGGCATGGCTGGGCATTCTGTGGGCGGGGCATTGCTGGGCAGGGCTGTGGCAAGGACGCAGCCACTGCGCCAGCCCTTGGGTGGGAAACAAATGCACGCGGGCTCAGGCTGCCACGCACCTCCTGCTAGACTGCTTCAAGTTCTGCGTGCTACTGCTGAGGAGTGGAGGAGGGGCGTAACTAAGACAAAAATCACGTGGCAAAATCACCAATTGGTAACCCCCTCTCGGCACACACAAATAATTAGTAACCTACTCTTGGGAACCTGTGAGAACCTGCTGGATCCCACCTCTGGCTACGCCCCTGCTTAAAGGGACATTTTGTGTGTGACTGTCCCCACCACCTGTCACCAAGATACTAAAGACATCACTAGATCAGGCCCCAGCAAGACTCCAGAATCAGCCCATCTTCACCTTCTAATAAGAGGGAATGGAGAAGTTTGCACCAGGCTGGACAGAAGGCCACTCTCCCAAGAAAGCTGAAGCACCATCTGCTAGTTATAGGGTTGCCAGGTGCAGGTTGGTAGATTCCTGGAGATTTGAGGGGAGGAGCCTAAGGGCAGGGTTCTCTACTCTCAAACTCTACTCTCCAAGCAGCCATTTTCTCCAAGGGGCTGAGCTCAGCAGTCTAGAGATCAGTTGTAATTCTTAGAAATATCCAGGCCCTACCTAGAGATTGACAACCTGTCAGATTCCTGCCCTGTTCTTTAGAAAGAAGGATGCAAACCATGCAGAGCCTGAGAGACAAAGCAGTATAAAACCAGCAATGGGCAAGGGAAGGGCGGAATTCCCTTTACCATTTGTCGGGAGGCTCAAATCTGAACTCCGTCAGCTTCATCAAAAGCTGGCCTAGGTATGTCTGGAGGAATGCTTGTATATGAGTGGAATACAATGAGGTGCTTTTGAATTTCCTTGGCGTGTGCTTAATAAATATTGCTGCTGCATCCAAGGACTTACTGCTGGCTTTCTCTCGGTTTCTCTCCCTTACCTGTTTCCCTCCCTTTATCTGGGAGGAAACTGTCCTTCTCAGTCAGAGCGGACTTGGACAGAAGTCTACTCATTATTTCAGCTCATGGCCTCACACAGGTGGGACCTGGTGTTCTCTTGGGAACGACCTCCAGAACTGACCTCCAAGCTTTAGGGATCAGGGTTTTTTTATTTATATCCCTCTTGTCTCTCCTGCAGGAGACTCAAAGGGGCTGACAATCTCCTTGCCCTTCCCCCCTCACAACAAACACCCTGTGAGGTAGGTGGGGCTGAGAGAGCTTCGGGAAGCTGTGACTAGCTCAAGGTCACCCAGCTGGCGTGTGTGTGAGTGCACAGGCTAATCTGAATTCCCCAGATAAGCCTCCACAGTTTAGGTGGCAGAGCTGCGAATCAAACCCGGTTCCTCCAGATTAGAGTACACCTGCGCCACTGCTGCTCTTAACCACTACGCCACTGCTTTTGGGACAATGGCAGCTTCAGAAGATGAACTGTATACTATCACAACTGTGCTGAGCTCCCTTCCCTTCCAAAATTATGTCTTCTGCAAGCTCCACCCCAAATGTCAGAAATTTCCCCACCCAGAGTTGACAGCTCTGCACACACACAGGGTGGCCAGCTGTGGGCTGGGAAATGCCGGGGACTTTGGGCAGACCACGGGGAGCATGGAGTTTGAGGGAGAGGAGCAAATTCAGTGGGGATGTAATTCCACAGATTCCAAAGCTGCCCTTTTCTCCCAGGGAACTGTTCGCTGCAGTCTGAAGATCAGTTGTAATTCCAGAAGATCTCCAGACTTGTCTTGGAGTAGGGCTACCCGCATTCCACCAAGCCAGATTTAGCCAGTATCTTAGAAAAGGATCTTAGTTCAATCAATTGAAGTACAGCTGTCAAGAAAATTGTATGCTGAACTAATATGAGAATTATTATTTGTTCTTATGTGCTACCTTTGTCAAAGCCATTGTTTTGTGCATTATTGAACATGGTACTTTGATATTTTTACTTTCAAACGGATAGAACGTTGGGGGAAGCAGGGCTAGGTAGGCACTAGGACTCAGGTGGAGCATTCTACCACAAAGAAGGTCCAGCATGTTGAGTGCTGTGGCGGAGGAATATACAACTCTACTAACATCTTTTTCTGAGATAGACTATAGCGATAGCTCCCTATCTATCTATCTATCTATCTATCTATCTATCTATCTATCTATCTATCTATCTATCTATCTATCTATCTATCTATCTATCTATCCATCCATCCATCCATCCATCCATCCATCCATCCATCCATCCATCCATCCATCCATCCATCCATCCATCCATCCATCCATCCATCCATCCATCCATCCATCCATCCATCCATCCATCCATATCCATCCATCCATCCATCCATCCATCCATCCATCCATCCATCCATCCATCCATCCATCCATCCATCCATCCATCCATCCATCCTTCCTTCTCTTTCCTTTCCTCTTCCTTCCCTTCTTCCTTCCTTCCTTTCCTTCCTTCCTTCCTCTTCCTCTCTTCCTCTTCCTCTTTCCTTCCTTCCTTCCTTCCTTCCTCCTTCCTTCCCTTCCTTCCTGCCTGCCTTCCTTCCTTTCTTCCTTCCTTCCTCCTTCCTTCCCTTCCTTCCTTCCTTCCTTCCTTCCTTCCTTCCTTCCTTCCTTCCTTCCTTCCTTCCTTCCTTCCTTCCTTCCTTCCTTCCTTCCTTCCTTTGCAACTGGTGTACTGTGTGTGGTTCTGGAAACCTCACTTCAAAAAAAGATGTGGACAAAATAGAGCTGGTCCACATGAGTCCGATGAGGATGATCAGGGTCCTGAAAGCCAAGCCCTACAAGGAAAGGCTGAGGGACTTGCAAATGTTTAATCTGGCTAAAAGAAGATTGAGGGGGGACACGATTACTCTCTTTAAGTATTCAAAAAGCTGTCACTTAAAGGAGGGTAGGGAGCTGTTTATGTTGGCAGCAGAGGATAGGACTTGCAATAACAGGTATACATTACAGGCAGATATTAGGGGAAAAGTAAGAGTTTACAGTAAGAGTTGTTCAGCAGTGCAATCGAATTGCATAGGGAAGTGGTGAGCTCCTTAACACTGGCAGCCTTCAAGCCGCGGCTGGACGAACCCTTGTCAGGGTTGCTTCAGGCTGATCCTACTTTGAGAAGGGGGTTGGAATCGGATGGCCTATATTACAGTGATGGCGAACCTTTGGCACTCCAGATGTTATGGACTACAATTCCCATCAGCCCCATCAATTGGCCATGCTGGCAGGGGCTGATGGGAATTGTAGTCCATAACTTCTGGAGTGCCAAAGGTTCGCCACCACGGGCCTATAAGAACCCTTCCAACTTTATAATCCTTTCTTTCTTTCTTTCTTTCTTTCTTTCTTTCTTTCTTTCTTTCTTTCTTTCTTTCTTTCTTTCTTTCTTTCTTTTCTTTTCTTTTCTTTCTTTCTTTCTGTTGCACAAAACTTTAAAGTCAGGAAGCCAAAAAGGAATCATGAGAAATAAAATCTGCTAAAATGAAAAATGAGGAAGAGATTTAGGACTGGGGTGGAGGGGGGAATCTATAAAGTCAATGATGATTCAGAAGTGCGGAAAAAGCTGCTGAGCTTACGACTTCTGATGGTGATAGATGGGGCCTTTGGCAGTATGCATCACCAAGCTGGTTGTCTGAATTCCTATTCCTTCTGCCTCTTGCTTTTTCACTGAAATTGCCTGTCAGGGGCAGGCGCCTTGGAAAAGGAGACGGAATCCTTCAGCCCCAGCCAGACCTTCATAAAAGAGAGCCAGATGAACAGGGTAAGCATTTTACCAGATCCATTTGTTAAAATGCAGCAGAAGCTTCTTTGTGGTTGATTCATTTTGTCCCAAGGCCATTTGAGACCAAATGCTCTTCTCCCATTCCCAGCTTCCCTTCCCCACCCCCCAAATACTATTTACAACAAAACCCAGCCAAGATTTCTTCCTGGTTCAGGAGCTAAATAGATTTTGGCACTGGCAGAGTCTTTTACAGTGCAATCTTATCCAGATTTACTCTGGTTGAAAGCTGAAACCCAAAGATTTCAATGAATTGTTAGTTTCTCCTTTGCAGATGTTGCATTCAAAGGTACTTGGAGCCTCCCAGCTGCATGTTCATCCTCCCAGTTGTCTGTACAGGAATGATGCATTTATTTCGCTTGTGTTCATGCAACAAACTGACTAATGGATTTTTCTGGATTCTGGTTTGTGTGAGTTGAAGCTGTCTGCATGTACAACATGTTACGAATTCTACCTGACAGCCTGGTGACCATGTACATTGTCATTTGAAAAAGGCCATAAATCAACCCCTACATCAGCCCCTGCCAGCATGGCCAATTGGGGAGAAACTCCTGGTCTCAGCCAGCAGTGGCGTAGGGGTTAAGACCTTGGGCCACTTGGGCCACTCCACTACAATTGGCCATGCTGGCAGGGACGGATGGGAATTGTAGTCCATAACATCTGGAGTGCCAAAGGTTCGCCACCACTGTTCTATAGTCTTATAAACAACCACGAGGGCTTCTTGTGGGAAAGTAGGTTCAGAGGATAGCCATGTTGATCTGCAGTAGAACAGATGGATTTGAGTTCCTTTAGAGACCAACAAGACTTTCAGGGTGTAAGCTTTTGAGAGTCAAAACACTCTTCGTCAGACAGAATAGAACAGAACAGAACTTGGACATGACTCTGGGACCAGGCCTGCAACAAACCAAGATACCCGCTCTGTCTCCATATCTATTTCATACAGAGGGATCCATAGTCTAAGATAGCTTCATCTATAAACGTGTACATTTCAAAAGGTTCCCTGAGTGAAAAAGCAAACACAAACCTTTTAGGCACATGAGAGCCACTGTGGTGTAGCGGTTAGGAATGCCAGGCTGTTATTTGGGAGACCCAGATTTGAATCCCCACTTGTGCCATAGAAGTGGCTGGGTGACCTTGGGCCTCTCCACAACTTCTCAGCCAGAACTACCTCACAAGGGTTGTTGTGATGATAAAATGGAGATGAGGAGAACAATGCAAACCATTAGAGAGAGAGGAAGACTACAAATGGATTAATAAATTAATCAAATAGAGACTAGTAGAGGAAGAGGAAGAAGCAGAAGCAGAAGAAGAAGAGGAGGAGGAGGAGGAGTTTGGATTTATATCCCCCCTTTCTCTCCTGTAGGAGACTCAAAGGGGCTTACAATCTCCTCGCCCTCCCCCCCTCAGAGCTCCGAGAAGCTGTGACTAGCCCAAGGTCACCCAGCTGGCGTGTGTGGGAGCGCACAGGCTAATCTGAATTCCGCAGATGAGCCTCCACAGCTCAAGCGTCAGAGCGGGGAATCAAACCCGGTTCCTCCAGATTAGAATGCACCTGCTCTTAACCACTATGCCACTGTTGGCCGAGACCAGGAGTTTCTCCCCTAATTCAGGGGATTTTTTAAGCTTAAAGACTTTAACTTGCATTCAAAAATGTGATTAGAACATGTACTTAATATTTATGCGAATCACTTACTCTTGTAACAATGGATTTTGCCATGCCTGAGCCTATCCGAAGCTAATTTCTCTAGAACTGCATCTCTGAGTGAAGCTGTAAAAACAAATCAATATGATGCATAAATTTGGACCTGGGGTCCCCACACACTAAAAAAGAATGTTCCCTCATCTCTGATGTAGATGCTACTGCTGTGCAATTTCTCTTGAGAATCACATCATTCCATCTACCTCCCACTTGACCTCAGCGTTCTTCTCCACATCTGGAATTCCTGTTTAAAAAAAGATCAAATTCTTTCTCACGAGGATCAGTCACAGCTCTCCAGTCGGAAACGACATTCTGGTAGTTCTCCATAAACAGTCATACTTGTTTATGTTATGTGTTGTACTTTTATCTCACTCATAAGGAATTTAGGGTGGCATACATGATCAACATGAGAAGAACCCTGCTGGATCAGACCAGTGGTCCATCTAGTCCAGCATCCTGCTTCACACAGTGGCCACCCAGTTGCCCTGAAAGGCCAACAAAAAGGGCATGGAGGCTAAAGAATGGGTCCCCAATGTGAGCATCATGGCGTCAACTAACACCTTTCCTGGTACAAGTGGGCAAGGCTAGGTGGGGCTTTCCATGGGTTTCTGATGGTCCATCGAAGATCTGATTGGCTGTGAAGATTTTTTGAAAGTTGCTTCAGCTGCTACTGCCATTACAGCACAAGGATATTCTTTATTTATTTATTTGTTGGTTGGTTGGTTGGTTGGTTGGTTGGTTGGTTGGTTGGTTGGTTGGTTGGTTGGTTGGTTGGTTGGTTGGTTGGTTGGTTGGTTGGTTGGTTGGTTGGTTGGTTGGTTGGTTGGTTGGTTGGTTGGTTGGTTGGTTGGTTGGTTGGTTGGTTGGTTGGTTGGTTGGTTGGTTGGATTTATAGGCCGCCTCATCCCCGAAGGGCTCGAGGCGGCTCACAACATACTATAGACCAACAATCCATAAAATGCATAATAACAATCTCATTAAAACAAGTCATTAAAATAATCAATTAATTTAAGAGCAGCAGCAATTTACTTTAAAACTATTTTGAATGAACTTTGAATGAATTAAGAGGTGAGCTGTGTGAATGCAAGAAAATATTTTAAAACGATATGTGCCTTTTAATAGATGTTTTGCTAAAACACTGCTTCAGCTTGAAATGATGAAGTGTTACTACTAGAGTGATGCATGAATTCATTCACCCTACTCAGTTATAATTATATATTTAATATTAATAGTAGTGTGTCTGTTTGGTGAGGTGGCACACGGAGCATACAGAGTCTCTTTTGGCTGATGTTTAACTGAATGTGGTCCTTCATGAGCCACAGAGCAAGTTATCGCTGTATCCCTAATAGAAAGCAGTACCCATCTTTTATTAACTGGCCCTGACTTAGCTATGTCACTTTAATAATAATTTGAGTGTCCTTGAGTCACAACCAACTTATGAGTTGCCTCTCATGAGCTGCCAGGTCCCCAAACCCCTCCCCCCCAGCTAATATTGAGCTATGGTGAGATTATAACAGTTAAGAAGAGGTGGTTTGCCATTCCCATCCTTTGCATAGCAACACTTGGTGGTCTCGTGTGTGTGTGTGTATACAGGTCCATACGACGTTCTCCTCCCTCTTGCTGTTTTTTCTCCGCAAAAATGGTAAAGCTGCTACCAAATTTGATGGCAAAGTTCCGTGATCACACCTTCTGCAAACCTTTTAAAGGCCAAAGTAAGGGGGGGATGAGGAGTGAAAGGATTCAAATGCAGTGTGTGCAGAACTGAGGGGGGGGGGGAGAGAGACTTGGGGTTAACCCTTTCCCTTCTGCAACATTTTCCAACAAATCTCCCCCTGGACAACATCTCTCAAGTATTTACATTGCTGTTTGGGAGCATCAAGTTCTATGGAGCTTCAGGCAATATATGGGGGCCACATTGTTGGATTGATCTTTAAAGTGTATATTAAGAGTTACAACAGGGATCTTTTTCATTGTGCCGTAGGCACGTTAGGCACGTTATATTTTGGTGACTCCCATTTTCTGAAAGTACACCTAAGTGGTCATCCTAGTGATACTCATTTTTTAAAAAAATTTATATAAATATTTATTTGGGGTTTGGGGTCTTTTAAAAGAAATCTCTTCAGTTACTTTTTTTCTCAAATGGGGAGAAAACTATGGGGCAGAGGTACTGGTAAATAGAGATTTGCCCCATTTTATTTATATTATTTATTTAAAACTTTTATTAGCTGTTCTTCCACCATATAAAATTTAAGAGAATTTGAGAGAAAATGAACAGAATACATAGAACAGTAAAAGAAATGAAAACCTCAGTTTAGAACTGTCAGCAAATTAATCAAATACTGTCCTAAATGAAACAATCTACAACGGCGTCCAACAGGCTGAAAATGCAGGAGACTAGCTCTTCAGACCCAGGTGGCTTAATTTGCATATTGTGGTAACAATTTGCTAATTATGCAAATCGAGCACAGTAATTGTTGCATTGTCGACCACTTGTTTTGTATCTCATTCTGGCAACTTCCACCAAGAGATGGTCCCTGATGACTTTGGGGCAAAAATGAATCAACCACAAACAAGCTTTTGCAGTGTTTTGACAAGTGAATTGGGAAAATGCTTTCCCCTTATTTCTGTAGAATGTTTTAAGCCCACCCTTCGTGTAGTGGACCCGGCTCTCTCACCTCCTTTGTTTTAGCCTAAGCCACCCTGCAAAGTAGGATAGATTGAAAGCATGCATGGCCCAGAGTCACTTAGCAAGAGTGGGTTCTCTAACCTCTACACCATAGTTGCTTTATGTGAGCTTAAGAATATTACAGCCCTTCTGCTTGTGATTCCACAAAGCACACAAGCTTGTGAGAAGGATGTGCATGTAGTTAGTACAGAATCACTCTCAACCACTAACTGCAGAATACATCTGCTAGTCTCATATGAAACTATCCTAAACCCATCGACTCAGATGTAAGTCCATTGTCATTCAGTGAAGCTTACTGCCACCAGGAAAGTGTCTTTGGGATTACAGCTATCACAAGCTAATCAGCAATTGTGACTGGTACCCAGTGGGAGATGGGGAGGGGAAGGAAATGGGCTGGTGCCTTCACATCAACATCATGACATCATTTTCAATCTGCACATGGAAGTGACATCACATTGTTCTAGGTTTTACCATAGAGGTTCATCTGACTCCTACAGAGGTGCGATGTCACTTCCAGATTTGCCCCAGGCATGATGTCGTGCTGTCAATGTGATGGTAACCCTACCAGCCATATATCTCTGCTAATTATGGATCATTCACAGAGCCTTCGTCTTCAGCATTGGCCACTGTATTTGGGACCACGCTGTGCTCTGAACAATGACTGGAGAAATATTTCTCCTGTTATTATTCCAGTCTCTATATCCAGAGGTGGGATCCAGCAGGTTCTCACAGGTTCCCGAGAGTAGGTTACTAATTATTTGTGTGTGCCAAGAGGAGGTTACTAATTGGTGATTTTGCCACGTGATTTTTGCCTTAGTTACGCCCCTCCTCTCAGCAGTAGCGCGTAGAACTTGAAACAGTCTAGCAGGAGGTGCACCGGGCGCAGGCGGCAGCCTGTCCCGTGCCTGCATGCATTCGCTTCCTCTCCCAAGGGATCGCGGGCGCAGCCATGACCGCGCCCTTGCCACAGCCCCCCCGCCCCAGGGAATGCCCCCTAACCCCAGAATGCCTGGCACACGCCTCCCATCGTGGTTCCGCCTCTCATCGTGTCTCCTCTTCCTCGCTTCCAGCCCCATTGGCGCTACACCACAGTTTGAATCCCACCACCATGGGAACCTGTTACTAAAATTTTTGGATCCCATCACTGTCTATATCAATCACTTCTCTCTTGAGAAGGCAGGATCCATCATTATCAACAAATGGCAGTAAAAAAAGCCCACACACATGTGGATATGTAACATTACATGGAAACAGGACATTTTCATGTACACAAGTTCACAAAGACATGCTGCAAAAAAAGGGAGAGATTTGACATTAAAGACTTCTTTGAAATAATTTCTCTTTATCTTTCCAAAAAATCCTTAGGGAAACTATTTCAGCAACAAGGGGGCCCAAGGGGGCCACGTCCCACTCAGAGGCCAGGAGCAAGCAATCTTCGTTGTATCAAACACATTATATTGCTGTATACAATTTTGGCAGAACAGCTCTGAGGAAGGGGAAGGGGAGAAAAATAACCTCAATGTGTTTGTTTTATTGTTTGGCATCGAAGTGTGCTTTCCCTTATTCGACAAAAAAGAACAGATGATCTAAGCTGGGCTCGGATGACACACTGATAAAACAGCGAGATTGTTTCCAGCACATGCGAGAGTATCGCAGAATCCAGCTTGGGAAAGGTTCCGTTTGTGACAACCTGCTATTTCGCTTCTTGCTGTCCAAACTTCATCCTTATCTGTCAATAGTTGTGTGTCCCATCCCGCACCCTCCTCCCAGTATTTAGACATTCCTTGCTGGAGGGGCCACATTCCACACTGCATTTGCAGGCATTTTCTAAAGGACGCATCCCTCCTGAATACCACCTCTCCTTCACACACCCCACTATCTTCAAAGGGCTCTAATAAAGGATGCTTTTGAAGGCAAGAAAGGCTTGGAAACTTAAGTATTTCTTCCTTTGATGCCTTGAACTAGATTGCAAGTGTGACTGGTGGGTGAATTCCTGTTGCATCTGTTCCCTCCGTTGTTGATTTTTTTTTTAAGTGTGTTGTCAGTACTTGGTTTCTTGTAAGGGATTTTCTCTTGAGTTTTGAACATTGGAGAGGGGGGAAGGGGCTTAGGAACCTTTCGCTAATCTTCCTCATCTACTTCACTTCGCCCTGTAGGATACTTCATTTTCTCGAACAGAAAGGCTATTTATTTACTTTATTTATAGTCTGCCCTTTTCTTGCAGACTCAAGGCAATTGTTTGTCTTCTCATCTAGCATGGGAAAGGGTTCTAAGTTGGGGTGAGGGTGGGATTTACTGCAGTGCTGGTGAAGTATACTTGGGTTCCTAAATGCTGAAGATTAGCAGACAGACGATCTTGTCAGAGCTTGGAAGTTAAACAGGGCTGGTCAGAGTCAATCACAGAAGACAGGAGCATCCAAAGCAAGACCTCCAAAGATGACCATAATAGTCAGGCCAGTTCATAAGGGTTTAGGCAGTCTTTCAGGTATGTTGGTCCCAAACCATATAGTTGTGACTTGACGCCAATTATATATATTGTATAAATGCTGGACAATTTGGAAACAAGAGAGAATAAGAATTTTGATTTATACTCTTTCCTGTAAGGAGACTCAAGATGGCTTACAAACTCCTTCCTCTCCCCACGACAGACACCTTGTGAGGTAGGTGGGGCTGAGAGAATTCTGAGAGAACTGTGACTAGCCCAAGGTCATCCAGCAGGAAGAGCTACTTTCAGCAACAGGCGTAAAATACAGCTACTGTCTTCCCTTTGTGTTTATTGGGATCCTAGTCTCAAGTAAGGTTGCATTTACATGAGGGTGCCAAGTGAAGCGGGAAGAGGAAGGAAAGACATCCACATACCCAACATGGTGTAGTGGTTAATAGCGGTGGACTTTAATCTGGTGAACTGTGTTTGTTTCCCCACTCTTCCACATGAAGTATGCTGGGTGACCTTGGGCTAGTCACAGTTCTTTGGAACTCTTTCAGTCCCACTTACCTCAAAAGCTAGGCTAATTGGACAAGTAATTGGATGATGCAGAGAGAGAGAGGTTGTTAAACTCCATGTCACAACATTATAAGGGGCTTGTGGTCTGAAACATCCCAGATATTAAGTGGTGCTGTGTGAAAGATTAAACTCTGAGGGGAGTAGATCAACAAAAGAGGCTGACAGATTCCACTGGTTATCAGCCTGAGAGCTGTGTGAAAGCATTCATAGACAGACACCGTATACTGGTGGGATTAAGTTTATGGGAAAGTCAAGTTGAAGGCTATATAAACCTGGAGAAGAATTGCTTCTAAATAGAGGAGAGTTCTAGTGCATACTAAACTGAACTAAGCAATCTTAAATGCTGTACTGAAGAAACCAAAAAAAAACTATATGTTTCCGTGCCAAGCTCTCTTGTGAATAGTATATAATATATATATTTATCCTGCCTAGTTTAACTCATCCACATCTATCTTCAAGTTCTTATTCTCCCTTTACCATCTCCTGTCTGTTTAATAAATCTTTATTCTGTTAAGTTTATACCTGCTTCAAGTATTTATTTTATTTTGCCTTTGTGAGAAGAGTGCCTGTGGAAAAGAGAAATAAAAGTCAATGGACATCCTTCACCTTCTAGGTGTGAACAGGGCTGAGGGAAAGTGCTTCTACCTTATGCTACCATCATTAGAGGCATCACAGTCCCTGAAGGGGAAAAAGCAAGAAAACCCTGAGTGGTTTTCCTGCCTGAAGAAGTATAGGAGGTGTAAGGGGTGCTCGTCGCATCTTGTTTACTGCAAAGGCTTCCTCCTGCCCAAGTGGGAAAAATTCCCTGTGTGAATGTCGCCTGAGCGTGCATAGGATTGCATCTTGAGATTGACTGCCTTCAGTTGGAAGTACTCCTAAGCAGCTTCTTTAAAATCTCCCCAGCCGTTCATGTCAATTCTTTGGAGAACCTTACCTTTCACTGTGTAACATAAGCTTATGAGATGGACAACTACGCATAGTCCCGTGGGGACAGCTTGATCTTGGTCCATTGCATCCCGCTATTTACTTGGCTCGCTGCTTCCTTTCCCTTGCCTCTTGTATCTGATACATGTCAGATAACCTAACAATGGTCCAGATGGGTGCCAAGATTATGTCTGTGTCTGATTAATCCATCTAGAAAAGGATTGACAGATACTGGAGACTTTCTGATTTTTTTCCCTTTCCTTTTTTTTTCTTTTTATAAGGTGCCATTTCTCTTCATGTATATAGCAGCAGTGACAAGAAAGCAGAATTTGGGAGCCTGGGTGCAAATAATCCCTCTTTCCTAGGTAATGGGAGAAAGGAAGTACCTAGCAAAGGGCTGGGCTTCCTGTTTCAGTGGCGTACCGCCCATTGGGCGAAGTCGGCAGTTGCCCAAGGCGCAGAAATGTAAAGTCACGTGGCGGCAGCCTGCTTTCTAAGCCCCGCCCACTCTGGATAAGCCCCACCCACTTTGTACAGTGGCCCACAAGCCACCAGAGGCAGAGCAGGAGGACGGGGAGCTCTGCCTCCAGTGAACTTGGGCTGCTGGGGCTGTCCGGGAAGGGTGAGTGCTGCGGCTGGGCTGCTCCACCCATGGGGGGGGGCATCAAACCCAGGTTTTGCCAAGGGCGCCAGTTTGCCTAGGTATGCCACTGTCGTGTTTGATTAGCCCTGGCTATAGCTGTCCCTCTATTTAAACAAGAGAGTCATCCCAAACTAGTAAAAGTTGACATAGCCCAGTGGAAAGCGTATTAAATTTATATTTGGATCTGAGTCTCTGCTAGGAAATGAAATCATGGTACAACCTTTCTATGGAGAAGCCATTGGTCTATCCAATGGCTGTTGTGTGTTCCTGCATCGCAGGGGGTTGAACTTGATGGCCCTTGGGGTCTCTTCCAACTCTATGATTCTATTATTTTATCCAGCTCAGTATTGCCTACTCTGACTGGCAGCTGCTCTCCCAGGTCTCAGGCAAAACAAAACAAAAACCTTCCCCAATACCAACTACCTTTTAACAGGAGATGCTAGTGATTGAACATGGAAACTTCTGGATGCTGTATCACCAAGCCACAGTCCTAAAGGCCACAGTCTTCTTTGGCAAGATGAGCCTGCTTGCATCCAGGGTATTCCTAATGAGAGCAACAATCCCATTCTTTCTGGTCAAACGATGGGCTGACATCTCAAAGTTTCTAAAAGAGAATGATAAATACTTGAAGCTAGCATATACCAAGGTTACCTGCTGAAGTTCAGTATTGACTGGTAGTTGCTCTTCAGAGTCTAACGCTGAAAAAGGCCGTTCTCAAGAGCTGCTACCTGAAATCCTTTAACTGGAGATACCGGGGTTTGCTGAGGAAAATGTGGGTATCCGAACAGGGGTTGTTGTTGTTGTTGTTCTTGTACCTCAACCATATAACTACTTCCTTGTAACAACCAAGAAAGTTGCACAGTACTGAATGAAAATGCTTCTGTTTGTTCATCAAAGTAGGGAGTGATCTCGGTTAGAACCTAGAAGGGAGTTTTTATGCAGAGACATTTTAAAAAATGGGATCTTTTACCAGCCCCTACCCAGGTTCTATTTCATTCTGCTGCTTGTATGAATTATACCCAATTATGTAAAATGGTTTTTTTGAAGAAAAGATCAAAGCACTCTCTTTAAAATACGACTGTATTTCTGTTTCTTTTTAAACCTTGTATTTAATATGTTGCATTCAAGAGCCATATTTGTTTTACATTCTGGTCCCTATACATTCCCATCCCCATGTTTTTGTTATTTCTAATGAACCCACATAGCCTGGATATATATATTTTTTAATTTCATTCCTTTGTTTTAAAAAAATGGTTACTAATATGAGTGATTTTTCATTGCTTCTTCCAAGCAATGGGTGTGCTAAAAGATGGCAGGGAGATTGCAGAGAAGCTGAATGAATTCTTTGCATCTGTCTTCACCCAAGAGGAGGTGAGGAACATTCCTGCACCTGAACCAAGCTTCTTAGGAGGCGAATCCGAGGAACTAGCCAAGATAGTGGTAGACAAGGAAGAAGTTCTGGCAGCCATTGATAAACTAAATGTTACCAAATCCCCTGGCCCAGATTGCATTCACCCAAGAGTTCTTAAAGAGCTCAAGCATGAAATTGCTGATCTTCTCACTTTAATATGCAACTTATCCCTGAAATCAGGCTCCATCCCTGAAGACTGGAAGATGGCCAATGTCACACCAATCTTTAAGAAAGGATCTAGGGGGGACCCGGGAAATTACAGTCCAGTCAGTTTGACATCCGTTCCTGGTAAATTAATGCAGAATCTATCATTAAAGATAAAATTATAAAACATGTAGAAAAGCAAGACCTGCTGAGAAAGAGTCAGCATGGCTTTTGCAGAGGCAAATCCTGTCTTACAAACTTGGCTACTAGAGTTCTTTTGGAGGGTGTAAACAGGCATGTGGGACAGGGGTGAACCGTGGACATTGTCTACTTGGATTTCCAAAAGTTGCTTTGACAAAAGTTCCCTCATCAGAGACTGTTGAGAAAACTCAGCAATGAAGGGAATAAGAGGGGAAGTCCCTCCCTATGGATTAAAAACTGGTTGAGAAACAGGAAACAAAGAGTGGGTGTAAAATGGGAAGTTCTCTACAATGGAGAGATGTCAGGAGTGGTGTCCCCAAGGATCCGGGGTTTTGGGACCACAGTGCTCTTTAATCCTATTCATAAAATGTGACCTGGAAGTAGGGTGGGTAGCTGTGGCTGGCCAAGCTCTTGGTAGATGATACCAAATTATGTAGGGTGGTGGAGAACCACAAAGTTGATCATGGCTTAAGAGCTCCAAGCCGGACTCCTTGATGGGGATAAAATTAGATGAGTGGGCTCAGAAATGGCAAATGCAGTTCAATGTAGCAAAATGCAAAAGTGCATGCACATAGGGGCAAAAAATCCAAACTTCTACATATTGATCACGCTACAGGGGTCAGTGCTACTCAGTCACAGACCAGGAAAGTGGATTTAGGCTGTCTTTAGTTGATAGTTCCATGGGAATGTCAACTCAATGCATGGCAGCTGTGAAAAAAAAGGCAAACTCTATGCTGGGGACTCATTAGAAAAGGAATTGATAATAAAACTGCAAAGATTGTCATGCCCTTTATATAAAGCAGTGGTGCGACCAAGCGATTCTGGAGTATACCTTCGTGTCCAGTTCTGGTCGCCGCATCTCAAAAAAGCGATATTGAGGAGGATAGAAAAAGTGCAGAGAAGGGCAAACAAGGGATGATTGAGGGACTGGAGCACCTTCCCTATGAGGAGAGGCTGCAGCGCTTTGGGACTCCTTTTTTTAGCTTTGGAGAGGAGGCGGCTGAGGGGGGGATATGGATTGAAGTCTACAAAATTCATGCATGGGGTAGAAAAAAATGCTGACAGTAGAGACATTTTTCTCTCTTTCTCACAATACTAGGAACCAGGGACATTCATTGGAAAAATGCTGGGGAAGAATTAGGACTCAATAAAAGGAAACACTTCTTCATGCAACGCGGGTGATTGGTGTTTGGAATATGCTGCCACAGGAGGGTGGTGATGGGCCACTCAAACCTGGATAGCTCTTTAAAAGGGGCTTGGACAGATTTATGGAGGAGAAGTTGATTTATGGCTACCAATCTTGATCCTCTTTGATCTGAGATTGCAAATGCCTTAACAGACCAGGTGATCGGGAGCAACAGCCGCAGAAGGCCATTGCGTTCACATCCTACATGTGAGCTCCCAAAGGCACCTGGTGGGCCACTGCGAGTAGCAGAGAGCTGGACTAGATGGACTTTGGTCTGATCCAGCTGGCTTGTTCTTATGTTCTTATGTTCTAAGCAACTTGCAAATAAATGGAAGACAGCGATATTCCGTCAGGCCTAAGTTTGAGGGCAACAACAGTGTTATATCTAGCTGGCCTCCTTTTCCCACGTTCTTTCTGTTTCTGTTATTTGGTGCATTAATTAGCTCCCTCTCTCACTGGGTGTATGTTTAAGGAAGGATGCCATAAGGTCAAACAGGATGGAATGTATGCAGTTGTTTTAATGTACAAATATACATATGGGATCTGCTATGAGCCTGTTTCAGTGGGGGACAGTGGGCAACAAATCCGATGAATGAATGAATGAATGAATGAATGAATGAATGAATGAATGAATGAATGAATGAATGAATGAATGAATGAATGAATGAATGAAGTGATAAAGTCAACATCAAAACTAGCATATGTGGGCATAATACAATACAGACAAAATTTATGACTAAAAGCAGCAAACCAGTAAAGTCTTCAAAAGCAAGTCAGTGCAATGTACCTCCTATCTTGATTGGAAAAGAGAGCTATTTTATCATCATAATGTTACATTTATCACCCTTCTCCCGAGTTTGCCATTACGCAGTTATGCTGCCTCTCCCCAAAGAGTTTGATAGTGTAAGCTGTGATCGAAAGCAGCGCTGCAATTTGCATGTTTCTAAAACCAATTAACTTGAGATTTCTTATGGGATATTAGTATAATCCTCGGTGTTAGGGAAGGATCAATATATAATTTTCCAGATATTTATGTAGAATATCACCCATCTAAGGAGTGGCATTGGCATTTTTCCTCCGTGCCTCTCCAAAGTAAATGCCGGCAACCATAAGATTCTAGTGCCATCTGGTGTTCAAAATGCTCTCAAAGTGAAATGAAATCTAAACAAAACTTCCTAACGACAGGGCTGAAACCAGGGGCTGCTATGTGCTTCGCAGCTGGGTTTCCCTGTGGTTTTCTGTTTTGATTGGATTACCCAGCTGTGAAGCATCCCTAGCCCAGCTGAGCCAATCCACCATAGTGCCTGCCCACCGCTGTCTTGCTTGCTTCCCCCCAACCTCGTTTTTGGCATCTGTGGCGTTGTTGTTCACCATCTTTGATCTGTCATTGTTTCATTGGACTACAGAGGGTCCTTTGCTCCAGCGGCAGATCTTCACTGCCATTTTTTTAAAAAAGCCCTTCAGATCACTATACAGTGTAAAACTGTAACAGGTGTAACTGCTGCCCACCTGCCACTTACCTGTTTCCATTCCCTTCTGCCTCTTATTTTGTTTGTTGACATTTTCAAGTGTTACCTCGCTGGCATAGTTCTTTGCTCCATTGACTAGACTTCATTTAAAAAAAAAACACCCTTCCAATCGATGTGAAATGGCAGAACTCAGATGGGGAAAGACTGCAAAAACCCAAAGGGAGAGCAACACATGACCATCTCCTCCACTTTCCTTGCAAAGGCAGGGATAAAGTCATACTTACTCCACTTTTGGAAACCATGGGGATTTGCTTTTCTGTAGCTCTGTTAGTTCAATAGCAGAGAAAACACATGCACAATTGAAAGTCTAACATGAAGGTAATGTATACTTGCTCTGAAAAGACCAAACGAGCTTAAAGGGGTCTATGAAGACTTTTGTTACAAGAAGGGGGAAAGAAATCGAGAAATCTCCGCACACAGTAGAAAGTGCACAGCAAGCTAGAGCCATAGACTTGTAATGTGAATGTAAATATGCCAGATGCAATACTTTTCCATCGGCCATTACAAAGGGCCGCTACCTATCTATCCCTCTCCAGGATCGGGTCTGTCCACACTGTAAAAACCAAGTGGAGACTCTTGCTCACATTATACTTGACTGTCCGAGATATGTGGGTATTAGGAATTTCTCCCCTGGGTGGGTCTTAGACAAATCTGAAAGAGACTCTGACAACTCTGTTGTGGAGCTTTTGTTAAAAAACACAGAGGCCATGCTCTTGGAAAAAGTAGCAAAATTTCTTTTACAAATGACAGAATTTTCTAAGTAACGTCCAATGCTAGATACAGTTTATCTGTCTGTGTTTTGAATGTACTTTTGATTTGTACCTCAGAAATGTCTGTAATGCTCTGGAGCCTATTTTAATATGCCTAATAAAGATTGTTGTATTGAATGTAAATATGATTCACTTGATTGTTACACTGGAAAAAGAGGGTGCACTGATTATTTGTGTGGGCTAATTGCGGACAATCTTGAACCCATGAGTGGAGATTGATTGTACAAGGACAAAAAGCAATCCTGATTCCTGCTCCTCAAACAAACATAAATATTTACCAGAGCTGATGTGGTGTATTGGTTAGGGTGGTCTAGAATCTGGGATATCCAGGTTCAAATTCCTCTTCTGCCATGGAAGCTCCTGGGGGCAAGTCACTCTAACATCTCACAAGGTTGGTGTTGCAAAGATAAAATGGAAGAGGCAAGACCAATGTTTTAAGCTGCTTTGGGTTCCCTTTAGGGAGAAACGTGGAATATAAATAAATATATGCTCAAGACTTTTATATTAACTGTAAGATGAACATATGGGGAAGGCTGAAGATCACATTGTGGACAGACTTCTCTGTAAAAACTCAGAATCAGGCTGACTATTTGGGACTGGAGAGCAGTGTTGGATTGAAACACCTAGAAACCCATGTTTAAATCTCTTGTTTAGTTAGTTAGTGTTAAGTATCAGATTTTAATCTGAGCCCTTCGGGGATAGAGCGGTATACTAAATTTAATAAATAATAAATAATAATAATAAATAAATAATAATCTTGGAAAAAAGAAGCCAGGGTTCTGCTAAAATTTCCACAAGGGCTCCTGACATCTGCTGTCTCCTGCACATTTTGAGATGGCTGTGTCCAGAATTAATGTATTCCAATGTGAAGGTATTCAAGCACTGAGACGCTGCTGTAAATTACATGAGACCCCGGGAGGTCCTTGACCGGATCTTCTTGGCACTTTTCAAAGTTAAATAGAACCAGAGCCTTGTAGAAATAAGAGGTGTGGCCCAATCTTTCAACCCCATTACATTTTGCCCATCAAAATTGTCATTCCAATGCTATTAGCCTTGACAGGTAAAAAGACAGGCAAGAAACGGGGCCCATCTTTTTTCCATTCCACAGCTAATATCAGCATAAGAAGGGCAGTTTTGATAGGCAAATCCAGATGGGACTAAAAGGATTAAACCTCCTTTCTGTTCCCTTTCTAGTCCTAAACCGAATTTGGCTTCAAAGATTGTCATGATCTGGCCATGTTCCGGCCCAATCATGTCATTTCTCCCAGCCAGGACATGGGATCCTCTGACTGGGACTGATTTCTCTTGCTTTTTTCCTCAGTTTTACTTTGAGGCTTTTTTCCTCAGTTTTACTTTCAGACATAGACTGCTAGCTGCTGCACTTCAAAGCGCTGGGGAGTATGGGTTGTTTTGCATTAGTAAAGGCCGTGCATTTGCCTTCCCATGAGAATGGAGAGGTGCAGTTCCCCTTCTTGGGAACTGGCCCCAAAAGGCTGACGTAGGACAGGGAGAATGGGGTATATTGGAAGCTGTTTTGGCACCTGGCTTTTAGTTCTGTCAGTGGAAGTCTGAAGGCTTAATCCTGATTCTGTTTTCAATAAAAGAACTCGTATGAACACGGTCTCGTATTTCAACAGACCAGGGACATGACAAAAATGTGCTTGGATTGCCTAATAATTGCCTAAAAATCTTCTCCTGGAATTATGACTGATCTCCAGAGCAGTGGCAGAGCTACAAGGGGAAGGAGGGGTGCACTGTGCACATGCCTGGGGATGCAGAAAATCACCCCAGGTCCCTCCCCTTTTCCCCCATGGCGCCCCCCCCACGGCACCCCCACCCCCTTCCCACACTTACCTTAGTTCCTTTCCTTTTCCTAGAACTTTTTCAGGCTGAAAAAAAGGCCTGTTCACAGTACAGGCTAAAAATGGCCTGAGGAATTACAGTTCCCAGGAGACCTTGAGGCTCACAAGGTCTCCTGGGAAGTATAGTTCCCATCAGGCCGTTTTAAGCCTGAATTGCGAATAGGACTTTTTTTCAGCCTGAAAAAGTTCTAGGAAAAGGAAAGGAACTAAAGTAAGGGGAAGGAAGGGAAGGGGGCGCCGCTGGGGGAGCATGGGGGGCAGAAAATATAGACTGCACAATGCGTGCAGTTTGGCCCAGTTACACCTCTGGTCCAGAGTACAAAGATCAGTCACCCTGGAGAAAATAGCTGATTTGGAGGGTGGACTCCATGGCATTATCCCCTGTTGAGGTCTTGACTCTCCCCAAGCCCCACCCTCCCCAGACTCCACCCCCCCCCAAATCTCCAGGAGTTCCCCTACCTGGAGTTGGCAACTTTACCAATCACAGATTTCCCAGCAATTTTAGTTCTGATTAACAGGCTCTACAAAACATGGAGATAAACTACGAGTCTCAATGGGACTCAGACTACAGCTAAATACATTCCGCAATCAAACTGGGGCAGATCTTGGGGGCGGCGGGGGGGACCTCATAAAGATAATTCAGCTGGCAGGCAGACTCACTCACGTATCAGGAGGGCGTCCAGAACAGTGTGAAATTGGGATGTAAGAGAAAGCAGAATGACAGGCAGATGAAGCTCCTTTGTACAGAGTCAGAGCTCTGGACTATTAGTGGACAGCCCAGAGGAAAAGAAAGTCCTGTTCCTTTAAGCAGGCTTAATAGAAAGTTATTTACCTCCAAGCTGCGACAAGCTTCATCAATATTCTGACAGCACCCGGTTCCATATTTCTTTATCCAAATCCCTCAGTGATGCCTTAAAGGTCCTGGGCTACTGTTGTTAATGGCTAAGTGCAAACAAGTTGAAATGCTATCCTGACAAGACAGAGGTGATGCAAGTCAGGAGGCTGAAGGCTTGAAGGACGTTGCCCTTTCTGCATTTGATGGGGTCCAGCTGAAACACGCTGACTCAGGCAAGAGCCTGGGGGTTATAACACAGCCAGCGTTCTTGCTGGAGATGCAAATAAATGAAGCTGCAAAAAAAATACTTTTGTCCTGTCAGGGTCTGTTTCCTGAAGATTAGATGTCACGGCTGCTGCATCTGATTGAACAGAGAACAGCTCACCTGGAGAAAAGGGCAGGGCAGGCAGGGCAGGGGAATCTGCCATCTCTGGCCTTAGAGAGCTGCTTTTATAAGCACTGAGGACAGGGGCGTGGCTTAGGGAAGTGTGGCCACACCCCCAGGGGCGGGTGGGGGCATGGCTTCGCCCCCGAACCCCCCCATAAAAAATCTATACCTACATCACTGCTCTGATCTGACCGCGAGATGAGTGCCAAAGAGAGGGAAACATGTATGTAACCCAGATTCAAACCTAGAGGAAATGATCTGAGATTGCAAATGCCTTAGCAGACCAGGTGCTCAGGAGCAGCAGCAGCAGCAGAAGGCCATTGCTTTCACCTCCTGCATGTGAGCTCCCAAAGGCACCTGGTGGGCCACTGCGAGTAGCAGAGAGCTGGACTAGATGGACTCTGGTCTGATCCAGCTGGCTTGTTCTTATGTTCTTATGTTCTTAAGATTGAAGGATTACTAAGAAACTACACAGCAAGAAGGCCAGAAGCTGATCTCCTCCCACCACAGCTAAATATTCAGAAGCATTTATACCTTGGCAAGCTCAGAAGCAAGAGCAACCAACGGGCTTTCGGAGGCCAGAGCCACACTTCCATTTCCTCTTTACTGTGTACTCTTGAGTGGGAGGAGGGACACCTTAGGTGGTCAGAAAGCTCCTGAGGAAGTGTTAATACGGAAGGATCTAATTCACTTTCCCTGCAAAGAGAGGGGGAAAGACACACTTAAAGAACTTTTGGAAACAGTGAGCATTCTCTGATCTGAAAGCAAGATGAGTGCCAAAGAGGGGGAAACATGTATGTAACCCAGATTCAGACCTAGAGGAAATGTATGTAGGAAGGAAAGGAAACCACATGGGCATAAATGGCCTTTGTCCTACATCCCAACATGCTGCCAGCTTGACCTGGGAATGAACATGGTGCAGATGCTCAGTTCCTGGTTTGAATGATTAACTAAGCATATGGAAAAGCTTAGTTAAACATAGGACTTTCTCTGCACTATCATCACGCCCTTTGTTCCTCGGCTTTTTGGGTAGCTCATCCTTATGTTTTCATATTGCAGCCTTGCTGGATTCTACCCACCTCACCCCCTCAAGGCAACAGCTGATAATGAATCCTAGGATATTTTCATCTTATAGTTTTATTGAGATCTGTAGAAAAACAACAGGCTGAAGAAAGAAAAGCTGGAGGGCAAAATCAAATTACTGGGCATAGGTGAAAGCAAGGTTGAGAAACAGAATATTCTGGACGGATGGAGAAGGAAGTAATTGGAAACAAGGGGCATCATGGCACGGGAGTCAACGTGGTCACCGGTGGAAGGCAGGAAAACGAAAACGAAATGGCCAATGCTGAAATGCATGTAGGAGTGAATCTTGAATTTGATTAACAGTGCAATCCTAAATGGAATTACAACCTTTGATAGCAACGTGCTTATAAGGGTGCAAGTAATCGATTTGCACTGTAGGGACCCTGTTCCAAATTTCAGAGCAAACAGCCAGTTTCTTTTCAGATTTTTTTTTTTAGGTTGTTGTTTGAAGTTCACATTTCAGACTGGAGGCCGTTTTGCTTTTATGCATGCATTGCTGTTTTCATTGACTTGATTTGGTGCTTTTAATTGACTGGTTCAGTTGATGGGGTAATTGGCCATCACACTTTTAGCAGAAAAGGATGGTGGTGAAAACTAATCAGGGCTAGAACAACTGTAAGATGGATGAAACCAAGCGGAATTTTTAAAGATGCCTTCCTCAGGAAAATTACATTACCTTCCTACTCACCACCTCTGCAATATTATTACAGAATCCGTTCTCTAGGGAAGGAAAGTAAACGAAAACTGGATGATGGCAGTTAGAAATATAGTCAAGAGTCAATAATGAATAATCTGCAAGGCTGAGGCAGGGGAAGAGAAGTAGTGGACGGGCTACTTATGCTTGATCTACACATACAGTGGAATGAGGTGCTATAATGGGCTATGTCAAAGGCACCTGATGAGCCACTGCAAGTAGCAGAGTGCTGGACTAGATGGACTCTGGTCTGATCCAGCAGGCTAGTTCTTATGTTCTTAAAGTGCAGGTATGGAGGTCACGTGTTTAATATCTCCTCACGTAGGAACTCCCTGCAAGTTAAAATTGAGCACCTCAGGAAACAAGTTCCCACATTGCTCCTCATACATGATGTGCTGATTTTCACTTACAGAGAATAAGTAACGTATAGAAACTTTAGGGGGAAAAAACCTTAACCCACTCTAATCTCTAATCTGAGAAGGTCCATTTCTACCACTTCAGCATGAGCACTTTATTAGAACTTCATTAGGCTGCATATCTGACCAGGCCTTAAACAATGTGGTCCTCATGAGACTTTGCAGGAGGAGAAACTCTGGGTCGAAAAGAAGGTCAAAAAGAGAGGCTGCAGGGTAACGGCTGAAGAAAGAAGGACAGGTAAAGGTATGTGCAACGGCTGAAGAAAGGACAGGTAAAGGTTATGTTGGATGTTTGGTGGGGAAAAGAGAAGGAAGCAGTTAAAGGGGAGGGGCTATGGCTTCCCATAGGGAAGGGGAAAAGGGAAAGGGAAGGGAAGGGAAAAAGGAAATAGTGGAAGAGGGGAAAATGAGATAACACTCTGCAAGTCCTTGTGGGTTCCTGCTTGTCTTCTATATTATGCAGTTGGGATGGGGATATTGTTTTCATGGAAAAGTTAATAGTCACAGCACTTATTTTTTATTTGAATAAGCATTGTTGTTTTCATGATACAACCTCTGAAACAGATATAGCCTCTTAAAAACCTGCACAGAAGAAGACTCTACTATCTTCTAAGGTATTCTAGTGTCAAACAGCCTTTAGTATCAGAAAGTTCCTTCTAGTTGAAATCTCTTTTCCTGTATTTTTTGAATCCATTACTTCTTTTCCTATTCTCTGAGGCAGCAGAAAACAAGCTTGCTCTATCTTCAACATTACATCCCTTCAAATATTGAAACATGGCTATCATGTCACCTCTTAACCTTCTCTTCTCCAGACTAAACATACCTAGCTCCCTGAACCATTCCTCATAGGGCATGAAATCCAGACCTTTTACCATTTAGATTGCCCTACTCTGGACCCATTCCAGCTTGTCAATATCCTTCTTGAACTGTGATGACCAGAACTGGGCACAATATTCCAGGTGAGGTCTGACTCAAGAAGAATAGAATGGTATTATTACATCCCTCAATCTAGACATTATACTCTTATTGATGCAGCCCAGAATTGCATCGGCTTTCTTGGCTGCCACATCACACTGCTGACTCATATTCAGTTTGTGGTCTACCAAGACTCCCAGACCCCTTTCACATGTACTATTATCAAGCCAAGTGTCACCCATCCTATATCTGTGCATTTCATTTTTCCTGCCTAAGTATAGTATCTTATATTTATCTCTGTTGAAATTCAACTGTTTTAAATACATCAAAACATTGTTGTAATACATTGGTAAAAATGGTTTTCATTGGTAAAAATGGTTTTCTCTTCTGTGAGTTGTTGTGGAGCTCTGCAGATAACAGGTTAATGCCTTGACTTATCTAGACATATGGCTATATCTCACACAAAAAGCATTGCCTCACTCTGAGTTGGCTTTATGACATAATACAGTATGAATAACCACATAAAACAATAGCCATTCTATACCCTTTAAACATCCCCAGTTACCTGACCCCACTATTTCAAGCAGAAGAAAGGAGTGTGAAAAAAAAGTTGACAACAACAATGAGAAATGAAAAAAAAAAAGCTAAAGGCAGTGAAGTTCAGATATTTCACCCCCTGCCCAAACATTAGTTTCATGCCTGAAATCAAATGGGTAAACATTCTACGCAGCCCTAGAGTAATATTCCACATATGAGGAAAGAAAGTCTTCTTTCCCTTAGACTCAGACGTTCTTTTCCTTAGGACACAAAAGTTATCTCGAGGGACCTTCATGTCACGAAAGGAAAAAGGCGGTAAGATATTCTATGGCAGTGTGAAAGACACTCTGCAGAGATAAAGTATGTGGTAGATACCTTATATATATCTATACACACACACTCCAGGAAGCACAGCGTAGATTCTGTCATATGTCAAAGTAGCTTTGTTTCACAGGTCAGATAAGAAATGTTGGTGTGATGAAAAAGCTGGCTCGGAGGTAGCATACGAAATCTGAGTTATGAAACATTTGACAAGAAAAACACCCTGATGTCATGAAATGTTATTCAAACAGCAAGACGGAGGAGGGGGGAATGCATTCCTATGAAACACAGATGATTACATTTCATGCCATGCAATCAATTTTGCTTGTCTTGCAGCAACCTTGAAGAAGAAAGTCAGAAGCTAGGAGAGAAGAGCCAAGAGAACAGCCCCATAAATATAACCCACTGCCTCTCCCTACTAGAGAGGCCTTCCCAAACCATAAGAACAAGCACGCTTACATTGATCTTGAGAGATACCAAATTCCACCTCCAGTTCTATTAAAATTTCCTCTTTCTTTGAACTGTGTTTGTTAATTGTTAGAGGAATCTATTATTATGTTTCCAGGTTCTTTCCCCTACCAAATGTTTTGTACTTCATATTGTCAAAGGCTTTCATGGCCGGAATCACTGGGGTCTTGTGTGGTTTCCGGGCTGTATGGCCGTGTTCCAGCATGCTACTGGAACATGGCCATACAGCCCGGAAAGTGCACAACACCCCAGTTTTGTACTTCTCTACTCACTCTCTTTGCTTATGACAAAATCAACAGAGATTCCATGTTCAAACACAGTGTACCTTCGATTTCCAACAGCTTGTGACAAAAGATAGGGTATGAATATTAAGACATATTTCTCCCTTGCTCTGACCATTAACATCCATTGGTGGAACCGGTGAACCACTGCTACTGGAAGAATGCTGAGCCACAGATATCACTGATCTGACTCATGATGGCTACATGTTTATATTCTTTCACTAAAGCACAAGATTTCATGGCAAGTAAAAGCAGCAAATACTGATCAAGAGAGAAGTTGGATGATAGGTGGTCATCTGAATGAGAACCAGAGATTGGCTCCAACCAAATTTTCCACTGGGGATAAAGGGAGTCTCTTTTGACCAGTGAAAAAACAATGCTGGAGATCATGGAAACTACATGGACAAAAGTTGTATTATTCATAAACAGACAAATTAGGTGATATTGAACAAAAATGTTGATTGTGTCCATCCCAATGTTCCAAAATAGAACAGGAGTCCAACAGTACTTCAAAGCCTAACAGCATTCATTCAACTTAAGCTTTTATGGCCCTGACCTGCATGGTCCAGGCTAGCCTGATTTGACCAGATCTCAAAAGCTAAGCAGGGTGAGCCCTGGTTAGTTTTTGGATAGAACACCACCAAGAAATACAAAGCCTACCATGCAGAGTAAGGCAATAATAAATCACTTGCCTTGAAAACTCTATGGGGTTGCTATAAGTCACCTGTGATTTGATGGCCCTTTACACCCTTCCCCAGCTTCCACTAGTCAGAGCTCCTTTAATCAGATGGACTAATGAGTGCATTCATCAGGTTGATGCTTTTATAGTTCATGTTATATATAAAACTGTGTTGATGGATCAAAGTTCCTCCCCAACTTCAGTGGAATTGAGCCCTAAGAAAGGTAGCACACCTCCTCTCCGTTTACTCCAGTGGAGGGCTCTAAGCCCAATAATTGTTGACAAGCGTAATGAGAGACCCAAAATTTACTGAGAGGCATCAGTACTGTTAGATACTTCCAAGAAACCTGTGTGTGAAGGAATTCGAATCACCAAAAACCTTATCAGGGTTTTTTTCGCGTGGTTACCGAAAAAGCTCAGCCTATTCGGCAGAGCCGAATTAGCCTCATGCTAAAAAAGGTGAATAGTTTTTGGCTTTCTAAGCTGCCTGTGGTGTTCAGAATTCCTGGTCCCTAAGTGTAAGGTATTATGCATAGAATGTGAGCTCTGAGTTGGGAAATACCTGGAGATTTTGGGGGTGGTGCTTGAGAAGGGCAGGGAGAGGTGGAGGGGTGACCTTGGAGGGGTAACCTTGCTTAGCTTCTGAGATCCAGGTCAGGGTATTAGTGAAGTAAAGGAGCAAGAGCACCAAGCAAACAAAGCTTGCAGTGGGTCTGAGACCTCTGTGACCCTTGATGAGACAAATGTTGCACCTTCCATTGATGTGATGTCTCTAATTTCATGTATCCCATCCCCACAAGTGAATACTTGTTCGTCATGTGGGGAGTGCTGACTGCCGGCCTGGTCCCTGTTCCTGGCCTCTCCCATGGCAAAGCTACCCGGCCGGTGCCCGGTGGCTCCCCCTGTGCTGAGTTGTTCATGTGGCTGCAGGCTGGCTCCTGCCCGCCCCCCCCGGAGGCCAAAAAGGGCAGGAGCTGGCCTGCAGCCATGGCGCCCACCTGGGCCACTGAGCCCCACCCCCTGGCCTCCCTGCAGGCCGGGGGTCAGAGCTCAGCAGCAGGTGGCCCAGGCGGGCACCCTGGCACCCTCCCCGAGCCCCCCAGCTTCCCATAAGTGGGTGTGCAGGGCGCGGGGAGTCAGTCATGCCCAGTGGTGGGATTCAAATAATTTCACTGTGTACAAGCACCATTTTAACAACCAGTTCTGCCAAAGTGGTGCAAACCTGCTGAATCCCACCACTGGTCCTGCCCCTGAGCGCCATTTAGGCCTGGTCTGATTTCCTTCTTGATGCTTCTTTCTTCCCTGCTTTGTCAACTGCTAGAGAAATGCCTGGCATTATGATAGTGGACTGAGAGCAGTCACATACATTCTAGGGCTTTGCACATAGGATCTTTATCAATGAAAACCACATTTTCTGGGTATCAGAACTTGCCAAAGCTACTGTTACTGTTAGCCTACCACTGAAGAACGAAAGTGTCTCTGTACTTCAGAACATGAAGAACGCCTTCAAAAATGCCCTGTTACAGGGAAACACTTCACATTTTCCCGCAGTTTTCTTTTGTTGGGTTTCCTGCTGAGCCATGGGTTGCATTATTAAAGTGTTCTTTTCAGCTGAATAAAAACATAAAGCCAAAATGATCTTATGAGATCATGAAAGAGAGAGACAACTTGCAACAGAGCACTTTATTTTCTTTTCCCAGTTGCCCTTTGTATTGGTGCTTTATAATCGACTTCATTCATATGCCAAACAAGACTCCCTAGATCCCAGAAGCATCCCGGGAAAAGACCTACAAGAATGTAAGGGGGTAAATTATGTGCTGTTTTATAATTGATCCCCAAAGGTCAAGTAAGAATCCAGAGGAGAAAATTTTGGCGGCTATGAACCATAAAACATTTTGTATCTGAGGTGTTTTTTTTATTTTAAAAGACACAGAAGGAAGATAGGAGGGAATATTTTTAAAAGAGGGTGTTTTTTTTCTTCTAAATAGCAGTCGGGATCCTGTGGCATTTTGTATGCCTGGTGATATCAGAGGTTTTCATAGCATGTGTTCTCCACTTGAAACTGATTCTTAAAATGTTTTCTCCCTCCCCAGAAATGCTGCAGGAGAAATAAGAGCAACATTTCATCTACAGATCCTCCCGTTCTCTTGTCAAGTCGCTTATCTTTATGCATATCCTGTCTCTTGGAAGACGGAAGAGGTTCCAGCAGCAACACCCCCAGGTTTGATTTCCGATGGATGAAAGAAGCTAGCAGAGGCTTACTGTCTTTTTTTTTGTAATATTAGCAGCAATATTTGTAATGTTTTCAAAGATATGAGTAGAACATCGAGCAGAGGCAGAGACACTCCTATAAGGCAGTAGATCCACTACCCCACATAAGATACCAAGAGAGAAGTCTCGCTGGGGGCAGCAGCTGTGGTTCAGTGCTAAGATATTTGCTTTCCATGAAGAAGGCCCTGGGTTCAATTCTCTCTGGTATCTTTAGTTTAAAGGACCAGGTAGTAGGTGCTATGAAAGACCTCTGGATGAAATCCTGGAAAGCCACTGCCTGGCTGAGTAGACAGTACTGACTCTGATACATGTAATATAAGAAGAAGAGTTTGGATTTATATCTCACTTTTCACTCCTGTAAGGAGACTCGAGGTGGCTTACAAACTCCTTTCCCTTCCTCTCCTCACAACAGACACTTTGTGAGGTAGGTGGGGCTGAAAAAGTCCTGAAGAACTGTGACTAGCCCAAAGTCACCCAGCAGGAATGTAGGAGTGTGGAAACACATCTGGTTCACCAGATAAGCCTCTGCCACTCAGGTGGAGAAGTGGGGAATCAAACCTGGTTCTCCAGATTAGAATCCACCTGCTCTTAACCCTTACACCACGCTGGCTCTCCAGCATAATGTGTTCATTAGAGAGAGAGAGAGAGAGAGAGAAACATCGTGTACCCTTAAGATGCTTCGCTGTCATCAAAGATAAACAGGAATCGTGTGGCCGCTTGAAGACTGTGTATGTGTGTGAAATGCGGCCAAGTCACTTCTGACTTGTAGTGACTGTATGAGTTAATGACCTCCAGATTGTCCAGGTCTTGCAAATGGAGGGCCATAGCTTCCATTCTTGACTCTTTCCATTTGGAAAGGGGAGCATGAAAGGGGAAGGAGGGGAAGGGAGGGGAGTCCAGATACCAGGCCCCCTTCCTCCTCTCTTCTCCCTTGCATGCCCCCTCCCCCTCCACTAGGGTGGGTGGGCCATGTCCTCAAGTACTCATGCTTTACAAATGTACTAATATGTAATCATTCTGTTTTTCAATTGTGTGTCCAGATCCTCAAGTTCTGTTGCTTTATGAATGTAATAATATGTAGTCCTTCTTAACAGTGCACAATGTGGCTAGAGATCTCCTGGGTTCTATGTTAGGACTTGACAGTTAGATCACCAAAATCTACTTGACAGCTTGGCTGATGCAATCCTCCACCTTTCACCTAGTTTCAGTGGGTGATGCAACCATGACTAAGCACATCATGTGTGATTGCATCACTGCTCCCTGATTGGTTGAATGTCTCTATATGTATGCACAGAACAGTTTGGTCTATGCGTGCTTTGGTTATACAGTTGCTGCGCTGCACTCTGTCAGACTGTTTTGTGCTTTTGGAAACAAGGAATAAAACCCTTCTGTTCTTTGAAGTGAACAACGCCTGGGTTCCTGTGTTTTCTTTTCCTCAACTGCTTCTGCTGTTACCACGACCGCTGCTGAGTGGATCCCTCTCATTCTAGTGCCTGCTTTCCCCATCTGTTTGAATGTAAAAATATATTTTGGCATAAATGCTCCTCTATCAAAGTACCATGTTCAAGAATGCACAAAATAATGGTTGTAGCAAAGGCAGTGCGTAAAAATGAATGATAATTCTCGTATTCACTCAGGACTATATTCTAATGTTGTAAGCATACAATTTTCTCAACTGCAGCACCACAGGTGACTGAACTATCATCTTTCTGTGGAACAGAGTAGATAATCCACTGCATCAGGGAATGAGTGAACAATACCACTGTGCAGAATACATATTATCTCTTTGCTGTTTTTATTATCTCCTCTCAGTGCATTGTTTTCTACTTCCGGAATACCCTTTTTCAAGCAGGATAGCAAGTCAAAGTAAGTAGATTCTCCAGTCTCTTTGGCTCCATAAAAGGCAGATTTCTAGCATACTGCCACCTCTGGGTCCTAATGCCACCCCTAAGGCATTCTTGGGGTACATTTGTAGCAAAAGAAAATCTATAACGGACGTCTTTTCCTGGTCCACAGACTTCTAGTTTCAACTCCCGCACTTTCTGTTCAGTGAGTGCAGATGTGAGCAAGAAGTCTATAAGAAGTCAATAAGACGTCTGTTCCCAGGGATCTATGCCACGGTTCCTCCTCAATCCCCAAAGCATTCACTTCAGCTTGGTTGCACTTTCGCAAGCTTCAACTCCCCCAGATTCTTTCCCTAGCATTTTTCCAACTAGACCTAGCTATTTTACTTTTCATTTTTCATCACATCTAGCGGACTCCTAGATAAGGAAAGCCTTTTGCTTTTCAGTAATTGACAGTGTGATACTGTGGGGCCGGGGCCGGGGGAAGCACTCAGGGAGTCAATCAGCTGCTACGCGGCATATCTCAGAGATACGCTGGTGTATCTTGGAGATAAGCCCAGCATAGTACTTCGCTGCTGCTGTGCTGTGGCTGGCCATTGGACTAGGAAAGCTGCAGATACCCGCCAGAACACCACCAGCACAAGCCTAAGAAGAAGAAGAAGAAGAAGAAGAAGAAGAAGAAGAAGAAGAAGAAGAAGAAGAAGAAGAAACAGAAGAAGCAGAAGAAGCAGCAGCAGCAGCAGCAACAGCAGCAGCTCATTCTGGGAATCTGGAACCCTGCAGATCAAAGATCCCCAACATGATTCCAGCCAACACGTTTCCTGGCACCCATCAGATGTTTTTAGAAAGTAGCTGACCAGCAGGGGTTTTGATTGGCTGCTTCAGAGCTGAGTGCGCATACAGATTAAAATAACGTTGTTTCAGCAGCAGCTGCCACTGCAGTCTTGTTTTCATTCTCTCTCACTCCTCTTTCCCACTTCTTACCCTACTTCTCCGCTGCACTTGGTCTTCCTCTCTGTGCATGGTTTCATTTCCTGTGGCAGCCATTTTATAGCTGTAACCATTACCGTGTGTCAAAATTCCAAGTGTGTCCACAGGCTCAAAAGAATTGGGAACTCCTTTTCTGGAGTTCCAGTCCCTCATTCCTTATGCAGCTTTCCTCTGACCATTCTAACTCTCCCTGGTCGATTCCGCACTTGGGTTATCGACCTAAGTTCAAGCTGCGTTCGACCTAAGTGCTCCGCACAACCACTGGGATTGACGTGGTTTTGTACCAGCTTTGCCCCGTGTAACGGTCAAATTTCCAACTCCAGTTGGGAACTACTACTTTTTCAGGGAACCACGCTCAAACTCAGCTTGATTCCAGTAAAGTGCAGAATCTCTGGTGCCAGGAGTCCCCCATTCAGACAATCACAGCTGAGTGTTTCTGGCATGCGTACAGCTGGCCAATCAAAAAACACCACCTTTGTCCCTCCATTCCTGTGGCAGGTTTTTAATAACGTGTGTGTGGATAGATGGAACATGGCCGTAGAACAGTAGCCAATCGAAACAGAGCGGTGAAGAGGCACAGGATGATCCTGCCCTCCGAGCTGGGATCAAGCTGGTTGCAGTGGGGAACAACAATGGCTTCGACCTAGGTCAGTACCCTTCTCAGGGAACTGGGTCCAACCTATTTGACTCGTGTGCGGAATCGCCCCCTGAGGGGGATGTCAAGTTATTGTTGCCAGGTCCAGTTGGTCTGATTCTTCCAGGACTCAAAGGTGTGGCTCTAGACACAAGACCCAGCATCCCATTAGGTCTCTTCTGAAAGCAATAGAATCCCTTCCGGTCTTTGGATCCACTTATTTGAATCCAAGAATCATACAAATCTTTCTAGCTAACTGTGCATTTGCTTTACAGACAGGCCTCTTCCCCCTTCCTGCCCTCGCTTAAATCACCTCCCTGCGGATCCATTTGTCTCGTGATATTTGCTGCCACAAATCCAGACACCCTCCGCTTCTCTATTTCATTTATTTGCCCTATGAGCACACGGTTAATTTATGAGCAGTCAGGAGACATAAGGACGATGTAATTGGAATTAAGGATGTGAAAACCGCCCGTTAACTTTAATTAGGACTGAGCACATTAATCGATTAATTGGTGTGATGAACTGATTAATGGCTCGGCGGCAGATTAAAACTGCATCTGTGATTCAATGGAGCCGGCCATATGGGCTCACCCACTTAGCACCTTGACGACCTGAATGGTCTCTGGAACAGGCTCTTCCACTCCAAATTTGCTACTGCATCACCTTGCCTAAATACAGCTGTGATCAAAGAAAAGATTTACACATCCAGAGGGAAACCATAAAGCTCTGACCTGGATGGCCCAGCCAGGCTACCCTGATCAGATCTCAGAAGGTGAGTTGGGTGGTTCCTTGGTTGGGAGACCACCAAAGAAGTCCTGGGACTGTACGTACTACACAGAGGCAGGAAATGGGCAACCATCTCTTTTTGTCTTTTGCTTTGAAAACCCCTTAAGCAGTGGTGGGATCCAAACATTTTAATAACAGGTTCCGATGGTGGTGGGATTCCAACAGTGGCGCCGCCGCACACACGCACCTCCAGTCCCTATTGGGCAGGGAGGTTGCTTTAGTAACCCCTTCTCGACGCTCAGAAAAAATTAGTAAGCACTTCTAGAGAAGTGGTGAGAACTGGTTGGATCCCACCTCTGCCCTTAAGGGTTTTCAGTGGTACTTCACACACGCACAAGGCTGCTGTACGTGGACCAAGATCTTCCTTGGATGTTTTCTCCACTGCAGGCCAGCATGGTGAAGTAGTTAAAAGCGGTGGACTCTAATCTGGAGCACTGGGTTTGATACCCTACTCCTCCACATGAGTGGCAGACCCTAATCTGGTGAACTGAGTTTGATTTCCTGACTCCTCAGACCAGTCACAGTTCTCTCGTAACTCTCTCAGCCTCACCTACCTCACACGGTGCCTGTTGTGGGGAGAGGAAGGGAAGACGATTGTGAGCAACTTTGAGACTTATTTCGGTGGAGAAAAAAAACAATCCTTCTTCTTCAGGTTCTGCCCTCAAAGAGTTAAGCAACCTTCCTGAGCATCAGGTTTCTCATACTTCATATTTCATAGTCTATTTTGCTTCTTTTTAATTGGGTAAAAAAGTTGTTTATCTAACCCAAGCATTTGTGAATTTGGAAAGAAGCTTCTCCAGAGCTGCTCAGTAATTAGAACAGTAATTAGAGCCAGTATGGTGCAGTGGTGAAGAGTGGCAGACTCTAACCTGGAGGACCAGGTTTGATTCCGTGCTCTTCCACATGAAGCCTGCTGGGTGAGTCAGTTCTACCCACAGCCATCCCTCCTAGTCTTACCCCCTCGCTCCCTTGGGCTACTTTGTATGCTTCTCCCTCACCCTCCTCCAGTGGTGGGATCCAAAAATTTTAGGAACAGGTTCCCATGGTGGTGGGATTCAAACAGTGGCGTAGCGTCAATGGGGCTGGGCGGGGCATGACAGGGGCGTGGCCGGGCCTTCTGGGGGCGGGGCATTAATAATTTCTCTGTTACTGTAAAAAACTCTTACTGTAAAAAAAAGTTCCTAATTTCCAGCTGGTATCTTTCTGTCCCTAATTTAAACTCATTATAGCAAGTCCTATCGTCTACTGCCAACAGAAACAACTGCTTCTCCTCTAATTGACTGCCTGTCAAATACTTAATACTTTCAAATACTTCATTTTGTTTCTAGAAATCAAAAGAAGGATACTTTCCTTAAACAAGGAACTTGACCATATTTCTAAAACATGTTTTTAAAACAGCCCAACAGGGTGAATTATCCCGTTTTCTACCTTCGCTAACCAGCCACATAGGAAACAACAGGACTTTATGATTTTTGGACCTAATGGATTTTCTAATGGAAAATCAGACCCAATTAGTAACCCCCTCTCGGCACACACAAATAATTAGTAACTCACTCTCGGGAACTGGTGAGAACCTGCTGGTTCCCACCTCTGCCCTCCTCCCTGTTGCTGACTACTTCCTGCTTCTTGTCCTGCCATCATTTCCATTGTCCATGGCCTCCCCATTCCTGCATATCTTTAGATCTTCATATTTTAAAAAAATTAAATAACCATATCGATAGATCACTAACACAAAATGTAAAAATAATACTAGTCGATGAGTCCAAACATTTGATCAACAAAATAGATGTCTCCAGCCTTGTAGTTTTATACACAGTCAGTGATTCCAGACCCCAGTGGGAAAAGCCCGTCGTTCTTGACGCTTGAGTTTACAGCGCATTGGGAAACAGACGATCATGAACCTGGGGAGCTTAGCAAATGGCAATTCACGTTGTCCTTTTGCAGTTTTGCAGTTTCCACACCGCCCTTATTCTCCCCTCACTTTCCACCCTGAAAGACAATCAGTGTTCGGGCAAAGTGTACAGGTGCTGTATTCAAGACTTTTCTTTAACTGTTTGCCTTTTTTATGTCGATATATCGATCTACCGATAGATTGATAAGATGAAAGATTATATTAAAAATTAAAGCATGCAAGCACAATAAGAAACATTGCCTCCCCCGCCACCTCCCGGGTGCAAGCAAAAAGCCAGCTGATGGGTAATATCTGCCCCGCTGCAAACAGGACGATGGGTAGCAATGCTGCACATGCCTCAAAACAAAGACTTTGTGGCCTATTCTCTTTGAAGTCGCAGGAACCTCGTAGTGCATAATCAGCCAGAAAATGCTAGACAAAGGTTTGTTACTGAGTAAAATAACATGAGAAAAGATTCGTGCGACAATATACATTATTTCAAGTTAGAGCTAATAAAACTCTCTGCTTGACTTCTATTTTGTAGATGCCTCATAAAATCAATTTATTACAGAGAACTAGATGTGTCCGTTTTATTGATTCTGGCCTTTACTTATTAAATAAAAATAACTGTCAGCAGAAAAAAAGAAGATTCCCTCCTACTGGCATGGAAATCGGTGGTTATGGTTATATTTCTTAGTGCTAACTAGGCGGGAAAATATATTTTAAAATCAATAGGATCACAGGTAGTAAGGTCCTGCAATTAATTCTTGGTTGTAATTCGCATTGAAACATTGGGTTTCTGTAAAACCAAATGCCTTTGTTCTGACACAATCCCTAAATCTTGGTTACACCCTTGATTTATGCTTCCTCTAGTGGAAACATGATGGAATTATGCTACATAAAGATTGTCTATTGCAATTGGGGGGTGCAATATTTAATCAACTAATCAATTGAAACCGTTTTTTTGAACAATCAAGACGATGACCCCAATCCATTGGGAAGCAGTATTTTTTGGGGGGAAAATTAAACTAATAGAAGTACTTCCAAAAATCGTATTGTCCAAGAAACAATCTCTTTCATACAGAAAGGCATTTGTGAGAAAAGGCATTCCTCCAGTTGCTCTCTGAAGAGAATGGCTACCAATCTTGATCCTCCTTGATCGGAGATTGCAAATGCCTTAGCAGCCCAGGTGCTCGGCAGCAGCAGCAGCAGAAGGCCATTGCTAATCCCTCCAAAAGTAACTATTAGAAGGCAAACCACTAATTTGAGTAACAACCATAGTAACTGCTTGGCGATTTCCAAGTTGGTAGAGCAGATGGAAAGTACCAGTGGTGGGATCCAAAAATTTTAGTAACAGGTTCCCATGGTGGTGGGATTCAAACTGTGGTGTAGCGCCAATGGGGCTGGGCGGGGCATTCCGGGGCATGACCGGGCATTCCGGGGCCGGGGCATTCCTGGCTGGGGCTGTGGCAAGGACGCAGCCGCTGTGCCGGTCCTTGGGCGGGAAACGAATGCATGAAGGCACAGGCTGCCATGCATGCTGGTGCACCTCCTGCTACACTGCTTCAAGTTCTGCGCACTACTGCTGAGAGGAGGGGCGTAACTGAGGCAAAAATCACATGGCAAAATCACCAATTAGTAACCCCCTCTTGGCACACACAAATAATTAGTAACCTACTGTCGGGAATCTGTGAGAACCTGCTGGATCCCACCTCTGGAGAGTACCCACCAGATATACATTTAAAAAATAATATGCTATTATGGCTTTGCCCTAGCTGGGATAGCCCTGACTAACCCAATCTCATCATATTGCAGTAGCTAAGCAGGTTTGGCCTTGGTTAGTACTTGGATGGGAGACTAGCAAGGAAGTCCAGGGTAGCTACAGAGAGGCAGGCAATGGCAAACCATAAATATGAGGTCACCATAAATCAGCTGTGACTTTTCAGCAATTCCCCCCCCCCCCAAAAAAAATTGTGCTTTCCCACAAAGCCCACTTGGGGAAAAAAAGCATTCAGAACAGATATTTCTAGCTTAAGCAAACATTTTTATTGACTCCTCATTTTTATTGACTCATCGAAGAGGTCTAATAAAGTAACCATTGCGTAAGGTGAGTTTCTGGTTTGTGATTAATTGATTAAACCCAACACTAATGGAATATTTATGCAAATTGGGAGGTTAGTATTTTTTTTTAATTCCCTGGAAAATTTTAATTACGGTATCTGTGTCGAATAATTAAATATGTAATCACTACAATGACCTTGGCAACGATAAACTGGTGGTGCATAAACATCACGATTGGTCCTGATCATTTTTTCTTTATTTCTTTGCCTGTTTCCCCACATTAAGGAGCATCTAACCTGGTTTTCTGCCTAGCGTACCTTTGCTGAGGAACTAAGACCCGTTTCCTAGAAAATATACCTGCGGTCGTAAAAGAACGTTTGTGGCGTTCTTCCATGACATTATCTCTATCGAGGGTTATTTATTTATTTGTTGCTATAAAGCCAACAACATACACATCATTTTTAGTGTGTACTGGGACCAAACCCAAAATATACAAGTCTCCTCTCCAAAGGAATTTCAGTGTCGGGGTAAAATGTTTTACAGGTATGCCGTAAAGGCTCTGTTTATGGCTGCTCTATACAAGGGTGTTTTGAAAAGAAATGGCATATGCTGGAATTACCATCCTGTTTGAAAAACACTGTTGCATTTTAACTGGAGAATGTGACTAGCTCCGTTATAACTGCACTGAACACACTTCAGCCATTCCTATATACATAAGTACTGAACCTACTTTCTAGCACCTGTAATCTGGTAAACAGTAGAATCTAAGAGCTGGAATGGGCTTCATAGACAATCTTATCCAACCTCCGCTCAGTGTTGGAAATCCAAAACTGGAATGTCCCTGATATATGCCTGCTGAACCTCTGCTTGAAGATCTCCAGGTAGGCATAGCCCATGCACCAAGGTGGTCCATACAGGTGACCCAAGTGGCTGTCTAGGTCATCAGAGTTTTGAGAGACACTCCATCCAAAAGCCCCTGCTGATTCTTCCTGTAACTTCGGCTTCACAAAGCTTCGAGCACAGCCACCCACCCTCACTCTTTCAGTACCAGTAGCCGCATACCTGAGAGCACAGAGTCATCATGAAGCACAGAGGAAGTGCTGCAGGCTTACCTCCTCTGCACTTCAACTGAGACTGCTCAGAAGAAGCCCACAGAAACAGCCTCTGTGGGCCATCCGAGGTTGATGGCATCACATGACCCTATCTTTCCTTAGTAATTTCAGCTGCATCATGCTTGCAGCTCTGATACCCACCCACACAGAGGTGGGATCCAACAGGTTCTCACAAGTTCCCGAGAGTAGGTTACTAATTATTTGTGTGTGCCGAGAGGGGGGAAACTAATTGGTGATTTTGCCACGTGATTTTTTGCCTTAGTTACTCCCCTCCTCTCAGCAGTAGCGCGCAGAACTTGAAGCAGTGTAGCAGGAGGTGCCCCGGCGTGCGTGGCAGCCTGCGCCTGCGTTTCCCACCCAAGGACCAGCGCAGTGGCTGCATCCTTGCCACAGCCCCGCCCAGGAATGCCCCACCCCTGGAATGCCTGGCCACACCCCCGTTGTGTCCCGCCCAGTCCCATTGGCGCTATGCCACAGTTTGAATCCCACCACCATGGGAACCTGTTACTAAAATGTTTGGATCCCACCACTGCACCCACACCTTGTCTACTGGCTTCGGCAGATGAATGCCCAGGAGCACTGTGACTGGCATGGGGAATGGAAGGAAGACTGCCCCCACCAACTCAGTTGCAAACCTTATTTAAGGAGTGCCCTGCCCTGTTCAGATGGCACCTTCTATTATTTATCCTACCTTTCTTTCAAGAAACATGAATGACTTTCTGCCCCTCCCTCAATTTATCCGCACAAGAACCAGATAAAATAGGTTGGGCTGAAGAGAAAGCGTGGCCTAAAGTTACCCAGGGAGCACTGGACCCGGACTCTGGTAGTTCTATCCAATACTTTAACCACTACACAAAACTGTCTTTCAAAACCACTGCTGATACTTGGGAACAGTGTTAGAAACTATTTTGTTCGCTGAGAATGGGAGAAAGAACAAAGCACCATACTCAAAGTGAAACACTAGCAGCCCCAAAATAATTATCGGTGACATTCAGGGCTTTCTCTATGTGCCACTCATTATTTTACGGCTGCTAAGGTTGGCGAGCTCTGGCATGGGAGATTCCTGGAGATTTGGCAATGGAGTTTGGGGAGGGTGAAGTTTGGGGAGAGGAGGGAACTCAGCAGGGATCTGGTACCATATAGTCCAGCCTGCAAATTTGCCACTTTCTCCAGGCAAACAAATCTCTGGAGTTTGTAGATCCAGCTGTAATTGCAGGAGCATTCCAGTACCACCTCAGTGGCATATCGGGCCTAAATGGCACCTGGGGCCTGACTGCCTTCCTGCACCCACACCCACCCCCTGGGCCTGGCTCCCTATGCCCCCCACGCAGTGGTGGGATCCAAAAATTTTAGTAAAAGGTTCCCATGGTGGTGGGATTCAAACAGTGGCACAGCACCAATGGGGCTGGGCGGGGTACGACGGGGGCGTGGTCGGGCATTCTTGGGGTGGGGCATTGCTGGGCGGGGCTGTGGCAAGGACGCAGCCACTGCGCCGGTCCTTGGGTGGGAAACGAATGCATGCAGGCGCAGGCTGCCACGCACGCTGGTGCACCTCCTGCTAGACTGCTTCAAGTTCTGCGCGCTACTGCTGAGGAGCGGAGGAGGGGCGTAACTAAGGCAATAATCAGGTGCCAAAATCACCAATTAGTAACCCCCTCTCGGCACACATAAATAATTAGTAACCTACTCTCGGGAACCTGTGAGAACCTGCTGGATCCCACCTCTGCCCCCACGCTCCATTTATGGGAGCCAGCAGGACTGTTGGGGGAGGGCGGGCCTCGGGGGTGGCACAGATGGGTGCTGCAATGGCAGACCGGCTCCTGGGCTTGCCTGTGCCATGGCACCCTGCCCTCCCTGCAGGAAAACAAAATGGCATGCACCCAAGCACATGGGATCCCCCATGTCCCCATTAGCGGTACTCCGCTGTACCACCTGGAGGTTGACAACTATATGGCTGCTAGGGTTTCTCATTGATTGTGAGGCTTACCAATAATTCTGTCTCTCAGTGTTTTATTGTTCTGTGCACCTTGTAAGCTGCCTTGGACAAGATAAACATGCTGGAAAGGCAGGATACAAACAAAGCTTTAATAAGAAAAAGTAATCAGTCTCAGGGTTATCTGTACTGCTTGTAGGATCTGTATCTTGTGAATCCTGTTATTTGTTGGCTTATCACCTTTGGATTAAGCAGGGATTGTTGCTACGTTAGTCCCTGTAGCAAAGAGTTGAGCAGAAACAAAGGATGTTGAAAAGGGATACAGCACTCACATATTTCTGCTTTGGAGATATACTGATCCCTAAAATCACCCACATATTTCCATTAAAGAACCCCCCCCCCCCGGAGGAATTACCAGTAATCACTAAATCTTATGCAGTAGTTAGCAACTATCCTCCCCAAGTCTGCATTGGGCCATAGAAACTACCCAGGAGCCTATAAAAATCATCCTAAAGTAGGACCCAACCACAACTTATGTCATGATCAGATGTGCTCACATGTCCCTGAACAGAAGCTGCCTGAAGAACTCTAAATAAAGAGTTGCAGCGTTACCAGTATTTCATCTGAATACAGTGCAACAACAATATATTCTAATAAACTGCAATTAGGTGGTCTCTCTTCTTTCCCCACAAATTGTTCTGCTAATGCCCAATCTCAAACAGGCAGCACCATCTTCCCCATATGTTATGGTAATGGAGGAATTGCTACTGAGGAAAGGCAGGGAGAAGAAATGATTACTCTTGTCTCGATCCTGGCCTCGATCCAAGCTGGATGCCATGGTAGGGATGCTCTAAGGCACAGGTGTCAAACTCGTGGCCCTCCAGATGTTACAGGCTACATTTCCCATCATCCCCTGCAAGCATCATGCTGGCAGGGGATGATGGGAACTGTCGTCCGTAACATCTGGAGGGCCGCGAGTTTGACACCTGTGCCTAAGGTACAGGAGATCTGATCACAGATCTCCAACATAATGGGTTTCAGAAGCAGCTGGAGATCCGTGCTTTGTTGGATCTTGTGCTCTTGTTCCACTGTAGCAATCATTTGCAGTGGGATTTTCTCACGTGGACAAGCAGATCCAGTTGTAAAGGACAGCTATGGTGCAAGATCCATTTGTGGATGTGCAAGGATTCCAGCCAAAATATTTGGTAGAAAGTGCATGCTGGGAAATATCATCTGCCCTTAGGGGGTGCCAGCTTCCAAGTAAGACCCGGGTATCCCCTGGAGTAACCAATTCTCCAAGATAAAATTGATGGTTTGGAGGATGAACTTTATGACATTGTACCCCACTGGGACACCTGTCCTCCCCAGGCTCCATCCAAGATCTCCAGAACTTTCCCAACCTGGATCTGGCAACCCTACCCCCCATCCTCCATCTGCGGCCAAGGGGGACCTAGTAGCCCCTATCTACCCTTCCTTTCTGAAGACCTATTCTTTTAGAATCATAAAACCAATAGAGAGGACCTAGGAACTTAATGGCTTTTTCAAAATTGGAAAGTGTTTTTGTTTGTTTGTTTAAGAAATGTTAATACACCACTGGAGATGTTAACTGCAATCAGGACTGTATATATAGCCAAGAAATAATTGGTGTTATTTACATTAGCAATGCAGCATTGTTGACTTAGTAGGCTTGGCTTGCTCCTCTACTCCCCCAACCCCCAGCCCTGCGTTCATAGAGAGTGCTGAATTTGAAAAGGATTTTTTAAAAACATGTCTGCTTTAATGTTCTATGACTGTGCCTTGGGATCTTGAATGGAAATATTGGGTAAACAGGTTTTAATGAATAAAATAAATACAATCCAGTCTTATCGATTTCCCTTGCGTCAGAATGCATAATTCTACTGCATTAATTTAGTGCTGACAGATCTCCTGCTTTGGCAGACAACTTCCTGCCCTTTGTTTCCGACCACTGCTTGAATGAGCAGCAGGAGTGTCAAACTTGTGGGAACTGTGGTCCATAACATCTGGAGGGCCACGAGTTTGACACCTGTGGCATAGGGGAACAGAGTTGCACAATGCCTTCACATCATTTCTGGCTGAAAATCTGGAAATGACATCACCACATCTCACAATGCTCTAGGCACTGTCCAGATCTCTGTGGTTTTCAACAGGAAACAGTATTGCAGCATTTTGCAACACTGTTCATGGTGTTCTCAACACCTCCCCTGGCTCTCACTGGTTTGTAAGCTGTCAACTCTGCAAACCGGTTCTGCATCCTTTGGCTTGCCTAACTCAAGTCAAAAAAGGATTCCTAAACCCACTAGTTTCCTAGTTAAATCCACAATTTTCCTAGTTAACTAGATGCCTAGCTAAAGCAGAGAATGCAGAATTTGATAAACGGACATGCTACCCAAATAGTTTGATCCAGGGATATCACTAACATGAGTGCTATACCACTTTTGGCCCAACTATAGTTCTAAATCATAGGTGTCGAACTCGCGGCCCTCCAGATGTTATGGACTACAGTTCCCATCATTCCCTGCCAGCATCATGCTGGCAGGGGATGATGGGAACTGTAGTCCGCAACATCTGGAGGGCCGCAGGTTTGACACCTATGTTCTAAATGAACAAATGATCCAGGTCCTTAAAAGTAAATGTATTAACTGTTCACTTTGTTACCATGTTCCATTTTTAAAAAATCCTTTAGGCAACTTATAATATCTTGGAGATCTGGGCTTGAATCCCCATTCTGCCATGGAAGCTTGTTGGATGACCTTGTGTGAGCCGCACACTCATTCTAACCTCACAAAATTGTTGTGAAGATAAAATTGGAGGAAGAGAGGAAAACACCATAAGCAGCTTTGGGGTCACATGGGGGTGAAAAGCAGGATAGAAATGAAGTGGCATAGTGGTTAAGAGCAGGTGGACTGTAATCTGAAGAACCGGGTTTGATTCCCTGCTCCTCCACATGAGCGGCAGAGTCTTATCTGGTGAACCAGATTTGTTTCCCCACTCCTATGATGTTGGGATAGTCATTCTCTCAGCCCTACCAACCTCAAAAGGTGTCTGTTGTTGGGAGAGGAAGGAAAAGGAAATTGTAAGCCTCTTTACAGGGTAGAAAGGGGGGGAGAATATAAATCCAAACTCTTCTTCTTCTAAATAAATGAGAAAGTATTAAAGTAAATAATAAGTAAATAATGTTAAAATAAAATATTAAAAGAAATAATAAATAAAATATAAAACAATATATGATCGTGCAAAGCGAGCAGTCAGAAACTAGCAGAGAAATCTAGTTCCAACGGAACAATATAAGCCACTTTGACACCCCGTGAAGGTAAAAGACAGGATAGAAATGAAGTAAATAATAAATAAAATATTTAAATGACTAAAAAGTGACATATAATCATGAACTAGCAGCCAAAAGCTAGCAGAGAGATCTAGCTCCCACAGTATACAAGTATCTGGTTTAGGATGCAGGTCTGTAAAGAAATTGCAATTTGTTAAAATGCCAGATTTGGACATCACAACATAACACAGTTTGTAACAAGGAAGTCTTTGACCTTGGCAGGATATGGAGGGGTAGGTGTAGGGGAGCCTGGACGCTGGAGGCGCCCCGCCCAGTGAGCACACTCCCGACCGGGAGTCCCCTCTCAGCTTGACATGCCGAGCTCACGGGCCGTTCACATGCCCATCCTCTCCTCCTGGCTAATGTGCATTGGGCAGAAACTGCTGACTTACAGACTCTCTGGCTCCTGCAAGTACATGCCTTCGCTGTCCACGGTGGTGCAACCTTTGCCTGTAACCCCCTGCTGGTGCCATTGTCTTTTACCCTGATAAGCTTCATAATAAAAGGGTGAAGGGAGAAGGCGCTCAAAAGGGATGCTGAACACCTCTCCCCTCCAGACCTGCAACCCGTGTCTGTCATCCTTCAGATAGGAAGGCGGAGGAACAGAATGTAAGAACATGAGAATTTACTGGCCCGTTCTCAGTTGGGATAGAGATGACCATGCCGTCCCACCCTTTCGAGGCTCGGGGGGGGGGGGAACATACAGAGGTGGGATCCAGCAGGTTCTCACAGGTTCCCAAGAGTAGGTTACTAATTATTTGTGCGTGCCGAGAGGGGGTTACTAATTGGTGATTTTTGCCTTAGTTACGCCCCTCCTCTCAGCAGTAGCGTGCAGAACTTGAAGCAGTCTAGCAGGAGGTGCACCAACGTGCATGGCAGCCTGCGCCTGCATGCATTCGTTTCCCGCCCAAGGACTGGCGCAGAGGCTGCGTCCTTGTCACAGCCCTGCCCAGGAATGCTCCGCCCCCGGAATGCCTGGCCACACCCCCGTCGTGTCCTGCCCAGCCCCACTGGCGCTATGCCACAGTTTGAATCCCACCACCATGGGAACTTGTTACTAAAATTTTTGGATCCCACCACTGGCAACATATAAATATAAAACACTAAAAACAGTTAAACAGCTATGAAGCACACTCCTAAATACAAGTGGCAGTGAACTACCAATTCATAAAATTTAACCAATAACAACAGCTATAACTCTGAGGGGCCTTGATAACTGGATGACAAAGTTAGAAATCAGAGATCAGAGTTTGGTGGGAGGCCTTAATGGTTGACCATAGTTGCCTCAACCACACACCTGGCGGAACAGCTCCATCTTGCACCGATTCAGAGCAGCCGGAGTTTGCCCTCTCCTCATAGATGTGTTCATAAAAGAACTTTCAGGAAGAGAAAGATTTCATACCATGAATGGTCTGGAAGCATTTCATCTCCACCACTGCTGGAGCTAAAAAGCTGGGGACCGGACTGCCTCCGAGCCGGATGTAAACTATAAGCTGGACATCTTCAACGAACAGCAGGAGGAAGCACAATGAATATAAACAAACAAGCATTTGGGCACAATTCCATGGATTTCGGTTTGGAGGATCCTCTAGATGGCAGGCATGCTCCATTTTTTCAAAAATCCACAGTTTAATTAGGCAAGGAGCTGCAGAATCCTTTGGAGAAGGGAACACTGATTATTGACTGGTCAACTGACCTGTTCTGCCTCTGGATTTAATTGCCGCTGCTGTCCCTCGATTCCCTGCGCTCCGATGGTTGTTATGCCAAAACTGGACCTGCGAGTTTCAAAGAGAGGAAGAGAGAGTTACTTTTGGCAGCAAGTCTGCTCTACCCAGGGCAAACCATGCAAAATCCCAATGCTGCTTTCATTAAACCTAAAAGGCTGTTTCTAGCTGAAGCGTACAGATTTTGAATATCCCCACAGTGAGCCTCCCTCCCGCTGTTTAGCCCCTGGCGAGTTTGTCCGGCTCGGTTCTCTCTTTAAAAAGCCATTTTGCAATCCTGGCAGCGTGCCAAGTTTCCGGAGCTCCTTCAGAGCCTCAATTGGTCAATCACATTTATTAGGATCAAGATGGTGGCAAAATGTTTCAAGGGCCAGAGTGGAGAGAAACGTGCTCTGTTTTTAAAGTGTGTGGCGTCGCAAAGTAAAAGCATCGCAGGTCCGGGAAGCAGAGAAGGGAAATTGTCTAGCTCAAGACTTGAGGCCGGTTTTTGAAGGCAATTGGTCAGCAACAGGCTGCAGAAACTTTTGGGTTACCTGCCTCCAGGTGAGGCTTAGAGCTTCTCCTGATCATCTGTCCTTCAATAAGGAAATCTGCCAATACGCTGTGTATACAGGAATGACTTTTTTATTTTATATCTATAGGAGACGCCTCCTATGGTTCACCATTTTTGTTTTGAAGATGTGTATGTATGTGAGGGGGGGGGGGGCTCCCTAAGTAACATTTGTTTCAGCTAAGCCATGTACTGTCAATATCTGCAAGATTTGTTCAAGATTTCTTACCTCACATCATCACTGTGGATTGCATTATGTATCAGACTTGTGAACCAGCGCTTAGTTAGAAAAGTGGTTTTAGGTCATCCCATTGTTTTATTTCACCCTGATGTTTTTCTTACACCTACAGTGGAACATTTTTCTTAATTGCCGGAGTCGCTGCCAGCCGGCAGACCACAAATTGTAGAAGTAACACAGGATGATCAGATGCAAAGAATGGCGAGATCTCTTCTAAAATAAAGGGTCCTTTGATGACTATATAGCAGAGGGGAGTTTTGCAGTTTGTCACGGCACGGTGCTCCAGGCGTATGAAAAGCTTGAAGGTTCCACAAGTCTCTTTATGGCCTTCATAGGGAGCAGCAGTGGCGTAGGAGGATAAGAGCTCGTGTATCTAATCTGGAGGAACCGGGTTTGATTCCCAGCTCTGCCGCCTGAGCTGTGGAGGCTTATCTGGGGAATTCAGATTAGCCTGTACACTCCGACACACGCCAGCTGGGTGACCTTGGGCTAGTCACAGCTTCTCGGAGCTCTCTCAGCCCCACCTACCTCACAGGGTGTTTGTTGTGAGGGGGGAAGGGCAAGGAGATTGTCAGCCCCTTTGAGTCTCCTGCAGGAGAGAAAGGGGGGATATAAATCCAAACTCCTCCTCCTCCTCCTCCTCCTCCTCCTCCTCTTCTTCTTGTTCTTCTTCTTCGTCGTCTTCTTCTTCTTCTGTACAGTAGGGGCATCAAACATGCAGCCTAGGGGCCGAATCCAGCCCCTTGAGAAGGCTTATCAGGCCTATAAACCAGATGAGGCCCCCCACTCCCACTCTCATTCCAAATCTGACCCGGCAAACAATTGCCAACCCCACCATGCTGTGGGCTTGCCAGTCCAGGCACACACCCAACCCTACTCCCAATCCGACCTGGTGAGCCACCCCCCCCCCCGCCCGGTGCCAATCTGGGCTAGTGAGGCTGCTGTGGGTTCACCAGCTGAGGCAGCAATGAATCAGACCATTGGTCTACCAAAATTAGTATTGTCAACTCTGGTTGGCAGTGACACTTCCTACTGAATTTTTTCTAATTTGAAATCCTGGAGATTCAGTCTTGGACTTTTGTGTTCAAAACAGATACTCCACTGAACGACAGCCTTTCCCTCTAGCTCATTCACACTGATATTTTTAGTTCAGCCACAAATAGTAGTTTAGAAAAAGAAACAGAGCAAGCATGCTTACGCAGCCTTTTGTTTCCACAGGAGGGATGGAAGCCTCCAGGTGGGACCTCGGGATCCCCAAGGATTAATCTTCAGACTACGGAGATACATTCCTCTGGAGAAAATGAATGCTTTGAAGCGTGGAATGTATGGCATTGTACCCCAATGAGGTTCTTGTCTTCTCCAGGCTGCACCTCCAAATATCCAGGAGATTCCCTGCATGCACCTGGCAATCCTACCCCCATCTCCCTCCAGTGGCCACAGAGCACCTGGCAATCCTACTCCATAACTTTACACCTACTTACATAACTTTACACCTCCATAACTTTTCACTCTTCCCCCTTTCCCTCCTGAGTTTATCGATAGATCTGTGCATTTCCCCTCTGTGTTACATAGCAGCATGAAGACATTTGTTTTCATTTAAATGGGCCTCTAATTGCCAAAAGAAAGAGAAGTTCAGATAGATCTCTCACCCAAACTTCTTTGGCCAACAAGAATTAGCTGATAACAGCCTTTGTGATATTTATTTTGACCACAGTTCTGATGGAAATATCCCACATAGGTCGTTTCCCCACTTACCTGCTGCTGCGTGCTACTCTCCCCAAGTAGCGTGGGGTCCCCCGGCACTCCCCACTACAGGGGCGGTGACAATGTAGCCGCCCCGGCGCTGCTGCTGTCGCGCCCCCTCAGTGCGTGTCATTCCTGGCGCTCCTCGAAACGGGGCCTTTTGATTACCCCGTGCAGAGCACAGAGCGCGGGGTTGTGGGGAAACCCGGGAGCGCGCCAGAAATTACGCGCGCTGGGAGTAGCGCGCAGCAACCTTTGATCAAGGTAAGTGGGGAAACGACCATAGACTATCCTCAACTTAAAAAGAGGATCAGTGAAATGACGCCTTCTGGACCATATGATATTCAGAGTATCTATTGTTCGTTTAAGTTTATATTCCAATTTTGTTATTAGGCCTGTTTTTGTTGTTTTTAAATGCTGTTGAAGGTTTCTGATTTTGATGTCGCAGTGAAATATAACTCCCCCCTCCCCCAATTCTTTTCATCACAGCACTACTGGGAATGGAAAGTTCTGAGAGCAAAAACAAGGACACTCGATCCATTCCTGACAGAGCATCTTGCAAGGAAAAAAGTGGTACCACTTTTGTGGAGTGTAAATATTAGTTTTTAACCTGCAAAACATAAAGGCCAAATAAAATATCTTGAAAGCGACCTTCAGATTAAATAACTGTACAAGAGCTGACAAGGTATTCCTCCTGGAACAAGGACAAATCCATGTCTTAATCATGTTTTTTTATTTCCTCTTGTCACAAAGTGGATGCCCTGTAGGACAATATTTTCCTCTTGCCCTTCATTTGTGATTTATTAGATTAAAGATACCAGCAGAGCTTGTATTCATGTGGCCTCTGTTCTTATGAATCTCTGCCACATACAAACTACTTTCAGTCCTCATCAGTCTTCGAGCTTTTCTGTTTTCTGAGCTTTCCCATATATGCAGCTAAAAAGGAAGCACAAGAGAGCCAAACTTCCTGTTTTTCATGTTTCCAGGCTTCATCCAAAGGAAGAAGACGCAGAAGTCGGGGGAGGGGGGGGGGCCCTTCAATGTAGGTGATGGGCAATAGATTCAGGACAGCCAAAATAATTATTTTTTTTATTGTGGGATTCATTGCCAATGGATGTAATGATGGCTGTGAGTTCACAGAGGACTTTATACAGGTTTAGACGGATTCATGGAGGACAGGTCCATTAACAGCTATTACACCAAAAATAACTCTATCTCAAGAGGCAGTAAAGCTTGGAACCATGCAACGTCAGGAGAAGGTCAAAGTTTCCAGACTCGGTTAGCCCAACTGATGGGGCACTGTGTGAGTCAGGATGCTGGACTACATGGACCATTGGTCTGACTCATGATGTTGCACGTACTTGTGACCAATTCTGTATCTATCCTTTCTCGCTCTCTCTCTCTCACACACACCCTGTGTTTTCCTTATACATAACATACACATAACATATCGATGATGGAATAATATATTTTCACACATGGGGAAATCTCTGTTGGTTGCCACCACTTTGGTGTCGATCTAATCCTCTCTGCTCACGACTGCTTATACTCCCAACAGGATATACCTTCTAGTTTGACCAAATAAGGTGTGAAGACCTGGATTTTCATGACAAAGCTGAAAAAGAATATGTATCCCAGTAAAAAATTTTCCAGCTTTTTCTGGTAAACTGAATTTTTTTTGATACATTAAAGTCTGGGCAAACAGGTGAACTTCAACAAACCAGTACTAGGGCAAGAACAGGGCAATAGGGGATTGCTCCTTCTTCAACTAGTATCTTGCAAACTATACTACTTTTGCCAGCCCAGCAGCTTACTGAGCCAAAAGATCCACCAGAACACCAGCCAAGGTGTGGTGTTGACGGGGGAGTTAAATTTTTTAGCCCAATCATCAGTCTCTTTAAAAAGGTCTTGGGAACAGGTCTGTGGGAAAAGCTGAAAAAAGCCAACACACTTTTAGTTTTTTTTCAGGGTTTGGCTGGTTAGCTTTATTTGGATAGCTGATTTGTATTCTCACCCCAAAATAAACCCCCCAAAAGCCAAAATGCCTTTTTAAGGGTTCGTTTTTAATTTGGCTGTGTCTGATGCACAGCCCTAGTGAGGACCCTAGTGAGATGCAGAATAACAAAGGCCCCTTCCGCACACGCAAAATAATGCGTTTTCAAACCACTTTCACAACTGTTTGCAAGTGGATTTTGCTATTCCGCACAGCTTCAAAGAGCACTGAAAGCAGTTTGAAAGTGCATTATTCTGCATGTGCGGAATGAGCCAAACTGTTTATTAAAGAGGTCTAAGAACAATAATAATTCAAGCCATATTTAGGATGATGATATTGGTAAAGACCAGAAAACAAACTAATAAAACTCCTAACATGACTGTCTTTACTGCAGTAGCTTCTCTCAACTCTGCTCCCTAAAACCACCCTCCCTTTTTAGGCAAGACATTTTATTCCTTCTTCCCTGGCTCTCCCCCCCACCCACCCCACCCACCCCGATCAGCCTCCAAGTTCCCTTTTAGCAATTGCAAGTTCCAGATGGTGCCTGAGAAATGTGTGTCTAGTAGTTACTTTAATATAGGCCACCCTAGGGACTGTAGGCCGCACTACTCTAGGCCTAGGGATCATGACATATTTGGATATATCTTTACTCTGATCTAGAAATGCCCTCCTGTGTTGTGGAAAAAGATATTTTCACAATAGCAGAGAGCAAAGCAGAGAGCTGGGCCTCACATGTACCGTGTACATCACAGCGCTAGGAAATTTACGGCACGATTGTAAGCAGAATTACACCCTTCTGAATCCATTGGTATCAACATGCTTAGAAGGGTGTAACTCCAGTACAGATTGCAGGGGTAATGGCAGTGTTGCCAAACTGAATTTGATGTAGGATAGCACTTCATATGCACCTGTAGTACTTTAGCTTGAACAGGCAGAAGAGACAAAGGAATAATACAGAGGAAACTGACATACTGAGCCACTCAAAGAGGGGGAGGAGTGACAAAGGAAGCTAGTAAATTTCAAGATGAGCCCTGTAAATTGCAGAACATTATTAAGAGAGTAAAGAATCCTTCTGACGGCCAAAATTGCCCAGATCATTTGAGAGCCCTTGGGAAGGAATTATTTTTGACATCTTAGAGCTACAAATTTATCAAGTGTCATTGTGGGAGATTTAACCTACTGACACTGCATAAAAATGGAAATGACGAATGAATTCTCCAAAATAATTCTAGACATGAGGTTGGTTGATGGTTTAAGAGTCATGGAGTATGTTCAGAATTTTAAGCGCCCCCATTTGTCCTGTCTGGTGGCTTGCTCAGTCATTAAATTTTCATTAAATTGGGCTTTTTTGTCCCACACAGCATGGGAAAAGAAAGCATTCCAGGCCAAGATGGTTCTTTTTCCTACCTGCCACCTAACAAAACTTGTCCGTTTCATGTATTGTCAAAGGTTTTCACGGCCGGATTCAACTGGTTCTTGTGGGTTTTCTGGGCTGTGTGGCTGATCTGGTAGATCTTGTTCCTAACATTTCGCCTGCATCTGTGACTGACATCTTCAGTTTGAAGCCCAATCATCAGTCTCTTTAACGGTATATCACAGAGAGAAGAAAAACTTCAGAGGTATATCACAGAGAGAAGAAAACAGCTTATACAAAGGCCCTTTCCGCACGGGCCATAAACAGCGCCCTGGGGACGGCAAAAACGCCGTCCCCAGGAAGCTGTTCGCATGGGGGGGGGGTGCAGCTGCTGCACAGCTGCGCCGCCCTCGCACCTCCCGAGCGGCACAAAGCTGCCATTTTCCGACCTCGCTTCCCCAGCGAGGTTTACGGAAAACGGCGGCTTGAATGTGCCATCCCTCCCCCCTGTGACCGGTTGACCTACCGTCTCTGCGGCCGTCTGGTGCGTCGCCGAGGCTGGAGCGGTCGCGCAGGGCAGGGGGACGTGTCCCCAGGCCTCGGCGACGCGCCGGATGGCTGCAGAGACGGTAGGTCGACCGGGTGATGGTGCTCTGCGGCGCCGTCTTCCCGGTTGTTTCTGGGACCGTTCATGCAAATGGTCCCAGGGGGGTTGGGTTGCCGTCATGTACACCGACCCCACCCCCATCGTGACTGTGAGGAAATGGCCAAAGAGACATTAGCTGATGTATTGTTTTTGTCAACATGTCCCTGGCATATCTTCAAGTGCATGGCACCAAAAATGGGTATGATGTGGCAAAGAACACAGGGCTTCTGCTGAAAATGACAGTCGCATGCCACATTCTCTATTCTTCTGTTCTATAACATGTATACATTCATGGAAATACATCATATAATTGCATTTCCCCTCAGAACAACAGCCAGTGATGTGTTGCAAAGGGTAGGGAAATGTTTGCATGATGATGTTCTATCGTATTTCCCCACTGAGAGCAAGGAAGGAGAATGACACAGGGTTGCCATTTTCAGTAGCAGCTCTGCGATATTCATCATGTCTAGATTTGACCTCAGGAGAAGCCAACAACTACGGGATGCTAATGTGAGACGGTGGAGGAGGTTTTTGCCTTATTTTTCTGTGCTTGAAGTGTGAACTAATAAACAGGCATTGCAAAGAAACGTGTCAAAAAACCTCTTCCCCGTTTCTATTGCTAATGTGCTCTTATTTATCTACCTATCCATCCATCAATCCTAGTAGATATTTTCAGCTTGCAGTTAGAAAACAGCTCATTATGCTAACAGCCCGTGGGCAGCAAGGATTCTGTTTACTGCCTTATGAACCATGCCGTGCTGCGTCTTTTAGATGCTACGTTCCCCATTTCACTTTCCTAATTTCAAGCTCGTCGCCTGAATGTGAAGCAAGCTACATGCAAATCCATATATCTGTAATGAGATTTCCCCCTCCCTCTCTCTTTCTCTCTGGAATTAATAACAGCCACCCATGGCCCCATTTCAGTCCTGCCAATAATCTTTACTGAGGGGAGGTTAGATTAAACTTACTCTAAATAATCACGTAACTGTTGATAGACATTCCTCGCCTTTTGCCTCCTAGAATGTGCCCCATGAATCTGTAGCTGACAGCCAAGGTTAGAAGAACAGTTTCATCTTGATATTCTGTAATTTTTAAAAAAACAGCAACTGGTGAGCCCTTGTTTATTGGAAGCATCCCAACGGAGAGTTTGCAGGTGCAACCCCCTTGACTGGGCCCCTTGACTGGGTCACAGGGTTTGTGATGGTGGTGGCTATGTTGTGGGTTCACAGAGGTAGTGCTCCCAGGAATATGGAGGGGGCTCATGCCATACCCAGCTGCTTCTCTCTCCTAGCCTATGCTTGTCAAAGAGATACTGTCCAAGCCCTATCCCCCGGATGTGCCCAGCCACCAGGAGTTGATGTTATTGTATTGTCGAAGGCTTTCACGGCCGGAATCACTGGGGTGCTGTGTGGTTTCCGGGCTGTATGGCTGTGTTCTAGCAGCATTCTCTCCTGACGTTTTGCCTGCATCTGTGGCTGGCATCTCCTCTGAAGATGCCAGCCACAGATGCAGGCGTAAACGCCAGGAAAAATACTAAAATGGCCATACAGCCCTAACCAGGCTCCTAACCTTGATGTTATTGTCACCCATAACTTTGATAGCTTTGACTGGTTCATTGAGGTAGTGAGTCTCCAGGAAGATACAGAGATGAAGGTCTTCCTAGTCTGTTTCACACTCCCTGCCCCCGGCTGAAAGGCTGCCTTCATTGTCTCAAGAGTTGAGCCCCAGGCACCCCATTCTGGCTTCTCGATAACTTATAGGAGAGCATGGTCACCACACTGGCTTTGGAATTGAAGCAGCTTTTTGGCATGCTCCTGTACTTCATGCGACTGTGACTAGAAGAATTCAGCAACGTGTCACAGAACATCATTCCAGTTGAAGTAACAAGCCCTGGAGAGATAGATGTAGTTGGCATACAGTCCCATGTTGACCATGCAGTTGATGGCAGCTTCACAGTCATAGTGGTAGTTCTAGTGGATCCATAGCTCCAGTTAGTTGGGAGTTTTGGATAAAAAGGCATCTGGACTGGCTGGTGCAAAAAGGAATCTGTTGCCTGTGTGATCAGTGTCTCTCTGGATCAAAGCAAGCATTTTCAAGAATGCCCAGGATACTCTGTGGACAGAAGGGAGGAAAAGACAGTGGAATTAGGTTCCATTCAAATAATGTGGAAGCAAAAAAACCAAGCTCTGATGCCCTGTAATTCTTAATAAGTGCATCTGTTATTTGGAAAGCAACATGCTGCCTGTGGACACTATGCAGTGGCGTAGTGCCAAGGGAGCCAAGTGAGCGGGACACCCTGAGCACGTGCTGGTACGGGGGTGTTCTGGGGCATGGCAGGGGAATTTCGGGGCATGGCAGGGGCTCAGGGTCCACACGTGCCCCAGGCGCTGTTCCCCCTCGCTCTGCCCCTGACACTATGACACTATGACACTTGCAGACACTCCTGACGTTTTGGCTGCATCTGTGGCTGGCATCTTCAGAGGAGATGCCAGCCACAGATGCAGGCAAAACGTCAGGAGAGAATGCTGCTAGAACACACCCCTTTTTTGTTCACATCAAATGTTTTTAGAAAGTAGCTGAGCCAGGTGGGACTTTTGCCCAGCAAGGCTTTTGATTTGATTGGCTATGCAGATTTTAAAAAAAATGTTGCTTCAGCACCAGCTTTCTCCATAGCACGGAGATCTTGACTGAAGAAAAAAGCTGGGGCAACCATTTTGTAGCTGACTCCACCTTTTGCAATGGCAGCCATTTTGTGGCTGCACCCATCACACTGCATCAGAATTCCAAAGGTGCCTACAGGGTCGAAAAGGTTGGGTATCCCTTCTCTGTGGCATCAGATCTCTGTTGAGCTCCCTTCCTCCCAAAACTCCACTGGCTCTTGTTTCCAGTCCCATAACTCTAGGAATTTCCCTAACCCACAGTTGGCAACCGTAACCACATGGCCTATTCTGATCTATCGGTGCATTGGGTTCCTTGCTGGCATTCTGGTCTCCCTGGAGCCACTACCAATTATTGGCAGAGCGATGTCCTAATAGGTCATCAACTTCAGTTGCCATAAAGGGAATTAAGAGGTGCAAAACATTAATCCATAGTCATCTAGTCAGCTACATGCATAGCAGAATTCTGAACACTTTTTTTAAGTGCTTCTATTTTCTCAGCTTCTTTTTTAAAAAATAAAAGGAAGACACAATAGTTTAAATGGTTTGAGAGCAGTTTAAGTTTATAGCGTACGAGCACGGATGCAATGGGAGTTATACAACCTTGTGTCATTTTTATAGCGTTACTTGTATATTCACATGTATTTATAAGACGTCTGGAGACTTTTTTGGTTTCCTCTGTCTAGCTCCTTATTCCAGCACAGCATAAATTGGGCCATTTCTCTCTCTCCTGGGGAAACATGTTCCCGTTTATTGAATGAATTTGCAAATGTTTTCCCTAAGAAAGCAGAACTAAAAAGAGCTTCCTTGGGTTAGAAATATAAATAGAATAAAGAAGGGAGAAATGATCAAAAGGAATGCACAGAACAGCCTTTCTGTAACAGCTAGGGCTGTTGATGTTGTTATTGTTTTGTTGTTGTTATAATTGTTAATAACAATATCAATAATGATAATGATTGTGGTGGTGGTGATGAACCCTTAATGCATTTGGGACTTTATAAAGTACTAGCGGGGCCCGGCCACTCGTTGCTGTGGCTTTATGTGGTGAAATGGGAAAGGAACAGTAGCAGCAAATCAATTGCAGAGGCCAGCAGTACGTGCTCATGCAAACATGCAGCCTGATACTGTGTGATGTCATTAATGTGCGTGCCCGCATTCCTTGAGGGGGGGAATGGAAAGGCACCCCTCCCACACATCTAGGCTGGCTGGTCATGATCCTTTACCTGGGAGTAAGTTTGGTTGGTGGCAATGGGTGTTGCTTCTGAGGAAACCCTCTGAGGGGCACAATGCAGCCATTCAAAGTATGTCATGGTTGCCGTACCGAGCTTACTCCTGAGTAATGCGTGCCCGGTTTTCTTAACTGTAACCACAGTATTCAGGGAATCTAGGGTGCCTGGCCCCTCCCTCCCGTCCCTTGCATGTCGCCCCTCACTCTCTTCCCTCCCTCACTTCTCTTCCTCCCTCACTTCTCTTCCTTTGCATGCCACCCCTCCCCTTCCTTCCCTTCCCTTTCCCTCCGCTAGGGTGGGTGGGTCATATCAAGATGCTGGGCCCCCTGCCTCCCCTCCCTTGCATGCCACCCCTCACTGTCTCCCCTCTCTCACTTCTCTTCCCTTGCATGCCTCCCCCTCTGTCCCTTTCCTCTCCCTCCCTCTCTTCCCTTGCATGCCACCCTTTCCTTTCCCTCCCTTCCCTCTCCCTTGTGTGTATGTGTGTGTATGTGTTTCACTTCCACTGGACTTACTGCCTATGTACTGTTTTCACTGCTCATATCTGGCCATCTGAGTGAACAGTCTAAGCTGCACGAACATTCTAAGGGTGACAATTACACACAGGCAGCTGCATGTCCTTCACCATGGAGCGCCAGGAAAAAGGCATTTTACCTGGGCCAGGTGTGAAATTTCAGGTATGTGAACCTCTAAAAACACTCTCGCCTGGCTGACTATAGTGGCTGGGAATTTTCAGAGGAATTGGCCCAGCAGTTACTGAGGTATACTATCATCAACAAAAACACTGTTAGCTTTTTATATATATAGATAGATGAGAGGGATGTTATCCATAGCACACATTATGGTCCTTTCCACACAATTCTCCAAAACTAATGAGCATCCAATGGAGTGACTGTAGAATGGGAGTCATATGGATGCTCTGTCTGACTCCTGATAGTAGCTGAGTTGAGATGCAGTGTTCTTTACCATCTCCAAACTGACTTTGAGAGTTAACAGGCAGAACTGCAGAACTGTAGAGGAGAATGCTTTTTTTTCAGCCTTGCACAACTTGGGACTCGTCACATGAATGCAGCTAACAACATCCAGGTATGGGAATCCACCAGGTGCTAGAAGAAGAAGAGGAAGAGTAGTAGTAGTAGTAGTAGTAGTAGTAGTAGTAGTAGTAGTAGTAGTAGTAGTAGTAGTAGTAGTAGTAGTAGTAGTAGTTTGGATTCTCAAATGGGCTTACAATCTCCTTTCCCTTCCCCCCCCCCCACAACAAACACTCTGTGAGGTGGGTGGGGCTGAGGGAGCTCCGAAAAACTGTGACTAGCCCAAGGTCACCAAGCTGGCATGTGTTAGAGTGCACAAGCTGATCTGGTTCACTAGATAAGCTTCCACAGGGGAATCAAACCTGCTTTTAACCACCTGCTTTTAACCACTACACCATGCTGGTTCTCTCTTGAAGAAGGACTTGCTGCCTCCCTAGGATTGCAATAATAGTTGGGGTGTCAAGGACTTGTCAGCCTTATATTTATTTGACACATTTGATTTTCAGGAGACAGTTGATTGGGTGCCACTCAACACAGACCTTGAAGCACCCATACCTCTTTTTTATTTTTTTTGCTGTGTAATCTCTAGCCAGGGGAAGAGTTCTGGCGAACCTGAAAGCTTGCACACTTTTTTTTTGCAGTCGTGGCTGCTGATAATAAAAGACATTATGTGGATTCTGGTTTGTTTTTCACTTCTCTAGATGGGAAACCCCTCACTTTGAACTGCAGGATACACAGTAAATCAGCATCTGCACCTAAACTGGTTATGCAAAGACAGACATTGTTCCTAAGGCGATGCAAAATAGCAACAATGAAGAGGTAACCTGAAGGTGCAGAAAACAGTGGCTGAATGAGGACAAATGTGGGGAAACAGCTGCCTGTTTCAATGTTTTCAGCAGGTCGACAGGTTGAGTCAATATTTTTTTGCCAAGAAAATTAAAGCAGGTGCTGTTAGTGTGGGTGGCTGTGCTGACCTTGAACTCCAGTACACTTAGAGAGAGATGATGTTGCAGGGAGAGGGGAGCTGAGCAAATACAGTACCAGCTGAGGGGAGGCCATTAGTGTATTGCAGAGATACTTACTCCTTGGTGTGAAATGGAGCTTCTCGTAATCAATGTTTCCTCTGAAGGTTAAGCCAAGCAAGAGGAACAGCAAGGAGAAAATGTTTGAGAATGTGGTATTTTTCCTATAAACAGAGGTTATTTAAAGAAGGACACACACAAACGTCTCTTGCGAGCATCCCTGTTTTTTCCTCAGGTGATAAGGCAGAGAGAAGTTCAGTTGAACAACGAAAGGGAGTTTCTGATTCTTCCTCAGAAGTGGTAGTCTTTCACTAGGCCTAAGCTGCCTTTAAGAACTGACCGGCCTGGGAGTACAAAATTCTGGACATGCGATTTCCCCAGAGTCCCTGTGAACCAAGCAATGTGTTGTTTGGGAATAGTAGATAACTCATAGTACATAATGCATTCTAGTCAAGTGTTTTTGTGTGTGGTGTATGCAATTTTGGGAGAGCTATTGTCATTTTCAGTAGCCCAGAATGTGAGAATATACCTGCCTGCCTTACAGAAAGGTTTTAAGCAAGGCTTCCAACTCATTAAATGACTTTAGTTGCTTCTTCATTAATCAGTTGGTGTCATGCACATGGTTTGCGATCTTTAATGTGGGTTTCCCTTTGAAATGTAAAAAAAGAACAGTGATGTGACCCACAACTCCACTCAGATTGTTCGGTGGGGAAAAGCTATTTTTCAAAATATTTTCATTTGTATTCTTTGTTGCAGCAGCTTGATTCCCAGCATAGTCTTTTTGGTGGTCAAAGGCAGAGGTGGGATCCAGCAGGTTCTCACAGGTTCCCGAAAGTAGGTTACTAATTATTTGTGTGTGCCGAGAGGGGGTTACTAATTGGTGATTTTGCCACGAGATTTTTGCCTTAGTTACGCCCCTCCTCTCAGCAGTAGCGCGCAGAACTTGAAGCAGTCTAGCAGGAGGTGCACTGGCGTGCGTGGCAGCCTGCGCCTGCGTGCATTCGTTTCCCACCCAAGGACCGGCGCAGCGGCTGCGTCCTTGCCACAGCCCCATCCAGGAATGTGTTGCCCCCGGAATGCCCGGCCACGCCCCGTTGTGCCACGCCCAGCCCCATTGGCGCTGCGCCACAGTTTGAATCCCACTACCATGGGAACCTGTTACTAAAATTTTTGGATCCCACTACTGGTCAAAGGACCTCTTAACTTTTTCACTAGTGCAAAAGCTGGGTTGGATCCAACCGAGTATCTTGAAAGAGCTACTCTATTAGATAAGGAAAGATCTCTGAAGCGGGTGTCTTTTATCAAAACACACTGGGCATTTTACGTTACCTGAACAAAGCCATCGTTGTATCCCAGAATAGCCCAGGTTCTACCAACTCCCAGCGCCCTGGAGCCTGTATCCCCCACATGATACAATTCTCTAACATCCCCCCTGCAGCTGTCTGATAAATAAGCCTGCCAAGATACATTTAAGACTGAGCGACGTGTTAATTCTGTACAAATTGCAATAATTGTTTCCAAGAAGGTACTGAAATGTACAGCTGGGAGTTGTATGCTCATGGACGGCTTGTATATTTTTACCTTGGGGCTTCGGAAGCAAAGGCAGAGTTTCATCTCCCCCTAGAGTGTGTGGCTTGTAGAACACCCTGAGCAGAGGAAAGCGGGGAAAAGAATTGTGAGGATATGTTGGATCTCCAGGGGAGGGAAAGGTATTTCATTTTCCCTCCATTTTAAGTAGGTAGGTACACAGACAGACAGAATCTAATCTATCCTTCAATTTCTGAAAAAAAACGTGTTAATGTTTTACTTTGGGTTCAAAAAAGACTTCCTTAATTTATGAAATGTCTTGTCTTTCTCTTGAAAAACTTGTTCACTATGTGACACAAACGTGTTCATTTTGGTGGCTCAGAGCAATATCTTTAAACAGAGTTACCCATTTGGCAGAGACCCCCATTTAGGAAGCTCTGTCTGTGCTGAACAGCTGCAAATCATCTGGACAGACAGTGGTTAGACTGTAGGACTAGGATGAGAAGGCCTGAGTTTGAATCTCTGCTCTTCCACAAAGATCTGTTGTGGTCCTTGAACTGTATTCCCTTTCCCAGAGTAACCTTTGGCCCTTTCCCCACTTTCCTTAAGCCCCGCGCTACTCTCCTCAAGTAGCGCGGGGTCCAGCTGCCTTCCCCACTTCAGGGGCGGCGAGAACACAGCCGCCCCAACGCTGCCTCTCTCCCGCCCCCTCGACGCGCAGAATTCCTGGCGCCTTTTGAAATGGCGCCTTTTGACACCCCGCGCAGAGCGCGGGGTCGTGGGGAAGCCGGGGCGCACGCCGGGAATTGCGCGCGCCGGGAATTGCCCGCAGCAACCCTCGGGCAAAGGTGAGTGGGGAAAGGGCCTATATCAAAAGGGAGAGGGGAAACTTGAGTTACCAAACTTTTTGCTGGACTGTACCATTTAGAGCTGCAGGCAGGAAGAATATCTTTGAATATTAGGGATGATGTCTCTACATGCCATCCTCTCTATATGCATGGTTACCATGTTGCCTTGTGTGTACTTTCCTGCTTTGGTGATGCACAAATGAATACCCTGATCCGTCAAGGTTTCAAATACACATGTTGCCCTATTATTATGGTAATCACACCTATACAAAGCATTGTACACAATGGGTTCTTCCCTAATGTGTGGTGCCCACAAACCACGTAAGAACTAATATGGGAATGCAGCTGTTCAGAGGATGTGTTTCAGCTGTTAGAAAGAAGAAAAGTATGGATTTATACCCCCATAAGGATATAAGTTCACAGAGCTCCGTATTATACCATAAGGAGTCTCAAAGTTGTTTACAAACTCCTTCCCTTCGTCTCACCCCAACAAGCACCTTGTGAGGTAGGTAAGCCTGAAAGAGTTCTGAGAGAACTGTGACTAGCCCAAAATCTCCCAGTAGGCTTCATTTGCAGGAGTGGGGGAAATTCCCCAGATTAGAGTCTACCACTCTTAACCATTATACTATGCTGGCTCTCAAGTTGGACTATTTGGGATTCTAAAATTCTAGACATAAAGTATGAGCTTCACTGATATTATGCATACTTGTCAGAGGTTCATGTCTGCATTAAACAGATTTTCTTTTTATTTTGTGCCAAAGAGTGAGCAGAGCTAACCAACATAAGTGAGACATAAAAGAAAATGGGAACACTGAAGGCATGAATGAGGTTTCTGGAACATTTTGATTATATATTTGATAATCTTTGTCAAAAGGAAAAAAAAACATTATATATTCAGCTGTTTCTGTTTTGCTATATTCTGTTTGCAGCCTGTATTGTATTGAAGAAAGCATGCTTTGAAAATGTATAATTTTATGTGACTGTAATTTCCCTTCTTTCTTCACACTTCACTGGGGAAAAAATATACAACATTCATCTGACAATTCCCCAAGTTCCATATCTCTCAGACTTCATGAAATCCTGCTGGTGTCCTTGAAAATTTAGTAGCAACACAATCATGTTCTCAAATTGCACTTGGTAGAAAAGCAGATTAAGAACATTTGTCTTCTTGGAACCTGAACAACTATTTTGCTCAGGACACCATACAAAACCCCTACAAGTTCCACTGCTACCATTTCAGAACTCCTATAACTGGTGCTTTTCAGTAAAAGTCGTCTATTTAGCCTTTAGTATGCATAGCTTTTCTCAGTGTCTTTCTGTTTCCTGTGATTACAAGTTCTTGCGAACTTTACTAGAATGCCTCCAATACCACTTCCACAGTCCTACAGACTTGGGCTCATTCCGGACATGCAGAATAATGCACTTTCAAACTGCTTTCAATGTTCTTTGAAGCTGTGCGGAATGGCAAAATCCACTTGCAAACAGTTGTGAAAGTGGTTTGAAAATGCATTATTTTGCGTGTGCAGAAGGGGCCTTGGTTTGGTTTTTCCCAATATTGGCTCTCCATATAAGAGCAGCAATTGGTTTATATTTTAAACTACCTTATTTAACTCATTTACAAACTTTTCTGATTCTTTTAGAATACTTGTAAAAGTTTCTTTCAGTTATCGTAGGGCGTTTCCCCACTTGCGACGACCCCCCATGCCGCGCACTGCTCTCAGCGCACGTCATTTCTGGCGCACAGCCGGGCTTCCCCACGACCCCGCGTTCTGCGCGGGTTCATCAAAAGGCGCCGTTTGGAAGAGCGCCAGGAATGACGCGCGCTGAGGGGGCGCAACAGCGGCAGCGTCGGGGTGGCTGCGTTGTCACCGCCCCTGTAGTGGGGAGTGCCAGGGGACCCCGCGCTACTTGGCTACAGTAGCGCAGGGCAGAAGGTAAGTGGGAAAACGCCCGTAGTTTACCAAACATTTCTCGGGACCCTTGATAAAGACTGACTACTGGAATCTGCTGTTTTCTTCAGAATGACTATAAGCATTTCCATTGGAAAACATCTGAAGCAACGGTGAATCTTATTAACTAAAAGAAGTGGATGATTATTATTTTTTTTTGCAACGGTGTAGTGGTTAAGAGTGGTGGAGAAACGGGTTTGGTTCTCCACTCCTTCACATGAGTGGTAGACTTTAATCTGGTCTGGTGAACAGGATTCGTTTTTCCTGCTCTGCCACAAGAAGCTTGCTGGGCGATATTGAGCTAGTCACAGTTCTCTCAGAACTCTCTCAGCACCACCTACCTCACAAAGTGCCTGTTGTGAGGAGAGGAAGGTGGTTGCAAGCGACTTTGAGACGTCTGAAGGGTAGAGAAACACAGGATATGAAAACCAACTCTTCTCATCATTTTTATTCCAAACCTCTTAAAATTGATGGGGTTGGGGGATAACAAGATTTTTAAAATTAACATTCTTCCCAGAAATAATCTTGTTTGGAAATTAATATTCAACAGGTGAATTTTGATGATTGTGTCACATTTTAATTGCCTTTTTAAAGTTCTATAGCAAACATTGAGGGAGGGAAGGCAGCACGGTATAGCATGATCTTGTCAGATCTCGGAAGCTAACTAAGATTGGCCCTTGGAAGGAAGATATCCAAGGAAGACTCTGCAGAGGAAGGCCCTTTCCCCACTCACCTTTGCCCGAGGGTTGCTGCGGGCAATTCCTGGCACGCACCCTGGCTTCCCCACGACCCCGCATTCTGCGCGGGGTTGTCAAAAGGCGCCATTTCAAAAGGCGCCAGGAATTCCGCGCGTCGAGGGGGCGGGAGAGAGGCAGCGTCGGGGCGGCTGCGTTCTCACCACCCCTGAAGTGGGGAAGGCAGCTGGACCCCACGCTACTTGAGGAGAGTAGTGCGGAGCTTAAGGAAAGTGGGGAAAGGGCCGAAGGCAATCACAGATGCTTAGTTTGCTGCAAATTGACAGCACGCACACACACACACACACACACACACACACACAGAAAGAGAGGCTCATTCCGCACATGCAGAATAATGCACTTTTAAAGTGCTTTCAGTGCTCTTTTAAGCGGTGCAGAATAGCAAAATCCACTTGCAAACAGTTGTGAAAGTGGTTTGAAAATGCATTATTTTGTATGTGTGGAAGGGGTCAGAGAGAGAGAGAGACAGAGAGACAGACAACAAACAGTGTGCTGTGTTGGTAATCCTGCTGGAATTATTAATATTGGAGACAGGGGAATAGTTGGTCCACCACTTGGAGACAGTCTTTAATGTTCACCTTCTGAGCTACCAGTCTCTTTCGCTTCCCCTGCTAATTTGGAAGCTCGGAGGATTCCTAGGCATTCAGAAGATGCCAACGGATTCCAGTTGCTATTCATTTTAATGTCCCCCTTTTGCTTATGTTCCTTTGCGTATGCATGTATTTTTTGTCATACTGTCTTTTTTTAGTTCAAGCCAATTTTGGATGTAACAGAAAAGCGGAATATAAACTGGAGCTTCTCAAAATGACTTCTGTCTATGGCAAAAGAAGTGCGAAGAAACCATTCGGGGAGGGTTCAGTAGTAGAGTGTTTGCAAAAGGCCTCAGGTTCGATCCCCCAACGTCTCCACTTAAAAAGGGACCTGGTGTTACGTGATGTGAAAGATCTTTGCCAGAGATTTTGGAGATCTGCTCTCAGTCTGAGTAGATAGTAGTGACCTCGATAGACCTTGATAGTCTGATTCGGTTTAACGAAGCTTCGTGTATTCAATAGTTTTCAAACTGCGTGTTCGTTGTGTTGCACTTGGTTTCACCAGCATTACAAAACTGGACTCTTGGATGTGTCTCCCATCCAAATGCTTTGCTTCCAAGATCTGATGAAACTGAATTAGCCTGGGCTATTTACATCAGCGCATGTTTTATTTACTGCCTGCTGTATGTCATAATTGTATCACAGTTGATTATAATGTGACAGATGCAGGATACATAAAGAGCTGGTAATACAGTCCTGCGCCTATTATTCAGTCCTACTTGGGAGTAATTCCCATTGAACTTGATGAGACTTCCTTCCAGAGCCGTAGCAAGGGGGGAAAAGTGCCCGGTGCACTGGTGCGTCCTCTGTCCCCGCCTCACCCCGGAAAACCCCCGCCTCGCCACGCCCTCACCATGCCCCCACAGGGGAGCGTGCCCAGTGCATCACGTGCACCCCCATCCCCTTGGAGCTACGCCTCTGCTTCCTTCTGAATAAACATGCTTCTGAGATGCTCAGCTGTTGGCCATATTATAAACGCATTTTTCTTCCATGCCTGCATTGTACTTTCATCCCTAATAAAAGAGAGGCAAAATTTACGATAGGTACAAGCACTTTAATTATTGCTTTTATGTCTTGCATAGTATTTGAGCACGAGGCCTTAGCAGAAAGCCAGCAAGCATGCATTGTTTCCATGCAAGTTTTTTTTTTCTCAGAAGAAATCTTTGCTACCTACACTGGAGAAATGAATGACTGATCTGTATGATACAGTCAGAGTGTCCTATGATAAAAATGAGGTATTGATTCAGAGAGATTTTAATTTAGATTAGTTCACATAAATTGAGTAATAAATTGAAAAGGCTTCCACAGGGCTCACGTTCGGAATGAGTTATCATAGCACCAAAGTGAAAACTCCAGCAAACCATAATTCTTTTTGCAGCCTTAACCTAAGTCCACCCCATTTTAAATGATTGAATCTGTACAAATAATTTGGACACGCACATGAGTGATAGGATCTCCCTCGATGATGTACTGGTACATTAGATTCAGTAAAAAAAGAAAGAAAGAGAGGTATACCAGAGAGGGGAGATTCCGTCCAGGCCATTGACGATATAGTAGGAAGGATAAATTGGTAATAAGGCTTTAACGTGAGTTGTGTGCCTGCATGCAGAATACTGAATGAATGGCTCAGTTAGATAATTCAAAATGTTTAGAAAGTCAGCTAGGTAATGACTGGTTTGAAAAAGGGCAAAGTTAGGAAAGGGTAACGTGGGAAGAAGGTAGAGGCTGCAGCAGAATTAAGGAATTGATGGGAATTGCCCCCCTTTCCTAGATGCTTGATTCCGCATGGTCCAAATATCCCAGGTTGCGCAAGGGAAGTATCCTGGTTTGGCCAAGAAGCTCGCACGGTTCCCAGTCCTGAATCAGATTTGTCCTGCAATATTTTCCTCATCCCGTTTCTTCAAAACCCACTAAAACTGTGATCTTTTTCCAAAATCCTGCATTGAGCCTGCTTCCGTGCAAACACCCTGAGTCTTTGGAACAATATAAACTGATAGATACTCCTGTTTGGGAAACTTAGGGTTGAATTCCTACTCTGCCATGGGTGATCACATTGGGAGACCTTGGGCCTGTCAGTCTGTCTCAGGACCCTTTCACACATGCAGAATAATGCACTTTCAATCCACTTCGCAGCTGTGCGGAATAGCAAAATCCACTTGCAAACAATTGTGAAAGTGGATTGAAAGTGCATTATTCTGCATGTGCAGAAGGGGCCTCAGCCTAGCTCACCACATAGGGCTATTGTGAAGATAAAATAGGGACGGGAAACACAATGTACAACTGGAGTTCCTTGTAAGGTGCAAAGTTAGGACACCCATCCTAAAGATACTTTCCTGGGATCTAAGGACAATTCCCAAGAGTCAGCCCAACTTAGGTTGCTGACTTGTTTGGAAAATTGCTGGACATTTGGGGGCAATACTTGGAGAAGGGAGAGTTTGGAGAAAACTCAGCATAGATACGACACCATAGAATTCACCCTCCGAAGTTGCCATTTCCTCTGGGGGAGCTGAATTCCGTAGTCTGGAAATTGGTTGTAACTCTAGGAGAACTCCACCCTCCCTTCTGATTGTTCTGAAATGGTGGCCTGAAGAATGGGAAGAACTGCTGTGGTGTGGGTGGGAGACGGTGGGGAGGAGCAAGAAAACCCAAAGAAAGCCTAATGCATATGGATGTCCTTCGCTTTCCCCATGAAGGGAGAGAAAAGGTTGTCCTTTGAGAGCTTTTAGCATCCATGGAGATTCTCTGATCTGAAGGTGGAGTGACTGCCAAAAAGGGAGAAAATATGTGTGTAACCGAGAATCCAACCTAACGGGAATGAATGCTGAGTGCCAAGGAGACCCCAAGTGCTTAAATGGCCAAAACAGGACCAGCTGTTGTGCATTTCCCATATTTTCTCACACACCCCTCCCGATTGTGGTCCTGTTTCTTTCTTTTCTTGCCTGCCCCCTTTTCAATGATAGAATTAGCAAGTGGTCCGCACACATGCACACACATACACAGACACACAGAGCGATTTGAGCACTGCTAACGAATGAGATTAAGGGGGAAAAAACCAAGACATCTTTTCTGCACTTAGCATGCAGGTGGGCATAGCCTACCCAAGCTGAAATAATTGATGCAGTTGCCAAGTTACAAGGCTTATATCCATGATTCATACTCCAGACAAGAGATGTAGCAAACCGCTCTAAAACTGAGCGGTTTTTCAAAAGGAATGACGGTTACGTCCACATTTTACTACCAAACATAAATAAGAGGGCCAGCTTCAAAAAATTTCTTACTGGGTGAGCATCAGGAAGTTGCATCTGAGAATTGTCAAGTATCAGGAGGCAGGCAATGAGGGGCATGGAAGAATAGCTTGCTAGTCTCCCCAGGCAAGAAGTTATTAGACAAATAAAAAGCATGGCAGATCTGGGAGATATCAGTCTGTGGCGTGTGATTGGCTCTCTGGGCTCACCTGATTCCCAGGCCCATGGAGAGTCTGGCCAATGGCTGGAGTTGCTTGCAGGTCTATCTCCCTATTGGTGGCCCTGATCTTACCTGAGGAGCAAAATATGAGCCGTTTTTGCTTTGTGAAATTGTACCATTGCTAGCACCCAAGTGCAGCATGGAATTCTTCACGATCCTCGAAGCTGCACTAGGTCTGCCCCTGTGTTGCACCGCCATTTTCCCTTTTCCCCATACCTTTCAAAAACAGCCAAATTGGAGGTTCTTTTGAAATGCCCCTGTGTGACTCCGCTTGCCTCTGTGTGCTTCCACTGCCATGAAAACACCATGGGAAGGCAGCATGTTTATACCCTGATATCGTCAGATCCTGGAAGCAAAGTGGGATTGGTACTTAGAAGGGAGACCACCAAGGAAGACTCTGCAGATGCAGGCAACTAAAAAACATCTCTGCTTCTAACTTGCCTTGAAAACCCCTTGCTGGGGTTGCCACAACTCAGTTGTGACTACATGGAGCTTATGTACCTGTTTCCCCCAAGAAGCACAGTGGACAATACCTGGCTCACCATCTCCATTTTAACCTCACAACAATCCTGTGGGGTAGGTTAGAGACTGCAGCTGGCTCAAGGCATCCAGTCAGATTTCATGGCAAGGTAGGGATTAAAACTCAGAACTCCCAGGTTCTAGTCCTAGTCCAACACTCTAATCCAGGGGTCTGCAACCTGCGGCTCTCCAGATGCTCATGGACTACAATTCCCATCAGCCCCTGCCACCATGGCCAAGGAGGGGCTGATGGGAATTGTAGTCCATGAACATCTGGAGAGCCGCAGGTTGCAGACCCCTGCTCTAACCAGTACACATGGGCTGTCACATATCTCTCTGAACTTCAAGAGCTGGGGATATGCAAGGAAGAGTGGCCCTCAGCTTTGCTCTGGAGATATCTGGCTGACTCTATTGGAACTGCTTTTGGTCTGATTCAGTATGCCCCTTTTAATGTCCATAGTACATAATAGATTCTGGCGATATTCACAGCACATGTGGTTTGTGCCTCTCTAGAAAACAACCAACATTGGGCTTAAAAAAAAACCCAATGGAGAACCAGTGTGGTGTCGTCGTTAAGAGCTGGTCGATTCTAATCTGGAGAACCGGGTTTGATTCCCCACTCCTCCATCTGAGTGGCAGAGGTTTATCTGGTGAACCAGATGTGTTTCTGCACTCCTACGTTCCTGCTGGGTGACCTTGGGCTAGTCCCAGTTCTTTGGAGCTCTCTCAGCCCTCTCTGCGGCACATGTCTATTGTGGGGAGAGGAAGGGAAAGGAGTTTATAAGCCACCTCGAGTCTCCTTACAGGAGAGAAAGGAGGGGTATAAATCCAAACTCTTCTTTAAAAAACCCCAACAGTAATTTTTTTACCCATGCTGAAGATCCGTTTTAGTCTCCCCTCCCCTCTTGCCAACAGCAACAACAACAACCATGTTTTCAAATCCAAAAGCATGAAAGGACTCTATTAAGCAACTTCACATAGGATTAAACAGATTTTTAAAAATGTCATGGTCAAAGAATCCAGACTGCCATTTTGGAGAGGTGAACAGCTGCTTCAAAGAGAAACAGAGCTGTTTTAATCACCTTTTGCATGTGTCATACAAACAGGAATCCAGCGGCACCATAGAGATGCACATTATTCCGCCATATGTTAAGAATAATCAACATTAGCCGGTAGTTTCTAGGCTGCTGCTGGATCCCTATTGCATTCAGCTGTCATAGACTAACACGGCTACCTGGATGGAATCATTACCTTATGCGTGTAGTTGAACTGGCCCAAGAACCTGAGCCAGCAAATCTTGAGTGCCTGGCTCCTCCTGTGATATGGGAAAAGCCCCCCACTGTGCTGCCTGGGAGCTGTGAGAAATGAGGAGACCCTCAAACCCAGGTGGGTGTTCCTGAGGGACCTATAGATGCTCTCCTATGTGGCACTGGTTCTCCTCAGAAGATTCATGGCAGATTTTGCTTTGGAAACAGTGAGAGTGATTTGTCTCCAAAGTGCGAGAGAAATTTTAACTCCTTGTCAAGGTCCGAAGAGTGGCGGCATGGTCATCTGAGATAAAGAGCATCATGACATCCACAGAGAGTCTGGAAAGAACTTGCCTCGTGAGTGACAGAGACCCAAAGAAGTACTCCTTAGCAATGAGCAGGTAATAACCCCGCACCTATTTCATGTCATTTTTTTGTGGGGGGAGTAATAGGCAATTTTACACAAATCATTCTAGGATTTCTGCAAGGTGTTGTCAAAGGCTTTCACAGCCGGAATCAGCTGACTGTTGTGGGTTTTCCAGGCTGTGTGGCCGTGGTCTAGTAGTTTTTGCTCTTAACGTTTCACCCACATATATGACTGGCATCTTCAGAGGTATGTCACAAGAAGAAGAAGAAGAAGAAGAAGAAGAGTTTGGATTTATATCCCCCCTTTCTCTCCTGCAGGAGACTCAAAGGGGCTTACAATCTCCTTGCCCTTCCCCCCTCGCAACAAACACCCTGTGAGGTGGGTGGGGCTGAGAGAGCTCCGAGAAGCTGTGACTAGCCCAAGGTCACCCAGCTGGTGTGTGTGTGAGTGTACAGGCTAATCTGAATTCCCCAGATAAGCCTCCACAGCTCAGGCGGCAGAGCTGGGAATCAAACCTGGTTCCTCCAGATACACAAGCTCTTAATCTCCTACGCCACTGCTGTGTTTCTCTCCATGGCACAGACCAGACCACGACCACACAGCCCAGAAAACCCACAAGAGCCAGATTTCTTCAGAGTGGTCCCGTAAACAAGTCCTAGAATCCATTGAAAAGATACCATCTTGGCTTCCTTTCCCCAAATATTTCCCATTAAATGCTTTAAAAATGGTGCAAGTCTGTGTGCTCCATAGGACTTATTTTCTAAGTAAATGCGCAATGTGTCAAGTTGGTGAGCTGCTGCATCAGACATGTATATTTGGAAGTAAGCCTCATTGCATTCAGGGGAGCTTACTTCCAAGCAAGCCTAGTTGAGTCTGACGGAATTAGCAGGAGTTATCTTTAAAATGCCTTTTGCCTCACTTGCGAATGTTGTTGGTCTGAAGCATCCGAAGCAGAAGACAGAAATTCTGAAAATCAAATGTACAATCTCGGGAAATGTACATTCTCTCATCCCTGCATTTGATTTACAAAAGTGGATAACGCAAACTTGTATTTTTTTTAAAAAAAATCAGAATAACTTGCAAATGCATCCTTTGAACCTAGCTATCAGGTCTATAATATCTGTCAAGCGGTCCCTATCGCTCAACTGCATCTTCATGCCACTTTTGACGCTAGAAGCTCAGAGAAGCGCATCTAATTTCCGAAGTAGAGGATGATGAAGAAGAAGAGTTTGGATTTATATCCCCCCTTTCTCTCCTGCAGGAGACTCAAAGGGGCTTACAATCTCCTTGCCCTCCCCCCCTCACAACAAACACCCTGTGAGGTGGGTGGGGCTGAGAGAGCTCCGAGAAGCTGTGACTAGCCCAAGGTCACCCAGCTGGCGTGTGTGGGAGTGTACAGGCTAATCTGAATTCCCCAGACAAGCCTCCACAGCTCAGACGGCAGAGCAGGGAATCAAACCCGGTTCCTCCAGATTAGATACACGAGCTCTTAACCTCCTGCGCCACTGCTGCTCCAACAAGATGTTGTTGTTGTTATTGTTGCTAAGTCTGCTGATCACTAGGGACAGGACTCATAACTCTATCTTCTTCCAGAGGTAGAGTTAAACCACTGTGCAACCTGAGCAGGTGGAGCTACACACAAAATTGTCTACTTCCTCATGGAGACAATTCCCTCTCCTGTCTTTCATGTTCCCCTGGTACCCTCAGCACCCCTCAGGAAGGAAGGAAGAAGAAGAATTTGGATTTATATCCCACCTTTCTCCCTTGTAAGGACACCCAAGGTGGCTGATAAGCTCCTTTCCCTTCCTCTCCCCACAACAGACACCTCATAAAGTAGGTGGGACTGAGAGAGTTCCAAAGAACTGGGTCTAGCTAGCCCAAGGTCATCCAGCAGGAATGTAGGAGTGTGGAAACACATCTGGTTCACCAGTTAAGCCTTACCCATTACTACAACCCTATGAGGTAGGTGAGGGTTTCTATGACAGAGTGCGGGTCAGAATCCAGGTCTCCTGGGTCCCAACCTGAGACTCTAACCATGATGCCAAACTGTGTTAAGATATGAGAACACTGGCTCATTTAGCACTACAGTGCCTGTCCTAATGGGCATTCATTCTGGCAGGATCTTCTGCAGAACCTCATGCCCCTGTGTTGGACAGTCCCTGCAGTTTTGACCACTAGTCCCTTGGGTCACCAGCTCTAGATTGGAAAACACTGGGAGATTTTGAGGGTGGAGCCTGAGAAAGGCATGGTTTGGGGAGGGGAGGGACCTCAGTCGGATACAAATGAGTGGCGTAGCGCCAATGGGACAGGGTGCACACTACGCCCCGGGCAGAGCTGCAGTAGAAGCGTGGGTGGGCCGTGGAGGGGGTGTTCCAGGGGAATTCCAGGGCAGAGCGGGGGCATGCATCACTGTGGCAGAGGCGCAGGGAGGGGGTCTGTGCGCCCCAGGCACAGTTTCCGCTCACTCCACCTCTGATACAAATGCCCTACAGTCCAACTTCCAGAGTAGCCATTTTCCCAACTGAATTGAGCTCTGCTGCCTGTAGATCAGTTGTAATCCCAGGAGATTTCAACCATTATTTGGAGGTTGGGAATCCTACCAATTAGTTCGACCACACAGTGGGGGGAAGCAATTCAGGGACAACTCCCTAGTTGTGGTTTAGTACTCTAACCATTTTACAGCACTGCTTCTGTAGCAGAAGGTGCTGTCTACAGAAAACAGGTGTGATAACTCACATCTGTTTAGTATGGGGTAAATGATCCACAACATGGAAAATAAAACTATTACTGATTTCAGCAGGCCACCCCTTGAAGCAGGTAACAAAGAAAAGTTGCAGGTATCATTCATAAAAACATCCTGTAAATCTATACATGCACAAATTCTTTTGTGCATTTGTCATGAAAATTTATATTTGTCGGGGTGGTTTATCATAGTCACATCTAAGGAATATTGACACAAACCCTGAAATGTCTCACGGCAAATTGATGGATTTTATGTACTTCCATCTGAGTTACACTGTTGGAATATCAATGGTTCATCAGCTCAATCAAGAACTGACAGAGGTGCCTTCAAGTTATGTTCTTAAGAAATTTATGACAGGCCAGGAAACTTGATTAATTGTAATGGGGTTTTGGAAAGCATTATTGGCACATGATTGATTTTCGGCTGCACTGCACAATGATTTGTAAAACTTGCTAAGATAGCAGGCTAGTAAATAAATGGTGTAGAACTAAACTAACAGCTAGATCCTTAAAGCCTTTGGATATGTCTACTACATCAGATCTACCTCAGAAGCTAAGCAGAATTGGTATTTGAATGGGAGACCACCAAGAAAGGCTTTGCAGAGGAAGACAATAGCAAACGATTTCTTCTTCTTGCTTGCCATGGAAGCTTCTTTCTTTCTTTCTTTCTTTCTTTCTTTCTTTCTTTCTTTCTTTCTTTCTTTCTTTCTTTCTTTCTTTCTTTCTTTCTTTCTTTCTTTCTTTCTTTCTTTCTTTCTTTCTCTTTGTTTGTTTGTTTGTTTGCTTGCTTGCTTGCTTGCTTGCTTGTTTGTTTGTTTGTTTGTTTATTAGATTTTTATACCGCCCCATCCCTGAGGGGCTCCGGGTGGTGTACAGCATAAAATTTTCAGTACAGCATAAAATCCTAAATTCCAAAACCTTTAAAACAGCAATAAAATTAATAATAATCAGAGGCGTCCCGCAAAACCCCATGTTTAGTTAGATCCTCCCTAAGAGGGAGGGACGACGAGTCTCATCAGATGAAGGGCTTAGATGTGAAAAGCCAAAGAGGGTGTGTGTGTGTGTGTGTGTGTGTGTGTGTGTGTGTGTGTGTGTGTGACATGATTGTGACATGATGGCACATACCTACATACTATAGACTTAAACTAGTCTAAACATACAATTGCCTAATGTTGCGATGACGTACTTCTAGCCAATTGCCACACAGGACTCAGTGAGCCGTGTGGGGAATGGAGTCATGCATGGCGATTGGCCTACTATCAGTCCACCGCTACCCTCCCCCTGTCCCAAACACCAAACCAAGCCTGCAGGAACAGAGGCGGCTTGCCACCCACTGCCCCGCCAGCCCCCGGCACCAGCCCCCCATTCCCCAGCCCCCTGTCTATAGCCCATTTTATTTGAGCATACAATTGGCTGTACTGTTAGTTTAATTATAATCACATCCCTACAAGAAGCCCCATAAATCTTAGTTCTATAGGGGCAGCGATGGTACAGCTTCCAGGGTTCTAAGTCAGTTATAGAATTTTCATTGCAACAGCTTCCAGGAGTGTTTGTTATGCTATAGAATTCTCAATATTACATCTCCCAAGAATACCTGAAATCTAGAATTCTCATTTACTAAGTTCTAGAATTCTCATTTACTACAGCTCCCAGAGTTCTTTGGAGGAAGTCATGACAGTTAACTGGTATGCATGCCAAGGCTCAGGGCAACTCTGTTCATTCTCCTGCACTTCTCAGTGGCTTTTGATATGATCAGTGATGGTATCCTTCTGGACCATTTTTCTGGGCTGGGACTGGGAGGCACCATTTTGTGCTGTTTCCAATCCTACTTGGAGGGTATGTTTCTGAAAGTGGTGCTGGTGAACTGCTGTTCATCCCCTTGTCCTTTGTCCTGTAAGGTCCCACAAGGCTCTGTCTAGGCCTCTGTGCTTGTCAATGTGTACATGAAACGGTCAGGTGAGGTAATCTAGAGATTTAGATGGGGTCGTAGGCTCCAGTCTTGGTTCATCTATGCGGGCTTCCAATTTGCTTCTGGGCACAATTCAAAGTGCTGGTGTTGACTTTTGAAACTCTATAAGGCTTGGCACCAGTCTACCTGAAGGACCACCTATCTGGAGGTAGGGATTGTAGCTAAATTCTTAGCTGATGTTGATTCTCATGTGGCTCTTGCAGTAGCAAAATTCCTGTCTATGGCCCCTTCCGCACACGCAAAATAATGCGTTTTCAAACCACTTTCACAACTGTTTGCAAGTGGATTTTGCTATTCCGCACAGCTTCAAAGAGCACTGAAAGCAGTTTGAAAGTGCATTATTCTGCATGTGCGGAATGAGCCTTTGACATTCAATAATGATGATGATGTCTCATAATGTAACTGTATAATTTTAAAACCTTGTATTTCCTATATTTGCTTATGACGTTTTCCCCACGGCCAGTATATCCTGTGTTAAGGAAGTAAGCCATCCCGGTTTGGCCATGACTTCCGCATGGCTTCTGGGTCTCACTCGGGCCTGCCCCTCAAGATTTGCCTTATCCCGCAGCTTTCAAAAAACAATAAAATTGGCGGTTCTTTTGAAAAAGCCTGTGCCAAGCCGCTCCCATGCAAATACCGCAAGAGACTGGCCAGTTGATTTTTCCGGTTTTGCCGCCTGCTCTCCCCGCCCGTTAGCTGCAGCCAATCAGAACATCGGAAAAATGGAATCTACATAAACAATGTAAACATACGCAAACGCCGTAAACCACGTAAATGACATAAACGTAAACGTTCATGTGGAAAATTAAAATAAACCAGGGGCCCGTGCATAATTCACTGGAGTTCTTCCTCTCAGCCTGAGCGTGCTGACAGGCAGCCGAGCAAAGGGAGAAACCGGGATAAAAACACCCTGGGATAGATGATCCCAGGTCTATCCCAGGAAATTTCGTCCGTGGGGAAAACGCCTATGACCATTTGGTCTGCAAGCCTAAATAAAGAAGTGAAGTGAAACCGAAATTGACTTCTGCCAGGATTGGGTCATGAGCAGAGCTTTAACTACTGTACTGTACCTTTCCACTCTGAGCCATGGCAAGAGAACATTTGCACATTTCACTTTTCAAATTGAAACTAGTGATGCAAACTTCAACACTTTTTTATCAATAAAATTTCTAAATCTAACAGTGTCCATAATTGGGATTTTTTTTAAAAAAAAAAAATCAGCCAAGGAGTATTTTTGAAAAAAACCCTGCAAGATAATAGGAGTGTGGAGATTTGATTTGATTTTTTAAAAACCCAAATTCATTTTCATTTTAGCATTGCGTCGGATGTACAATCAGCATCCTAAAGATCTCAGTATTTTTTTTCTTACTTTATTTTAACAAAAAGAATTATGCCTCTAGTCCTTATGACTGCAGCATGAAAATAAGTGCTTGATCTCTGGTGAAATCTGCAAAGCCAGTTAGTTTATTAGTGCAGGCAACCCAGCTAAACATCGATGTGTTGTCCTCTCCCATATGTAGCACAAATCTACTCCAGAATGCTGCGAACAAAGAGAATCACAAGAAGGAATCGGTGGATTTGGGGTCTAGTTCACTGCACCACTGCCATGACCACGCAGCGACCTATGAGAGCAAGAGGAGGGAGCGACAGCAGGCCAACCACAAGCTCTACATGGCGTCTGCGATGTGCCTCATCTTCATGATTGCAGAATTCATAGGTGAGATTATGCCTTCATCCATTAAGAACTTCTAGTTTCTTAAATGGGGCTGCACAAGTCGTTTGGCTTCCTGCAGAGATGGCTGCAGATGCAAGGGAACCACGAGCCTTGCTCATTAGGAGGTGACACAGTATCTCCAAGTAGGACCGGACCCTCCATGTTCAATTTGCAGGAGGGAGGGGGGGAGGGAGGGAGGAGCAATGATGTCATGGCTTAGAGAGTCCAGCCCCTGCCCAGCAAGGCAGGGGGAAGATTCCTCACTCAGGCTGAAAGAACTGCCCATCGCTCCGGTTTAATACAGCAATCCTGAACAACGACATAACCCTCTAAGCCCATTATATTTAAATGGATTTAGACTAGTACAGGGGTCTGCAACCTGCGGCTCTCCAGATGTTCATGGACTACAATTCCCATCAGTCATGCTGCAGGGACTGATGGGATTTGTAGTCCTGAACATCTGGAATGCCACAGGTTGCAGACCCCTGGACTAGTATAAGTGTGCTTAGGACTGCATTGTAAGTCACCCATTATCACTTTTGGGCAGTGTACAGTGCTCAGTCATAGAACCTAAGGGGAATATTTTTAAACCCCAGAAATGTACTTGGGGGGGAAAGCCAGTGGTGGGATCCAAAAATTTTAGTAACAGGTTCCCATGGTGGTGGGTTTCAAACTGTGGCGTAGCGCCAATGGGGCTGGGCAGGGCACGGCATGGGCGTGGCCAGGCATTCCGGGGACGGGGCATTGCTGGGTGGGACTGTGGCAAGGACGCAGCCGCTACGCCAGTCCTTGGGCGGGAAACGAATGCACGCAGGTGCAGGCTGCCACGCACGCCGGTGCACCTCCTGCTAGACTGCTTCAAGTTCTGCGCGCTACTGCTGAGGAGCAGAGGAGGGGCACAACTAAGGCAAAAATCACGTGGCAAAATCACCCATTAGTAACCCCCTCTCGGCACACACAAATAATTAGTAACCTACTCTCGGGAACCTGTGAGAACCTGCTGGATCCCACCTCTGGGGAAAGCCTTTAAATGGACACCATTGCCATAATATCTAAACCTGCTAAAGTTCTCTGTACAGCATGGCACTTACAAACTCTGGTAAAAACCCTTCAGTCTAGGGTCCTTGTCTCTTTTATTCCCTGTGCCTGCCAGCATAGCAAACCTGTATTGCTTTCATTCATTCATTCATTCATTCATTCATTCATTCATTCATTCATTCATTCATTCATTCATTCATTCATAGACTTGTATTCCGCCCTTCCCAATAGGGTTCAGGGCAGCAAACATCAAAATAAAAAACAATTAAAACAATACAATAAAACTGGTGTGAACAACACCACACCATATAAGGCTATAAACAGCAAAACAGTAAAACAGTAAAAGATGGCAATAAAACCCATAAGTAGACACCCATGGGAGGTCACGATGTACCATTCAGGCCGGCTGGCAAGATTTTATGCCTGTCACAACTCTATCTGTATTTTGAGAATTAAAAAAAAAACAGTTGTGATCTCTGGTGTAGGCATAGCGGTTAGAATGTCACACTGGGATCTGAGAGACTCATGTTCTAATCCCTATTTTGCCATGGAAGCTCACTCGATGATCTTTGACTGGTCACACACTCTCAAGCTAAGCTACCTCACTCAGTCGTTGTTGTGATGTTAAAATGCAAGAGGGGAGAATAATTTTGTAAGCCACATTGGGCTCCTGTTGGCAAGAAAAGCAGGCCATAAACTGAATAACAGAAAAATAAATCTGCCTTCTGAATATTGTGAGATGCTTTGAACTCAGTGCCATCATTGTTGGGTTATTTAACTTAATATTTAGCGGAATAGCGGAATAAGAGACCATAAGAACATAAGCACATAAGAAAGAGCCTGCTGGATCAGACCAGAGTCCATCTAGTTCAGCACTCTGCTACTCACAGTGGCCCACCAGGTGCCTTTGGGAGTTCACCTGCAGGATGTGAAAGCAATGGCCTGCTGCTGCTGCTGCTGCTCCTGAGCAACTGGTCTGCTAAGGCATTTGCAATCTCAGATCAAGGAGGATCAAGATTGGTAGCCAGAGATCGACTTCTCCTCCATAAATCTGTCCAAGCCCCTTTTAAAGCATGAGACAGTTGCTGGTTTTATAGAAATGTGTTGACTTACCAATAGGAAGGGTTTGCATGGAAGAAAATTAAGAACAGCTTTCTATCCTAACGCTAACTTGGTTACATAGCTGACCAATAGCTTAATCAATAAAACTCTGACCTCAGTATCTAATTAGCATGCACATAGTTAACCCCTTCATGACTGAATTGTGACAGACAGGAAGTGTAGCCACAGGCAGGAATAGTTCATAACCAAAGGCTTGGTCCCTCCTTCCCCCTCCTTTTTTTGCTTCATGAATCATTCCAATTTCTTGCAGAGACAGCCCAAGAAGCAAATGTCACCACCACGATGCCAGCAGACCTTTAAGCTCCGATAAACTGGCCATTAAACGGCTGGTGTAGGCAGCAGGCTCTGAGACACGTCCTAATTACGAGCCATATTTTAATCTTTTTAAAAATCAGTCTAGACAGCATTTTCCTGGATGATTGACCCGCGAGTGACTGACAGTTCCCATTGCGGTGTGTTAGTACACAAAGCAATGAACAGTCAGCGAGCGCCACGCTCAATCACAAAAGCCATTTGCCGGGAGCGTCATTACCAAGCAATCAAGTGAGTCGCTGTTCCGCGAGAAGCATTTCTCCTGGAAGTAATGAGAGAACAAGCCATCCTTCCCTCCCACTCGTAAGGGCAAATGAAATGGATACTGAGCAGTATGTAATACCCCCTTTTAACATTCCGTTGGTAGCAGAGGGAGGAGCCACTCTGGCCTTTTCCACGTGGCCTGAACCTTCTTTCTCATGTTTTTTCCAAAGTAGGGTGTGGATGGGCCTTCAACTGGCCAGGAAAATTCCCAAAGGGCTGCTGCCCTGGAGGGATGTTGGTGGCCAGGAGCAAGCAAAGTTATGCTCTGTGGCACTACAGGGACAGACACAGTTAGTGATGTTTGTATGCTCACTGGTACAGCATCCCCTTTGTATTCAGAAGAGGTCCTTGTTGGTCATGAAACAAGAGCTTTGGCACTCTCTACCTGGAGAGATTAGTCTGTCCTCCTCTGCTGTCTGTCCTCCTCTATATTTTATTTGGCAGTGTTTTAATTGCTGCTTTTATGCTTTGTATGTCTTTGAACACACATCATTAAGGCCTGCTATGCATGCAGTGCTAACCCAGCAGCATGTTTTTCCTACACTTATCTGTTAAATTGCGGGTTCAATGCAAGGCACCCCCAGATGAGCCTGCTGCTTTCCACCATTTTCTGTGTTGCCTGCCACCTATTTTGTTTGTTTTTGGTCATAATTTTTTTTAAAGAAAGAAGGAAACCCTTCTGGTTGCTCTGCAGGCCTGAACAGTGATAGGAACTGCTATCAAATGGGCATGGGGAGCCAAAGCAAGCTGATGAAAAGTTGCACTTTTGGAGGTTTTGAAAGCTGTAGGGATTCTTGGATCTGCAACGAAGTGAGTTCAAAAGTGAGGAATGTGTGCACAAGTGAGAATCTGACTCACAGGGAATGTACGGTCACTGCAGGATCAACCACAAGTATATAAATGTCCTCAGCCTCCTGACATGCTGAACTTGAATGGTCTGAGCACTGCCTTCTCCTTACCATGTGTGGCTTGGGTGGGCCGGTTTCATCTTCCCAATGCACAGTTCAGGCAGGATGCATGCTGGTTTCCCTACACTGTACAGAGCTCAGACAGGTCAGGCAACTGCAGCCTTTGTACCACTGGGTTGCCAACCCAGGTAAGGGAGAGGTTACCAACCCACCAGGAGAAAGCCCTGGTTGCAGCTGGCCAGGAAAGTGTATTAAGAGCTGCTTGCCTCATCTTGGTTCTACATTCCAACCTCCTTCACGCAGCAGAGACTTCTGGGCCGCCAGAGGCATTAAACAGGCTCTTATTTTGTTTGCTTGTTTTTGTGTGTTGTCATTGTGACCCTTTTCGTTTCGCTGATGTTTTCAACGTGTTTGCTTCTCTTATGCTATTTTAATGAGTTCGATTCCAAACCAGGCATTGATTTCAACAATTCGGTTGAATTCTATTGGATGTTATTTGTGTGGATTTACCATGTTCAAAGGTGAGTTGGTCACCTGCTCTGATTTGTTCAGGCTGAACAGCTGCAAAGGGCTGCAGAAATGGTTTTCACTGAGTTTTCATAAGTTCGCGCACATTCAAAGATGCTGTCAATTCATACTGACGGGTGGCCATTAACTCTACTAAGGACTAATTAGATGGAAGGGTGGGGGTTTTTAAATTGAAACACAGCATTTATTTATGACAGCTTTATATGATTTGCGACTAATTTAATTGTCTGTTTAAACAATTGCTGCTGAGCAGATCAGTTATGCAGCAAGGATGGGGTGGCGGCAGCGGGGGTGGGCGGATAGAGATGAAGCTGTGGTCAGTATGGCTAGGAAGGAATAAGGTAAATGAATGCAGTAAGTTGGTTTTTTTCTGTCAAGTCACATCTGAGATCCCTGATGTGGTTTTCAAAGCAAGAGACATTTAGAGGTGGTTTGTCATTCCCTGCCTCTTGTGTCACAACCCTGGCATTTCTTGGAGATCTCCCAAGATCTCTCTCTTGGTTTTGAATGCTGGAGGATCCACCATTTCCCCATATGAATATGTATCTCTTTCCCATTAGTAGTTTGATTGAGGATCTTGGCTTCAGTGACTTCCAAGCTTTCTTTGCCCTAGGTGGCCGAATTGCAGGAAGTCTTGCTGTGATGATGGACGCCGCCCACATGTCGGTTGACTTCATGAGTTTCCTGATCAGCCTCTTCTCTCTTTGGCTGTCATCAAAATGTCCCAGCAAGAGATTAACATATGGATGGCTCAGAGCAGGTACCAAATGCTATGCTATGAAAAACAGAAAGAGAAGCTCCTGTTGACAAGGGTTGGGAATGAAATGTTGAGGTTAGTGTAGGTCTAATGGTCAGCAGCTCACTTTCTTGGAGAACCACATTGAGAAGGAGATACAAAATACGATGACCGTGGTGGCGAACCTTTGGCACTCCAGATGTTATGGACTACAATTCCCATCAGCCCCTGCCAGGATGGCCAATTGGCCATGCTGGCAGGGGCTGATGAGAATTGTAGTCCATAACATCTGGAGTGCCAAAGGTTCGCCACCACTGGACTAGAACATGGGTCCTTGTTGTGGCGTCTGAAAGCCTAGGGAGCCTGTCAACACATTTCCTTGCCTCTGCCAAGAAAATGGGTGGGGGCAGGTGAGGCTTTTTCCCAGCAGGGATTTTGACTGGCTTTAGCAACAATTGCCAACTACAGCACCTTTCCTGAATGACTGACAGTGAGCAGTGTGTATATACAAGTATATATGTTAAAATACATTCACTTTAAAAGGCGTTTTGTTATACGCAGCTTCTGTCTGGAATGTTGAAGTCTTAGTATTAGAGTTATGCACCAATTCACTCCCTGACATTTTGTGATTGGCTCCCATTCTTGTCATCCACTTTGTGTTTGTGCCCACTACCTTCTGTCAGAGTTCAAAAGGTGCCCTCAGGCTCAAAAAGGTTGGGGAACCCTGACTAGATCCCCAGCATCTTGAGTGGGCACCTGGACAACCCAAGTTACCACACACTCTTTTTTCTCCACACCCATTTTGCCTTTAACTTGGCCATTTATGAGGGTGTTTGTGAGGCAGAAGAGGGAGAAGGCTTCCCACACTGTGCTGAATTTGGCTCCTAGCTATTATCTCCTTAAAATATTTTGACCAGATAAATGTGACTGAGAACTGGAGAAACTCCCCTAGAGCAATTTTCTAAGGCCAGGCAAAATATCATGCAATATTTCTGAGGAACAATAGCAGAAGTCTGTAATTTATGATTGTATTGTTGTACCCAAAGGTATGCCTTTCTTTGATCAGTCGTGGTCTAATTGCAAAAAAAGTAGCATCTTCTACTTTATTGGTTGAAATGAGTTTCCTACAGACTGCAGAAGCTTCTCGTGCAATCCTCTGTTAGTTGTGAAGGAGCTACAAGACTTTTGTTTGTATCACTGCTACCAATTATCACAGCGACTTATCTATCATCTGGGAATTCAGTGTGTGAGATTCTTGGCCCTATCCCCATCCAACTATTCCCATTCTCAGGATTCCTAGGAGAAAAGGAGCAATGACCATCAAAAAGGATATTGAAGAGATAGAAAAAGTGCAGAGAAGGGCAACGAGGATGATTGAGGGATTGGAGCACCTTCCTTATGAGGAGAAGCTGCAGCGTTTGGGACTCTTTAGTTTGGAGAGGAGACGTCTGAGGAGGGATATGATTGAAGTCTATACAATTATGCATGGCGTAGAAAATGTTGACAGAGAGACATTTTTCTCTCTTTCTCACAATACTAGAAACAGGGGGCATACATTGAAAATGCTGGGGGGAAGAATTAGGACTAATAAAAGGAAACACTTCTTCACACACAACGTGTGATTGGTGTTTGGAATATGCTGCCACAGAAGGTGGTGATGGCCACTAACCTGGATAGCTTTAAAAAGGGATTGGACAGATTTATGCAGGAGAAGTCGATCTATGGCTACCAATCTTGATCCTCTTTGATCTGAGATTGCAAATGCCTTAACAGTCCAGGTGCTCGGGAGCAACAGCCGCAGAAGGCCATTGCTTTCACATCCTGCATGTGAGCTCCCAAAGGCACCTGGTGGGCCACTGCGAGTAGCAGAGTGCTGGACTAGATGGACTCTGGTCTGATCCAGCTGGCTTGTTCTTATGTTCTTAAGCAATTTCAAAGTATTACTGAGCAGGGGCGTACCGCCCAGGGGGAACATACGGGGGTCATATGACCCGGGCTGCGGCCACTTAGTCATGTGGGGGGTGGAAAATTGCCCGCTACACCCCTCCTCCTTCCCAGCCCCCTGAGCCCATACACTGACTTGTTTGGTCATGATGGAGGAGGGCAGCCACCCATATGGTGGGGGGCAGGAAACTCAGATTTTGCATCGGCTACATTTTTCCTACATACACCTCTGTTATCGAAAGTAGTAAGAGGATTTTCAATAACACGGGCCTATGTTTTAACTCCTCACAATTATTTGCACCACTAGAAATTCTTGGCGCTCTCCTGTCAGTGGTTACCATTTGGGCAGTGACCGGCATGTTGACATATTCAGCTGTCTTAAGGCTGCTGCATCCACAGTATGAAATTCAAGTAACGGCAATGCTCATCACATCTGGCTTTGCAGTAGTAGCCAATATGATGTAAGTTGCTTTTGTTTTTAAATACCACTCAAAGTATTATTATACAATCAACAATGGCCTTTTAAAAAATGTGCCCATTTTGCCCCATCCCCAGTGTGGTGTAGTGGTTAAGAGCAGGTGGATTCTAATCTGGAGAACTGGGTTTGATTCCTCACTCCTCCATCTGAGTGGCAGAGGCGTCTCTGGTGAACCAGATGCGTTTCCGCACTCCTACATTCCTGCTGGGTGACCTTGGGCAGTCACAGTTCTTTGGAACTCTCTCGGCCCCATCTACCTCACAAGGTGTCTGTTGTGGGGAGAGGAAGGGAAAAGGAGCTTGTAAGCCACCTTGAGTCTTCTTACAGGAGAGAAAGGTGGGATATGAATCCAAACTCTTCTTCTCTTTGCGCTAACATTGGCAGGTCAGAACCCTGAAGCTGTGAAGCTGGGATAACAGGGTAATCTGACATGGCTGGCGGCCATGAATCAGATGGGTGAATGCTTTATCAACTGTGAATAGTTACTCAGAGCCAGTTCCCATGACCTCCAGATCAGTGCATTATGAAATGAAAGTGATCTCATAACACCACGGTAATTACACTGTTCTTCCTCGCAGTTAATTTTAAGCGTATGGGGAAGTCGGTTGGGAATGGACGAAAGTGGTGCGGCCAAGAAATGGAGTGATCAATGGGTTGAACGTACCCAATTTTTTTTCCATTGACGGAAAGGGCACTTGTACGGGGGAAAGCCATGTCAGACAGGGGATATATCAAGGAGAGAAACTGGTGACATTTTTTTATCCCATTTTTTCTCCATTGAACTTGGGGTGCCATATTTGGTACTCCCTTTCCCATTTTATTCTCACAATGATTTTTTGGGAGGGTGGTCCAGCCCATGGCCACCCAGTGAACTTTGTGTCAGAGCAGAATTTTGAACGTAGGTTTCCCTGGGCATCTAATGCTCCAGCAACTACTTTGGCTTTGTAATGGTACATGGCCATTTGTAGCATATTACGTAATGATTCAGTCGGATAGGAAAACTAGCCGAAGGTGCAGAGATGCAGAGAAACAGGCTGCTGTGGGGGTGACTAGTTGAAAACAGTGTGCTTGGAAGATGGAGCAAGAGGAATGCCCAGTGAAAGCTTGATTGAAGGTTGTCAGATTTACCCAAATAATTGTCCTTGGAAATACTGACATCATGACTGTTGCTGTTAAGACAGAATCATTGAGCGTTTCCCCACTTGCCAAGGGCCCCCTATGCCATGTGCTGCTCTCAGCACACGTCATTTCTGGTGCGCGCCCGGGCTTCCCCACGACCCCGCGCTCTGTGCGGGGTCATCAAAAGGCGCCATTTGGAAGAGTGCCAGGAATGACGCGCGCTGAGGGGGCGCGACAGCGGCAGCGTCAGGGCGGCAACGTTGTCGCCGCCCCTGTAGTGGGGAGTGCCGGGGGACCCCACGCTACTTGCCTACAGTAGCGCGCAGCTACTGGTAAGTGGGAAAACGCCCATTGATACACTGCCACGAATTTAGATGGAGCTCTTCAGAGTTTTGTTTTTAGAGAAGATGGGTATCTACCTGCAATCAAGGTGCAGACTAAGCAACCAGAGAAGATAGAAAGAGGAAGAAGGGACAGAGTAGCAAAGGATTAATGATCTTACACATAAATCGTTGTCGGGTGCTACGATCCAGCATGACCATCAGTTGGAAGAATAAAGTGAAAAGTCAATGATCTTGTCGACAAATTTCGTTCTTGTAGATTAAGTCTGATGTTGTACCAGACGGGACATCGACACGCTCATGAGGGCCATCCTGCCACCTTTCATTTATCACAATACACGTCGTGTTCAACGAATGCCAGCGTCAGGGCAGCTTTTATTCATGCGATCGGCGATCTGATCCAGAGCGTCAGTGTGCTAATTAGCGCGCTCATAATATTCATTAAGGTCAGTTTTATTCAGTGTACTCACCTTCTCAGCAGTGTGGGATGCAGCTATTATTATGACCTTGGCTTTGTAGTGGATAGCTTAATGAAAATGTCGACCCAGTGCGCTGCAGCAATGAAGAAGGCAAACTTTGTGCTGGAGATTATTAGGAAAGAAACTGAAAATAAAGCAACCAATATTGTAATGTTTCTGTACAGATTGATGGTGTGGCCTCTTTTGGAATACTATGTGCAGTTCTGGTCGCCGGATCTCAAAAAGGACACGATAGAACTGGGAAAAGTAGTGAATGCTGACAGAGTAACTAACACAGCAAAGGTGCACAACCTGATTAAAGGGCAGAGAAAGCTTTATTCAGGAACTAACATACTTGATAGTGAGGGGGAGAGGCAAAGATAGGCTCCGAGCTACATCACTAGTTGGGAGAGAAAGAGGGAGATTAAGCATGGAACTTCTGAAAAGAAGCAGGATATTGCCCTCAGAATAGAAATTTGGAGACAGACAAGGAGTGATACTTACAAGAGAGATTTTTGCCCAATCATCAGAGCGTCCCTGCGATTATCGGCAACATGATGATGTCATTCCTGGAAGTGACATCATTGCATTGGTGCCAGACTCCTTTGGTCTGCATTTGCCACTAGGGGGTACCCTCGATCCCCATCCCCTGCTGGTGGCCATTGGGGACATGATAACCTAGGCCTTGACCTCTGTGCCCTATTGTTGACTTTTCAGACTAACTGGTTGGCCACTGTGTGAAACTATGAAACTACGATGACTCAAAGTATGCACATATTGCGGATTCTCATATTGAGTCATTGTACCCAGGGGTGGGAGGTCCGTAACAGGAGACCTGGTAACCTTATCCCTCCTCGAAATATTTGTCAGTATCACTGTTATGAGAAGGGATGCAGCATTTTAGGATATACTAACTTATTGGAAACAGATTGGAACTGATAGCAGGGAGTGTTTTGTTCGGTTAACAGTTTCCTCAGTTAACAATCTTTGTCTTTTTTTCTAGCCAGAATACAAAATGGCTGACTCAATCTGTACATTTTTATTCTCCTTCTTTGTTCTGGCAACCACCATCACCATTTCATGGGACATTTTGCTGGTGGTAATGGAAGGTGAGATGTCTTGTGTGCAGGACAGGTTTATCCCTGAAGCCTCTTTTCTTTTCTTGTAATAATCAAGGCAATTGAACACAAATAAATATAAGTCCACACACCAGTTAAGAGCTGAACAGCAAGCCATAGTGGTGGTAAGTTCACTTGGCCAAGTGTGAATAGTAGTAGCAGAATCACACACCTTTTCCATCACTGCTGTGGTATTTTGGAACCATTTTCCAGAAGTGGCAAATAAAGCAATTTTACCAATGCCATTTTGTAGAAGCTGTAAAACATTTTTTCCCCCAACAAGCAATTGACTAATTATTCAGTCACATTGATAAGGATCTTTTAGGTGCACTTAATTTATTGAGATATTTTAATTGGACATGACTTTATATATTATTGTAATCTGGAAAGGGGATGCCTATTTTTTTCTAAAATGAAATAACAAGAAGATTGAGATTTGCTAATGTGAGACCACGATTTAAAATGAGATGGCTAGTTGATGTGGAGACAGATATATATGCGGATAGAAGAGTCATTCAGATGTTTCCTCCATTGTTTAGGCTGGGGAACAAAATGTGCAAATTGGATTGTCAGGCTTGTTAAACATGTGAAATAGCTGAGAAAGAAAATGAACTTATTAGACAGGCTCACGGTAGCCTGTAACTGAATGCATATAGTGCTTCTTTTAAAAGATAAGAAAAGGCATTTGCCCTCTATTCTACAGGAACACCAAAGGGTTTGAGCTATGACGCAGTGAAAGAGAAAATTCTAGCAGTGGACAAAGTAAAATCTGTCCACAATCTTCATCTTTGGTCTCTAACAATGAACCAGGCCGTTTTAACTGCGCACATTGTCACAGGTCAGTACATTTCTGTAATAAGGGGATCAACATGGATATGACTTTTTGTGAAATCTACTTACATTTAAGTAGGCTACTACTTATGTGCCCATTGTTTATTTTTAAAAGGCCCACAAGGAAAAAAATGTGGTATCACTGGCTTCCATCCAAACCTTGTTTTCCACTAGCAGGATTCTTCTGGTGATAGAGAAGGAGGGGGGATTTTTGTCATTTCTCTGCTCCTACTGCAGACCATCCCAGTGTCCTCAGAGCTGTACTGGGAATCTCCAGACTCCTGAAGGCAGTTTGGGTGTGGGGAGTGCAGTATAATGGGGGGGAGAGAGGAGGCAAGGAAGTTCTATTTCTCCAGAGCCGATTTCAGCTTCCACTGCATCGGATCCAAGCATTAATTCTGCTCGCACTGCACAGGATCCATTAATCTTAAGGTTATGATCAGGAGTATATCTACTTGAAATAAATCGTTGAAGGATTGTACGGCCAGAATCAACTGGCTGTCGTGGGTTTTCCAGGCTGTGTTGCTGTGGCCTGGTAGTTTTTACCCCTAGCATTTTGTCTGCATTTATGGGCAGCATCTTCAGAGGTATATCATGGTGAGATGTCTTTCTCTCTGTGGCACCATGTTTCTCTCTTTGTGACATTCCTCTGAAGATGCCAGCCATAGATTCAGGCAAAACGTTAAGAGAAAAAACTACCAGACTACGCCCACAGCTGGAAAACCCACAACAGCCAATTAAAATAAATTCCTCTGAAATCAATGACCATTTACACACTTGTGTTCTGCCTCACAACCAGCTTACCGTTCCTTTGCTGCAGACTTTCCTTTCTGCATTGTTTTTTGCCCCATGAAGCAAAACAGCTAAACAGGAAGCGTAATTCTTTATCCGGGTTTTGTTGCGCCTTCCTGCCTTCCCCAGCTCACCCAAACAACAGTTTTTCCTACTCTTCTGGTCACAATTTCTGAATGATCAGAAGAGTTTTGGGTTTGTGTGTGTGTGTGTGTTTAAACACTCCAAGTCTAATATTAGAGCAAAGGACTGGACTGTTGAGCTATCAGACACCAGGAAAAAAATGACACGGGGTGGGGGAGGCAGCCTCCCCAAATGGGCTCTTCTGCCCACCATTTTGGAATGATCAGAAGGGATTTGTTTATATATGTGTGTTTTAACACTGCAGGTCTAACACTGGAGCAAAGGACTGGTCTATCAGGACGCAGGAAAAAATGGGGGGAGAGTTTGCAGGAAAACAACAAGGCATGCCGAATTTAGACTTTGCCCTTGTTGGACTGGCAGAAGCGCTTTAGATAAGAAGAAAAGGATCCTTGAATGCAAATAGTGCAGGCAAAAGAAGCTCTGCTACTGTGGTACATTTATTGTATAGGTATAGAATAGAAGACTGCTTCTCCCCTCTTTTCTGTGTAATTTAGTTTGGTCCTGCTGGGTAGAGCTCTTAGTTCCAGTTTCTAGTTCTTGTGGCAATGGCGGTGGTTGTAAGAGATATTATCATGGACTTGCTTGGTCCTGCTGAATGGACCTGAGGACTGTGTCAGTTCTCTGGCCTAATCTCTAGTGTAAACAGAAAACTATGGGAAAACCCAACTACGAAGCAAACAGCCTCGAGGCAAACAGTAAGGCACAAAAGCTCAATGAGAATTATTGCTGAGTACTATTGTGATTTAGTGGCCAGAATATTGAGCTAGGATCTGGGAAACCCAAGTTTGAATCCCCACTCTGCCACTGAAGCCCAATTTACCTCAATAGGTTTTTGTGTGAGTGTAAATGAAGTATATAAATAATAATAATGTCATTGTTTGTAGCGTATGAACGGGCATCCTAAATCTCAACACAGCAATTACATATCCTCTCTATGGCCCCTTCCGCACATGCAGAATAAACTTTCAATCCACTTTCAATGCACTTTGCAGCTGTATTTTACTGTGCGGAATAGCAAAATCCACTTGCAAACAATTGTGAAAGTTGATTGAAGGTGCATTATTCTGCATGTGTGGAAGGGGCCTAGGTTACCTTTTTTACAATTCTACACCCCTGTCTTTTGCAATATGGAGGTGGTGATATTGCCCTTGAAAAACTGGTTTAACATTCCACCAGGTTTTTTTTTTCAGAACAAATAAACAAAAAGTGTTCAAGCCATTGTTGCATAAGAAAACTACTGATCTGGGAAAATGAGAATGGCACCCATTCATCATTTTTTCTTTATTTCCTACAGTGGATACCGCAGACAAGCAGCAGACTCTGAAAGAAACGACTGAAGTTCTGTTCGACGCTTACAACTTTCACACAGTCACTCTTCAAATTGAACCTGAAGCAGCCCAAAAACCAGGATGCGTTTTCTGCCAAGATCCAAGAAACTAAGATGACTATTAGTCCTTCGATGGGGTCAATAGCTACCTAATGCGCTGGATGCGTACAGTTTGCTAAATCAGGAACCAAACTGAATTGAAAGCTAGTATGTCTTGTTGCCACTGGTAGTGTAGGCACCTTCTCATTTGCTCCTTGGAGGCAACATTGTGCACCATCCTGCAGGTAGCAAAAATCATGAATGTATGAGATGATTTGACTATTGCTTCCCCTTCACCACACTGTGCTCCGAACTCCAAAGGCCCTTTCTAAAGAAGCGGAAACCCAATTTCCTCTATGTTTCTGCAGCGATGCCCTAATGAAAATATTACAATGTCCCTGCTTTGATAGTCTGATGTTCGGCCAGCCACAGCAACAAAACTATGTCTAGCTTCCCCAACCCTGGCACAGGTTGCTATTTTAGGAGGAAAAGGCTTGAGAAGTCTGATAAAGTATACTCAATAATTGTGCGGCATGTTTCAGAAACCAGATTCTTAAAAAAAAACCCCACAAATATCCATTTCTAATCTATCCTCTGAATTGGCTGGTGCTGAGCATCTGGTTAACAGTGGAGCATTATAAAGACAGCACCTGATAGGAATCAGCTAGATGCCTTCAGGCATAATGTTGTAGCTGTTTAAAGTGGACCTGAGGACTGTGTCAGTTCTCTGGCCTAATCTCTAGCGTAAACAGAAAACTATGGGAAAACCCAACTGCGAAGCAAACAGCCTCGAGGCAAACAGTAAGGCACAACAAACAGTAAGGCACAACAGTAAGGAACAACATCCCAGGCATGGGATGTTGACCAGATTTGCCAATCCTGGAGAGCCATCATCAATCAGGACAGACAATACTGAGGGAAACTGACTGTATCTGATTATTTAACCCACAGAGCCTAGTTTATTGCATTGGTCATGTGCCCCGACTATGGATGTTTGTGCACAATTTAGAAGAACACAGGAGGTTGCAGTAGGCTTCCCAATTGCCTGGCCTATTGGTGAGGAATTTCATACCCACCCTCATTTCATTTCCCACCCTCAAAAAGTCAAGGAACTTGAGAATAAAATAGCCTCTTTGGTGACACTCTAGGATTTTCCCATAGTTTCTATGGACTTTTCCATTACAAATGAGGGGAAATTCCTAGAGTGCCACCCTGAAGTGACCTTATACCCTACCCAACCATCCCCAGGAACTGCCTCATAAATCTCTTAGAATTTTCTAGGCAATGTTGGGAACTCTTAAGTAGCCGCACCCGCACAGTATTTCATCATGGCACAAAGTATAAACTGATTTTTTTAGTTCAGATTGTTTTGCTGTTGCATTGATTGGGAAATGGGGACAGTATTGGAAAATAAAGCAAGATGGCCAATGATTTCATTTTCTGTGAAAGCAATTATGCATTAGAAATGTCTTATGGAATTCAGTCTCTCATGATACGTGGCACTGTATACTCTTATAATGTACTGCAAACCTTTATGTGTTGTTGTTTTTTTTAAATGGCTTTGGAAAAGAGATTGATCTTTCCATGCAATCGTCGTTTTTAATTCTGAAATGGTTATTGCATTTTGGAAAGGGTCTTGCTAGGGATTAGCAGTATAACATAAATTAATAAACACAAACACGATGCATGCAAATTGGAAACAGAATCTGAATCTTCTTTTTGTGTCTGTGCTCCTGGTCCCTCCGCAGCAGTTTGGTTGGTCGAGGTTAGAAGGCGATTATTTCGTTTAAAATATCTCCATCTATGAAAAGCCATTATCTATTAGGCCAAATGTATAGTTCATATAAAAACACTAAAAATCATAGTTCAGAGTAAAGAAATCTTTAATAATTATAAATTAAGGATACAGTAGTATTTGAAGCTTTATTGGTCCAGAGATATATTATCATTTTATATATGGTTGGTATACCTTCCCTCCTTACCGAGAATGGTGCCTTCCTTCCTCAAGCCTGCTGTCCTCCCAGGGGCTCCCAATAACAGCCTACTGGTGGTCCCAAGACCCTGGCCCAAAAGCTATCTGAATCTGACTGGCCTCAACCAGGACCAGAACATCTTTGGCTCTGCCCCCTGCCTGGTGGAATGCTCTGTCCAATAAGACATGAGACCAGTGAGACATGATGAAATTTCACAAGGCCTGTAAGAGGGAGCTGTTCCACCAGGCTTATGGTTGAGGCAGCTACGGTTGGCCCTTTCCCCACTTACCTTAAGCCCCACGCTACTCTCCTCAAGTAGCCTGGGGTCCCCCGGCACTCCCCACTACAGGGGCAGCAACAATGCAGCCGCCCCGACGCTGCCGCTCTCATGCCCCCTCAGCGCGCGGCATCCCTGGCGCTCCTCAAAACGGCGCGGGGTCGTGGGGATGCCTGGGCACACACCAGAGATGCAGCGCACTGAGAGTAGTGCGCAGCAAAGGGCAGCAAAGGTAAGTGGGGAAATGCCCGTTGTATCATCTATTATGGATTATCTCTTCTCTTTCTCTCTACTTTCGTGTCAGGGTTATTAATGTGTATTTTATTGTAATGGTGGTCTGCTACCTGCAATTTTAAATTATCTATTTATACTTGATTTTAGAATTGTTTATGTTATTCTGGAAGCCGCCCTAAGCCTGTGAGGGGAAGGGCAGCATACAAACATAACAAATAAATAAATAAGCTTGAGAGAGCAACGACTTGATTCTGAATAAAGCAGCTTCTTCAGTTCAGCAGGTCGCCATGCAATGTTTTTGCAAATTGAGAAAAAGTATTGTGTTTGACTGTCGTGCCCTTATATAAAGCCGTGGTGCGACCACACTTGGAGTACTGTGTTCAGTTCTGGTCGCCACATCTCAAAAAGGATATCGAAGAGATAGAAAAAGTGCAGAGAAGGGCAATGAGGATGATTGAGGGATTGGAGCACCTTCCTTATGAGGAGAGGACTCTTTAGTTTGGAGAGGAGATGTCTGAGGGGGGATATGATTGAAGTCTATAAAATTATGCATGCGGTAGAAAATGTTGACAGAGAGAAATTTTTCTCTCTTTCTCACAATACTAGAACCAGGAAGCATTCATTGAAAATGCTGGGGGGAAGAATTAGGACTAATAAAAGGAAACACTTCCTCACGCAACGTGTGATTGGTGTTTGGAATATGCTGCCACAGGAGGTGGTGATGGCCAATAACCTGGATAGCTTTAAAAAAGGCTTGGACAGATTTATGGAGGAGAAGTCGATCTACGGCTACCAATCTTGATCCTCCTTGATCTCAGATTGCAAATGCCTTAGCAGACCAGGTGCTCAGCAGCAGCAGCAGCAGCAGAAGGCCATTGCTTTCACATCCTGCATGTGAGCTCCCAAAGGCACCTGGTGGGCCACTGCGAGTAGCAGAGTGCTGGACTAGATGGACTCTGGCCTGATCCAGCAGGCTAGTTCTTATGACTCCTTCTCTTGTGGTAGCCATTTTGGGTTTGGCTCCACCTCCTTTGACAACTACTTTGGGTCTGGCTAAACTTCCTGCTGCAGCCATTTTGGGGTACAATTCACCACCACCCTTAAAATTACAAAAATATCTAAAGGACCCCTGCTTCATGGATTGTTAATCAACACATCAGTTATCGTCTGTAATGTTAAGATGTATATTTTCAGTTATGCAAATGGGCTTTCTTATAGTGCTTCTTTATCCATCTCTTGCTCTGAATGCTGACATAGTTTAATTCTTTAATTGTGAGAAGTTTCTGATCCCTAGTCTAGATGCTTTCAGTTGCCCTAGATTAGCCCTGCCTTGGCCCAAAACCACACAGGAATCGACACAGGCTTTTGAACTTCAGTCTAGTTTGGCTGTTTTACTTACAATTTTTCAAAAAAAACCCCAAACACTATTAAGCATGTGTAGCCCAACTGTGCAGCACATACAGGTGTTAATTTACGCCACTGGTTCCATTTTAGTAAGTAATAAAATATTGAACAAAACATTTAAGAGCAAGTCAATGGCATCATTAACAACTGAAAATGAGCAAAACAACAAGATGATTCTTTAATTCTCCACTCACCTCCCCCCTTGAATTTATGTAAGGAGACACCGTTAGGAGGCAGGCAGATAATCAATGCAGAGTGGTTGTTATGGCAAACCATGCAGCAATGTAATAGCACACAAAGGCAAAAGAGAAAAATCCCACGAGGTATTAAACGTGAAAGCAGAGAATTCTGAAATGAAGAGGCTCATCTTTGGAAAGGGAGGACAAACCAGAGAAGTATCAAGTCACGAAAAACAATACAAAGAATTCTGCCGGTGTAGATGTAGTTCCTAGGGCCATTTTCACCCCCCCCCCTTTCTGCTCCAAAAAGACTCATAACAATCCCTTGTCTTTGAATAGATAAACAGTGGTCGAATCCCCACTACCGTCTTAGCCAGGTTTCAGAACACAAACTAACCAGGTTTGAAAGACGACCTCCCCGGTCGAATCCCCACTACCATCTTAGCCAGGTTTCAGAACACAAACTAACCAGGTTTGAAGGCGGCCTAACCGGGTGCAATCCCCACTACTGCCGCTACATGAGTTTCAGAACACGAAGACGTAACCAGGTTTGAGAATTCGTTTGTGTTGCTGGAAACCTGGCTAAGATGGTAGATGAAGACCGACTCAGTGTTTCATGGGTTTTTTTCTATCCCTCCAATGGCTGATGATGCATTCTAGCATGCTGATGATCCTGTCAAATGTTTGAAGGTTGGGTTTGGATAAAGAGCTCCTGTGGACCTGGTGCGTGATGGACATGGTACATAATAAGGAGCACCAGGTTCAATAGTCTAATCCTAAGGATCAACTCTGGTACATCAATAATGTTGGACTCTGAAGATCAACCCTAAGCAGTCATGGTGTGCTTTAAGCACTGTCAAGTTGCTTCCAACTTATGGCGACTGTATAAATTAATGACCTTCGAAACGTCCTATCATGGACAGCCTTGCTCAGGTCTTACAAGCTGAAGGCTGTGGCTTCCTTTACTGAGTAAATCCATCTCATGTTGGGTCTTGCTCTTTTGCAACCGCCTTCAACGTTTTCTAGCATTATTGTCTTTTCCACAGTGCCTTGTCTTCTCGTGATAGAAGAAGAAGAGTTTGGATTTATACCCCACCTTTCTCTCCTGTAAGGAGATTCAATGAGGCTCTCCCTCCTCCCAACAAACACGCTGTGACTAGCCTAAGGTCACCCAGCTGGCATGTGTTGGAGTGCACAAGCTAATCTGGTTCACCAGATAAATCTCCAAAGCTCAAGTGGCAGAGCGGGGAATCAAACCTGGTTCCTCCAGATTAGAGTGCACCTGCTCTTAACCACTACACCCCGCTGGACCAAAGTACAACAGCTTCTGTTTAATCTTTTTTAGCTTCTAGGAAAAATTCAGGCTTGATGTGATTCAAACCTGCTTATTTATCTTTTTGGTGGTCCATGGGAGCTGTAAAACTCTCCTTCAATACAAATGAGTAGTCATAAACAGAAGCCCAATCATACTATTAGCATACTTATTTCTTATTTCCACTGGTGTTGGAAAGTTTGGGGCACTTCAGTATGCCCTTTATCCTATCTATTAAATAGTTCCTGCAATCATTTATCTTCCTTTTTAAAGTATATTTTAAGGTTTCCCCCTCCAAGGTATGGTATACTAGACAAATGTTCCTTAGAGAGCTCTGAGCGCCTTTTTTCTTTTATGAATCAAACACAATTGAATCTGGACTTTAATTTGAAAAACCCAGCCACAAGTAACACAGAAATGATCACTCACAATGACTCCCATAGCCTGCCTGGCAGATGTTAAAAAGAATTAAATCTCCCTGTTCCACACTAAATCTTATATTTATCACAGATTCAACATTAAACAGGTCAGTTGCTTGAGCAGAGAAGCCTCCTATGAGATGCCAAAAACTTCCTGTGTGAAGATTAAATTTTCTGATTCTAGGCAGCATTTTTACTGCTTTCCCAATGCTAGAAACAGTTCTGATGCAAACCTTTGTCTAGGACAGTAATGGCGAACCTATGGCATGGGTGCCAGAGGTGGCACTCGGAGCCCTCTCTGTGGGCACACAAACACAGAGTTTGTCATGTGGAGGGCGGAAAATCACTCCCCCCCACACACACACATCTAGGCTGGCCTGGGCCACTGAGCACGACATGCGCTCACCGCGGTGAGCAGGGAGGACTTGGCTGGCGGGCCTGGTGCCTGGGGTCTAGGTGGCTGCTGCCCGAAGGGAGGGGGCACAGAGGAGGCAGAGATGCTAGAGAGGCACAGAGTGGTGCACGCAGGACTTGCTGGAGGCTAGAGCAGGCTGGTCCCTGCTCGAGCGAGTGGGGTGGAGGAAGAGGGAGCCAACAGTTTTTTTTCTAAACTAAACCCTCAGCATTCAGGTTAAATTGCCGGGTTGGCACTTTGCGATAAATAAGTGGGGTTTGGGTTGCAATTTGGGCACTCGGTCTTAAAAAGGTTCACCATCTTTGGTCTAGGAAATGTGATAAAAGTGGCCAGTTGCCCTGACTTTCGGCTTAATACTCTCTCAGTGTTCAGTCCAGGTTGGCTTTCCACAGTCTCCTGGTCCCTTAACCGGGGAGGTATGCCTGGTGTATTCCCTTTGGCCAGTCAGGTAAATTTTAGGTGTAATTAAAAAGTTGCTGTCCGGGGATGGGTGTCTTACTCATCCCAGATTGCAGCCATGACTGCCTCAGAGGTGTACGTTCCCCCCCAGCCCCAAACCTGGAGCACCTCCCCCCACCACGGGGAAAACCTAATGAAGGGGCAGGGAGGATGAGGAGACAGTCCTCACGGTCACCACCAAAGTGGACCATGAGATGTAGATTCAGTCAAGAAAGCCACTTTGCAAAACCTTGAGGAAAGTTGGAAATGACAGCACATTTTGGAGGTTATTAATTCAGAGGGTCACCATAAGTTGGATGCAACTTGATGGCATTTAACATGCCCAACCCAATGAACAGGCTCGAGCTGCTCATGAATGGCAAAGGGATCAGCCATGATGGAGATAAGTCAGGAAGTGGGGCTAAAGGAGATAAGTCAGGAAGTGGGGCTAAAGGAGTGGGGCTAAAGAAGGCCTGACAATGACCAGGAGGTGGAGCTTTAGTGAGCCGCATAGATACTTGTTTCATCCCATTTCAAGTAAAGCAGAATAAACTTACTGGATAAATGGTTGCAAACACACAACCAGTCTGGTATGGCTGTATTTAGAAGCAGCAGCAGAAGCAGCAGAAGAAGAAGAGTTTGGATTTATACCATACCTTTCTCTTCTGAAAGGAGACTCAAAGGCTCCTTCCGCACACGCAAAATAATGCGTTTTCAAACCATTTTCACAACTGTTTGCAAGTGGATTTTGCCATTCCGCACAGCTTTAAAGAGCACTGAAAGCAGTTTGAAAGTGCATTATTCTGCATGTGCGGAATGAGCCAAAGCGTCTTACAAACTCCTTTCCCTTCCTCTCCCCACAACAGACACCTTGAGGGGTAGGTGGGGCTGAGAGAGTTCTGAAGAACTGCCTGGCCCAAGGTCACCCAGCAGGCTTCATGTGGAGGAGTGGGGAATCAAACCCAGGAGCAGCAGCGGCGTAGGAGGTTAAGAGCTCATGTATCTAATCTGGAGGAACCGGGTTTGATTCCCAGCTCTGCCGCCTGAGCTGTGGAGGCTTATCTGGGGAATTCAGATTAGGCTGTACACTCCCACACACACCAGCTGGGTGACCTTGGGCGAGTCACAGCTTCTCGGAGCTCTCTCAGCCCCACCTACCTCACAGGGTGTTTGTTGTGAGGGGGGAAGGGCAAGGAGATTGTAAGCCCCTTTGAGTCTCCTACAGGAGAGAAAGGGGGGATACAAATCCAAACTCCTCCTCCTCCTCCTCCTCCTCCTCTTCTTCTTCTTCTTCTTCTTCTTCTTCTTCTTCTTCTTCTTCTTCTTCTTCTTCTTCTTCTTCTTCAGATTAGAGTCACCTGCTCTTAACTTCAACACCACGCTGGCTCTTCTCACAGGGACTTCTTCTCTGGTGAGTCTAAACGAAACAGCAGCCATAATATAATTTATTCAGGTCACACAGTTTGATTTTTTTTCTGTATAACACATTTGAGTTTGCTTGATTCAGCATTTATCTAGAACAAACGAATACAAGCAGTCCTGCCAAAAAAAAGTTTTTTTTTAATCATCATGTTTTCATCAAGGCTTATCATGGTGACTTTAAAGTGCTGAACACTGAATATAATTAAACAGATCATAGCTCAAATTTAAAAAAAGTCTATGGTGCAATAACTGACTTGGCTATAATTTTGCATATAAGTGGTACACCAATGTGCTCTCCTGTGCCCTTGCCTTACCTTTCAGCATCCCTGGGCACCTTTTATAGAATGCATGCCCAGCATCTGGAAATTAAAGAGTACGATTAAACAACATGTCCTCTGTGATTAGAGCAAAGTAAGAAAGATTATGCAGAGAGATTTTTTTAAAAAAAACAACAACTTAAATATCACTAAATTAAAAGGAGGCTCTGAATGCTGGTTTTATTTTATGAGAGTTCCAGATTGCTCCCAAGTCAGCAGTAGCTATTCATAATATTTTATTCTAACAGGGGCATGTTGGCTGCAATCAAGTTCCTAAGCTTTCCTAAGCTTGATGAACTGTACATCACGGAAGGGCGTAGAATTGCAGAAGACCCCCTCTCGCCAAAAGCCCCACAAATCTGAAGCGGAAAAGAAAGGCGGAACAGATGAGATACATTTGGGTGCTGTGTGGTTTCCGGGCTGTGTGGCCGTGTTCTAGCAGCATTCTCTCCTGATGTTTTGCCTGCATCTGTGGCTGGCATCTTCTGATCCTCTGAAGATGCCAGCCACAGATGCAGGCGAAACGTCAGGAGAGAACACGGCCATACAGCCCGGACACCACACAGCACCCAAGTGATTCTGGCCGTGAAAGCCTTCGACAATACACAGATGAGATACACCTGAGCAAATCAATTCTGTCTACTATCCTCCTTCCATTTTCCTTCTATACCGTAACATAAGAACATAAGAAGAACCCAGAAGTGGTCCATCCAAGCCAGCATCCTGTTTCACACAGTGGCCAACCAGTTGCCCTGGAGGCCAAGAAAGAGGACACAAAGGAGAAAGCCCAAACACTGGGTGTGCAGAAGTTTGCTACCTTTGACAGTAAAGCTTCCCTTTAGCCACCAAGCAAACCAGCTCTTGGTGGAAATACCTTTCACAAATCTGTCCCATCCCCTTTTAAACCCATCTGTGCTAGTAGGTTTGTGTTGTGAATCTTGGTTGTGATATTTATATCACCCTTATTATTAATTGCAGAATTTGCGCAAATAAAGAGACAGGGGTAGTTGCTTACTGAAAATAAAGTTTACTAGCTATAAAAGAAGGGAATGGTAAACTTGGATACAAGACAAGAAAGTATCTTTCTAACTGACTAGCTCTATTACCCAACTTCTGCTTTGGCTAATAATCTACTAGAGAGCATGTGCAGAGAGAGAACAAAGAATATATACCTGTATCCTATGTGCGACCAGCATGTATCTCATGCTGGGTCTTATTGACCTGTAGGGGTCAATTATCTGGTCACTGACTTCTGATCTCACTAACTAATTAGCATGCACAACATTAACTCCTTCATTACTGGATTGTGTGACTGGCACTTGCCAAACACCAACAGTTTGCCATTTACTTGCCTGCAGCAAGGAAACTAGCAAAATCCCCTTTTCCTATTCTGACTTTCTGATGGAGGAAATTGTTTTGCCATAGGAGGTCATCTGCTCATCTGATTCTCCCTGCTCATTGCAGGACCTTGGGCTACATAATGTTGGGTCCATGTGGGCCCCGTGACTTCCAGAATCAGTGTTTTGGAAGCCTTAAAGGCTGCTGTGAGAAGGGAAAGTTGGAGAAATATCAGTTTTTAAGAGGTCATAAGGGGGAGTTTCTACACTGACCTGGATGGCGCAGACTGGCTTGATCTCATAAGGTCTCAGATGCTAAGTAGGGTCAGCGTTGGATGGAAGGCCACCAAGGAAGTCCAGAATGATGACACAGAGGCAGGCAATGGAAGAGCATCCATAGCTTGCCATGTAAGCTCTATGGAGTCTGTAGAAATAGGCTGCAACTTGATGGCACTTTCCATCACTGGAGGAAGGAGTGAGAGAATAAAATCAGTGTCTTCAAGGGCCACTGGACTTGCATTTCACAGAGTTCATCCCCAACATATGTCAAAGAGACAAAATTAGAATTCATAATCTCCTACACCCAAACTGGCCTCTCCTTTTCCTACATCACATATGATGAGTTCCAAATGCTTTTCGAAACTGTGCACTTTGAACACCCTCTTTCATCTCCAGGAACAAAACTTGATCTGTTCCTTTTCACAAATGTGGCCAAGGAGGGCAACATGTCACCAGATGATATCGGCGAGAGTTCACCTTGGAGGAGAAACGATCCTGCTATGATCTCAGAAGGATTTGCAATTAAAATAGCTGCTGTGTTTTAAAAGCGGTACTTATTGGTTTTTTTAAAAAAAAACGAAAGAAAGGTATTTTATCGCTATTTGCTTCTAACGTCAACTCTGATGTGTTTTTCACACAGTAACTTATAAACTCTCAAGTGCGGTGAAAGATGATTTATCTGATCTGTACGATACAGTTAAAATGTTCGGTGGTAAAAATATGAGCTATTGATCTCGGGAGATTCTAATTTAGATTAGCTTTGCGGGGGTGGGGGGTGGGTGGGGAAGAGTAATATACTGCAACATTCTCAGCAGAGATCCATTCTGAATGACTTATCAAGGAGTTAAAAATAGCCCTGTTCAGCAGTAAATTTTGCCACAGCAGCTCTTTCAATGCCATAATCTCATTGAACTGCTTTTTTTACTGACAACTCCAAGTATAGGATAAGAAACTGTTTCCTTTGTCATATACATTGCTCCAGTGGCTTAGTGCCAACGGGACAGGGGGGACAACCCAGTGCATGCCTGTGTGGGGGCATGGCCGGGGCATGGAGGGGGCTTCTGGGGCGGGGGGGTGGCAGGGCACGGGGCGCTCTCGTGCCCCTAGCGTGTAACCCCTGTGTCAGAATGGGATGACCCAGGAAGGGGTGGAGTCTGAAAAGAAGCAGAATGCTGCAGAACTCATGAGGTTGGAGGAAGCAAGGCTACCAGGCTGGGACCTTGATTGATTTTATTAAGCCCTTAACACCTTGTTTAAGGGTTTTTGTGTATGCAAATGGTGAGAGTTTTCTGGGAACCTTCATCATCTTGAATCCCGTTCACCAAGCCTCTGAAGTCTTCAAAAACCAACCACCAGCAAAGAAGAATTGGACTTGGCAATATCAGTAGACTGTAAATATAAGGACTTGAAAATGCAAACTTAACAGGACTGTAAAGTGTAAATGTCAAATGTTAAATGTTTTAAAATTTGTTATTTGTTAAGAGAAGTAAACTGTTTTGTTTAACTTTAGTTCTTTGCAACTCCTTCCAAGTACTGCCCCACAGAACCCACAAGCTGAGGTTACAAGCGCAGTCCCCCTCACTCCGCCCCTGCATTGCTCTGTTTCTGCTGTTAGATAAACACCAATCAAGTTTTTTTAAAAAATGACTGTTTTGGGTTCATCCTTCTTTTCAACAATTGGTTGAAAATCATCAGTGAGATGGCAGTAATGGAAGATGTCAATGTAACCCAGTGGTTCCCAAACTTATTTGGCCTACCGCCCCCTTTCCAGAAAAAATATTACTTAGCGCCCCCTGGAAATTATTTTTTTTAATTTTAATAGCAATTAAACAGAAAGATATATGTATTAATGTTTCTACCTTTTTTTGTAAAATATAGTAAAGAAAGGTGTAAATTAGAAACATTGAACTTTGAAATTATGAAACTATTTGTGAACTCAGAATAGAAAGGTAATACAAAAAAAGTTAAAACATTAGAAATCATCTTAATGAGAAGGCTGAACCTGGTGTGCTGCTACCGCCCCCTTACAGTTATTCATCGCCCCCCAAATGCACCTGTGGCCATCACCGCCCCCCTGGATTGCTGCAGCACCCACCAGGGGGCGGTGGTGCCCACTTTGGGAATCACTGATGTAACCCAATGAACAGGTTCGAGCTGTATGAAAGCAACACAAATTGCTTGCCAAAGAATTGCTCCCTGCTTGCCATGGACGAGAAGGATATGAGTTAAAACCTTGAATGCGCAAGCATCCTTTGATGACATTTGGATGGTGGCAGCACACCCGCTTGAATTAAGCCTTTTACGTACACCCGTCTTGGCAGTCCTGCATGTTTGTCTTTTTGGTACAATTAGCCTGCATTTAAGCATTTCCGACATTGGTTTGGTATCTGGAGATTATATGGGTATAAAGCCAAAAACTTTGGGGGGACTCTATTCTGTTTTCTTCCGGAAGGAACTGGAAACAAGTAGATATTTACTTCCAGCGGAGAACAAGATTGCACATGCATTTTATTTCTTTGGAAAGAATTAAATATGTGCCAGTCAAGGAAGAGCTGTGAACTCTATATTGATATTTTATCATCTGAATCTATGCAGACTGCATCATCCCCCTTGTCTATGGATTTCCAATTTCTTCCTTACACAGTCTTGATGAGTTCTGATTATGCTCGGCTCCTGCTGCAATATTTATTTTAAACTTCAATCCCCGGGTGTCTTTGCTTCTTAAAAAATATGCAAACCTTCTTCCCACTCACCCTTTTGCAGTCTATGTCAGCATCTGTTATCTTGTTCTGAACCAGTGGAGGAAAATTTCAGACTTCTTTCCCACAGGGATATTTCTCCTCAACGATTCATCTGCCGTTCATTGCAGAAGATTCTGGGCACATCCCCGTGTGCATTTTCCATTTCCACTACAAACTGAAAAGGCGTGTTGAAGATAGTTGCCATGCCACAAAAAAAATACAAGTATATCCCTAGAACACAGCCATGCTCCCCTGCGGTTGCACACTGTAAGAGCCAAAGGGAATATTTTGGCAGCTTTTCAATGGTGTGCTTTTTAGAACGGTGATATCGATGTAGCTTGAACATGTTCATTTTAGTGTTTTAATGTTCTCAGTTCATGTGATTTTAAACAGGTTAACTGTACTTGATATGACTGAGTTTTCTTTCCTTGGATCTGAGTCTGTCGGGAGAAAGGTAGGCATATAAATGTTTTAAAAACAAACAAAATATTGATGGGCACAATCTCTTTCAAGCTGCCACTACACTTCTCCGGTTTAGACTTGATAAGGTTCTATCATGTTCCACAATGAATTCAGTAGCTGAGCTATAAAGAACAACTGAAGCCCTTCGAAGAAACGGACCCCTGGGCAGAGGCATTGCAAGGGGGAAAGCGGCAAGTGCACCAGTGGGTCCTCTGCCCCTGCCCCGCCCTGAAACACCCCCGCCCCGCCCCCCCAAATGCCCTCACTATGTCCCCGGAATGCCCTCACCACACCCCCACAGGGGTGCGTGCCCAGTACGTCATGCCCCTGTCCCCTTGGAGCTACGCCTCTGCCCCTGGGTTCAGCAGGTTCTCAACCTGCAAGTGAATATCATTCCAGCAAAGGTTAGAAATCAACTGAAGCCCTAACACATTCTGTTTAAAAAGGCATTCTATGCCTCATTGCCTCCCAATATTTGTGGGGGTTGGTTTGGTCTCATGGTGTGGAGTCCCTGCTTAGTTAGCACTGTTTGCTAGAAATACAGACTGCATGAATTCCCTGGTTCTAAAGCCAGTTTCTCCCTTCTTTGTATCTTCTTGTTTATAAATAAATGTTGCTTTGAGTAGACCCATCCAACTCTATTTTGTGAACCGGAGAGCAGCAGCAAGAGTATTCTGATCCTAAATTTCAAGTACATGAGAAGATTACACAGCGGGTGCTGTCTCTTCAAAAATTGGCATCAAAAGACTCTAATTGCCAGAATCAATAGTATGGACTTTGACAGACCAATGGTCTGATTCAGTATGAGGCAGGTCCACATGTTCCTGGACTTACCCAGGCTGAGAGGCACCATCTAACACCAAGCACCACAACTGGGCAGTTCAGGGTAGAACCAGATGGAAACTGGTGAAGAGAGACTGAAAATCAACAAAACCTGACCACCAATACTAAAAAACACCAAAACAACTGCAAATGAATTCCAGCCATACACATGCAAATGCATCTCATCTTCCCCACTCCCGCCATCTGTGAGAGGGACAAAACATATACCCCGCTATATAATCACTCCCTACTGTACCACGGAGAGAAACACATCTTACTGTGATATGCCTCTGAAGATGCCAGGCATAGATGCAGGCAAAACTGCCAGACCACAGCCACACAGCCATAGATGCAGCAAAATCTACCAGACCATAGCCACACAGCCTGGAAGACCCACAAAAGCCAGAAATGGATGGATCTTGAGCAGTGGTTCTCAACCTGGGGGTCGGGACCCCTTTGGGGGTCAAACGACCGTTTCACAGGGGTCGCCTAAGACAGTGTTCTCCATCTATAAAATGGATAAATGTTAGGGTTGGGGCGGGTCACCACAACATAAGGAACTGTATTAAAGGGTCGCAGCATTAGGAAGGTTGAGAACCACTGATCTTGAGCAAAGCCTAGCAGTCTCTCATAAGGGCCTGTTCCGCATGGGTCATAAAGACCGGCATGGGGCTGGTAAAAATGCTGTTGTGGGGAGAACTTCACACAGCTATTGCTGCTGGAGTGCAGCAGCAGCGGGGTTTCCCCCCACAATGGTGTTTTCCTGACTCGCTAGTTGAGCAAGTCTTTTGGAAAATGCCGGCTTCCACCTGGTGCCAAATGAACGGTACTGGGTGGAAGCCAGAGTTTTCCCTGGGCCACTGTAGGTCCCCTCTTACCTCATCCCGGCTGCCAGTGCTCTGTGGAGGCCAGGGGACACACCTCCTGGTCTCTGACCCCAGAAGCGCCGCCATGGCCAAGGGGGAATGTCCCCTGGCCTCTCCAGTGCGATGGCGGGCAGGAGACAAGGTAAGAGGGGATCTTCGCCAGTGGGCCCATGCGAATGGAGCCCCATGGGTCGCTGGGGCACCGGGGTCGCTTGCAGGACACCATGCAAACTGCCCGGGGGGGGGGGTGCACCAGCGTCAAGTATGCTAGTGCGCTGCTGTAACCTCTTTCTGTGGGTTCTGTGGGGCAGTACTTGGAAGGAGTTGCAAAGTTTAAATAAGTTTAAACAAAACAGTTTACTGCTCTTATCAAATAACACTTTTAAAACATTTAACATTTACACTTTACAGTCCTGTTAAGTTTGCATTTTCGAGTCCTTATATTTACAGTCTACTGATATTGCCAAGTCCAATTCTTCTTTGCTGGTGGTTGGTTTTGAAGACTTCAGAGGCTTGGTGAATGGGATTCAAGGTGCTGAAGGTTCCCAGAAAACTCTCCGCATTTACATACACAAAAACCCTGAAACAATAGATTCTAACGTTTACAATATAGCAAAAAAATAAACTCCCTTCCCACTAGTTCCCCACAACATTGCAGTTACCTTAAACAAGGTGTTAAGGGCTTAATAAAATCAATCAAGGTCCCAGCCTGGTAACCTTGCTTCCTCCAACCTCATGAGTTCTGCAGCACTCCGCTTCTTTTCAGACTCCACCCCTTTCTGGGTCATCCCATTCTTACACAGGGGTTACACTGCCACTTGTGAGGCCCGTTTGGAACACGCCAAAGTCATGGTGAAATCAGGGCAAAGTCTGGTCAACCAGGGCCCCAAAATGGAATAAGAAGAATCATAGGGTAGAGTTGCCAGATGACCCCTGGCCACTGGCAGGGTGTATGGAGGGGGTAGGGCTGCCAGTTGGGAAACTCTTGGAGATTTGGGGGTGGAACCTGGTGAGAACATGGAACTTAGCAGGGATATGATACCATAGAGTTCACGCTCCAAACCAGCCATTTTCACCAGAGGAACCGATCTCTGTAGTCTGGCGATTTAGTTGTAATCCCAGGAGATCTCCGGGTAGATTGAGGTGGCTCCAAAGTTTATTTGCTTTTTAGACCACAGCATTGGCAACTCACTATAATGTGTATTGTCGAAGGCTTTCACGGCCGGAATCACTGGGGTGCTGTGTGGTTTCCGGGCTGTATGGCCATGTTCTAGCAGCATTCTCTCCTGATGTTTCGCCTGCATCTGTGGCTGGCATCTTCAGAGGATCTGATGTTGGGAAAGCAAGTGGAGTATATATACCTGTTGGAGCATTCAGGGCGGACACTCACTATAATGTGTTTTTAATTGCTCAAATCAGTAAATAATAGAAAGATGATAATCCTGTGTGTGACCAAGAGGCTTGGAAAAGATCAAAGTGACTGAGAAGTCCGCTATGGGCTACCTTAGCTGGTAGTCTGCTATCTGGTGAATATTGCTATCTAAAATGTGTAAGATAGCTGCAGCCTGCCTTTGGCTCCGAAGACCTGTTCAGAGAAATCTGGGGTCTGAAAAATGATTCTTCAAGAAAGCCGAGGAACAAAGTCACAGATGAAAGGGAATATGAAGGAGAGACGTGTAATCTGAGAAAAGCGGCTTTTCTGGGAAATGAAAGCAAACAAACAAAAAAAGTGAAAATCATAAAAGTGAAAACACCGAATGACAGCTACTGTGGATGGATCTCCCCCCGCCCTTGTACGTCGCTTTCCCATCTTTTTTTCACTTTGTTCTGAGAAGTTACACAGCTGGCGAAAATTGGGTGCCACCGGCAATGGCTGTCGCTAATTGGTAAGAAATGTAATATTCATTTCAAAAGATTCCCAACTTCAGTTCCCCCAAATGATCACAGCAGCTTCCCTCATCAAATGTATTATAGAATAAAACAGGTTGAAATGAGTCCCAGCACCCTCCACCTCCTTTCGTTAAAAAAAATAATCACATATCAGCTGCTTTTCGGTGACAGAAAGTATAGAAATTGTTCAGATAGGAGGAAAGCATGTTAAGGACATTGTGGCAGTCATGTTTGGTCCAGATTTCTTTGTGACTCGTCTGGTAATTTCTTTACTTAATGTGTGCCCCACTTTTCTTCACAACGGGGGGGGGGGGGTTCAGAGTGGCTTACAACATTCTCCCCTTCTCTGTTTTATCCTCTTAACAGGCCTATGTGGTAGGTTGTGTGAAAAGCAGTTTCAGAAAGTAGCCACGTTGAGTCTAATGAGATTTTGAGTCAAATGAGATTTTGTGGGTATAAGATTTTTAGAGACAACACTGGGTATCTGTTAAATTCAGCTTTGACTTTCAAAAGTTTCTACCCTGAAACTCTTGTTGGTATCTAAAACATGACTGGATTCAAATCTAGCTGAGAGACACAATGACTGAGACAAGGTCACCTGGCTAGCTTCCATGGCAGAGTGGTGGTTTTAACCTAGAGGCGTTTCCCCACTTACCTTTGCTGCCCTTTGCTGCGTGCTACTCTCAGCGCGTGGCATCTCTGGCGCGCGCCCGGGCGTCCCCACAACCCCGTGCTCTGCGCGGGGTCATCAAAAGGCGCTGCTTCGAGGCGCGCCAGGGATGCCGCACGCTGGGGGGGGGGGGGGCGAGGCAGCAGCATTGGGCCGGCTGCGTTGTCACCGCCTCTGTAGTGGGGAGTGCCGGGGGACCCCACGCTTCTTGAGGAGAGTAGCGCGGGGCTTAAGGTAAGTGGGGAAAGGGCCTAAGTCTTTAATCCCACACTCAAACCACTGTATCACACTGGTTCCTGGATGAAACAAAAGTCGCACTGGTTCTAAACTACAGGTCCCCAATGTGGTGCTCATGGGTGACATGTTCCTGGAATCATAGGATCATAATGCTGGAAGAGACCACAAGGCCATCAAGTCCAACCCCCTGCCATGCAGGAATACACAATCAAAGCACCCTTGACAGATGGCCATCCAGCCTCTGCTTAAAAGCCTCCAAAGAAGGACACTCCACCACCCTCCCAGGCAGTGTAAGAACTAGGCTTGCCTTCTACATTAAAAAATAAATCCATGATCAGCCTGCTTGCTAAGGTTCAGAATAATTTGTTATCTACAACAGTACATGGTCTTTATACCAGGAAACAGGGGTCACTGGTGGCAGATGAAATAGTTGGTACAATACTGAGTGAATGGTTGTTGTTAACTTTACAAGTGTTGGAAGTGAAGCACTTTGCACTGTCTCCTACCTCAATGATAGGAGGTGGGGTCTGATCACTGAGTCAGATAGCTAGAGTGGGTCAAGACTACTGGGCACCTTTTTCTCTACTGCTCTGATGCTACCCCTTTGATGTGTGGATTGCAAATTTCTGGGAACTTCTTTCCTTCCTGCTTCTCCTCCGCCCTCCGCCACTCCTTCATCTTCCACCTTGTGTGCAGAGAGATACAGACAGCATCCCCCATCATCCAACCAGATAGATTAGAATCGAGAACCTATCTCTCCACTTTTCTATCCAGAATGGAGTTCACTAATAAAGATGCCTCTTATTTATTAGAAGCTATAAATGGTCTCCGAGTTTCTTTTGTTGCCAGCACACACGCATGCCTGGATAACCTCCGCTGTGTTTTGCCTCCATGCGCTTTGGTGCAATGAAAAAGGTACCTCTTGCCAGACAGAATTACCAACAACCATGATGATGGTGGTGTGAATTTCCAAGCAATTGCTGCTATAATATTTGTAAATTAAAATATCTTTTAAAGCCATTACATTACTTTCTTTTAATGAAGAATCTTGTAGCTGGAAATGTTAGTCACCAGCCTCCCCGCACGTTCACAATCCTATCCCTCTTTCCATCTGCGAAATGTCGGTGGATATTTAATATAGATATTAACAACTCTAATTAGTTGCTAGGCAGGCATGATGGCAATTTAGAGCAATAATTGGGCAGTAAGTGAGTTTTAAACTGCCATCACATCTTTGCTAGCATTAAAATTCCCTTCTGCACAATGTTCACTCAAGGAAGGGATGAATAGGCCCAGAAGTAGTGTCTTGGTGAGGCTGTGACAAATTGCAGTGATGATACAATGAACAATAATTGGAGAAATATTCATCCCACAAGCCACCATATAGCGAAGGGGGCTGACATATATTCTCGTACAGAGCCTGGCGAAATACCATTTTGATTTTCTTTGGGAGATACTAGTCCTCATGGTTGTATAGAAAATGCTTGACATAATTCGTATTTTTAATGTGGTTTCTTTGATTATCCTGACCTAAACAGCCCAGCCTGATCTCAGAAATGAAGAAGAAGAGTTTGAATTGATTCCCTGCTGTTCTCTGCCACAAGGAGTCTCAAAGTGGCTTATAAACACATTCCCTTCCTCTCCCCAGAGCAGACACTTTGTGAGGTAGGTGGGCTTGAGAGAATTCTGAGAGAACTGTGACTTGCTCAAGGTCACCCAGCAGGCTTTATGTGGAGAAGTGGGGAAACAAATTCAGTTCACTAGAAAAGAGTCTGCCACTCATTTGCAGGAGTGGGGAATCAAACCCAGTTCTCCAGATTAGAGTCCATGGCTCTTAACCACTACATTACACTGGTTCTCTACGTACGGTTAGCCAGACATGGTGTTTAACAGGGTTTAACAGGGTTGCTATGCAAAGGCAGGCAATGACAAACTTTTAAAATGTATAGTTTTTTATTTATACTGTTGCTCATTGTGGATGGATATGAAACCTGTTCCTTTATGTATCTACTTAGATCTAAGGTCTACACATACACTACTTAAGACTGTACAGTAGGGATTACATTTTCAAAGTTCCCCTATGTTAATAACTCTCAGTAAGTAGAAAACTAGTACATTATGAAAAAGGCTTGTCTAGGCCATTTCTCCCTTTAAGAGAGCTACGGTTACCCAACAATGTCTGTCAACTGGCAGGAGAGCTATGGGAGGGGATAATAGCAGGAGAGGAAGGATTTCACATTACTTCCAGTAATATATCAGAAGAAGTGACATATGTAACTCTAGGAATCGCTAGAAACTCTATAGGTAAAATCATAGCATTTTCAATTATTCCTAGAGCTACCTTGGAAGTGACAAAGGAATCTCTGAAAACTTTATGGCATTCTCTGACAATTCCTAGAGCTACCAAAGGAATCAGCTTCTGGAATCAACGGGCTGTTGTGGGTTTTCTGGGCTGTGTGGCCATATTCTGGTAGTTTTAGCTCCTAACATTTCACCTGAACATATTCAGAGGCATGTCACAAGAAGATGTGCTTCATTCCTTGGCACAGATGGGAGTGTTTAGTGGGGGCACCATTTAGGTAAGTCCTCCCCCCAGTCTCCTGGGGGTTGTCAGCTAGCAACCCTAAACCTGAGAAATGGCAACCATACACCTGATGAAAAGGCAAACAACCCTTCATGGCCATTTCCACTGGCAAAAATAGTGCGGGAGGGAAGCCGAAACCCCCTCCCCTACTAGCAGTGTTTGGAGCCATGAGGAGCAGCTGAGAGACTTTTAAAAGTTTAGTCTCTGCATGAATGCAGAACTGAGAGTCAAGTTGGGCACCGGTGCTCTGACATGTATCACTTCTAATGTATATTTTGGATGGCAGAACAACAGTTTAAAATCAAGAGTCCTGCTGTGCTATTTTAATCATTCACTTCTGCTTGTGTTTGTGTTTTTGTTTTGTCTTAATACAAAATGCCACTCACTGCAATTATTATTCACCATGGATTGAAGTGAAGCTAATGGAAATCCAATTGAGACTTGACAAAGAATAGATATGAGCCAGGTCAGCTGCTAAGACGATAAATGTTTGTTTTCCAGCCTTGAAGAAAACAAAAGGCCAGGCCAGGCAGAGAAGAAACAGAAAAATCCTCACCAGTGCCAAATAGTTATTACAATGTAGTACTTTACGATGCATCTTTAAAGCATTTCCCAGAAAGAAATCACTTAGCAGAGCAGATATTTCCCTGCTTGTCTTGTTAAAAACTCTTCAGTGCCAAGAGCATTAACTGTAAAGTGGGGAGCAATTTATTGGATCACATTTGGACACTTCGCATCTCAGTGACATACAACCCCCAAGAGACTTTTTGTCACAAGTTTTGTTTCTCCTGTTATAAAACGCAATCGAATTGTCTCACATCAAACGCATGATTTTGGGATTTTCTGTTCCATTCTTCCATGTTTGGACAGTTGCATTTTTCCATTCTTGGGGCTTAATAGGAACCAGCATTCAGCTTTTATGTCTGTTTTGCAATGGGTTATGACTGCACTCAAACTGCCATCTCCTATCGTATACGTTAGCAGTTTCCCAAATGCTTCTACTTTGTTTCACATAAAGATGCGAGTAGATTGTGTATTCCTCCGCCACAGAACAAAGCATGCCGGACCTTTTTTGTTGTGGAGTGCTCCGCCTGGGTCCTACCTAGCCCTGCTCTCCCTACCCACATCCATTTGAAAGTAAAAATGCATTTTGGCATAAGCGCTCTTGCATCAAAGTACCATGTTCAGCAATGCACAAAAAATAATGGTTTTGACAAAAAATGTGCATAAAAATGAATGATAATTCTTATATTCATTTGGGACTATATTCTATTGCGGAAACATACATTTTTCTCAGCTGCTGCTCCTCAACTGGCCAAACTAATATTTTTATGTGAAACCGAGTATAGCATGTTTTGCAGCCTCTGCTACTGCTGTTATACATAAGATAAGGTGGGTGGCACCAGGGGCAGTGGTGTTTTTTTGTGTGTGGTAATGCCTTGACTGTGGAATGCGGGTTATCTAAAATGTATATATAATGTTCTGTCCTTTCCCTCATCCTGTCTTCCTGCACATTTCTGTTGCCGGCCACTGTCTGCTCTGATTCCATATCTCGTTCTGAATAACAACACATGTGCCCTAGCCACAGTATGCGGTTTTCTCTCCGCTGAACAAAACTTCTGCTTCAACTGCTTATCAAAATTCTGCTCCTTTCTCCACAGCCACTGGAATGTTCATGAGTTCGGTTTCATGACTGAGGTAAAGTTTTCACAGAAATGTAATGCCCTGAAATCTTCTAACCTCTTACCTGAGGATGCCAGGCTCCAAGTGGGGCCTAGGGATCTCCTCGAATTTCAACTGATCTCCAAATTACAGAGATCAATTCTCTTGGAGGAAAATGGATGCTTTGGAGGAAAGACTCCATGGCCTTGTACTCCACTAAGGTCCTTGTCCTCCTCAGGCTCCATCCCCAAATCTCCAGGAATTTCCCAGCCAGGATCTGGCATCCCTACTGCCATCCTCTGACAGAGGCCGGGGGAACCTGGCAACCCTACTTGAGGGAGGCACAAAAGAAAAGGTTCATCAGTTGCCCTTGTTTAAAAATAAGGGGTGATGAGCATAATATCTCACTTTCAGCAATAGTTCAAGGGATTCGAATGCTTCAAGCAACCATCACCTATGGAGATTCAAGGCTGGTTATACAGTGTAACTGAACACAATAAACAGGATGGGACATCTAATAAGCAATGTAATAGGATTAGGATTGCAGAAATCTGAAACCAAGTAGAAATCTGAAACAAGACTGAAAGCAAGGCTGAAGCAAAGTATGAATATCTACATGACAATGTTAAGCAATGCAGAAATTTCCTAGTGGAATAATACATACAAAAAGGTTGTTTGGTTGTTATACCCAAAGACCTTGGACAGCACTTGAACCACCCAGCTACTGATAAAATCTCCATCTGCTTGGATTCGCACATATTCTGCACCAATACATTACAATGTCTTGTTGGGAGGCCAATGCTGGCTGAAGATCTGGCAGCTATGATTTCATACAATGATGATGATGATGATGATCTTAATTCAATTCAATTCAACCTTTAATGGCATATATATATGATCTTAATTTGTACTCTGCCTTTCTCCACAATGGGAACCTGATGTGATTTGCATCATTGTCCTCACCTCTGTTTTGTCCTCACAACAACCCTGTGGGGTAGGTTAGGCTGAGAGGGTGTGACTGGCTCTAGCTCACCCAGAAAGCTTTCATGGCAGAGTGGAGATTTGAACCTGGGACTCCCAGGGCCTAGTAGTCCAACACTATAACCACTACATCACGCTGGCTATACACAGTTCCTTTTCCTTTGTTGAAGCCCCTTCCTGACTATTCCATTATAATATAACCCTACTAAAGGTACAGGTAGTCCCCTGTGCAAATACCAGGCCTTTACTGACCCATGGGGTGATGTCATATCATGATTTTACTAGGCAGACTATATTTACGGGGTGGTTTGCCATTGCCTTCCCCAGTCATCTACATTTCATCTCCAGCAAGCTGGATAGTCATTTTGCTGACCTTGAACTGGCAACCTGAAACTGACTTCTGTTGGGATCGAACTCAGGGCACAAGCAGAGCTTTTGACTGCAATACTACAGCTTGCCACTGTGCGCTACAGGGCTCCTGTAGCCCCAATACCTATGACAAAATGCCTTCTAAATCATCCAACTTGGCACAGTTTGCAGAATGCCAGGAGAGTGAGATCCTTCCTGAGTATATCAGGCAGACCATTCCATAAAGGAGTGGGTACAAAACAGAAAGCATGTGTTGTTGACTATGCCCATTTGTAGGGTGGCACCTCTTGAAGGACCTGATCAGGTGGAGTGTGTATATATGTGTTTCTCTATCCGTCCCTGCTTCTGTGTTGTCATAGTGTCGGGAGACAGAGACTCAAAGTATTGTAGAAGGCTTTCATAGCCAGAATCAACTGGCTAGTGTTGGCTTTCTGGGCTGTGTGGCCGTGGTCTAATGGTTTTAGCTCCCAACATTTTGCCCGCATCTGTGGCTAGCATCTTCTTACCATGACATGCTTCTGCAGATGCCAGCCACAAATGAAGGTGAAACGCAAGAAGCTAAACTACTAAACCTTGGCCACGCAGCCTGGAAAACCTGATATAGCCAGAAGGCTTAGCAGAAACACATTTCCAAATGGCTCACATGAATGAACACATTTGACTAGGAAGATTTGGAGGGAGAATTACCTGGCCCATTTTGTCCGACAGAAGCGACCCAGTGTGGCCGGTCAGTGTTTGTGCACAGACTGAATCCCGCCCTAACAGTCTGTCATATAACCAGGTCATATATTTGGCAGCGGGAGTCCTGGCAACATTGATCCTGAGGGGAGGAAAAACACCGGATGCAGCGAGGGATGGTTTTCTCTGGTCAACATTTTCTTTGCAACACAAGGTGGCAGCATCTGCTCAGGTTTCCAAGAGGAGAGTGACACACACACGAAGCCCCTGTCTGCAGCTTGTAATTCTAGCCATTTTATCACTATTTTATCAGTATTTTGTTTCTGTTTTGTCATTATGTTATCAAAATAATAGCACTAAGATTCTCGTAGGTCACTGAGTCATTGAAAATCTTTTGCACATTCACAGAGGCACGCTTTCAACAGGGATTCTACTCATGATTGCTATTTTGCGTGCTCCCAGATAATAAAACACAATTTAGGGCTAATCTTCAGTGAGTTTTGGTGCAAATTAAGCCATGGATATCAAGGGAATGACCCCGCCCTTCCTATACATCAATGCATTTTTTTAGTATTCATTTGTACAGTGTGGATATCACACCTTCCCCAGTAAATGAGCGCGGAGTCCCTCCCTTATCCTCCCCTACTTTCCAGTTGCAATTAATAACAGCCTTTGAAGCATTTCTATAACTGTTGCGGTGTGACCCTAAACTCTGCACTGTGCTGAATTTGGCACTTTCCACACAGACACTCTAAAATGTTTTGAGGTAGGAAACAAAACATCCCAACCCCTCAAGCCATAAATCATTGGGTATGACTAGTTGGATCAGATTGGTCGGATGAATACCACTGGAATGCAGAAAAGCGTTTCGACGCAGATCACAATGACATTTGGACACAAATCGCATCCACCTGCACTGATAGACAGTGTGTTGTAGTGGCTGGAGTGTTGGACTTAGGATCTGGGAATCCCAGGTTCTAATCTCCACTCTGCCATGGAAGCTAAGTGCATGATTTGCAGCCTAGTTTACTTCATAGGGTTGTTGTGAGTTGTTCGTAGTTTACCTCATAAGGTCGTTCCTGCCTTTGCAGTGAGCCCAGACACCTACTGCCTCTAGCAAGCTCAGCCTCTTGGCTGGACTGCTCCTTGTGGCATCCTGCCCCTGCCAAACCAGGGCCTGCCGCACTAGTCCCAGTCTTGTTGCTGCCTTGCTGAGTGAGGCTGCCCCTTAGCTGCTTTGGCATTTGCCTCACTGGGGACACCAGGAAGGACGAGGCCAGGGAAGGCTTTGGCAGTGGAGGAGGCAGCCCCCAGTCCGGAGATGTCTCTGGATGTCAACCAGTGGTTATTAGCTGTACTCTGAGGAAGCAACCCTCAGAATCCTAGTGCCAGTGGCAATATCAAGCGTCAGCCTCTATGGTGTGTTTGTTGATTCCTCAAGTTGGCTCCTGTGTGAAACAGGGAGCCGGATTAGATGGACCTTTTTGTAATCTGAGGTCTTTGGAACTACAGCAGGTAGCCCATTTCAAACCATGAAGTTAACCATGAAGAGAGCAGCAGTGGCGTAGGAGGTTAAGAGCTCGTGTATCTAATCTGGAGGAACCGGGTTTGATTCCCAGCTCTGCTGCCTGAGCTGTGGAGGCTTATCTGGGGAATTCAGATTAGCCTGTACACTCCTACACACACCAGCTGGGTGACCTTGGGCTAGTCACAGCTTCTCAGAGCTCTCTCAGCCCCACCTACCTCACAGGGTGTTTGTTGTGAGGGGGGGAAGGGCAAGGAGATTGTAAGCCCCTTTGAGTCTCCTGCAGGAGAGAAAGGGGGGATATAAATCCAAACTCCTCCTCCTCCTCCTCCTCCTCCTCTTCCTCTTCTTCTATGAAATTCAAGGTGGTTTGCCATTCAATAGGCCTTTTCAAATTAGATCTCCCTGCCATAATGGAACAGCATCCATCTTTGAAAAGAATTGGAAGAGTGAGTGAGTGATGTAGTTCATATATTTATTAGTATTAGTACATTTGCTTTTACTGCCAGGTCCAGGGTGACATCGTCCATCATGAAGACAGCATAATTGTCTCGGAATGTTATAAAAGGTGAAATTCATGCTCCTGGAAATTAAAGTGAATATTGCAAAGCTTCACTTTAAAAAAAGGGGGGGGGGGTGGAACGGGATGAAAGGGAGGACTGGCTGATACCAATGATATAAAACAGAGGCTTTAAATTTCTGTCTATAAACCTGGAGTAAAGCTATTGAGAATTAGTTGGCAATGAAGATTGTAATAACCTGAAATTAGTTTAGGTATCCTTCTAATCTCGTTTTTCATGTTGTCAGACTATTCATCATGAAATGTGTTTCCCTTCATTGGCAGTATTTCAGCAGCCTACTCTCAAAATGAAAGCAGTAAAGGAGCAATAAAGGCACTAAATGAAATAAACGTTATATCTTCCCCAAAGAAGCCGTCCGGCGAAGGACAGAGAGCGGAGAGCGCCTCTTAAACTTTGCTTCCTATCAAGCAGGAGTCTTATAGCTGGGCTTACACGCTCTGGAAAGCCATGTGGTAGAGCCTTCCTGGGACTGTACTATTTGAAGCTGACAGTGACAAATCTCATTTTAGAAAACGCACTCCATTTTTAATTTTAAAAGGTCCCTTTGTACACATAACTTTTTTTTCTTTTTCCTATCCAAGTATCACTCAGAGTCACCCTATGAAACTGTCTGACAGTAGCCTGTGGAACATCTCAGATGTTACGCTTGGGAGGATCCAACTACATGTAGGAGCAGCAAATGTAAACTGTGATGCTCCATATCTATGTGGTTCATTTCAAAAGCTCCTTTTTTGGAACTCTCAGGAAGCCATTAAAGCAACAATCAAGAAAAGACCCCCACAGTAAAGTTATGAATCAGGATTTCCTATTGGATGTTCAAGCGTTGCAAATTCCTCACAGGTTCTCCAGTGCATCCACAATCACTTTGCAAAGCTCAGCTAACCCTGACAAAGCTTTACCCTTCACAGCGGATGGGGAAATTAGTAAAACCAAAGCCGCTTCTAACATAACTAAAAGATGTCCCGATCTACCACATTAAACAGGCAACATATGCAAGCGTTTCTCCTTAATGCTTTTTACAGTGGTGAAAATGGATAAATAGAAACAGAGTTGGCTTTTAAAAGGACATCTTATTTTTTAAGAAGCTGAACAGAAGGAGGGAGAAGCCCTGTTTACGGGTTTTTAAAATCTGAAATGGCCTGGAAATCACCTGATTTTTTTTAAAAAAAACTGCATTTTAAAATTTTTATTATTGTAGACTTATTCCACTTGTATTCCACCTCTCAGTAAGAAGAGAAGAAGAAGAGTTTGGATTTATATTCCCCCTTTCTCTCCTGCAGGAGACTCAAAGGGGCTGACAACCTCCTTGCCCTTCCCCCCTCACAACAAACACCCTGTGAGGTAGGTGGGGCTGAGAGAGCTCTGAGAAGCTGTGACTAGCCCAAGGTCACCCAGCTGGCGTGTGTGGTAGTGCACAGGCTAATCTGAATTTTTCCAGGTAAGCCTCCACAGCTCAGGCGGCAGAGCTGGGAATCAAACCCGGTTCCTCCAGATTAGATACACGAGCTCTTAACCTCCTACGCCACTGCTGCTCCCAGTAAGTACTAAGGGCTGCTTAGGAACTTGTCATGGGCTGCTGAGTGCACAGGAGTTTCAGGTTACAGCTGGCTAGCAGAAGCGGGCAGGCAGAGAGAGAGAGAGAAGCAGTGGTGGGATTCAAATGATTTAACAACTGGTTGTTTACAAGCACCATTTTAACAACTGGTTCTGCCGAAATGGTGCGAACCTGCTGAATCCCACCACTGGAGAGAGAGGGCTTACTTCGGGGAAAAAGCAGTCCGGTGCAAGATGTACAAGCCAAGCAAGCGGCAGGTCAGTCAATCCAGTCCAAGTTCACAAATCCAAAATGTTCAATCCGAGAGCAGACGCTGCAGAAAACTATCAGGCTGTTTCCTAGAGTTGCTCCTGCAACTCTTACTGTTCTCAACAGCCTCTTATAAGCCTGCATTCCTGCTCAGTCTGAATCCTGAGCTGACTCACAACTGTCCCTTCGGCGTCTCTGGGCCTCCAAACAGGTGCTGTGTCTTTTGGCATGGAGTACCTGACGGCCATGGTGTCTGAGCTGCCTCACGGAAACTAGTGAGCCGGAAGGACTGTCTGCCCTGTCATCCTGCTCTTGGCTTGGGCCAGGACTGTCTTCCACTCACTACTGAAGAAGAGTTCACGAAAGCGTCTTATTATCGCGAATGGAGTTTTAGAATGCCTTACTCTGGATATTTTTGCACTCCTAGAGAAGGTGTACTGCTATTGTAACCACTTTGCTGACAGTAAAGGACTGTTCTTTCAATCTGTGTTTCATCACACAGTAAAAACATAAATAATTCCTAGATCTTATTGTTCCTATGTATACAATTGTATTTTCTGCATGTATATACATACATGTATGTATGTATGTATGTATGTATGTATGTATGTATGTATGTATGTATGTATGTATACTAGTTGGAATATATATATACGTGTGTGTGTGTGTATATATATTTCCATGGAAATATTCCAACGTGTGTGTGTGTGTGTATGTATGTATGTATGTATGTATGTATGTATGTATGTATGTATGTATGTATGTGTATATGTATATGTATATATGTGTGTGTATGTATGTATATGTATATATGTGTGTGTGTGTGTGTATATATATATATATGTATGTATGTATATATATATGTGTGTGTGTGTATATATATAGTTAGTGATTGTACTTGTAACTTTTTGTATTTATATATATGTTCATAGCTGTTCTAGACAGTAGTGCACTTAATTTCACTTTTCAATTCACTTGGTAAATTAGTAAGTATCGAAATTTGTGCATTTGTGTTCTTAAGCAGCGGGACTGGCGGTGTTTTTTTGTTTATTGTTAATTGCTAAGAGTAGCCTTCCTCAACATGAGTCTCTGGAGAGACTCTCTGGCCATCAGAGTAAACCATGTTGAGTATGATGGATCAGTAGCAACTTCATGTGTCTCTTAAAAATGCATGCACGAAATCAATGCAAGGATGTCGCATGTGACAAAGTATTCATGGTTATTGAATTTTGATCTGGAAGCCACAACACAAGCATTCGGCACTTCCTACTAGTTGGAATATTCCCAAGGAAATAGAATCGCTCTTCAGGCGCTTTTTAAAGAAATGGAGCTGCAACGAAATCCTGATTCATTTTTATCAGTCAAAATGAAGCATACTCTTGCAGACAGAAAAAGATAAATGCTGTTATTGCTTTGGAGTCTCTAGCAGACCTCCCCAAATGCTGACAAGTCACTAATCTCAAAATATATATTAGCTAATTATAAGTGAGGCATACAAGAGTCGGCCATCAGATTGCGATCAACAAGATTCAGTAAATGAACACTTTGTTCTCTGCTGTTTTCAAAGACAAGCATTGGCGCTTCCTCCTCTCTCACTTAATTATCGGCATCCAGACCAGAAGTGGAACAGCCCAGGAAGAAATGAGCCATTTTTCAAAATGGCAGGTGCTGTCATTGGGCATGTCAGACAGTCATACTTCAGCCTTACAGAAATGACTTTAGGGCAAAAAAGCATTAATTGGCAGATTAATCAACCAACATTTTGCAAACCTAACCACAGTTGGGCAAACTGGCACTAACTATGGTTAACAGACATGCCAGTAGAGTTGCAGTGCTAATTAAAGAGGAAAGAGAGTGCAGTAGGAAAGGAAGAGGGAGACGAGCTTGTGAGTTTTCATGACTTTCTTGATCGAGGTTACCAGCCAGAGCTGGGATCCAACCAGTTCTCACCACTTCTCTAGAAGTGGTTACTAATTTTTTCTGAGTGCCGGGAAGGGGTTACTAAAGCAACCTCCCTGCCCAATAGGGACTGGAGGTGCGTGTGTGCAGTGGTGCCACTGTTTGAATCCCACCACCATCGGAACTGTTATTAAAATTTTTGGATCCCACCACTGTTACCAGCCCTGTTCTTGCAAATGCAGGGAGATTAATGTATGTATGTGTGTGCGTGCGTGTGTGTGCGCGTGCGTGCAAGCCTGGAGAATGTGGAGTTTGGGAAGAAGGTGATGTCACTTTTGCTTGAAGCTCTAAGAACTTCCCCAACGTCTGTAGTGTTACCTTAGAGACTAGAGAAATTCTCAGTGTGGCATGAAGAACGTGACATTATTTCTGGGTAGAGAGCAAATGGATGTGATGTCACTGCCAGGTGATGCTATCGGATCCCTCCTCCCATTTGTATGGTCTTTACCATAGAGATTGGGGAAATTAATTGAGTGTCAACATTGATACCCCCTATTGTTTTCCTCTTGCTGCTCCTCAAGTGATTGAAGGGGAGGGATTTGAGGGCAGGGGTGGAATTTGGCCCACTGCCACTGATCAAACAGAAAGGCCAGTCTTGTCTACTCCAACTGTCTGCAGCCCTCCAGGATGTCTGGGAGAGGCCTGTCCAATCACCTGATCCTTTTAACTGGAGATGCTAGGGATGGAACCTGGGACTTTCTGCATGCCAAGCAGATACTCTGCCTCTGGGCCCACTCGGCACCGCAGTTGTCTTTAGAGGAAGATGGCAAAAATACACTCCTTGGCTCAGTTGCCACTTTTAAGTTGTCTCGATCAGGCTTTTTAAAGAAAAATATTGTTGCATTGTTACTCCTGCTTTTTGATAAGCTTCTCTCCTGAGCGATGAGCAATTTTGAAACCTTCACATGTCAGAATTCATTATGAATCATGAACACTTTTCTGCCTGGTACAGAGCTTAGAGCAAGTCGACCGCTTTCAGAGCAATCCTAAGAACACTTTGACGGGAGTAAGTCCCACTAAACTGACCTGAGTAGGATTCTGCTTAGGATGCCACTGTTAAGCCTTTCATGTACCTTTGGTCTGCTAAGGACTGAGCATGCATTCCCTCTCAGTTTGAATCTGGCAAATGGGTGCTCTTCCCCCTCAAGGGCGCTCACCTGGCCTTAGATTGCGGAAGCCCCACAATTTCTGAAAGCTCCTTAACCATGACTTTCCCCCTCCCTTTGGGTTATATTGCTCCTTCCCCTGCCTTTCCCTACCCACACAATAGTAGTTCTTCCAAGTAGTTTGTGGAGGTCGCTGCCACTTGAGGGCCAAATAGGAGTGGCGAGGAGAAGGAGAGCCAAGTGCACAAAAAAAGGTGCAAGAACCCCACCACCAAGGAAACTGCTATGGAGTAAGTAGGGCGTGAATAAAAGAAGAAGAATTTGGATTTACATCCCACCTTTCTTTCCTCCCCACTGCAGACATCTTGTGAAGTAGGTGGGGCTGAGAGAGTTCTGAGGTAAGTTTGACTAGGCCAGGGGTCTGCAACCTGCGGCTCTCCAGCTGTTCATGGACTACAATTCCCATCAGCCCTACCAGGGGTCTGCAACCTGCGGCTCTCCAGCTGTTCATGGACTACAATTCCCATCAGCCCCTGCCAGCATGCCCAATTGGCCATGCTGGCAGGGGCTGATGGGATTTGTAGTCCATGAACAGCTGGAGAGCCGCAGGTTGCAGACCCCTCGACTAGCCCAAGGTCACCTAGCCGGCTTCATGTGGAGTTGTGGGGAAACAAATCCAGTTCACCAGATAAGACCCCGCCACTCATGTGAAGGAGTGGGGAATTAAACCCTGTTCTTCAGATTAGAGTCCACCGCTCCTAACCACTATATAACATTGGCCTTAGTCTCCACAAAGAAAAATAGTTCTAGAATATTTAAAGCTTTAAAAGATTTCAGAGCTAAGAATCTATTCCCAGTGCTTCAGAAAGGGAATGTTGTTTTTTTCCTTATCTGGTTCAAAATACCAGAATTACTGTGAGTCTAACATGCAGGTGATGCCTTTAATTCTGACAAACAAGCCAAAGGTGGTGTTATCTATCCATGCACACAAGGCAAGGGAAACAGTTACACAGATAGCTTATTTTAAAAAGAAATCCAAAACAATTTGGTGTGCCTCAAGAGAAATGCAGGAATGTGGTCGCTTAAAAAAAAAGATAAAAGTAAAAAATTGCATTTATTGCCTTTCAACACATCTTATGAAAGAAAACCCAGTTTCCAAAATATAATTGCATGCTATAGTTGGATAGAAGCCAAAAACAGAACTGAAGCAAATGCACCAATTTGTATAAGATACACCTATTTAATTGAATTTGCTCAGAAAGATAAATATGGAAGGCTGTTAAGTACCCAGCTGTACAAAATAGTCTGGTGAGTGCCAAATAGACACATGAATTCTAATGTCATCTCTCTCCTTTCATACTTTCCTATAGTGTACAAGCTTAGTGCAAAACTGCTTCAGTAGAATTCAAGTGGATATCGCTAGAGGTTTGAAAAGCTGGCAAGATACACACTCTCACATCCTGAATGGAGCAGATATATCATACATCTGCATAAACAAATCTATTTACAACTGCACTTTCATGAGGAGGAGCCCAGTTCAGATTTGGAATAGTCATCAAACATAGGCTCTTTCTGCACAGCACAAATAAAACGTCTTGAGAGCATTAAAAGAAGTGTTTTGGGGAGACTCTGCACAGGTTTTTCACCAAAAAGTCTTCAGGACTTCTTATTTTTGCTGTATCCAGGTCCCCCTCCCCCCGCAAGATAAGATCCAGATGTTTCCTGCTTACTGTGTGGAGAGCAGGGAACGTCTTATTTCCCCCACTTGATTTCAAATCTCTTCTACTTCCGAGTTCGCTGCAGCTCGCACCCTCCATTTTCTCCCACTTGCGATTCTCCGTCCTGCCCACCACTTGCTGAAGGTTTGTGATGGGAGGTTTCCTCTGCTTGCAGCTCATCCATGTGCAATTTCACTGTACAAAGTTCATGAATAAAGTTAGTTTGGACTGGCAATCCTGCACCCATGTTGTTTTCCCTTTTTTTGTTTTGAGGGAGGTGTCTTCGAAGCTACGACAACACAATATTGAAATCTGAGTTGTTGTAACTTCAAAGACACCTCCTTCAAAACAAACAAAAAGGGAAATGCATTTTTTTTTAAAAAGAAGAGAACGCATCTCCAAACAATAGGATATAATGTTGTAATTTCTGCATATGCCATAAACATTTGAGAACTGCGTTTGTATTGATATGTTTTGGACCGTAATTATTTTTCTCTAGAAAAGTGAATTAAAAAAATTAAAAGAGGGTAACATTTCATTGGTTGCTTATTTTTGAATTCCCTGCTGTACGGTTAACTTTACCTGCACAGTTCACTGATGCAAGTAATTTCACTGCTTTTCTTTTTAGCCAAATAAATCTTCAGTGAGGAATATTCTTAGTTAGCCAACATAACAAGAGACAGAAATACTTCAAGGCTGCCATAAATGTTGTCTTCATTTTTACAGCTCTGCAGAAGTAGAGACACATCATTATAGATTTCTGGTTCTCACCCTGCCAACACTGTTCTGCCAATCAAATTGATAAGCAGTGTGTTTGCTATTCAAACAGGCAAGCCAGGAAAACATTGCATCTCCATGGACTCTGACGATGGCCTTCCCGTATTGCATTTAGATGTGTTCAGACATGCATTAGGAAGAGACTCAAGCATTTTCACACATGCTGAGAAATTTTAATTAATCAATTAATTAATTAATTTTTATTTATTCGATTTGATAACCCACTCTACCCTCGAAGGGTAGAGCAGTGCACTTTTCAATGCACTTTACAGTTGGATTTTATTGTGTGAAATGCCCAAATCCACTTGAAAATTGCCAGGCTGAGCATCACAACCAGCAGGATTGTTGGGGAAGACGGAGTCGTGGGTGCGTGTGTGACATCACTACATGCCTTCTGGGGACAACCCTTAAGTTAAAGTGGCTTCTTCCTTCTTTTTATTTCTAGTAGATTGATTGATACTGCTCAAGACCTATAGGTAAAAGGAGTAAAGAGAGAGAGAAAAGAGAAAACAGAGGGTAGCTTATGAAATTGCTGGAAACTCTATGATAAAACCAGAGAGTCTCCAGCGATTCCTAGAGCTACCCATTGTTGATATACTGATGCAAAAGCCAGTAGCCATTTTTAAAATAATTTTCTGTGGTGGTGATCAATGGACACCAATAGCAGGAGGCCTCCCGCTATAGTGGGATGCCTGAAAACTCAACAGATTTCCCAGATCCAGTTGGAAGCTCCAGGGCACATGTAACTCTAGCATTTCAGTCTCCATTATCATCCACGCCTTCTGCATCTGAACCTTGCTCCAGATTTCAAAGCACTCTCTCAAGGCTGGTAGCTAAGTCAACAGAAGTCTACACCAGCACCTCTTCCTAAAGAGCTTCATACTTTTTGTTTTTGGATTACAATGTACCTGCTTCAGGGCAAGGAAATGGAATGGGAGCAAGAGAAGATTTTCACCTCTTCTCTCTACACAACGTAGGACTATTCGGCACAATGGAATTAAAACGTCTTGCAGACATTTCAAAAAGAATCGTTTTGACTTTTTTTCCTTCCACACAGCACGGGAGAAATAAAGTGCTGCCAGCCAAAACTGTTCTTTTTCAAACCTTCCCCACTTGAGCTCTTATTTTCATTTTGTGCTGCAGTCGCCATTTTGTGCTGCAGAGAGACTCCGTGACTCCCTTGCTTGAGGAAGGTTTCTTCTGCTAGCAGCTTATCCGCTGTCCATTTCTGTTCAAAAAGTACACGAATAAAATTGATGTTCATTGTAGCCACATTTTTGCTGCATGCTTTGAACTAGGTTCCCTTGGCTTCTGTTTGCACTATTTTCACTGTTCTCTATTGGATTTACCTTTTGTCCCCATGTCGTATATGTCTAATAAAGGTTTCTGAATCTAAATATTAATTTTACCCTGGTAATTCCATGCACACGTTGTTTTTCCTGGGGGGGGGGGTTGTTTTGAGGGAACTGTCTTTGTTGCTACAACAACATGACATGAGAATCATAGCTGCTTGGAGGACTGTAGAGGCTAAGTCTACCCATTACTTTCGATCATGCCTGTGACTGAAAGTAATGGGTAGTCCTGGCTTCCACAGAGTCAGGCTACAAACCTTGGTCTTCCAGATCCTATCCTAACATTCTGACCACAACAGCATGCAGTGGTGGCGAACCTTTGGCACTCCAGATGTTATGGACTACAATTCCCATCAGCCTCTGCCAGCATGACCAATTGGCTGATGGGAATTGTAGTCCATAACATCTGGAGTGCCAAAGGTTCACCACCACGGGATACTGGCTCTTATTGTGAAACAAATAAAACTGCTATGGGCAATAGCTAGCTGCTGCTTTTCACCTAAGAGCTGTACTCATAAAACATGAAAAAGTCAAGTCGGATCAGTCTAAAATTTGTTCCAGATCTTCCAGAGAGGTTTTGCAAATAAATAGTCCTCTGTGAAGCACAGAGATGCCCCCAGTTTGTGCCTGCTTTTACCAAAATGGAATAATTACCCCGTATATCTCAGATCTCTGATTGCCAGAATCATCATAAAATTTGTTGGGTGCCCATGCTAGCTTGAGAAATTCCTGAAGATTTGAGGGTGGGTGGCTATGGATGGTAGAGTTTGGGGAGGGGAGGGGAGCTCAGAGAGAATATCATACCATAGAATCTGCGGCCCCTTCTGCACATCCAGAATAATGCACTTTCAATCCACTTTCACAATTGTTTGCAAGTGGATTTTGCTGTTCCACACAGTAAAATCCAGCTGCAAAGTGCATTGAAAGTGCATTATTCTGCATGTGCGGAAGGGGCCTGCCAGCTAAGGTTGCCATTTCCTCAGGAGCACTGATCTCTATAGTCTGGAGGTTAGTTGAAAGTCCAGGAGAATTCCAGCTGCCACCTGGGTATTGGTAATCCTATCACAAAGCTTAAAATATTCAAAACATTGGAATGCAAAACAGCATCTTTCTCAAACTTTGCTTGGAGCATGCTGCACAGAAACTGAATGTAATAGGCTGGCTGGCAAAGCTGATTTCTAGAGTAGGTTGTTAAAAGAAGAATTATTTTATGCCCCTAGTATGTGCAAACGTATGGGTAAATTGCAAGCGGAACTGCCTCCATTATCTTGGCATTCTGGAATTCAGCGCCAGCGTGTTTTTATAAAAACAGTACCGCTTACGTATAATCCACATGCTGGTAACAGCCTTTGCTCAGATTTAACACCATTTTATGACTGGCAATATTTAGCACCCTCCCGACTCGTTGTTGGGAATGCCGTCAATTCTCAGCCTTACGCCCGCCACCAGCTGTAGGGTGAGAGGAAGTATTTTAATTAAAAAGTTTATCTACGGAGTATTTCACCATTTACGTGTGACAAACGGGGCTTCCTGCCCGGTGGGTTTCTTGTGTGTCTGTCTCTGAACTCAAGAGTTTTCTTTCAAAGTCGGCATTTTGGTGTGAAAATGCAAATAGAACTCCCAGTGGGGATTTATTTCACACATCTCTTCCCTGATTAAAAAAAGCAAGAAAAGCCATCATTTTGCCTGTTACGTCTTCATGTTTTTCTCACCTAATCTTGTATCAGCTTAATCTTGTATTAGCAACTTGTGGTGCATATTATTTTTCTCTTACTGCATTGATTTCTACTTTTGCTATTTTGTTGTTCCTAGTTTACGACATTGCAGGCCTGATACTTTTTTGGCGTTGTTTCTAATTGTGGTGATCTCAGTCCCGTTGTGTTGTTTAGATGATGTCTCACACCATTTGCCTGTATTTTTCTACACTGTGTAATCTCAGCAAGAAAGACAAACTATAAATATAGTAAACAAACTAAAACCAATTAAGAATTTTAATGCTGTTGTGGCTATGTGAGACCCCAATTCAAATCCCAGTACTTTATGAAACTCATTGGGCTACCTTGTGTCAATAAACTCCCTCAGGGCTAACTATGAGATTCCATGTGTCCCCAGACAATCATTCCACCTATCCCCCCACAATGACCCTGATCCAAACAAACTATCACAACAAAAGAAATCACTTGGCTTGCTGTTACTACGAATCTCTCGTAATAAAATAATCAGCCCATCTGTCCATCTATGGCCAGTATAACTCATCAGAGAATAAAGCTAGGAGATTCCAAATTGGCAAACAGGTTTACGATGATGGTGGGAGTTCCAGGACCAAAATGAAAACCATGGGAATACCTGGGTGCAGGTGACCCCCTCCATGCTATTTGCAATAGAAGCTAATTTGTGACAGGCATACCTCATCAGAAAATTAAAAATTGGCATCCAGAAAAAGGATGGAAGTTGCTATACCCTACCTCACCTTCTCGTGTGTCTGTCTCTGAACTCAAGAGTTTTCTCCAATTTGGACCTCTGCTAGAACTGAAACACCTACCTCACAGGGTGTTTGTTGTGAGGGGGGAAGGGCAAGGAGATTGTAAGCCCCTTTGAGTCTCCTGCAGGAGAGAAAGGGGGGATATAAATCCAAACTCCTCCTCTTCTTCTTCTTCTTCCCAAAATGGAGGGACTCAGAACACCCTGAATGAGGTTATCATCATGATAGGCAATGTGTGTAAGCAACCTATTATACATCTCTCGTACTCAGCTCCCCAACCCATCATGGAAAGTTGCTGAGTGACACACTCTCAGCTAGACCTACCTCACAGACTTACCTCTTATGTGAACATAAGAGAGAGCCCAGGAGAACAATGGAAGCTGTTTTGGGTCCTTATTGGGGGGGGGGGGGGGGCTGGGTATGACATTTGTTATAATTCTTACTTTGCCTAAAGTTCACCCAGAACAAACAAAGGATGATGGAGACTGCTTTTGCTTCATCAAGTATTGCTGCAACCAGGGTTGGAGCAAGGGGGAACTGCGCCCGGGGCACATGTGCGCCCCCGCACCGACTTGTGGTCGGTTCATCATGCATCCCCCGTCCCCTTGACGCTACGCCACTGGCTGCAACCCTTCTGGCAGGTGGAAGAATTGTTTGTTCAGCAATAAACTGTTAAATGCTGTGACAGAACAATGAGGGTCAGGCCCCTCATATCTATTGAAGCTGAAATGGTTGTGTAAAATACAAGTCCCCAATGTGGTGTACGCGGGGTACCATGATGCCTGTAGATACCTTTCCTGGCACTTGGCAGATGTTTTTAGAAAGTTGTGAGGTGGAGGGAACTGTAGGCCTTGTGCCCTCAGACCTTGTGACCAGCCTTTACAGAGTCAATTGGCAGTCAGCTTTTAAAAAATGTGATAGGCCAATGTTCTGATCCAGTATATGGCGGCTTCATGGGTTCATGCCTACCAGCTGCAGTCTGAGGTGGCATCAACAAAAAAAAACAGTTCTGGTCTCCTGTTTGAAGCCTACCACAGTTAATGGAGTTGCCAAGGATGGGACTGCCAGTTGACTAGAGGAAGGGAATCCAGTGTCTTTGAGGGCAGACCCTCAAAGGCATATATCTGTGGCTGCCATATCCAATTCAGACCTCTGCTAGAACTGAAAAAAAGCATTCTTGGCTAGAACTTAACCTCCTTTGAGGAGTATGGTCAGGTCAAGAAGTATTCTCAGCTTCTGAATCTACTTCTTCTGGACAAGTGTGATTTCCCCCAGCCACCACAGATACATTTCCCTACATGCAAGGGAGGGGAGGGAGGGGGCCCAGCATCTGGACATGGCCTACCCACCCCAGCGGAGGGAGGGAAGGCATGCAAGGGAAGGGGGGAGGGAGGGAATGAAGGTGGCATGCAAGGGAGAGGAGGGGGAAGGGAGGGGGGCTTGTATGCTTTTGGGAGAGAGGGAGGGAGGGGTGGCATGGAGCGTGAGGGAGGGGTGGCATGCAAGGGAAGGGAGGGGTTGTGTAGTGGTTAAGAGCAGGTGGATTCTAATCTGGAGAACCAGGTTTGATTCCCCACTCCTCCACCTGAGTGGCAGAGGCTTATCTGGTGAACTAGATGTGTTTCCAGACTTCTACATTCCTGCTGGGTGATCTTGGGCTAGTCAAGGCTCTTCGGAACTCTCTCAGCCCCACCTACCTCTCAAGGTGTCTGTTGTGGGGAGAGGAAGGGAAAGGAGCTTATAAGCCACCTCGAGTCTCCTTACAGGAGAGAAAGGTGGGGTATAAATCCAAACTCCGCCTTCTCTTTTTCTTCTTTTTCTTCTTCTCCTCATATCAGAACATATGACCCTCCGTTCATAATTTTGTTGGATCTGCTTGGGATTACGTTTCAGCTCCCCAGCCAGGAACAATATACAAAACATTCATATGAGACCGAAACAGCTACATCCAGTTGTAAAGTCAATGAAAAACAAGGACTTGGTGTCATTTGCACACTGACTCCACACTCAATGCATGCAAATAGTTGAAGGTTTAATAGTTTGGGCCCATTGAATTTGCTTTGCATTCAGCCCCAATATGTGGTGCATTCATTATTCAACATCAGCCCTGTAATTTAACTGACTCTAGCATAAAACCTAAAATACTATTAGACATGTAAAAACAAATCTAAAAGATGAAACATTCCATAGCAGTTATCATTTTCTGGTATGCAACATAAAACATTGAAATGCTTGAAAATTGCAGTTAATGGGTGATCCAAGAAATTGGGGATAAATTCTGGCTGCCAAGGGGAATGAAACCGATGCAGATTACATTTGCAGCTGTTTGAAAAGTGGGCCTCACTTTGGTTGCGACTCCAAGGTTAGCTTCAGCACCGAATTCTTAAATACCTCCCTCCCAAATTAACTGGAGGTTTTCCTTTAAGGCACAGATATCAAACTCGCGGCCCTCCAGATGTCCATGAACTACAATTCCCATCAGCCCTTGCCAGCATAGCCAATGCTCGTGTTGGGAGGGACTGATGGGAATTGTAGTTCATGAACATCTGGAGGGCCGCGAGTTTGACACCCCTGCTTTAAGGGGTGTGTGGCATATTCAAGTCACACATCCAGCCTCCACATTGGATCTAACTGAGTGACATAAAAATGTTCCCATCCGGACAAGATGTGCATGTTGCATTTTCACAATGTATGCCTTGAAGAGCAGGTGAGTTTTTTTTATTATTCCTGGCCTTCAGCGATGCTCAGGGTCTTCGACTCTAGAGGCGCCGTCATCTCAGTTTCATTTCTCAGCCTCTGTATGCCTGTGCTTAAATCCAGCAGGGTTTGGGCAAGCTGGTGGTTCTGAGACCTCATCTCCAACTAAAAAGAGCAGGAAAGGGAGAAGATAATTGGTCTGAGCAGATGACAACCATCCACGAGGGCTTAATTAGTAGTGGGGTTCACCAGACTCCAGCCTTGGAATATTTTCAGCATCACAGTACAGTCCTAGGATATCTGTGCTCAGAATACATCCAAATGCCCAATCGGGTACAAAGAGTATTTTCCTCACCCGTAACAAGTTAAAAAAAAAACCCCATAGGTCAGGAGGTTACAGTCTGCATTCTTCTGTCAGAGGCAGCTTCTTTTGTATAGTGCCAAATGCTGTTAAATTACCAGGCCACGATGAGCCAAATGTTCTGGAGGCATCAGCAGGGAAATGAGAATTTCCACCCAGCTTTTCCCTCTGCCCTGTTTGAAGATGGAGAGTAAACCCCCTGGGAAGTTACTCTCGTGCGGAGGTGCTTCCTACCCAGTCAGACCGTCGTGTGTTTTGATCAGCAGGAAGAAATATGCTCCTTGATATCATGCTGTGGAACAGCGAGAGACCGAATCTGAGACTTCCTGTTGGGATTTTGCAAATGTCTGTCACAGTTATACAATGGTAAACAAGTTGCTGAAGTCACTGTTTATGACCTGATCTGATGATTAGCTATTGGTCAGTCAGATGGCCATTGTTTACATGTCAGTGAGCACAAACATCTGAAGTTATAAAGTTAGCTCTGTTTCTTTCTTTGAGCACCAGAGAGGAGATACAAGGTAGAGACAGCAGACAGGTAGCAAGTTGTAACCAAACATACAGTAATGTAGATGGGTAACAGGAAAGAAAGGATTTCTGCAGTGCTTTTAAAAAAACCTTCCTTCCTCCAAGGTGCTCAGAGCAGAGTACATGTTCCCCATCCTTTATTTTAGTCTCACAACCACCTTGTGAGGTAGGCATGGCTGAGAGACAGCGAGAGAGACTGGCCCAAGGTCACCCCAGCAAGCTTCTATGTAGGGATTGAAATATGGGTCTCCCAAATCACAGTGCAAAGTTCTAACCACTACACAATGTCTCTCTTGTACAAATGTAGTTATAATGTAAATAATTGATTATTAGACAACTGCACCCTAGTCGTTGGATGGGAGACCACCAAGGAATGTCAGGGTTGTTGTGCAGAGGCAGGCAATGGCAAACCACCTCTGTTGGTCTCGTGCCTTAAGAACCCTCCAGGGTTGCTATGAGACTTGAAAGCACTTTCCACAAACGTAGAACTGAGAACAACCCTCTCTCATGGATTGTTCTTCCTTCCTTATTTTACCTTCACCAATTACCCTGTGTGAGAGGTTAGGCCAGCCATTCTCAACCAGGGTTCTGTGGTACCCTGGGGTGCCGTGAGCCTGTCCCAGGGGTACCGCAGCAACACTACCCCCCCCTCATTTTTGTGGTGTCTCCCACCGGCGCCAGCAAGGACATGGAGCTGGCCCATGGGGCAGGGCCTGCCACAAGGTCAGCAGCCACCCCCCCCCCCCAGTGCTTCCCTTCACCCTGGGAGGGAAAGGTGAGGGGTATGGGAAGCAGGGGCAATGGGAAAGGAAGGTGGAGGGTGGCGGCAGGGGTACCGTGAGATATGAAGAGTGAGGTCAAGGGTACCCTGACCTCGAAAAGGTTGGGAAACACTGGGTTAGGCTGAGAAAACAACCTGGCCCAGGAACACCCAGTGACCTGGATGGCATTGGAGATTTGAACCTGGCTGATTTGAACTGACTCCATGACTCTAACCACTGTACCATGCTGTCCATGCAGACAGATGTCACTGAGGCAAGGTTTAATAAATATTTGTCTGTAATAGTGACAGCATCACTAGTAGCAGAATATATGCAGGACTGGGGCAAGCTACTTTAAAGTGCATGAGTCTACAATTGCAGAGACCCATTTCAAATCTACAAATGCCCTTAAACTCAGTGGACAACATTGGGCCAGTCACCATCAGCCAGACCTACCTCACAGGGGTTGATGTGTGGCATGAACAGAGCAGGGGTGAGCCATCTACAATGCCTTGAGCTCATTTGGAGGAAAAGCAGGATAATAAAAAAATATCAACAAAGAAATAAATAAACCCCACATTGCTCCGCAGAGGGGAAGCCCAGCAAACAAATCCGTGGCTAAGGTGAAGTTGGAATTGGAGTCTTCTCAGCCCACGTGGCCCCTCTAAAACAGGGACAGGCCAGATTATAAACCTTGCACGGATCACAGGTCTGCCCTTTCAACCACTGGAGCTGTAGGACAGTTTTCACACTGCCTGCTTCACTCACCAGTTCTACTCGCAGCCAGGCAATGGCTCCCTCTATGTGTGCCCTGCGCAGCTCCTCCTGGACAGCCACGGTTCTCTTCCCTCTGTCCTGATTTGCTGTCAACCTTGACGATTGTGGGGCCGAAGCCGTCCCGGGACCCCTGAACGCTTTCCGCAGCCTCTGCCTGACATCCTCCAGGAGCAAGCTGGAGAGAGCCTCTTCGCAGGGATTCATCCTTCCAGCCAGGCCTAGTGAGGCAAGACTGGGGGAGAGGGGTGTGGAGTGGTGGAGGGATGAATGGAGAAGAGGATGGAAGATGCAAAGTCTCCCAGAGAACCCCTGACAGCCTCCTCCACCCCCTCCCCCTCCCCGCTATGTCTTTTGTTTTCGGGCTCTGGTACTGTTTCCAGCTCTCTTGCACTGCAAATCTCCACCCCTCATTCCACAGAAAGTAGGAGTTAAATGGAAAGTAGGAGGGGGGGGGGGAATACTTGGCTGACTGTGGGAACGCCCCCCCCCCTTCTTGAAGGGAATTTACCATCGAGGGCATTTCGCTTCCAAGGACATTGAGGCAACTTTTATATATTGGGAGTCTTTCAAGCCGGCCTTTCCAGTGCATTTATTACTCAGAGTGATTCTCTTAGTATGTATTACTTTAATTTCTGTCCCCACCCCTTATATCCATTGTTGGAGGCTCTCACAGTAGTTTGCAACTTCATAACAGACAATAAAATCCTACACCCGAATCCATTAAAACCCACAAGAGAACTGCACAGCATTTAGAACAATATTTGGCCTAAGAATGCTGTGTCGACTCTAAAAGTAACTCTGGATACTCAACAGCCAGATCCTGGGAGTCCTGGTGAAAAAGAAACAGATCAGATTTGGGATGTCTCCTTGGGAAGAAATCTCATTAAAAGGGTGCCAACCCTCCATCTTAAATAGGAGCACAAATGCCAATAGAGGTTTGCCCAAGCACCAGTGTCCCTGACAACATGCTGATGTCACTTCTGGGGGCATGGGTGGTGACATTAGTGCATGCCAAAAAATCTCATTGTTTCAATAGCGAAATCCACAGGCAAACAATTGTGAAAGTGGATTGAAAGTGCATTATTCTGCATGTGCCAAAGGGGCCCTCTCTAAGGCATGGTGGATGCTTACACAGTTTCCAAACACAAGGTGCAGGGGGCAGGAGTTTTACTGGAATTGCAGACTACAGAAACCAGTTCCCATGGAGCAGCTTTGGAAGGCAGACTCTGTGACATCACAGCCCCACTGATTTCCTCTTCCGCCCCAACCCCAACCTTCCCTCGTTTGCCCCCATCCCCATTCTCTAGAGATTTCCCCAGTGGTGGGATCCAAAAATTTTAGTAACAGGTTCCCATGGTGGTGGGATTCAAACTGTGGCGTAGCGCCAATGGGACTGGGCAGGGCACGATGGGGCGGGGCATTCCTGGGCTGGGCTGTGGCAAGGACGCAGCTGCTGCGCCAGTCTTCGGGCAGGAAACGAATGCACGCAGGCGCAGGCTGCCACGCGTGCCGGTGCACCTCCTGCTAGACTGCTTCAAGTTCTGCGCGCTACTGCTGAGGAGGGGCGTAACTGAGGCAAAAATCACGTGGCAAAATCACCAATTAGTAACCCCCTCTCGGCACACATAAATAATTAGTAACCTACTCTCGGGAACCTGTGAGAACCTGCTGGATCCCACCTCTGGATTTCCCAAGCTACAGTTGGCACTGCCTTATGGATGCATGACTGATACTGTGAATTCTTTTTTTTAACTAAACAGCAGCAAGTGCAACTTCTTATAAAACTGAACTGCAGAAGAGGGGGGGCTTGTTGAGGCAGTGGGGAGGGGAAGCACTTAACCCTTTTCCTGTAGGCTGTTTTTCGGATCCAAATCTCCCCAAAACTGCTGTTCTCCCCATATGATAGGGGGAAAAAATTGGCCGGAAGGAAAAGAGTTAAGCATCCCTTCTTTTCTGTCACTGTTCTGGTCAGATCTGTACTATCCCCCCAACGACTATATTTCAGGAAATGTAACAATCTGGCAGGATGCTGCTCGACACAAATCTCCCACGTTTCACGCAGAGCAGCTGACACCATGCAAGGGACATATTGCAGTGCATTACGTTTAATATGGAAAAGATATAAATTCATTAGGCTCGAATTGCACTAATGAGCTGTGCTGGAATATGTGCTCAGAGAAACATTCATTGCTTCCAGCATTCTGTGCGAGGGAGACGGCTCGCATGAACGGCTCTGTGAAGGAAAGCCAGCTGTGGTAACATCTGCATGGGATCTAGCATGCCAATCCAGAGTGAGTTACGATAGTTTCTTCTAGCCAATTTTTACGAGTTTTACATGGCTGCAATCCTAAATGCCATTGTCTGGAGACTAATCCCATTGACCTAATAGGGATTTACTTCTAAGTAAATGTAAAAATAATATTTAGCATTTACGGAGTGTTTTCTAAGCCAAAGAGCTTAGAAAATAGACGCTTGTTCAGTATTCGGTTCAGAGCAAGACTATAAGAGCAGTGTTCCTGGATCAGACCAATGGTCCATCTAATCCAGGATCCTGTTTCGCACAGTGGGCAATGACATGTCCCTTGAAAATTTATAAGCAGGGTACTTAGGCCCAAACTTCCACCTGGTTGCCCCTCTTCACAGGTATTCAGATGGTTCCTGCTTCTGAAACATGGAGACCTTGGCTAATTGCCGATGATGGGCATCTCCCTTGTGCATTTGTCTAATCCTTTTTTTAAAGTAGATAAATTAGTGGTCATCACTACATCCCATAGCAATGAAAAAGGGGACAGTTGAATGAAGCCAGTGTGGCTTGGTGGTTAGCATTTGAAGCCAAATTAAGTGTGAATTTGCCCCAATTATTTATAAAGTGCTAGTGTGATATAGTGGTTAGAGCGTTGAACTAAATTCTGTCAGGCACCCCTCCAGGTGTCTGAACCTGGTTCTAGCAAATGATCCCTTCCCAGCTTTTAAACAATTTAACTCAAAACAGGGGGGGGAAATTGTTTTGGGAGAACTTGAGTGAGAAAATGGTAAACAAATTAATCAGAGGGAGAGAATATCTTTACCTGCAAATCTGCCCCAATTATGTATAAAATGTTATCATAGTGTTGTGGCTAGAGTGTCAGACTAGGACCCATTCCGCATGGGCTTTTGAAGCAGCGGCCCACCAGTATAAACGATACCGGTGGGGCCCCGGGACTATTTGCACGCTCCTGTGCGGGCAGCCCCGGAACTGCCGTGGCCCGCAGAGGCTCTTTCACATGGAGGCGCCTTCGTTCTGTCTGTAAACTTACCTTTCCTTCCCCTGCAGAGGTCTGGAGGGATGAGGGGACATGCCTCGTGGCCATGGCAACGCCTTGGGGGTTGGAGGCCAGGAGGTGTGTCCCCTCAGAGTTCTGCAGGGGAAGGGAAGTTTACAGACAAACTTACCTCTGACCCAGTGCCGTTCACTCGACACTGAGTACAAAACAGTGTTTCCTGAAAGACTTGCTAGTTTAGCGAGTTACGGAAACACCGTTTTCCTACCAATTGGGGGGAGAAAGTACAGTGCTGCCTTGTTTCAGAGGCAGCAGCCGTGCGAAGTTCTCCCCCCAACCAGTGTTTTTACTGGCCCCGCCCCAGTATTTTTGGCCCATGCAGAGTGGGCCTAGGAATTGGAAGACCTTGATTCAAATTCAGTCACATAGTCTCAGTCCAGTCTACCTTCCAGTGTTATTGTGAGGGTACAATTTTATTTATGCTATTTATAAGTCACTTTTCTTGCATGGACTCAATGCAGATTACAAAGAGGTTCAGGGCAATCACCAAAATGGGAGATTTAATTAACAGTGAAATAGGATTTGGATTGTAGAACCAGAAGACTAAAAAACAGAACTGAAGCAAGGCATAAGTGTTAACATGACACATTAAATGGTGTAAAATTACACAATAAGATCCAACCTACAGCAAACTATATGCAGTAGACTAAAGTTCCCAATAATTTATCCAAATTTTGTGACAGTGATACCCTATTGCCTGCATAGAAAAGCCCTCTTGAATAGTTCAGAGCTGCATAGCTTGCAGAAAACCAGGAGAATGGGAGCTTTCCTGGAGTAGTCTCAATCAGGTTAAGGCGGCCTCATTTGTAGCACCCTAAGCCAGTGGTGGGATCCAAAAATTTTCATAACAGGTTCCGATGGTGGTGGGATTCAAACAGTGGCACCGCCGCACACACGCACCTCCAGTCCCTATTGGGCAGGGAGGTTGCTTTAGTAACCCCTTCTCGGCACTCAGAAAAAATTAGCAACCACTTCTAGAGAAGTGGTGAGAACTGGTTGGATCCCACCTCTGCCCTAAGGTGCACGGGCAAAGAACCAATCCAGAGATTATGATAGTGCAGAAGGCTGGATCTTGTCAGCATTTCAGCTGCTAAGAAAGGAATGACCACCAACAATTCTCAGCTGACGATCATGGCACCAATGTGGCACAAAATCCACGTGAGAGAGGATGCATTACGGGACCAATTGGGCAGTACTGAGTTTAAAAAACTGGTGGGGTTGAACTCAGAGAATGGTTTTCCAAACAGAGAAAAGCACAGTAGAGTCCCTTTGCCATAATTCAGGGTAAACTAAACCATATTTCTATTCTTCTTCTCCATCACCATGATTTGCAAATTACAAGACTGTAAAAGAAACTTGACTCGCTTGTCACACAGTTTTATCCTTTTCATTGGGCACCTTGGATAATCTATCTAGAGCTAATAAAAAAAAGCTGTCACCACACATGCAATTATGATGCAAAACACCAAGGGCAGCATGAACAGCCCAAGGGAAGAATTTCCCCTTTTTGTTGTGTAAATGAGGTTGCTCCTCATATTAAAAAACGGGAGAAAGGAATGGCACAAACTGAAGGAGCTGCTCTCAAATTCTTTATCAATGTCAGCAGATTTTTTCCCTCCTGTTGTGGGGAGGGATGGAGGGGTTTTGTGTGTGAAATGCAGAAAAGTACGTGAGAGTATTACTCATGGTGAATGGGCCTTAGCAGCAAGGTTAGAGGATATGAAGGGAAACATTTGATTAACCCTTCCCCAGCTCCTTGTCACAGAAAAGTTTTTAGAAAATATGTATTTGGGGAAAGATGTTAAGCTTTCACATTCACATATTTAGTTAGCCATTTATACCAGAGGTGGGATCCAGCAGGTTCTCACAGGTTCCCGAGAGTAGGTTACTAATTATTTGTGTGTGCCGAGAGGGGGTTACTAATTGGTGATTTTGCCATGTGATTTTTGCCTTAGTTATGCCCCTCCTCTCAGCAGTATCACGCAGAACTTGAAGCAGTCTAGCAGGAGGTGCACCGGCGTGCGTGGCAGTCTGCGCCTGCGTTCATTCATTTCCCGCCCAAGGACCGGCGCAGCAGCTGTGTCCTTGCCACAGCCCCGCCCAGGAATGCCACGCCCCCAGACTGCCCGGCCATGCCCCCGCCGTGCCCCGCCCAGCCCGACTGGTGCTACGCCACAGTTTGAATCCAACCATCATGGGAACCTGTTACTAACATTTTTGGATCCCACCACTGATTTATACTCTGTCCTTTTCTCCAGTGAGGACCCAAAGTCACTTACATCCTTTTCCCCTCCTTCATTTTATTTTAGGCTAAGCTGACAGTGTGTGACTGGTCAGCAAGTTTACATGGCTGAGTGAAGACTTGAACCTGGATCTCTGAGATGTCAGTCTGACAGACTAAAAACTATTGCAGCTTGGCATATGGCATGTCCATGAACATAAAAACCAACAGCTGAATATCAAGAGTTGGTTTAGCTCCAGAAATTGCCTGTCATATGCCTCTGACAGGAACAAAAAGAAACCAAAATAGATATATAGCCTCTGCCATAGCTTCCTTTCAGTATCTGATAATCAGAGGTATGCTGCCTTTGAGCATGAAAAGTTATATTTTGAAAAACACACAGCAGAAACTACACTTGCATGTAGGACTTTTCTCCCCAAATACTTCATTAGTTTTTCAGCTTTAATAATACCACTATATAATTCTCGGTGTTGCCTGATCTGCAGATACTTGAATCTGGAGAATGGGATAGTGGACAGACACGCCTAATCTTTCTGCAAACCTGAGAAAAGCTCCAGGGTTGTGGAAAAATCCAAAACCTATTTTAAAAAACCAGTGCGCAGGAAAAAAACCCTCAAATGATAAAAGAAGCACCTGTAGCTTTAAGAAATAGGTGTCCTTAGTGTCTGTTGCTAGGCAACCACAATGATATTGCCAGCCTTCAAGCCTTGGTTTCTGCCAGTAAAGGGTAGTGAGAGGGGGCAAGGCTCTTTGTAGGACTATTTCAGCCTTTGTCAGGATTCTTCAGTGCCAAGTCTAGCAGCCCCAAAACTCACTAAAATGTGATACAGCCCAAAGCGGCAGGCATTTCCCTGTAGACGACAGTTTCATAATGCATACATGTTGATCACATCTAATGTATTTATAATGTTTACATCACACCTTCAGGTGCCTAACAAAGTCACAAGCTGCAAATATGTAAAACAATCTAACACACCACCAGCTATATTTATTTATTTATTTGTTCCACTTATATACCGCCCTCCCCCGAGGGGCTATATAAAGACAATTCACAGATTACAAACACACAGGCAGAGTTTATGTGTGCACTGTAGTCTATGAATTGCTACTGGACAGGGAGTTATGCGAAACTCAAAAATCACCAGGGATGTGGTATAGTCAAAGAAGTTTTTCCCAAGTATAGACTTTGCAGCTGGGTTGAAGAAGAACTAACAAGTACAGCGGGAAAGATGCTGTGTCCGCACAAGTTCACTTTACCCCAACATTTTTTGGTTTGTGCAGATAAATGCAGCAGACGTGAGAAAGTGAACAGGGCCAGAATCTTCAAGTAGCTTGTATTGTTCTAGCTCATTTCGATTTAAATGGAACATCATACAGAGAGAATCAGGTATCTCGAATCCATGCAGAGTACAGGAGGCTTGGGAGAAACATCATTTGTTAAACAGAGATACTCCGCCTGACCTTGCTTCCAGGAGGAGAGATAATGGATTAACAGAGATGGAAGGCCGCCAGCTATTCAGAATGGGAATAGAATTTCTAGACAAAATACCATAATATCAGTCAAAACTATGGGACAATCGGGCCATTAACACCGAAGTGAAAATATCAAGGGGGTATTATTTAAATTGATAAATGACTTCATGTTTCCCTGTGAACTCTTTAGTGCAGCTCCACAGAAGAGCTCCACAGAAATGCTCTGTTAGAAAGTGAACAGAGGAATACCTGGAAAGAAATTAGCCCAACACAGGAGGAAGCGATGGCTCAGTTGCCAGAGTCTCTGGCTCTGTGCAGGGGCTGGTTGCCCATTTACCTATTCATTTCACATTTATCCTGACCTTGGCGGGCCCAAGGTCACCCAGCAACTCTATAGCAGAATGGAGATTTGAACCTGGGTCTACCATATCTGTCCCAGTCTAACACAACCATGGTTCTGGCTATCCAGCTTTTTACTCATCCACAGCATATACAGTGGTGGGATCCAAAAATTTTAGTAACAGGTTCCCATGGTGGTGGGATTCAAACTGTGGCATAGCGCCAATGGGGCTGGGCGGGGCACGATGGGGGCGTGGCCGGGCATTCCAGGGGCGTGGCATTTCTGGGCAGGGCTGTGGCAAGGACACAGCCACTGCACCAGTCCTTGGGCGGGAAAAGAATGCATGCAGGCGCAGGCTGCCACGCACGCCGGTGCACCTCCTGCTAGACTGCTTCAAGTTCTGCGCGCCACTGCTGAGAGGAGGGGCGTAACTAAGGCAAAAATCACGTGGCAAAATCCCCAATTAGTAACCCCCTCTCGGCACACACAAATAATTAGTAACCTACTCTTGGGAACCTGTGAGAACCTGCTGGATCCCACCTCTGAGTATATAGCCAGTTGGGTATGACAGCAAACATATGATAAAGCAATAGGATTGCCAAGGAGGGGAGCAACATAGTAACTGGAGGGAGGGGGGTCTTACTGGCAGCAGAGATCTTGCTATTGAGATAATGAAAATTTTGGCATGCACTAATGTCACTACCCATGCCCCCAGAAGTGACATCAGCAGGTTGTCAGGGTCACTAGTGTTTGGGCAAAACCAGTGGTGGGATTCAGCCGGTTCACACCACTTCAGCAGAACCGGTTGTTAAAATGGTGCTTGTAAACAACCAGTTGTTAAATTATTTGAATCCCACCACCGAAACTGGTTGTTAAATTATATGAATCCCACCATTGGGCAAAACTCTATTGTTTAACCATAGAGTTTTGCCCGAATGCCAGGGCACCTCCCAGCAATTCACTGATGTCCCATCTAGGCATATAGGGAATGACATCAGCACATCAGGAGGCTGTCCATGTCTCCCATCTCCCTTCTTCCCCACACTGACCAGCAGCAGGGAAGTGGGGAAGCCCCCAGTAGAGAAACGGCAGCCCTATAGAGGAAGAGTTGGCACAAATGAGGCGTTCTTGTAGTAGCAGAGAAACAAAAATGACTAAGGATCAAGAGGGGAACATACTAGAAAGCATTCTGGCAATCTTAAGAAGAATCATACCCAAACAAACCCATTGTAGTCAACAGGGTTAGAGAAGGGTGAACATCGACTAAATTAGGACTGCATTGTTAATTTCTTGCCCATCAAAGGGAAACAGAGGTGAAAAGGCTTGCGTTAGAATAATGTAATACATCAGTTTACAGCTCGACAATCATCCAAGGGAACCATCAAAAGTAAGAAAAATAATTATTATAATTTGCTTGACTGCTGCCCACTTTCCCAGACTTGTAAATCAATCTCCAGAGCATTCTGTTTCTTGCCTAATTAGATGAAAATGCATGCACGTTGTAACACTCTTGGCGCCGTTTTAGTCGTACGAAAACACAATTCTTGTATTTTGCATTTTAATCTGTTTTTATAAATATCTCCCAATGCACTTCAGTATCAATTTTTTTGTACTTATTTGTATCTCTATTGGGAAAAGTTAATCATAAAGAGAGTTTCATAATAAAGGCGAAAAATTTTATGGTGCGTGATTAATAATTTATGATCCAATACTCATGAAATCTCCAAATCTTCAACAACCCAAGGAGCCAGTATCTATTTTTTTAAAAGGAGGAATAATAGTAGATGCCAATGTCTGTACCTTCCCAAAACAGGGGACCATATTTTGAAATAATATTCCATTCTTCCCCCTTTCTGGTATGGAGATTTTTTTAAGTTCCAATTTAGATTTTTGAACTAGCCATGCATGATGTTAACATATGTCTCAGAACTTTCCACTGCAAATCTAATGTCTTTACTTCCAGGAAAAGTACCAGTTCTTTGTGTATAATCTAGCACAGCGATTCCCAACCAAGGTTCTGTGGTATCCTGGGGTGCCGTGAGCATGTCCCAGGGGTACCACGGCAATGCTACCGGGCCCCCTCACTTTTGCGGTGTCTCCTGCTGGCACCAGCAAGGATATGGAGCTGGCCCAGGGGCAGGACCTGACGGAAGGTCAGCAACCACTTCCCACCCACCCCCACCCCCGTGCTTTCCTTCACCCTGGGAGGGGAAGGTGGGGGGTGGGAAGCAGGGGAACATAAGAACATAAGAACTAGCCTGCTGGATCAGACCAGAGTCCATCTAGTCCAGCATTCTGCTACTCGCAGTGGCCCACCAGGTGCCTTTGGGAGCTCACGTGCAGGATGTGAAAGCAATGGCCTGCTGCTGCTCCTGAGCACCTGGTCTGCTAAGGCATTTGCAATCTCAGATCAAGGAGGATCAAGATTGGTAGCCATAGATCGACTTCTCCTCCATAAATCTGTCCAAGCCCTTTTTAAAGCTATCCAGGTTAGTGGCCATCACCACCCCCTGTGGCAGCATATTCCAAACACCAATCACACGGAGGGGAAGATGGGGGAGGATGGCAGGAGAGTGAGGTCAAAGGTACCGTACATTGAAAAGGTTGGAGAACACTGAGCATAAAAGGTTTGAATGTATAATCACCCCAATGACCTTAACACTACTTTAAAATGTTGAGGGACCCCTGTCCAAAAAGCAGTGGCTTTGTAAGGCCATGGCGTGTGAATAAAATGCAGAGATTCTCCAGCACAGGATCCCTGGATGAAATAAACTTGGATATCTCATGGACTGCATCCACCCAACCTTTTTGTTGTTGGAAACGGGAGGAGGAGGAAGTTTCCTTTGACCGCTCAAAAGGCTATGCTGGGGAATGATGGGATCTGAAAAGGCAAAAGCAACATGGTAGAGAAACTGAATTAAGGAGGAAAATTAGATGAGACTGAGGCCCCTTCCGCACACGCAAAATAATGCACTTTCAATCCACTTTGCAGCTGGAATTTACTGTGCAGAATAGCAAAATCCACTTGCAAACAATTATGAAAGCAGATTGAAAGTGCATTGTTCTGCATGTGCAGAAGGGGCCTGGAGATAAAATTGGTAGGACCCAACGGGGTGCACGCTAAGAATGATGGAAAGGGGCAAAAGAGTTGCCGAACATCAAAAGAAGCAGATAGTGCTAAAATAAGCCACCTGTCCTCCGGTTCACAAGTCCAAGGCAACTACTTGGTTCTTCTCTACAACTTCTGCTTTGTTGAGTTGTCTAATAATTTCATGGTTTTTGGACTTTCTTATTATATGTTATAGCCTTCTGCACACATGGGGCAGAGGCTGGCATGTCATGGAGTTGCCAACCTCCAGCTGGTGATCTCCTGGGATTGAAATTAAATCTCTAGGATTCTTGCTGGGACAAATGGCCAATAAGATTTATTTGTGCCTTCTTGTTTTTAACAACAAGCAAGAAAGAAAGACTGTTAGGTAAGTTCCTTGGGTAATGTCTGGCGGAAACTTTTATTTGTTGGGCAATGACTGTATTATTTGTCTTCTTTTAGAAATTTCTTGTATGGTTTATTTTGTCTATTTCTTTTCAAACACGACTCAAGTAAATATTTATATTTTTAAATCTCTGGCGATTGATTTGAATTTGATAAAGCAGATGGATGTAATAATCAGGGGTTTGTAACTATGAGAAACTGCACATATTTTGCAAGGGGGGGGGAGGCAGCAAATCTGTTGTGTACACAGTTCAGAGGTAAAGGCCTCTCTCACGTCACTGTCCACCACACTGCCCAGACTCCCTTTGTGCAAAGTGCTTTACATCTACAACAATCTAATTAAATTCACAACATGACCTGTTCTCCAGGACCACCACAATTGGGGGGCTTCTCCTTCATGTCTGAAACATCAACACGTGCACCCCCACTTAATTTTTTTATTGATCATCTAGCTTGCTTAAGAGTTCTGCAGAGTGCTTAACATATTGCTTGATAGTTTACATTTTAGTTGAGCCCAAGCTGTGCTCACAACCTGATTTCAATCCTGATAGAAGACAGTTCCAGGTAGCCAGCTCAAGGTGGACTCAGCCTTCCATCCTTCTAAAGTCAGTAAAATAAGCAGAGGCATAGCTCCAAGGGGACAGGGGGGCTGTGACGCACTGCGCGCACGTCTCTGTATGGGTGTGGTGGGGGCATGGTGGGAGCATTCCGGGGTGGGGCGGGGGCGTTCCTGGGCAGGGCAGGGGTGGAGGACGTACCAGTGCACCAGGTGCTTTCCCCCCTTGCTACGCCTCTGAAAATCAGTACCCAACTTGCTGGGGGGAAATTCAGACAACAAAGGAAAGCAGTGGCAAACCACCCATAAACACAGACTGCCAAGAAAACATCACTATGTGACATCACCCCATGGGTCAGTAATGACCTGATGTTTGCATATGGTTAAGGATATCTTTATCCTCAGATAAGGATATCTTTATCCTGGATAAAAAGTACTACACAGCTGTTGTTTTGGGAACTTTTCTGTCCCATTCCTATTGAATGCTCTTGCTTCTTAGCACAAACATACACTGATCACAAGTGGTAGATTCCAGCAACCATATTTCCTCTGGCATAATTATAGCTATTTTTGTTGGCTGACTTGTAATGCTACCCTCAAACGTCAACTACAACAGAATCATTTTCTTCTTGAGCGAAGAGTGCCCCCTGCCCACACAGGGGATAGGTCGATAGGATCTCAAGTGCGGCAGCCATCAGCTGAACCCACCGGTTGCATACTTCCTGCAGCAGAAAGCCAAGCAGATGTGGCTGCAGGAGCCAAGCAGATGTGACTGCCTGCTGGAGAAAGCTGGAACTGGCAGCTGAGTAGAGGATTTGTGTGCAGGTGTGTTTTGACCACTAGAATGAAATGCAAACTGAAAGGGGGAGGGAAGAAAAAAAAAGGAAAAATACAAGTGATTCAAGGACTTTTTAAAGTTGCCCAGAAGCAAGAACCATAAGAGGTCCCCTGCTGGATCAGATCAGTGGTCCATCTAGTCCAGCATCCTCTTTCGCACAGGGACCAACGAGATGCCCTGGATGGCCAGCAATGCATGGGAGCTAGGACTGCCAACTCTGGGTTGGAAAATTCCTAAAAATGTTGAAAGCGCAGCTTGGGCTGATTTCGCATGGGCCAAAAATGGTGTGAAAACAGTATGAACCCTTTTACACCATTTTAAACCCTTTTACACAGAGGTGGGATCCAGCAGGTTCTCACCAGTTCCCGAGAGTGGGTTACTAATTATTTGTGTGTGCCGAGAGGGGGTTACTCATTGGGTCTGCTTTTCCGTTAGAAATTCAATTAGGTCCAAAAATCATAAAGTCCTGTTGTTTCCTATGGGGCTGGTTAGCGAAGGTAGAAAACGGGATAAATTCTCCCTGTTGGGCTGTTTTAAAAACATGTTTTAGAAATATGGTAAAGTTCCTTGTTTAAGGAAAGTATCCTTCTTTTGATTTCTAGAAACAAAATTAAGTATTTGAAAGTATTAAGTATTTGACAGGCAGTCAATTAAAGGAGAAGTAGTTGTTTTTGTTGGCAGCAGATGATAGGACTTGCTATAATGAGTTTAAATTATGGACAAAACGATACCAGCTGGAAATTAGGAACTTTTTTTTTACAGTAAGAGTTTTTTACAGTAACAGAGAAATTATTAATGCCCTGCCCCTGGAATGCCCGGCCACGCCCCCATCGTGCCCCGCCCAGCCCCATTGGCACTATGCCACTGTTTGAATCCCACCACCATGGGAACCTGTTACTAAAATTTTTGGATCCCACCACTGCTTTTACACCATTTTCACACCGTTTTCACACTGCTGCTTTTGGCCCAAGCGGAATCAGCCTTGGGGAGGGTGAGATTTAAGGGGGGACCTCACTGAGGAACAATGCCATGGAGGCCACTATTTAAAGCATCCATTTTCTCCAGTGTCACTAATTTCTAGACTCAGGCAATCGTGTAATTCTAGGAGATCTACAGACCTCACCTGGTCGCTGGCAATCCTAACTGGAACAGACAGGCTTTCCCCGGTGTTGTCTTAAAGCACCAGTTTTTAGAGAGGCTGATTGCCCCTGGATGTCCAGATTCTTTATCGTACTGAATAGCCACTGATTAACCTCTTCTCCATGAATACCTTTTAAAAATCTATCCTTTCACATCTACATTTGTGGTCCTTGCTGTATCTGCTGGCAGTGCGTTTCAGAGTTTAATGATTCATTGGGTAAAGAATCACTTCCTTTGACCCATTGTAACTCTATTGTTTATCAGCGTTCATAGGTATTCCTTGAGATTTAGCACAGCCTCAACCGAACTGCAAAATTTTTTCTATCCAATGCTCATATTTAGATCTGAAAAATGTTGACCTGAGAACAACACCTCCTGCTGGAAAAATGCAAATTACTATGGGTTGCCTTCTTTTGGAAATCGAATAGCATATGGGTATTCTGAGACTGAAGACTTCAAACAATACATCTAAAACTGGTTTAGTTTGATTCAGGAGACAATGCACACCACTGTATGCTTCTGGCACAAGCACATAGTCCAGTTTGGAATACATGAGTCTGTTTCTGGGTTCCATATAAAAATACACAAGCTTTCAAGAAACCACTACTGAAGTTTCTTGAGTAAGATGTGTACCCATTCATTGTTAACAAAGCCATAGGTAAATTAAAACACAGTTCAAAAGTTGAAAAGCATCTTTTCTAATACTCTTAATTAATTCTATTTCTAGCAATGTCAAAGTTCAGTAACTTTCCAGAGAATATCTGTCTTTCACATAGTTTCATTACCTTGTGATATGATCAGTTTTCACAAGAATACTTAAAATTATTGTGCTTTCACAAACGTTAAGATCTTTACTCCAAACAACCTCCCGTTTAAATAAACCTTAGCCTTTTAAATCCACTGATTTTGGGATTTAGAAGAGAATACTTGTGCTTAGGACTGCAGTGTATAACAAACAGTAAATCTTGCACATTTGATAGAAACGGTAGGCTTCAACATCCAGCAGGTCTTCCTTATAATTTCAACTAGAAAATACTAACTTCAGGTCAGACTTTTTCAGTTAAAACATTACACAATAAACATACAGAGTTGCAAAAAAAGAACATAATCCCGTTGTTCCTTTGCAAATCTATGTACACAGAAGCAACCTCTTACCAGTTAAGTGCTAAATTTCAAGTTCAATGAACAGAAGATTGTTTGGAGTGCAATAGATGTGCACCAGCAGCTAAATGTGAGGAAGGAGTGGCAAGCAGTAAAAATGAAAGTGAAACCTTTTGAGCAGAAAATTCCACAAGTCTTGAGATTTTTATGTATATGCCTGAGGTTTATCATATTATTCCCTCGGAGAAAAGCTTGAGTGGCAGCAGACCATAAGAGATCAGGTTTGGGAGAAAAAAAATTAAATGACATTTCTCCACCTATGAGTAAGGCAGGCATTATTCTAAAAATGAATCCTTCATCGGGCTGAAAATATTAAGGTTATCTCAGTAAGAATGAGTCTTCCTGTAGAGAACCATGATTTAAACCAAGTCTTGCTGACTAGCGATTTAAATCAAATCCACCCTGAGCTTGTAATTAGGGTACCTGACAAGGGATACACACACACATGCTAAAGATAATATACACACATACAATTAAGAGTTATATTAGTTTCATATTTGAGTTTTGTTTCCGCTTGAACTTAATTTATATTTTAATTCATTTAAATGCCTGTTCTGATTCTCTTTGAATTGACTTCCTCAAGCCACTTGTGAGCCTACTGAAGTCTAGCCAATGGGACTAACTTCCAGGGAAGTGTTATTTTACATTGAAAAGTTCTTTTGCAGTAAACTCATTTGGAATTGGGCTATCAGTCCCACTGAACTTCTGAGCAGGCAAACTCAGCGACACTAAGCAAGTTTGGCACTAAAATGGATGGTACTAAAATAAAACTTGCATACTTTCTACAAACTATATGTTCTGCATACAAGGTTTGTCTATACTAACTTGCCTTCTAGCAACAATTTCCAGGAGCTGACATCTCACAAGCAGCACATTCAAACAACTTAAACCCCTCCAAAAAGTGAACTGCGCATGCGCTACACCTTGGCTCTGACCCCACCCTCGGCCTCTATGGCACATCCCTTCTCCAATGTCCCCTTCCATTGGTTAACGTCACTGCCGCGACTTGCGCCTGCGCCGTGTGGGCAAGCCTGAATGCGTTGAGACTCGTCTGCGCAAGCGCGGTGAGATACTTCCCTCTCTTCCCCCTCCCTCCCTTTTTTTTAACGGTAAACATCCTGCTGATTTTTGAACGGTCGGTTTGGGCGGCAGGAAGGGCAGCCGCCGCCATCTTGTTTGTTTGAGCGGCTCGGAGACGGGGGTGGGGGGAGGACTAGGAGCAGGGGAGTGGCGGTCCCCCCTGGCGCCCACCCCGACTGACGGAGCTCGCACCGGGACGCGAGGTAAGCGGCCAGAGCCGGCGGAGGCCGAACTGCCTCGGGGGGAGCGCGAACCAGGCCTAGGCTAGACGTAGGCCCCAATTACGGGAAGCCGAGGGGGCCAATTCAGCAGTTGCTTCTCCGTCGGACCAAAATGAGGGCTTCTGTTCCTCCCGACGTTCGAATGCTCGGCTTTGGAGGAGCGTAAGGGAAAGACCTCCGTGGACCTCGCTGTCCTTTCCCCCAGGGGTTACGGAGGGGTTGCCTTGCAACATGGCCGCTGGCCCAGAATGACGCTTTAGACCCCCTTTTTTGGGCAAGTGAACTCTCAAATGGTTTATCCGCCTCCCCCCAGAAGCCCGGTTTGTGAGGAACGCGTGGGGTGTCTAGGGTTCAAATCCCCATTCATCCACGTGGAGAGGGTGACCTTAAGACGTAGCTTCTCAGCATAGCCTACCTCTCGGGGTGGTTGTGAGGGTAGGACAGGAGGAAGGGAACTGTGCGTCCTTCTCTTTTTTGCTTGGACGAACGACATAAAAGATGATGCCATGCTTTTGCAAGAGCGGTTGTGTTCCTTCTGTTTGATGTGCGGAGTGGGATATAGTTTATGTGTGTCGAGTGTGTGGTTTGGCACAGTCTCCCTTGTTGCTAAAGGCCTCTCGACTTGAAAAGTTAGCCCATGAGCTAGTAGTGCAGAAAAGGAAAAAAAGAATTTGCTTTCCAATCCTGTTATATACTTGAAATATGATAGTGTTTCCCCCAGTTAAGCTGCAATTTCTGCCACTGGCAGAAATTAAGCAACATCTAAAGTAATATTAGTTCAAACATTTTTACTATTCTTGCTGGAGGTTTTTATGGGATTGTAACGACTTGAAGAGGTCCCTGGTCTGTTCTTTCCCTCCTTTGGGCCCCTACTGCCCCTTTAAGTTAAGCAGGTCGTACTGTAAGAAAGTATACCATTCTGAGCATTTAAGTTTGTGTTAGAAACTGGTTACAATGTCCAATACTACCTTGTTGGTTGGTCAATGTGAACTAGGTTTAAATATATGACTAGCAGTTATGTTTGAATGATGCCCTTGGTTGCAGGCATATTTTCCAAAAGTGGATTGTCTGGCAGTGTGCTAAATTAAATGGCAGGAATGCCCATTGGAAACAACAGGAGCTCTCTGAAACCCCATTGGATATAATGGGAGATGGTAATGCCTGTTGACTTGGCTGCATAGAAATTCTGTTAAGTTGGGAAAAAAGCAGGGAGTGAATTAAGATAACTACTGAAAAGAATCACACATGGTCCTTGTTTCTGGAAAAATGCTCTAGTCCTGAATGAGAAGGAGAATAAGATAAGTTTGGATCTATTATATCTCCCTTTTCTCTCCTTTTAAGGGCTTACAAACTCCCTAACCCTGACCCCACAACAGATGCCTTGTGAGTTAGGTGGGGCTAAAAAAGTCCTGAGAGAACTGTGACTGGTCCAAGGACATGCAGCAGGAATGTAGGAGCAGGAAAACAAATCTGGTTCACCAGATATGACTCCGCCTCTCGTGTAGTGGAGTGGGGATCAAACCTGGTTCTCTAGATTAGAGTCCCGTTGCTCTGAACCACACTGACAGCCCCAGGAGTAGAATGATAATTTATGAGGACAAAATGAGTATTGTAGATCTGGAATGATGGTCCCTCGGCCCTGAGGAATGAAAGACCCTGTGTGGAATGAATGTACCTGGAAGTTATGCAGTGGTCCAGGAATCACTCCAGCACGTCACCCTGGCTTTCACTCATTATTTCTTGTGAGGGTCATAGTGTTTTTTTTTTATCCCCTCTTTTTGCACAGTTAACAAGTAGAAACGCTCCCTTGAACCTTGTCGCTTCTCTCCCTTGAAGGCCCACTGTCTGTAGGATGAGGCTTCAGGAACAGCAAAGAATGGAGGAAAACTCCATATTTCACTTACTGCTAGAGGCTCTTCAGTTTTCTCTGTTCGGTGGAGATTTTGAGTTTCCTACCTTCGTTTTTAGCAGTGACTTCCTTGATCTCTGACACACACACACCTATCTGCTGTTCACAGTATCAGTTACAGATATCTTTTGGCAATTGACATTAGCAAATCTTGGTAACCATGCCCAGAAGATTTGTATCAGGGCATCTTCATTCTGCAAGACTATATGGTGTTCTGTTGCTATCAGTCACTATAACCTGACTACCTGTTTAGTCTGCAGAGCCAGTGTGGTGTAGTGATTAAGAGTGGTGGACTCAGGAGAACTGAGTTTGCTTCCTCATCCACATGAAGCCTGCTGGGTGACCTTGGGCTAGTCACAGTTCTCTTAGAACTCTCTCAGGCCCATTTACCTCACAAGGTGTCTGTTGTGGGAAAAAGAAGTGAAGAAGCTTGTAAGCCACTTTGAGATTCCTTCGCTTTGAAAAAGAGGGGTGTACATCCAAACATTTTTCCTTCAGAAAACGTCCCATTTTATGAAACTGTACAGTGTAGATGAAGTTTCATTAATGAATTCTTCCTGTAAGTATATAGTTTCATTCCTGGCACTGTATTTCTAGATCATCATCCAGGTGTAGAGCACTGATTCTGCTTCCATGACCCATCATTGCACACTCTAGGCCAGTGGTGGCACTCAGAGCCCTCTAGGCTGGCCTGGGCCACTGGGCTCGATTATTAGCATTAAACCTAAGATTTAGTTTTGGGGAAGCAGTGTAGGTAACCCTGTTAAGTGCTGTTAAACCCCACTGATTTTCATGCGAAGAACTAAAGTGTGATCCTTTACCTGGGAGTAAGCTCGGTTGCTGGCAATGGGGCTTGCTTCTGAGTAAACCCTCCTAGGGTCGTGATTCACCCGTTGGAAGAGTTACACGGTTGCTTCAAAGCAAAGCCACCAACTACCACCAAGCTTACTCCCGAGTAATGCATGCCTGGAGCCAACCGTTTTTCTAAACTAAAACCTCAGTATTCAGGTTAAATTGCTGTGTTGGCACTTTGCGATAAATAAGTGGGTTTTGGGTTGCAGTTTGGCAGTCAGCCTCAAAAAGGTTCGCCTTCACTGCTCTAGGCTATTACTCTAAAGTCATGGACTGCCATTCTTCTATTCATTGTCTGTTTACTAAAGTTATAGAGTAAAGATCTAGAATATACATTCCTCTCCCAGGGACTCGCTTCTTTCTTGGATCTCTAATTACATTCCAAGGAATATCATTGCGGATCTAGAGTGGTTGTTCTACTCTCATCATTCTACTTTGGGCTGTAAGTTCCAGTTGCTGGGACTGTTTCAGTTTCTAGGATTGTGTTTTAACTCTTTTAATTAATTATCTTAATCTGCTCCTTGTTTTATTTTTGCCTTTCCAATGGGTGTTCTTAGAATTTGTTTTTATATAGTCCTTATATGACTTTTTTGGTTTTGCTACGTGTGTTTTATATTGTGGGTAGCATCCAAAATATTGGTTGTGCTATGGGCTGACTAAGCTGTTGTACCTGAAGACTAAGAAGAAAAAAATCTTCAAGTATTTTGTGAGACTTTGGTTCAATGTGATACTTGCAAGGCAAAAAATGTTGCATTAGTTCAGGATGTTGCTTAAACTGAATTATGTGTCTAGTTGACGTGCTAGACTTTGTGCTGGCAGTCCCATTTAAATTGGATGCTGGGTCAGAATCAAATTGCATCGGTGGGTGCTTTTGCCAAGCCTAAATCAGGGCAAAGGCACTAGTTAAAAATAAACAGGAAAGAATGTTGTAGTTGGTAAAACAGCACAAAAATTTGCAGTCTGCTTTTTCCATATGAGGGAGAGAATCTGCATGTTTGGTCTTCTACCACAGTATATTGAATGTAATTTACGTGTGATGAATCATTATTTAGAATTGTAGGCTTCTCTCCTCGGTGGGGATCCAAGCAACTTACATCCCTTTCCCTTCCTGTTTTTATCCTCACAACAACCCTGTGAAGTAGGTTAAATTGCGGTAAGGGATAGTAACTGACCCAAGGTTACCTGGTGATCTTGCATAGCAGAGTGGGGATTTGAACCCAGGTCTCCTGATTGGAGTCCCAACGGTCTAACCCAGGGGCTGATGGAAATTGTAGTCCATGAACATCTGGAGAGCCACAGGTTGCAGACCCCTAGTCTAACCACTATACAATGCTAACTCTTCCCAAGAAAGTGTGACTTGCTACAATAGGAATAGTTACTTCATTCAGTCTTCTGCCTTACATTTATTAGAAAATGTCAGTTTTGAAAAGCTTGTATGTGAATTGGTCCTTGGAAAACTTGAACCGTTTCCCTTGCTGATAGAAAAAAAAGTATTATCTGTTCCACAGAAAATAATTTGCAAGAAATACTGTTTTAGTCTGCTTGTTAATCAGCATAAAATAGTGTTGTATTTTACAGGTTTTCCCATAGACAGTTGGCACAATGTTCTACGCTCACTTTGTCCTGAGCAAGAGAGGGCCGCTAGCCAAAATCTGGCTGGCGGCCCATTGGGATAAGAAGTTAACCAAAGCCCATGTGTTCGAGTGCAATTTGGAAAGCAGTGTGGAGAGCATCATCTCACCGAAGGTACCATGTTTATATCTGCTTCAGTGTTTGACAGCTTTATGTTTCTGCATTCCCCTTGTGATGTAGGGAATGCTAATATAAAAGCACATACACATGCAGTCATTGTGTCCTTATATGCCCTTATATGCAGCGTATGAATTGTTTTGCCAGGTGAGACTCAGGCCCATCCAACAGTATTTTGTTTCCAGCCTCAGTCAACCCAGTGCTGTTGGGATCTCCCAAGTGGGGAATTAAGGAGACAATTGTCCTCTGCAAGCAGCACACAGACTTCCCCTTTAGCTTTAGAACGCAAGAAAAGCCATGTTGGATAGACCAAGGCCTATCAAGTCCAGCAGACTATTCACACAGTGCCCCACCAGGTGCTTCTAGGGAGCCCACAAGCAAGACAAATACAGCAGCATTATCCTGCTTTGTCCCGCAGCATCAATTCTAAGAGGCTTGCTTCTCTAATTCGGGAGAGCTACTGTCATGGCTAGTAGCTCTTTTAGACATTGCCATGTGCTGAACTGAGCAACTGAGACAGATCTGCGTTTAGACCTTTAGTGCTTTTTGACTCCACTTGCATTGGTTCATTCTTTCTGTTGACATTATGCCTCAGCTTTACATTTGTAACCTTGAATATTAAAATATTGCCTTTTAGAAAATAAACATTTAGCTCTAATGGCCGTTGAGGTTGCAACTTTCACCCCATAAAATGTGTCCTTAGAAAACGTTGAAAATGGCTTTCTTGACAAATTTGTTATTCTGTTTTGATTCAATTATTGATTCTCGTGTGGAGACTTCTGCAATAGTGTCTTTAGTTGTTCTTTCCATCTAGAATGCTTTACTTTCAAAAAGTGATGGAAGTAACAGTAATTCCTGGAAATCAAGGCACAAAGGCTTCTCTTTTCCTTACTCACCTTATAAATAGCAATGATACATGTCTACGGGCACTTTCGTACATGTAGAACAATGAACTTTCAATCCATTGTCACAGTTGTTTGCAAGTGGATTTTGCTATTTTGCACAGTAAAATCCATTGAAAGTTGATTGAAAGTGCATTATTCTGCATGTGCAAAAGTGCCCTATCTATTGCTGGAATGGAGTTGAGAATGCATTCTCATCCATTTCACAACAAATTTCCAACCAGTGTTCCTGGAATAATTTTATTGGCTGAAGGCAAATGGCTGTTTACAAGTTTATATTAAATACTAAAGAAATTTAGACTATATAACAAACCAGCAATATGGGAGAAACAATGACATATTGTTTGGGGATGTATTGAGAAGTACCAAATTAGGGTTAGTTACAGCTTATAATTCTACATCGCATAAAATTACTTATTTGTGTTGGTGAGTTACAAATTGTTTCTAAGTGTCAAGGTTGGTGACAATTGTATATTAAAATACATTTTCAGGTGAAGATGGCTCTTCGAACTTCAGGACATCTTTTACTGGGAGTTGTTAGAATCTATCACAGGAAAGCCAAATATCTCCTTGCAGATTGTAATGAGGCGTTCATTAAGATCAAGATGGCTTTTCGTCCAGGTACTTTGTGCATTTGATGCTATTGTGCTACCACAGTTCTTTTATAAATTTTAAAAATATATATGCTGGCTCTCCAGTGTTATTCTTGAAATAGTTTAACAAGTAATAACAAAACTTAGTTAAGAGGAAGTCCCACCAACTGAAGTGGGATTTACTTCTAAGTGAAGGTGCCCAGGATCGACTGCAAGCTATTTTCCCATTAAATCTTAATTTATAATACTTTTCTGAATAACAGCTCTCTAATTTTAATCTGTTATTGGGCGGGTGCAAACGTAATTGGACACAGAAAATATTCAAGAGGCATTTGGGGTTTTTGGCCCCATCTTTGATGTTTCAGCACAAAATCAGGTTAAATGGATTCAGTTAAAGATCTGGTCTCTTAGATGGGAAGCAACTGGGAGCTCTGTGTAAGAATGGATTGTAAATATTAGGGAAAGGCTAGATTCATTCCTCTGATGGATTAATATCCTGGATACAAAACTCATGCCAAAATAATGGCTATTGATCTTTGCAGGACCATGAAATTACCTGTAATTTTTTTCCTTAAAAATGTTGTCTTATGACTAACCCTTCTCTTTCAGGTGTGGTTGATTTGCCTGAGGAAAACAGGGAAGCTGCCTACAATGCTATCACCCTACCGGAAGAATTTCATGATTTTGACCAGCCATTACCAGATTTGGAGTAAGCTGCTTTGTCTTAATCACACACTAAAAATGTTATTCTTGGGTATTTTCATTAGTAAATGTCTGCTGTTATCTACCAATTTCTGAAATATATGAAGTCTTGGCAAAATAATGTTCCCTGCATTGGCTAAATAGCTATTAAAAACTCCTATCTGAACCCATAAATCCATAAGTTGCAAGGCCCATAGCGTATTGCTTTGAAGATGGTGGGTCAGAATTGTTGCTTTCGGAATATTGGGTTGAATCCTGCCGGTCTGCTTCGCTAGCAGGGATGCTTTCCCTGAGGATGGCTACCCAAATCCCAATAATGCATCACCGCTAGTAGAATGCATTTGTGTAATTAATCCATTGTAAACTATACTCCATTCTTAATGTGATTTTGTGTTTCACAGTTTAATATCTACTGCTTTCTAAACATGAGAAGTTGTGAGTTATGGAGCGCATTAAAAGCTGTGTTTGTTCCATTTGCAGATTTCAAAATAAAGCTATGTCACAGTGTTCTGTTGCATCTTAGTTTAAGGATACAGCGTATATTTGAGCATGAACACTTCAGAACAGTTTGATAGTTGCATCTGCAAATGGACGCCTATATCTGGAGGAAATTGGACTTCTGCTCTAGTTTGGTAGACTGTAACCAAGCCCAGATAATGGTTGGTACACTTTTAAATGGTAGATATTAAAGGCCTGGCTTAATCTGTGCTTGTGTTCCTTCAAAGTGATATCGATGTGGCTCAGCAATTCAGTTTGAACCAAAGCAGAGTGGAAGAAATTACAATGCGAGAAGAAGTGGGCAACATCAGCATCCTTCAGGAAAATGACTTTGGTAAAATACAATTACAAATTTGTTGGCTAATATATTTGTAGGAATTGCAGTGTACATTAAATATGAGCAACTGACATACACCTTTGATATGTCTATAGATATTCTTGTTGTAAGAACATTTGGCAGTTGACTACAAAGCTGTAGTGTAAGGTGCCGTGAATGACGTCCATGTATAAATGTGCTGAATCTAAGCGGTGTGTAGACATGATGCTTCAGGATATTCGGATATGGTATTTTAACTTTAGAGGAGAAAAGTAGATCTGCCTGAAGCACCGTGTCAGCAACCAAAAAAGGGGAAAAAATGGAAGGTGATCACTTTATTGTCACCCCTACACATTTCACTGTTTAAGCTTTGGATAGTTCTGTAAAACACAGTTGCTGTGGAAAGGTTCAGTGAAAAGGACAATGTTCCCCTTTACAAAACTTAAACAGCAAAATGTGAAAGGTTATTTGTGATGATAAAGCTGTCACCTTGCATCTTTTTTTCCCCCTTTGGGGGGATTTTAATTTTATTACGCTATTTGAAATGAGGAAATTGGATAGTTTGAGTAAATCAGGTGTCTATGGTGTTTGATGGGATAAATTCTAGGTCAAAGATTTCCTTAACTTGGATCTCTTCAGAACAAGATAAACTTTGGATTGTTACGGTGCAGAAAACAATATGTAGGGCTGCAGTGGGAAGGAAGAATAAGCAGAATGAGAGCTGAAGCACAAAGTGGAAGAAGAAATTGGGGGAGGGGGGCTCTGCTGATTTCCCCCTTTCCACTTCAACTTTTTTTGTGCCACTTCCCACACCATTTTTGGCAGTCCCTCAGTCTTCAAGGGTGGCTTGTGAGTGGATCGGCAGAAGTCTGTTCCCTGGATGCAGCAGCACAGTGCATCCAAGCAAATACTGCATGAAGGATTGTCTGTTGACCACTTTCCAGCCCCTACATGTAGGAGCATTTGTGAAGTCCAGTTAACAGTAGGACTAATGAATTAGAATTGTATCCTTTACAACTGCTGTGGTGTGGGATCATTTCTTGACCGTTTAACCGTTGCTGCTGTGATTCTGATCTTCCGAAAGGTGACTTTGGAATGGATGATCGTGAAATGATGAGAGAAGATAGTGCGTTTCCTGATGACATGCTGGACAGCACCAGTGCTTCCAACCTTCTCCTGGAGCCTGAACAGAGCACCAGTCATCTTAACGAGAAATCCAATCACTTGGAATACGAAGATCAGTATAAGGATGACAATTTTGGAGAAGGAAATGATGGTGGAATACTGGGTATGTGAGCAACTTATATTTTGTCCCACACAATTTCTGGCGTATAACTTGAGGCTTTGAAGGGATTTTAGATCTAGAGTCATGTTTGCATTGTATTATTTGCCTGATCCTGGGAATGGTAACTGCCTATCTAATATTAAATTGGTGGTTATGGGGTATGGTCCTAAGCAAAGTTGGGAAATATTGTTGAGTAGGTCAACTGTTAAGTGGAATTGTTGGGCATAGCATGTAGCAACCAATATGAATGTGTGTTTCCTGGGGTGGTGGGTCTCCCAGTGTCTCCTTTGGATGTATTTTTATCTGGCCTAAGTAGCAAGGCATCTCTTCTTTCACTTCCTATCCTCCTCAGTGATGCTTTCCTGGGTATAATTTTAGTGAGCAAGGTCTGATTTATAATCCTGAGAGCAGGTAATTCTGTTTTTATATGTAGTTTCCGATACCAGTTCACAGCTAAATACATCACCAGAAGATGACACAGTGTCATAGGGGTTGTTTCAGAGTCATATCTTATCAGCTGTTCTGAATAAAACAGTGTTTCTTTTAGAATAGATTTTGAACTAAATCGGGGGGAAAATTGATTTCTTAGGAGCAAAAGTTATGGGTAGCAGTTTTGTTTGATTTTAATTCCATGGAGGATTTCCATCGGTTGTATATGTATGATGTTTACCAATTCACAGCATCCTGTTACAAAACTCAGATCCCTCCTTATGCTGTTCCTGTGAGTTCCCTGTCCTCAGGAGCAGCATTTCATGGGGCATTTTGGGTTGAAACAGAAAGGCAAGAAATTGGTGTTCTGTTGACAAAAAGAAACTTTTTGCATGATCCAACTCTAGTTGTCTGCTGATATGCAGGTGCCACTAGTAGCTTTAATTGAATTGCAAGATGAAGAAAATTTTGGTTGGAAAATAAAGCTGCCATCCTGATTTCAAAGATTTTTCTGATGTTGTATCAGTTATTTGAATCAGATACCCTATTGTCCCACAACATTTAATCAATTGCCTTGGAGAGAGCTCCCGTGAGTTTTGTCCTAAATCTTCATGGCTTCAAATTTCCAACCCTGTTTCAGGTTTAGATGTAGAACACGTGCCAACATTTAGTATGATTCTGTGGATTTTTGAAAGGCTGCATCAGTCTGAAGACATTAAAAAACACTTTTATCTGATGCTTTCTTTTAGATAAATTCAGCATGTCCCTGTTCATTTCTAATTGCTAGCTTAGTGTTTACCTTCATGGGTTAGAAAAATTGGATGGAGCTCTTAGTTTTTTGCTATTGACATTTGTGGGCGTTCTAACTCAGTGGCATGTGAGTGATGTATTGGAGGTCGATATCTTGAAGTCCTTCAGTTCCTTAGCTTTGGTGGACCTTGGTATGATGTTCATTCACTGCAAAAAGTGAGTAGTCTTTCAATAGTGCAGTGGTTACAGTATTATGCTGTTTCTTCATCTTGTGACACAGTACATGTGCCCCCAGCCCTAACATTGTAAATGGCCATTTCAGATGACAAGCTTCTTAGCAACAACGAAGGAGGTATATTTGATGACCCACCTGCCATCTCAGAAGGAGGCGTAATGATGCCTGAGCAGCCTCCTCACGATGATTTGGATGACGACGACAACGTCTCAAGTGAGTTCTTGGTTGCTTTCTTTTTAAAATGAATATTAAAGTCGGAGATGGTGTGGGAGAAGTGCGTAATTCTGTTAAAACTTTTGTAATAGTGCACATTGTTGTACTGTATGACAGTAGTGATTGTGCAGCTAAAGTACTTCCTCCGACTAAAGGATATAGTACTTACAGCACAATCCAGATGGGGTGTGTGGAGTGGGCTGCAGGATGTTTACCCACTCCAGCCAGGGAGGGCGCACAGGGAGACAGCCCAAGAAGAGGCTTGTGTTGCGCCAATGTAAAGAAAGACATTGGCATGGTTGGAGGCAGGTTAGGGTGTTCTCAGGGGTGGAGCTGACAGTAGTTAGCTTCTGTCAGGCTTTCAGCCCAGGAACACCCCTAGAACAGGTGGGCATAAGTAACTTTTTTCAATGGAATCTTTGAGGTGGAAGCAGGGTTCTCCCCCCCCCCCCCACCTCTAGCTGCGCCGTTCTGAGCTCCATTGGAGTGCTCCCTCCCCCAGGTGTCCCCTTCTATCTGAATTGGCCTACCCAAATCTGAGGGCACAAATACTTTTTTAAAGAAATATTTGCCTTACCCTCTCCCCCCTGAACAAACTTGTCAGCTCTATGACACCATCCCATCTAACATTTCAAAATTCCTGAGCAAGTCCTATTTCCTGTTGATGGGATAATGGAGAAGGGCACAATCTGAAATGTAGGGAAGCTGAAAACCTGCACCATTGCTTTGGTTCAGCTGCCTTGGTCCCAAACCCCCTCCTCCCTCCACCCACCCCCAACTTGAAACTTCTGATATACATCCCAGTTGGAGCAAGTGATCTATCAGCAGAAGCAATTGGTGCTTGCCGATCTTTGCCACATTCCATTCCAGGTCCCTTTCAAGCCTTAGAAAGGTTATTCCTGAAGAGACTGATGGGGTGTGTGTGTGGACTGATGGGGTGTGTGTGTGGATAAAATCCAGCAAGTCCAGAAATCCACGTTTTTGCATGTAGAAGATAATGCAGATTATGTCATGTACAAACGGCAGGTAGTGTTAGGACATTTTGTCTTGGAAAGGTAAAATAAGCTTATATGAAACAAAGCTGTGTGCAAATCTCTATGCTATTATTCTTGTAGTCATCTGTTATTTTGTAGTCATCTGTTATTTTGGCTGAGTTAGATATAAAAGTAGTGTTTCAATTTTAACTCTGAATTACAGTGGGTGGACCAGACAGTCCAGATTCAGTAGATCCTGTTGAACCGTTGCCAACTATGACTGATCAGACCACTCTGGTTCCAAATGAAGAGGAAGCTTTTGCTTTGGAGCCTATTGATATAACTGGTAAGTAATTGAGCTGTTGTGCTTGATACCTTTACTTTGCTGAGAGCAAAGAGACGATCGGGCGTGCAGATTTGAAGCAGGATCCAATCTGGAGTTCTGCTGCTTACATAAACAGCTACAGCAGCGTCGTGTAATACTGCAGTGAATTTGCAGACAAAACTGTTGAGAGGTGTTAACTTTTCCTCCCCTGCCTCTGATCCAGTGTATTGTCAAGTACAGTGGTCTTCCATTGTAATCTAACACAAAATTCTGTTTTGTGTGATTTCTGTAATTTAAATAACAGCCACATAACTTCGCCCCAAAATATTTTTCTCGCAATTGTTACCCATTGTCAAATAACCTCTCTATTCTCCAGGATCCACCATGGCACTCTCTGTTGCCGCCTCCTGCATAAAAGATCTCTGAATAACTTTAAATCCTCCCACTTCCCATCAGTGTAGCATGCCTTTTTTGCCTCAGCATCACAAATGTCTTTCGCCTGTGGCCCCATCCTTTTTCTCTCTTTTTTTCTGTCATCCCCATCAGCTAGTTTCCCTTTTACTTCTGTGAGTGTTCCTCAAAAGCTTTGCTTGTTTTTGTCCCTTTATGCCTCCTTTTGCTTGATGAGATTTGGCAGAACAGCATAGAAGTTTTCTATTCTTACAAGAAGCTTGCAAAATGTGAGAATTCTAACATAGGTGGATCCTGCTGCAAGGCCAAAGAACACTAGATTAGGTTGAAAACACTGGCACCCCCGACCCTGCACCCAGGGCAAAGGGTTGCAGCTGTGTGCATGTAGTCATTCTCTGGTCCTCGCCTCCATTTTGATAAACTTGTGTTCATTTCAGCTACTCCCACAAAGATACAGAAAAATACACTATTATTAGGGCTTTCCCCAGGATCCATAATTTTTCAGCGAGATTACTTTTAGCTCTTGGACATTATGTTGTGTAGATGTATAGTAAGCTATTACATTCCTGGAGGCTGGCAATACTCTGTTTTCAGCACCATGCACTGTTCAAGATTCTGCAATACGTAGAACTCGTTCAGGACAGAACATGATCTTGATTTAATGCTGTGACTGACCCAGTAAGTCAGGCTCATTCCGCACATGCAGAATAATGCACTTTCAAACTGCTTTCAGTGCTTTTTGAAGCTGTGCAGAATAGCAAAATCCACTTGCAAACAGTTGTGAAAGTGGTTTGAAAATGCATTATTTTGCTTGTGCGGAAGGGGCCTCAGTGACTGTTACAAGTTAGGGTTTTTCAGAAAGGTTAGCCAGAATTAAATGGTATATTTGGATTATACTTGTTGAACAGCATTGAAATAATATGCTTTCTCGTGTTCTGAGATCATAATTAAAGTTCTGTCACTTGTTTTTAAGGGAACATGATACCATGTTTTAGTAACAGTGTCATAAGTTTACATTTTTATACCACTTAATACATTTTAATGCTGACAAAGTCCACAACCAAAGCTTATTTTCCTTTAGCAGCCCAGTACATCTAATAAATGCTGAAACTGATATTGCTGTGATTGTTCTTAGAAAAACATTGCCTTAACTAGTTCCTTTGTTAAACAATCATTTTTTTCTTACAGTTAAGGAGACCAAGGCAAAGAGGAAGAGAAAGCTGATTGTAGACAGTGTGAAAGAACTGGACAGCAAGACTATCAGAGCCCAGCTGAGTGACTACTCAGATATAGTTACTACACTGGACTTGGCGCCTCCTACTAAGAAGTTGATGATGTGGAAAGAGACTGGAGGAGTCGAAAAACTTTTCTCTCTTCCTGCTCAGCCTCTGTGGAATAACCGGTTGTTGAAGGTGAACTGAGTTTTGACAGATTTTTTTTGAAAAACAAATACCGGTAACTGATCTGACGAAAGATACTTTTACCTGAAAGTTGTATCATAAATTAAGCATCCCTTTGCTCATCTTTCTGGAGGTTTAATCCAATTTGCTTTGCTTGTAGCTCTTCACCCGCTGTCTTACACCTCTTGTACCAGAAGACCTCAGAAAGAGGAGGAAAGGTGGAGAGGCTGATAACTTGGATGAGTTCCTTAAGGACTTTGAGAACCCTGAAGTACCCCGAGAGGAGCTGCCTCAGCGTAATGTGATAGGTTTGTGTACATTTTTGGTGTTGTTTCTCCTGCCATGGTGAGTTTTAAACAGCTTTAAGTGTAGACCCCTTGGTGTTGAAAACAGCCTGGCTTCTGTGTTTATTGCTGTCTGTTACGTGTATAAAGCAAAATCCATCTAGCCAAAAGGCAAATATTCCAAGTGGAGTAGAAGTAAACCGTGCTTTAATCGTTCCATAGAAATGTAGAGGGGGATGCAGAGTCGTACAACTGACAGTATTAGTTGCCCATTAATATTTCTGTCAAACAGATGAACCCATCACGGAGGAGCCAAGCCGCCTCCAGGAGTCCATAATGGAGGGCAACAGGACCAAGTTGGACGAATCAGTGATGCCACCGCCTCCACCTCAGACAGGTGTAAAGCGAAAGGTTGCACAAGTGGAACCGGAGCCTGTCCTACATGTGAGTGAGGTTGTACCTGTTGTCCTTCTTTTGGTAGTCAGTCTTGTGTAAATGATGCTGGCTGGACCATGCATTCAAAGGTCTACAACTTCTGCAGAGTTAACATAGTGGATCCTCCTCTCTGCACTGCAGCCTGTTGATTGCACCCCACAAAAAAATCTGTTCCTATAAGCACCAGCATGATGTAGTGGTTAAGAGCTGTGGACTCTAACCTCTAATTGGATTTGTTTCCTTCCTCCTCCACATGAAGCCTGCTGAGTGACCTTGGGCTAGTCACAGTTCACTCTGGACTCTCTCAGCCCCACCTATCTCACAAGGTGTCTGTTTTGGGGAGTGGAAGCCGTTTGTAAGCCACTTTGAGATTCCTTGCAGTTGAAAAAAGCAGGGTATAAATCCAAGCTCCCTCCTCTTCTAGCACAGGAGGCGAAGTGGGGGGGGGGGGTGCAGCTGGAGGGAGTATCAGCGCAGGGCTCCCTTCCTGGGAACTGGTTGCTACTCTCATGATAAATGGGCCATATATTCCAAGCTGTTGGAAAGGAAGTGTTCTCTGTCAAACCTATGATTGTTTCCTGTGAAGGAAGAAAGTACAGATATTTAGACTTTTTTGTTGTGAATTTGCACTTTGAATGTGGAATTCAACTCAAAACCTGTGAGAAACCAGTGGAGATTCAAAATTGTGGGTGTTTCGTATATCTGTGCTGCATTTGTGCAAACTTGACAATTTGCCCTGTTTACTATATCTCCAGAACACTGGAATATTCTTTGTTTCTATAATGTAAAGACTCTCCTTTATTGGAAAAATCACCCAAGGCAGAGAAAGGACTAGGGACAATGGGTTAGAATGAAATATCCATCTTGTCTACTATGTATTGGTCATTTGTTTAGTTCCAGGCGTGTAGATTTTCTAATAATACACTGGGCTGCTTAGTGGGGTTTTCAGTGGGGTTTAGTGGTTCAGAGTGGTCTTCCACATGAAGTCTGCAGGGTGACTTTGGGCCAATCATAGTTCTCTCAGAACTGTCTCAGCCCCACCTACCTCTGTTGTGGGGGGGGGGGGGAGGGAAAGCGATTGTAAGTTGCTTTGAGACTCCTTAAAGATAAAAAAAAGTGGAGTATAAAAACCAGCTCTTCTACTTGCTATTTCTATCTGTGATATTTTTCTTCAAGCAGTCAAGCTTACTACCTTAGTCATATTATTATAAAAATTCTTATTAAACAAATTGGACTGGGAATGGAGTACTTGAGTGGCTGTTGGCAAACAGTGGATGAATTATTAGGCTTGAATAAGGCAGTAAGATAACATAAGTTGTGAAATTCTGAGTTTTTAATTAAAAATTTAGCTCTAGTGTCTATAGGTATCAGATTAGTTCTCACAAAACTTGAATGTCTCAACTGCCCTCAGACTCAGCCATTGCAGCAGATTGAAATGCCCCCAGTGGAGCTGCCTCCTGAAGAAACCCAAAGCATTTGCCAGTTGATTCCAGAGCTGGAGCTCTTGCCTGAGAAGGAGAAGGAGAAAGAAAAAGAGAAAGAAGAGGAGGAGGAGGAAGAGGTAGGCATGGTGATTGTTCCTGTGATGCTACACAGGGAGGACCTGTTGAAGAACTATGGAAGGTGTTTCTACTCCATTAGTGAATAAGTCATACTTGAAGTGTTCATATGCTTCCTTCTCCCTATCTTTCCAAAAAAAGTATTGGGTTTATCTAGTTCAGTGATTCTCAACCTGTGGGTTGCGACCTCTTTGGGGTTCGAACGACCGTTTCACAGGGGTCGCTTAAGACTCTCTGCATCAGTGTTCTCCATCTGTAAAATGGATAAATGTTAGGGTTGGGGGTCACCACAACATGAGGAACTGTATTAAAGGGTTGCGGCATTAGGAAGGTTGAGAACCATTGATCTAGTTTGTCTTTATTGGAAAAGCAGATGCTTTTGTCTTTTTTCCCCATTAATGTTTTTGCAGATAAAATGTTTCAGATTGCTAGGTACATCCAGACTTGTAAAATGAGTCCCCCTTCTAGTGGATGATTAAATGATTTTTCATATTGTAGAACAAATTTCGAACGACGTTGCTGCTTTCAGCTAAATTAGTGTAAAGTAAAACATAGCCTGGATAGCCCAGGCTAGCTGATCTTGTCAGATCTCAGAAGCCAAGCAGGATCGGCCCTGGTTAATATTTGGATGGGAGGCCACCAAGGAGTACCAGGAACCTATAGAGAGGCAGGCAGTGGCAAACCACCTTTCAACATCTCTTGCCTTGAAAATCCTTCAGGGTCGCCATACAGGGTCGCCTCAGGCTGCAACCTGAGGCAATAATAATAAAAATAAAAATAATAAAAGTTTAAAAAAAGTAATGGAAAATGAGATGGTCAAGATCCTGCGGGACTTTCGAATCCAAACGGACAAAGTGTTGAAACACAATACACTAGACATCACCGTGATCGAGGACAAGAAAGTGAGCATCATCGACATAGCAGTCCCTGGTGACAGCAGGGTCATTGAAAAAGAACAGGAGAAGGTCACTAGATACCGCGATTTAAAAATCGAGCTTCAGTGTCTATGGCACAAACCAGCTGAGGTAGTCCCAGTGGTAATCGGCACGCTGGGCGCCATTCCAAAAACACTAGGGCAGCACTTGAAACATCTTCGAATTGACAAAATTAACATCTGTCAAATTCAGAAGGCAGCCCTGCTGGGATCCGCACGAATACTATGCCGATACATTACAACTTCCTAGGCCTCTGGGTTAGGCTCGAATTGTAATGAAGGCCAACAACCAGCTAAAGATCTGGCAGCTGTGAAATCTACAATAATAATAATAATAATAGATATCTAGAGGAGAGGGGTAGAGCCTGCTCCTGTTCAAGTGTGCCCCCTCGCCCATCAGTAAAACTTGTAATTTTTTTCCCCCAGACAGCACAGAAGGCCTTCAGAACAGTGGGGCTACATTTAACCAGTGTCTGATGTAGGTTGTTAAACTTAAATCATAAGCAGAAAACAAAGCTAATAATTTGTTAGAGTATTGTGCACAATATTAGAATTGCTTTGGAATAGATCTTGACAAATTCTCTGGCTCTAGGAGCCTTTATGGCACCTGGTATTTTCAGCAATGAATTTACTGTAACATCTCCCAACAGTTCTTGGTGGAAGAACAGTTAATTGGATCAGTTTTTCCACTGATGAAAAAAAAAAGAAAGGATTGTTTGGGATCATGGGACCTTCAGAGACAAAGGCCCTGTGGAATGAAGGGCTGTTACAAGGAGGTTGACTGAATTAAATAGAAAAGGCTGGTTCCACCTAGCCCAAAATATTCCATATATCAGATTGTTTTATTATGACATACAAATAACAATGCATAAACTTCTATGTAAACTTTATTTTGCCGCCTTCAGTTATGCTAGATAAATTCAGTTGCTTTCTATACTGGCCGCAACATTCAATTAAAGGAAACATTTAAAGCAGCGATGGAATTATGAGAAATTGGGGAGATGTTAGGCAAGACGTAGAGGTTACCCTTTTTATTTTTGTGATGACCACCAGGGCTACCCCCATATTTATAAATAGTGCAATAACTATTCTCACATGTTTAATAATGTTACTGAAGAGGTTAGGATTAGGCTTTGTGGTAGCCATAATATGATCATTATGATACATAATCCTGGAGGCCCCATTTCTCTGCGATAGGCAACTGCTGCTGTAAGTCAGCTAACTGATTGCCTCGCTTTCAAACTAATCTTTCAGGGAGTTCCATAGCTTAGGGACTGTGCTTCTTTGTGCCCTCTATTAGTCATGCAGGTACTGGTAGTCCATTATGCTTCACTGACTGTTAAAGTCAAGCCGGTCTGGCTTTCTAGTTTTTAATAGCAGATGAGGATCCCTTAATAGGTTTTACCTGAGACTTCTCTGAAATGGTTGCAGGAGGAAGATGGCACTGGCGGTGATCAAGATCAAGAGGAAAGGCGGTGGAACAAGAGAACTCAACAGATGCTTCATGGTCTTCAGGTAAGAAATGTCCTTCTCTTAAATAGTGTGGGAGCTTTTTAAAAAAACTGCAGCTTGCCTGCAACATTATAGACTGTACTTGGGTTTTTAAAAGTGTGCTTAACATTAAGGCTCATTATGCAAACATTTAAGGGATCCACCCCACACCAGCTTCATTTTATGAAGCCTAATTAAAAAAACCACATTTTTGGTAATGTGTGTTTATTACCTAGCAGGGTACACTAGGGGTGGAGTGAGGGGGAACTGTGCCGGGGCATGCCTACATTCTCCACCCCTGCCACGCACCCACCCCAGCGATGCCTGTGTACAGGTGCGCACCCGGGGTGTCGTGCCCCACCCTGTTGGCGCTACACCACTGGGGTACCCTACTTCTGCCTTGACATTCCAGATGCCAGTGCCCTGATGTAATACTGTGAAAGATCCCTCTGCAAAATGGGCTTTGCTGTCCCACTTCACATATGTAGTTTCCAATCTTCATTGACACATCAGAGCTGCTGGCTGGATCATATCTTGTTTGAATGCATTGTGTGCTTCTGACTGAAGATGTGTACACTTGGTTTACCACCACAAATTCCATGATCCTCTTGCCTTCCCCTGAAAGCTTGTGGTTCTCAGTCATCCCGTAGGTTCTGTACTGGAGATCCACATACTTCTACTGGCCTTGGTGGAGAGTTCTAATGTGTTCTGGCCCCAAGACTGCATTTCCCCGTGAAGGAAAGCGTGGGGTCTTGGCTGTGCTGTAAAGCTGAGCTTTGGAGACACTCCAAGCACCTCGAGATCCCTCGATGTGCTGAGCGTCAGAAAATAGAAGCTGTGGCTGTTCCTTGAAATCCTTAGGAAATAATGGGGGTGTCCTTCAGAATAATAAACAAGGGCTTGTCAGATGCTGAGCTGGCAGGCAGTAAAAGTTCACAGCCAGCTGAGATGCAATGACCACTTAACCCCCTTTTCCTCGTGTTTTTCAGAGAGCTCTTGCTAAAACCGGAGCCGAATCCATCAGTTTGCTTGAGCTGTGCAGGAACACAAACCGCAAACAAGCAGCAGCAAAATTCTACAGTTTCTTGGTACTGAAAAAGCAGCAAGCTATCGAGCTGACGCAGGTGGAGCCCTACAGCGACATCATTGCGAGTCCCGGTCCCAGATTCCATATTATTTGAATCCTTGGCTTACTGTGTATAGTTAGCTTCATTAGTACTTACACATTGTCTCATGTGTAGGGCCCACAAACGGAAGAAAAAAGAAATCTAGGTCTCATTGTCTGTACAGAGTTGTTGGCTTTTGTGTTTTGGGGTTTTCTATTAAACTTTACCACTTTTTTTCACTTCTGACTACTTGAGTTCCGGTTGCGATTAAGTGACTCAAGGAGCTTATGATGAGTTTTTTTTAAAAAAATTCAAAACAGATATGTGCAATATTGGTTCAATTATGACTAATGGTTTTACAGTTATCTGGTTGGGAACATAGAGCTGTTTTAATCCACTCCAGGAGATAACTATGGCCAACCTGCTGTCTCATTAAAATCTTTGCCAAATGTGTCTAAAATATTCTGCCGCCTCCTCGCAGTAGTGAATTTTTATCTTCCCTAAACTTCTTGGTGTTTATCATGATTTCTCATGGCATTCTTGGAGCTGCTGCTATGAATGCTTGTTACTTGGCAGGGTTCCTTGCTGTGCCATGCTATAGAATAGAGTTCAGGCTGGCTGGGTAATTGGGGAATGTTTTTAAAACCAATTGGATCTTCTCTAAGCACAAAACTTTTCCTATATCTGATACGACATTCCTTATTGTGGTCCATTTCTGATACATCTATCAATGGTATAATAAACAGCCAGTTGTAGCTAAACTTTTTTTTGTTGAAACTAGAGTTCCTGAACATTTTTTTAAAAATTGGAGATTTGTAGAAATGCCATACTTCTAGACTGCAAATAGTTTGGTCTAGGTAAGTTCGAGACGTCTTGGAATCTAAGCAAAGACGCCACTGGCCCTGCGGATGGCAAGTTACAGATGTACATTTTAGAGACACGTAAACTCACATTTATCTGACATAATCTTCTTGTGTTATATATTAATGACTCTCCCATAGACTTTTATGGCTTCTGTAACTATTTTCCAATAATGCACACTCTGGAGCCCTTTGTAGATCACGTCCAATTTGGATTGATTGTAAGAAAAATAAAGGCTTTACTGTTAGGATCAGGTTGCCAGAAATCATGTGAATATATTGATGATAAATGTCAGCTTTTTTAGGGCGAAATTATTTGAACGATAAAGGTTTTGGTTTTAAATGTTGGCACTTTTGTGAAATGATTCTCTTTATGGGACTGAGGTTTCAGTATATTCCCCCAAGTGTAAAATTATGTGAATGTTTTAAAATTTGCAACATGTTTTAATAATCCTCGAGAAAGTTAATTGTATAAAATAGTTACCGCAGCTTTATTTTTGACATGATGTGCCTGTACAACCATGATTCCCTCCCCTTTTGTACAAAGAGACATTGTAGATAACTTGAATGTTTAATTATAGAGAAAGTCATTAGTTTTCTTGTTAAAGTTTGTTTAGTCTGTTTTTGTTGCTTTTCAAGGTTAATATTCTTGAAAATAGTTGCTGTTATGTATAACTTTTCTAATAAAAGTTGTGGTATAAGCTATCTGGATGGTATCGTGACTTTGTATGTATGCAGCTGCATTTTAAGACATTGAAGTCTTTAATTAATGAAACAAAGTAATAGAAATGACGGAACATGAGCATAGGACAGATTGGATTCATGCTTAATGAACAAGTTCCACACTTTGAGTGGAAGGTGCCTGTGATTTCCACTGCTTCTGTATTACCCCAATAGTCCCATATTGTTCTCCTTTAGTGGGGCTTCCTTCAGCCAGACTGGTGAAGTCATCCCCCCCCCCCCCCTTGCTTCAGGCAGAGCTATGCAAATTTTGCTGAGGCTCTACTGGATGGCAGGGCTGATCCTTCTAGTCCAGGGGTAGGGAACCTGCTCACCCCCCCCCCCCCCCACCCCCCCCCCCCCCCACCCCCCCCCCCCCCCACCCCCCCCCCCCCCCACCCCCCCCCCCCCCCACCCCCCCCCCCCCCCACCCCCCCCCCCCCCCACCCCCCCCCCCCCCCACCCCCCCCCCCCCCCACCCCCCCCCCCCCCCACCCCCCCCCCCCCCCACCCCCCCCCCCCCCCACCCCCCCCCCCCCCCACCCCCCCCCCCCCCCACCCCCCCCCCCCCCCACCCCCCCCCCCCCCCACCCCCCCCCCCCCCCACCCCCCCCCCCCCCCACCCCCCCCCCCCCCCACCCCCCCCCCCCCCCACCCCCCCCCCCCCCCACCCCCCCCCCCCCCCACCCCCCCCCCCCCCCACCCCCCCCCCCCCCCACCCCCCCCCCCCCCCACCCCCCCCCCCCCCCACCCCCCCCCCCCCCCACCCCCCCCCCCCCCCACCCCCCCCCCCCCCCACCCCCCCCCCCCCCCACCCCCCCCCCCCCCCACCCCCCCCCCCCCCCACCCCCCCCCCCCCCCACCCCCCCCCCCCCCCACCCCCCCCCCCCCCCACCCCCCCCCCCCCCCACCCCCCCCCCCCCCCACCCCCCCCCCCCCCCACCCCCCCCCCCCCCCACCCCCCCCCCCCCCCACCCCCCCCCCCCCCCACCCCCCCCCCCCCCCACCCCCCCCCCCCCCCACCCCCCCCCCCCCCCACCCCCCCCCCCCCCCACCCCCCCCCCCCCCCACCCCCCCCCCCCCCCACCCCCCCCCCCCCCCACCCCCCCCCCCCCCCACCCCCCCCCCCCCCCACCCCCCCCCCCCCCCACCCCCCCCCCCCCCCACCCCCCCCCCCCCCCACCCCCCCCCCCCCCCACCCCCCCCCCCCCCCACCCCCCCCCCCCCCCACCCCCCCCCCCCCCCACCCCCCCCCCCCCCCACCCCCCCCCCCCCCCACCCCCCCCCCCCCCCACCCCCCCCCCCCCCCACCCCCCCCCCCCCCCACCCCCCCCCCCCCCCACCCCCCCCCCCCCCCACCCCCCCCCCCCCCCACCCCCCCCCCCCCCCACCCCCCCCCCCCCCCACCCCCCCCCCCCCCCACCCCCCCCCCCCCCCACCCCCCCCCCCCCCCACCCCCCCCCCCCCCCACCCCCCCCCCCCCCCACCCCCCCCCCCCCCCACCCCCCCCCCCCCCCACCCCCCCCCCCCCCCACCCCCCCCCCCCCCCACCCCCCCCCCCCCCCACCCCCCCCCCCCCCCACCCCCCCCCCCCCCCACCCCCCCCCCCCCCCACCCCCCCCCCCCCCCACCCCCCCCCCCCCCCACCCCCCCCCCCCCCCACCCCCCCCCCCCCCCACCCCCCCCCCCCCCCACCCCCCCCCCCCCCCACCCCCCCCCCCCCCCACCCCCCCCCCCCCCCACCCCCCCCCCCCCCCACCCCCCCCCCCCCCCACCCCCCCCCCCCCCCACCCCCCCCCCCCCCCACCCCCCCCCCCCCCCACCCCCCCCCCCCCCCACCCCCCCCCCCCCCCACCCCCCCCCCCCCCCACCCCCCCCCCCCCCCACCCCCCCCCCCCCCCACCCCCCCCCCCCCCCACCCCCCCCCCCCCCCACCCCCCCCCCCCCCCACCCCCCCCCCCCCCCACCCCCCCCCCCCCCCACCCCCCCCCCCCCCCACCCCCCCCCCCCCCCACCCCCCCCCCCCCCCACCCCCCCCCCCCCCCACCCCCCCCCCCCCCCACCCCCCCCCCCCCCCACCCCCCCCCCCCCCCACCCCCCCCCCCCCCCACCCCCCCCCCCCCCCACCCCCCCCCCCCCCCACCCCCCCCCCCCCCCACCCCCCCCCCCCCCCACCCCCCCCCCCCCCCACCCCCCCCCCCCCCCACCCCCCCCCCCCCCCACCCCCCCCCCCCCCCACCCCCCCCCCCCCCCACCCCCCCCCCCCCCCACCCCCCCCCCCCCCCACCCCCCCCCCCCCCCACCCCCCCCCCCCCCCACCCCCCCCCCCCCCCACCCCCCCCCCCCCCCACCCCCCCCCCCCCCCACCCCCCCCCCCCCCCACCCCCCCCCCCCCCCACCCCCCCCCCCCCCCACCCCCCCCCCCCCCCACCCCCCCCCCCCCCCACCCCCCCCCCCCCCCACCCCCCCCCCCCCCCACCCCCCCCCCCCCCCACCCCCCCCCCCCCCCACCCCCCCCCCCCCCCACCCCCCCCCCCCCCCACCCCCCCCCCCCCCCACCCCCCCCCCCCCCCACCCCCCCCCCCCCCCACCCCCCCCCCCCCCCACCCCCCCCCCCCCCCACCCCCCCCCCCCCCCACCCCCCCCCCCCCCCACCCCCCCCCCCCCCCACCCCCCCCCCCCCCCACCCCCCCCCCCCCCCACCCCCCCCCCCCCCCACCCCCCCCCCCCCCCACCCCCCCCCCCCCCCACCCCCCCCCCCCCCCACCCCCCCCCCCCCCCACCCCCCCCCCCCCCCACCCCCCCCCCCCCCCACCCCCCCCCCCCCCCACCCCCCCCCCCCCCCACCCCCCCCCCCCCCCACCCCCCCCCCCCCCCACCCCCCCCCCCCCCCACCCCCCCCCCCCCCCACCCCCCCCCCCCCCCACCCCCCCCCCCCCCCACCCCCCCCCCCCCCCACCCCCCCCCCCCCCCACCCCCCCCCCCCCCCACCCCCCCCCCCCCCCACCCCCCCCCCCCCCCACCCCCCCCCCCCCCCACCCCCCCCCCCCCCCACCCCCCCCCCCCCCCACCCCCCCCCCCCCCCACCCCCCCCCCCCCCCACCCCCCCCCCCCCCCACCCCCCCCCCCCCCCACCCCCCCCCCCCCCCACCCCCCCCCCCCCCCACCCCCCCCCCCCCCCACCCCCCCCCCCCCCCACCCCCCCCCCCCCCCACCCCCCCCCCCCCCCACCCCCCCCCCCCCCCACCCCCCCCCCCCCCCACCCCCCCCCCCCCCCACCCCCCCCCCCCCCCACCCCCCCCCCCCCCCACCCCCCCCCCCCCCCACCCCCCCCCCCCCCCACCCCCCCCCCCCCCCACCCCCCCCCCCCCCCACCCCCCCCCCCCCCCACCCCCCCCCCCCCCCACCCCCCCCCCCCCCCACCCCCCCCCCCCCCCACCCCCCCCCCCCCCCACCCCCCCCCCCCCCCACCCCCCCCCCCCCCCACCCCCCCCCCCCCCCACCCCCCCCCCCCCCCACCCCCCCCCCCCCCCACCCCCCCCCCCCCCCACCCCCCCCCCCCCCCACCCCCCCCCCCCCCCACCCCCCCCCCCCCCCACCCCCCCCCCCCCCCACCCCCCCCCCCCCCCACCCCCCCCCCCCCCCACCCCCCCCCCCCCCCACCCCCCCCCCCCCCCACCCCCCCCCCCCCCCACCCCCCCCCCCCCCCACCCCCCCCCCCCCCCACCCCCCCCCCCCCCCACCCCCCCCCCCCCCCACCCCCCCCCCCCCCCACCCCCCCCCCCCCCCACCCCCCCCCCCCCCCACCCCCCCCCCCCCCCACCCCCCCCCCCCCCCACCCCCCCCCCCCCCCACCCCCCCCCCCCCCCACCCCCCCCCCCCCCCACCCCCCCCCCCCCCCACCCCCCCCCCCCCCCACCCCCCCCCCCCCCCACCCCCCCCCCCCCCCACCCCCCCCCCCCCCCACCCCCCCCCCCCCCCACCCCCCCCCCCCCCCACCCCCCCCCCCCCCCACCCCCCCCCCCCCCCACCCCCCCCCCCCCCCACCCCCCCCCCCCCCCACCCCCCCCCCCCCCCACCCCCCCCCCCCCCCACCCCCCCCCCCCCCCACCCCCCCCCCCCCCCACCCCCCCCCCCCCCCACCCCCCCCCCCCCCCACCCCCCCCCCCCCCCACCCCCCCCCCCCCCCACCCCCCCCCCCCCCCACCCCCCCCCCCCCCCACCCCCCCCCCCCCCCACCCCCCCCCCCCCCCACCCCCCCCCCCCCCCACCCCCCCCCCCCCCCACCCCCCCCCCCCCCCACCCCCCCCCCCCCCCACCCCCCCCCCCCCCCACCCCCCCCCCCCCCCACCCCCCCCCCCCCCCACCCCCCCCCCCCCCCACCCCCCCCCCCCCCCACCCCCCCCCCCCCCCACCCCCCCCCCCCCCCACCCCCCCCCCCCCCCACCCCCCCCCCCCCCCACCCCCCCCCCCCCCCACCCCCCCCCCCCCCCACCCCCCCCCCCCCCCACCCCCCCCCCCCCCCACCCCCCCCCCCCCCCACCCCCCCCCCCCCCCACCCCCCCCCCCCCCCACCCCCCCCCCCCCCCACCCCCCCCCCCCCCCACCCCCCCCCCCCCCCACCCCCCCCCCCCCCCACCCCCCCCCCCCCCCACCCCCCCCCCCCCCCACCCCCCCCCCCCCCCACCCCCCCCCCCCCCCACCCCCCCCCCCCCCCACCCCCCCCCCCCCCCACCCCCCCCCCCCCCCACCCCCCCCCCCCCCCACCCCCCCCCCCCCCCACCCCCCCCCCCCCCCACCCCCCCCCCCCCCCACCCCCCCCCCCCCCCACCCCCCCCCCCCCCCACCCCCCCCCCCCCCCACCCCCCCCCCCCCCCACCCCCCCCCCCCCCCACCCCCCCCCCCCCCCACCCCCCCCCCCCCCCACCCCCCCCCCCCCCCACCCCCCCCCCCCCCCACCCCCCCCCCCCCCCACCCCCCCCCCCCCCCACCCCCCCCCCCCCCCACCCCCCCCCCCCCCCACCCCCCCCCCCCCCCACCCCCCCCCCCCCCCACCCCCCCCCCCCCCCACCCCCCCCCCCCCCCACCCCCCCCCCCCCCCACCCCCCCCCCCCCCCACCCCCCCCCCCCCCCACCCCCCCCCCCCCCCCCCCCCCCCCCCCCCCCCCCCCCCCCCCCCCCACCCCCCCCCCCCCCCACCCCCCCCCCCCCCCCCCCCCCCCCCCCCCACACACCCCCCCCCCCCCCCACCCCCCCCCCCCCCCACCCCCCCCCCCCCCCACCCCCCCCCCCCACCACCCCCCCCCCCCCCCCCCCCCCCCCCCCCCCACCCCCAACTACAATTCCCATCAGCCCCTACCAGCATGGCCAATTGGCCATGCTGACAGAGGCTGATGGGAATTGTAGTTCCTGAACATCTGGAGAGCCGCAGGTTCCCTACCCCTGTGCTAGAGACTCCCAGTGTGATGCCAGCATTTCTGCATAAACTGGAAGATTTTAGATTTATACCCACCTTTCTCTCCTTTAAGGAGGATCAAGATGGCTTACAAGCTCCTTTCTTTTCCTCTCTCCACAACAGACACCTTGTGAAGAAGGTGGAGCTGAGAGTTCTGGGAGAACTGTGACTAGCCCAAGGTCACCCAGCAGGCTTCATGTGAGGGACTGGGGAAACAAATCCAGTTCGCCGGATAAGGATCCGTTCAGGTGGCAGAGTGGGGAATCAATTACGGAAGTGCCATCACTGCATAGGTGGTGCCGATTGCTCCTTTTACTGATCTACTTCACCTGGCAACTCGCTGAATGTCAGCAGGTAGCAGAAGCAATCACCAGGTGATTGCCCACTATTAATGAGCAATTGGGAACTCTAGTGACACTGCTGGGTCCCACCAAAACTCACTGGTGTCCACCAATGAGTTTTGTGGTGCCCATAAGTTGCTTCAACAAAGTCTCTCATTCCCAAAAGCAAAGAGTTACTCCTGTCTTCTACCTCCCTGGATTAGGAGTGGTTCAGAAGAACCAAGAGACTTCGCCTTTCCAATGCAGAAAGAATCCAACCAAAAACAGCTGCCTCCATCGTAGGGGAATGCTTGACTTCTTAGAACGTCCTAACATCCTGCGATTGAATTCTGCATCCCAGCCATTTTGTGGCAGCACCAACTCCCCATCCACAGATTTCCAGAAGCACCCACAAGTTCAAAAGATTGTGGGGGGAGGGACAACTCTATTTTAATGCAGTAATTGATTGTATCGATTTCCAACTTGTCAGACAGTTGTCTCCCTAGCTTTACATCCATTCTGAGACAAAGACCCTGTCGAACGTCAAGCTTACAAACTAAGAACGCATGACACACCAGGGAAATTACATTGAGAGAAAAGTAGAGAAGGGAGATTGGTTCATGTCAGCTTTATTTTAACAGGATATTTATACCCTGTTTTTCTCCCCAGTGTGGAAACCAAACTGGTTTACAACATTGTTTCCCATTCTATTTTTTTCCTCTCAAAAAACACTGTAAGGTGGTTTAGGCTGAGAGTGCATAACTCGCAAAAGGTCACCCGGCGAGCTTCTATGATAGCACAGGGATTCGAACCGGAATCTCTCAAATCCTACTCAGACAGAGGTGGGATCCAACCAGTTCTCACCACTTCTCTAGAAGTGGTTACTAATTTTTTCTGAGTGCCGAGAAGGGGTTACTAAAGCAACGTCCCTGCCCAATAGGGACTGGAGGTGCGTGTGTGCGGCGGCGCCACTATTTGAATCCCACCACCATCGGAACCTGTTATTAAAATTTTTGGATCCCACCACTGTACTCAGACCCTCTTTTTTTTGGAGGGACAGCGCTGTTATGTCACAGCTGACTCATGATGACCTCATAGGGTTTTCACAGCAAGAGACAGAGGTGGTTTTGCCTTTGCCCGCCTCTGCTTCGCTGCCCAGGTATTCCACGGAGATCTCCCATCCAACTACTCACCAGGTCTGACCCTGCTTAGTTTCTGAGATCTGACAAGATCAGGATAGCCTGGAGTTATCCAGGTCAGGGTGACGCTTCTTCTATAACACTACACCTCTACTTGGAGACAAAAAGAGCAGTGAGACAAAATAAATACAGCCTTCCTGTGGTTCTTAGATCTCCACCCTGAGGTTCAGCTCTCATATCTGCAGGTTAATACCGTGTTTCCCCAAAAATAAGACAGTGTCTTATATTAATTTTTGCTCCCCAAGATGTGCTATGTCTTATTTTCAGGGGATGTCTTATTTTTCTGTGTTCTGTTCGTCGGGCATGCTTCCAGACAAAAACTTTGCTACGTCTTACTTTCGGGGGATGCCTTATATTTCGCACTTCAGCAAAACCTCTACTACGTCTTATTTTCAGGGGATGTCTTATATTCGGGGAAACAGGGTATAAACAGAGCCTCTGCCTGAAATGCTGAAGAGCTCCTATCAGAGTTAAGCAGAATCTCACTCCAGGGTTGGTGGTAGCATCCCCTGAGGTGGGGCCTCTGCCTGGGCCCAGGCCCTCTGCCACCTCCTGCACACATCCTTCCCTTTCCTATTTGTGGATGCATATACTGACCAACATTCCCAGGGAAGGTCATGTAAGCGATCACAGCTTAGCTTGGCAAGCACCCTACTGTCCAAAACCATCAGGGTCAGAGCATGTGTGTGGCAAACACAGGTGGAGGGAGGGACAGTTTGCAAGCAGGCAAGTGAGGACAGATTGACTGGTTGGGGGAGGGGAGGCAGATGGGACAAGAGAGGGGGTTGGTGTTGAGGGGGAACTGTGGTTCTCTGCCCAGCGTCCTGCAAAACTAGGAACTCCCTGATATTTTGTGTTTGTTTGCACCTCCTGCAGCAGTTATTTTGAGGTTAGCTTCACTTCAAGTGCAGCCATGCTGCTTAATTCTACCACCCTATGTCAGAATTCTAGCAGATCGCAGGCTTAGAAAGGTTGGGTTCCCCTGATTTAATCAGTCCTGTTTCTTTACCAAGGCTGCTGGCAGTCATCTACAAGAAATATTGGACTGCCTGTGTAAGACTGTGCAGAGCAGGAAATCTGCAAAGCAAAGGTGTTTTTATTGATACTTATATAGCCTCAATAATTACTCCGAACTGGGTGTCATTTGCCGATGTGGGAAAGCCATCTTTAAAATTACTTCATATATCAAAAGAGATCTTGGGAGTCTGAGCAGTGAGCCCCTCACCACAAAATAAAGCTTGGTGAATTAAAGCGTCAGTTCAGACGCATATGGGAAAGATGGCACCGCGTTTTTGCTCCTTCATGTTCAAAGTAAATCACAATGGCAGATAGCTAAATAAAACCTTCAGTCGACGGGAAACTACACTCCTTTAAATCTTCGTCCTCGGGCACGTGGCACTTTGTAGCACAGCCACGGGGATTCATATCTGTCAGACTTACCACGGGTCTGGAAAGTAGGTACGAAAAAGCCACTTTGGGCAGGGGAATAAGCGGAAAATTATACCAGTTCTGTCTGTGTTCGTGTAAATCAAGGCCTGCCGATCTGCACTGAATGTTCCTCAATGGCAGGAGGACGGTGTAAACGGTCTAATGAGCACCGTGTCCTGTTTTTGATCAGGCTTTTATGAAAAACGGAATCGTACAGTTTGAGCTTCCTTGCTGATTAGGCTTGATCCTCTTTAAGTCCGCCGATACTGCACACATGCTTCCAGCGTTTCTGCATTAAGTGTATCTGTCAGCCTGTTCAACCACCCTAAGTAATTACAGATATCAGAGGGCCAAGCCTGACAGGAGACTGTCCTTCCCTTCTCCTGCTCCGTTTTGCCCAGGAGACAGCAGACAATCTTTGCAAGCCGGGATTGTGCCTGACAGATGCTGTAATTTAGGACTCAGAGGTCCCGAGATTTTCTAAACCCATTTCAAGCTCAGTAAGCCATTGAGACAACATAATCTGCCTTCTTTAAACAGCTTTTACAGCAACATTAAGACGTTGGGGTCTCATGCCTGCTTCTGTTCTCTCCGCTGCCTCAGCTTAGCAGCAACATTTGACAATAAATTGGAGGTAGGATTTTGAAGTCTGGCCACTATTGAATTCATTAGGGTAATTTGAGCCGATTTTTCAGCAAGAGGTATTTTGTATCCAAGGTTGCTTTGGGAAGGAGTCCAGAAATTGGACAACTGCATGCAGTGAACAGACAGGTAACTGAGGCACTTTTTCAAGATCCATACAAGGCCCAGAGCCACATGACTTTTTCACATTCCTCCGTGGGTATGCTTGTTTTCATAGAATATGGGTGTTAATGAAAATGCCTTGCCTCATAGGATTTTAAAAATGGGTTAAGTTGTTCTCTGTTTCTCAGTTCTTTCTCGGAGCACCTGTGATTTGTACCCTGGGCAACTGGCCTATTCATAATATCCATCCTCCTTTCTACCTGTTTTAATCTTACCTGTTTTATTTTAATTCTAAGATTTTTAACTAAGGTGCAACTAATTTAGCCAACAGGATGCAAAGGTATAATTTGGTTGAACAAGCCATAAGTAAAGCCCATCTTCTGTTCTTGCTATGGTCCCCTAAAAGCCAAAGAAGGTCAGGGGACCTCTTGAGAATGACCTATTGGACTTCCTCTCCCTCCCTTTCCTGCCAGAGTGGGTGGGCCATGACCAGATGATGGCCCCCTCCCCTCCCCCTTCCACCCAGGGTGGTAGGTCATGACCAGATGCTGTAAGGGTGTCTTCTCTTCCGTGGGGTGAAGTTGTCAAGGCTGGTTAGGTCACAGCCCTAGTTGCTTCAGGCAGAGAGCTATGCAAATTTTGCAGATGCTCCCTTGGATGGCAGCAGGTTGACCCTTCCAGTCATCCCAAAGCCCCAAGCTGCACAATATCACCTATGTTTCTATTCCTTTCCAATCCTGGTAATTGTAGTGGAAACTGGATGACTTCGCCCCACTGAAGAGAAGACACCCTCACAGTAAGCCCAATGGATCATTCTGCTTCAGCAGGGCTTTAGTGATCCAGGCTTGCTATATGAATATGTCCAAGCTTAACCGGGGTGGGGGGGTGGGGGGGGGGAGAGAGAGAGAACCCATACCTGTGTAGTTCTAAGAAACTATCGGCTGCAGGACTCCTCTTTTGTATACAAGCCTTTACGGACTTTAGCTGGTCCAGCCTGTAATGTCTCATGAAGGTGACGGACAACTATGTCACCACTCTACAAATCTCCTGTGGAAAACGCTGCTGCCACCACTATTCTAGTAAAGTGAGCCATTATGCATGCTGGTGCTAGTATACCCTGACTATCATATCTATTTGCTATGCATAGCTTTACCCATTCTGTGATCAATGCTTTCAACGCCTTCTTACCCAGGTTATTAGGACCATAAATAACAAACAGAACACCTGACAGACGTTAAGACCTTTGTCCTGGCTATGTAGGCCCTTAGAGCTCTAAGTACGTCCAACATAGGCCAAACCTGTTCCTTTGGATGAACTAGTTTTGGACGAAAAGATAGTAATATAACCTGTTGATCTGAGTGAAAGGTAGATTGTACTTTGGGAATGAAAGATAGGTCTGTTCTTAAGATCACAGAGTCTCTATGAAACACACAGAGTTTCTCATTGAAAAACTCCCTGCTCAGGGACCCTTCTGGCCAATGTCATCACTACCAGAAAGGCCACCTTCTGAGAGAGAACCTTCAGTTGTGCTTTTTTTGATGGGTTCTAAGGGAGGCAAAGTCAGGCTCTTGACCCAAATTTTTGTCCACTGTAGAAGGATTTGTGCCTCCTTTTATAAGGAAAGTGTTCTTGTTCCCCCTTCTTTGTTCACATGTGCTTTTGCAGTGGTATTGTCTGTCTTGACATGATGAACCTTGATCCTATCTTGAAAAACCATGAGACCCCTTTGAATGGTTCTCAGCTCTAGACAATTTGTGCTGTTCTTTTTTTTCTGTTTCTGGCCAGGATTCCTGGTCTACTGGGTCCTGGCAGCTCCCCATCCTTTTTAGCTGGCATCCATTGTTACAACTAGCTGTGACCCTTGCACAAAGGAAATTCCCTGTCTCAGTTGAGACTTCCATGTCCACCATCTCAACAAGATGGTCAGTTTTGTAGTCATCCCTGCAGGGTCGTCGCTAAGGAAGAGGCGAGACGCGGAGGTTTCATCTGGTGGAGAGCGCCAGCAGCGGGAGCGCGGGTGTCCGTGTTCCTAGCGACTCTGCCGCGTGCTGGTTCCTAGCACCTTTTATTATGATTCTAGCGGGGGCGTGTAGAAGGGCGGAACGGGGGGAATTCCGGGAGAGCGGGAGAGCGGGAGACTGAGAGATCATCATGTGATGCATGATCTCACCTGGCTGCTACGTGCGGAGAGGAGCATCAGCGTCTGGGCCTAATCCTCACCTGGGGGCAAGACCATTGTCCCTTTGTCCGGGACACCCGGTGGTTGTGAGCCAGGTAGTTCATGACCTGTGACTCATCGGGGGATGAGGGGTGGGGGAGCGGTGCGACCAGAAGGCCGTAGGAGCGCCGGTGTGCCAGCGCTCTACTTACGGTGCTGCTGGGTCAGCAGTGCATCCCTACACAGTTTTAACATTTTGGCAGGAGTTTTTGTGTGTGTGGCAAATGTCCTTCTGATAAGGAAGAACCATCCCTTGCAATGGATGTACATGGAGACATGCCCACACAACAAGGTCAACTGTGGAGATTAGGAGACCAAAAATTGTATACAAGTCCATCATGTCTGCCATTTGCTGTCTGCACAGTGTCTGGATTATTTCTTGTTATCTTGAGCTGTTTTTCCACTGGTTTTTCCTTGCCCTCCAGATTAGAGTGCACCACGCTGGCTCTCCACCACACCCCACCATGCTGGCTCTCCACCAGTGCAACTACCAGAGCGTGCACCGGTGGCCCTTTGAGATCCTGCATAGTCTCTTGAATAAGTATATATAATTTATCTGCAGTAGCACCCGAAAGTAACTGCTGTCTGATGAGACCCAGTCGGCTTTTAGGACTTTGTCGAAGGACTCAGGGAAAGAACACCCTGGGGAGGTTTTGTTGGCTTTTCAAAACCTCCATTGTCTGATTTGGCTGAGACAGAGAAACAAGGCTTTTCTGGTTCATCTGGTTGGTAATGCCGTTGGCCATCAGTTTTTGAGAAGTCTCTGGAAAAACTCCCAACACGCTTCCCCCCTCCCCCAACTCTTCCTTTTCTGAATCTTGCACTGTCAAAGATCTGATTGACACAGAGTGATCGTTGTCTGTTTCCTATTGCTCTTTGTGTGAAGTAAAACTCCTCTTAAAACTCCTAATTGGTGACCTTCTGTAAGACAGCGTAGAGGAATTTCCACCCTTCTCTTTGCTATCCTCCCCAAACTCATGAATAGAGCAAGAACTCCTTATGAGTCTACAGCTTTTCTATTTGGGCTCCAATCTGGTGAAGGAGGCCAAATCCCAAGCCCAACTATTTCTCCGAGAGTGCTCCTTCCTACAGGGGGATGGGGCTCTTCTCTCCACTTCCCAGCTCTCAGTTGCAGATGTCTGTGGTCCCGTAAACTGCCCTGGGGCACCCCAGGGAAATGCCATTGTTGTGCTCATTTAGAAAATGGCAATGGAAAAAAAAAAGCAAGAAGCAAGGGGAAATGGCATGGCCACCATATTTGCGATCCCCATGCCTTACTGAGCCCCACCCCCTTCAGCCATCTGTGGGGGGAAAAGGCCCAAACTTTAGAGGGGCGAGATGACTCCAAACATCCCCAATCTGGACTCAGAGGGGCTCACTGCTGTTAATGGTGCCTGCAAGTTTTGCCAGTCTCTTGTTCTCTATGTCGTTGTTCCAATACTTGCTACCCACTTTCCCCTGGAGATCATCAGTTGCTCCTTGAAGTGGGTCCCTGAAGTGGGGTTGTTGGGGCCAAAGGATGCTCCATAGACCCAGAGTGCCCGACCCAGACTCAGCGTCAGTCCCACTGTCCTACCTCATTCCCCAGGCTGGTGGAACTTCACCTGCAAGTTCTCCATTTTTTTCTTTTGAATTTCAGAGGAAGGAGTCTTCTTGGAAGCTTTCTCATCCTCCATGCCCAGATCCAGTGGAAAAAAAATCTACTCTTTGAATTCTCCTTGGTGGAACAGATCATCCAATGCTGGGCTGAAGGGGCACAGCTATTCAGACTAGAACAGGGGTAGGGAACCTGCGGCTCTCCAGATGTTCAGGAACTACAATTCCCATCAGCCTCTGTCAGCATGGCCAATTGGCCATGCTGGTAGGGGCTGATGGGAATTGTAGTTCCTGAACATCTGGAGAGCCGCAGGTTCCCTACCTCTGGGCTAATCTGAATTCCCCAGATAAGCCTCCACAGCTCAGGCGGCAGAGCTGGGAATCAAACCCGGTTCCTCCAGATTAGATACATGAGCTCTTAACCTCCTAAGCCATTGCTGCTCCTGAGCTCCTGAGGACTGAGCTATTGTGCTTTCAATCACCTCAGGCTACCATCTGAAGTAGCTCAGCCCCTGAGAAAAGGCAGGAAATCTGACCAGCCTGGCCAGACTGTGCTTAATCTGTTAGGAAGGTGAGGGGGTCCATTGCACAAGCATAAGATTATTTCTGGATTTGAACAAGGACTGTCTAAAACAACGTCCTTTACCAGAATCCCTGCAACCACCAGAAAAGGTCCACCAGAAATGAGACAGTGGTACAACACAGTGGTCTAACATTTAGGTCACCCCCTGCATTACACTATCCCAGCTCTCAACAACAGGCTTAGATTACACACTGGAAGCTCCTCCTTAGGCAAACCTCGTCTCCCATCAAAAATTTGTCACATTCCCACAGAGTGATCGGAACTCATTACCTTCATCGAAGTCGGCGTCATCCTCTGTATGTTGAGGGAATGGAAAGCAGTTGGTGATTTCGAGCCTGTCATCCACCACTAGCCCCAGCAGTACGCCCTGGACCACTTCATTCCCTTGACCTTCTTCCTGATAATGCTTGATGATCTTCAGAACAACCTAAAAGATCAGCTCTTGATTAGGACAGCCTCATTGAGAATGTAATATCCAGCTCTATCAGGGGGGAAATTGCCCCCAAATTGCCCCAGAAGTAACACTGCACATCTGGGCAAATAAGAACAGTTAATTTTTATTTGTTTTATTTTATTATAGTTCTACTCCGCTCATTCCCGGCCAAGGCTGGGTTTAGGGCGGCTTACAATAAAGTTAGAACACAACATCAATAATATAAAACAATTTAACATTAAAACCAAATATCTATGACAGCGCACTATTTGATACAATCCTAGCCTAAAAATTCACTCCAGTCCTACCCCAACAAAAATTCTCTAGTTATCAGGAGGGGTGCACAGTTGGAGGTGCACAAGGTAAGGAAGACTGGCTTATTAGTTGGCTTATATGGACTCACGGGTAGCCTCTACCAAAAGCCTGGTGGAACACCTCTGTCTTGCAGGTTCTGTAGAACTGATTAAGGTCCTGCAGGGCCCTAGTGTCAGCTGACAGCGTGTTCCACCAGGATGGAGCCAGGGTCAAAAAAGCCCTGCTTGTGGTCAAGGCCAACCGAATGTCCTTAGGGTCGGAGACCAAAAGTAGCATGCTGTTGGAGGACCGAAGAGTTCTCCATGGGCGATATGGGGAGATGCAGTTTCGAAAGGAAGCCGAGATGGTAAATAATAGGGGAGGAGCCATGACTCAGAGGTTCAGGACCTATTTTGTATGCAGAAGGCCCCAGGTCGAATCCCCGGCATCTCCAGTCAAAAAAATCAAGTGCCAGGTGATGGGGAAAGCCTCCACCTGAAACCTTGGAGAGCTACTGCCAGTCGGAGTAGACAGTGCTGAACTTAATGGGCCACAGGTCTGACTCAACAGAATGCAGCCTCACGTGTTCAGCCATCATCACCAAAGCAGCGTTTATACCGAGCTTTCAATGTTCAAAGTGTTTCACAGACAGTATATTGCTGTAACACTTGCTACAACCCTAAAAAGTCAGTAGAGCCACCGTATTGTAGACAAGGAGCAGAGAGAGAGACAGCTGCTTGAGTCCTCCAAGTGAGTTAGGGATCATGATGAGATTTACACTAGGAACCATCCAGACCACAACTGCAGATGGTCATAGACCTTTCCCAAACTCTCCTCTCCCCAACATGCTTTCTGAAGGGCAACAGGTATATTTGGTATATATAATCCGGTCAAGCAAAGTTGCGGGCAGAAATGTGGATTGTGCGGCACGTCAAATTAGAATAGTTATCTGTCAAAAGACCAGCCGTTTTACCTCAGAAGTTCATTAAAACATAAACAGAACTTTACTTAACCTGAGAGAGAGATACAAACAGTATCACAAATAATAGTTACATGCACGGCTAATGGTTTGTCACAGTTTGGTTGCGTTACGATATCTTTTAGTCTAGTCACAGCACATTTCTATATCATTTGGTTTACAACAATATACAGAGCATCTTTCTTTTCAGATAGTCAGTCAGGCAGTCTCAGAGTGTGTGTGTGAGAGGGAACAGAACACTACCAACGGATTTTAACTGTCATCTTTAGAATGTTCGTGCAGCTTCCCAGAATTCCATGCTGTTCTTGCTGCTGCTGCGTGAAAAGCAAGGCTGGAAATTCCAACACTTTCTGCCTCGGGAAAGCTTCTCCTGGGACCCACAGGCATGTACACACACAGCAGCCTGAACCAGACCATCGATCCATCAAGTGGGTACAGTCTGTTCAGACAGGCAATGACATTAAGGCAGAGATCTTTCAAATGATATCCTCCCTGATCCTTTTGCCAGGGATTGAACCTGGGAGCTTCTATATGCCAAGCAGATGCTTTGCCACTGAGCCATGGCCCCACCCCATGTGGAGTCATAGTCATGTAGGCCAGGTGGGTTTGTGGGGGGTGGGATATTATGAAAATGCCCTTCCTGCCTCTTCCATCTGCAGAGCTCCACTGTTGGAAGAAGAGCCAGAGTTACATTTTCACCTCCCTTCATCTCCTCGCCTCCAGGAAGACAGTGGACCATGAGAAAGACCTGAAATCACTGGGTTGGATTCTTCAGATTCTTCAGGATTCTTTATGAAAGGAATGGGCAGAACTGATCTTTCCCATTTGCCCAGTTGCTTGTCCTGAAACACCTGAGAACAAGGGGACCATCAGCAATGACCCTCTCTCTGACTCTCAGACTAGAGCCTAAAGCAAGGGTGGGCATGGGGTTACATAAGAAACAGAAAATATTGTGGAGGGCCGGGTCCTCCTCCCATCCAGAGGGGGCATGTTCAAGTCAGCCCTTCCTGCTCCTTGCCCTTCGGCGGCAGTTCGCATAGCAACAGTCACTCGCTCTCGCCACCATCGCCACCTTTTCCTCTCACAGCGCTTGCGCAATGTGGCAGGGCTCCAAGGGTGGGGAGAGAACTACAGCTTTTTAAAAACTCTCTCACAATCCTCCCCGTCTGTTCCTGACACTGCGCCTGCGTAAGAAGGCGGGGCTCCCAAGAGGGGGAAGTGCACAAGCGCGCATGAATGACCAAGAGAGGCTTTTTTTATAATCCCAGTCTCGCACCACTTCTCCCGGCTGCCATTTTGACGACGAGTTCTTCTAAAGCAGGGGCCAGTCAGGGTCATCCGGCAGGCCGGATGTGGCCCGCGGGCCGTTTAATGCCCAGGTCTGTCCTAAAGGTTTCTTAAATCCACGCCTGGGATTGAAACCCAGAGTTACCTGAGCACATCTACTTCCTGTCATTCAGTATTTTTGTCTCTCTCTGACAAACCAGCCCAGCCTCAGCCTCCTGTATCTTCTCCCTCAAACTCAATGATACTACTTCAATTTTCAATGCATTATTTATGTGCTTGACAGTTACCGCAGTAGTAAAATTTATATTCAACCAGACCATTAACATTCTCAACTACTTGTGGAATTGTTTTTTTTTATTGTTTCTATTTTAAAGCCATTCAAATTTTCTCTCAACAATACTACTATGATTTTTAGGTTCTTAAAACTTATGGTAAATGATGAATGTAATACCAGACTACCTGTTCACATGTGAATGTTTTCTTGGCAAGAAACTGGTTTTTTTGTTTTTATTGTAGTCAGGCACAAGAATCTGGACAGAGGGATTGGTGGGACTTAAGACATTAAAGGCTGAGAACCACTGATCGAGATCCCAGGGGTCTGCAACCTGCGGCTCTCCAGATGTTCATGGACCACAATTCCCATCAGCCCCTGCCACCATCGCCAATTGGGGAGGCAACTGTCCTTCACATGACATCTTCAACCAGAGTTGAGAAATTCTATTATAAGGGTGCTCTAGCTTTGGATTTCCTACAGTAAGCAAGGAAGCTAACATGATGGTCAAAAAAGAAGAGTTGGATTTATATCCCCCCCTTTCTCTCCTGTAAGAAGACTCAAAGGGGCTTACAAACTCCTTTCCCTTCCCACCCACCCACGACAAACACCCTGTGAGGTGGGTGGGGCTGAGAGAGCTCCAAAGAGAGCTCCAAAGAACTGTGACTAGCCCAAGGTCACCCAGTTGGCATATGTTGGAGTGCACAAGTTAATCTAGTTCACCAGATAAGCCTCCATAGCTCAAGTGGCAGAGCGGGGAATCAAACCTCGTTTTCCAGATTAGAGTGCACCTGCTCTTAACCACCACACCACGGGACTTTGAATGAAATAATTAACCAGCCAAGTTTCTGCCCAAAAGCAACCTTCCCCCAACAACCAGGCTATCCCAACGCTCAGAGGAATTACACAAACAACTTCTAATGCAGCTAAAGGGGCTTCTCCTGCTCACAAAAAGCAGAGGGGGGCGGAATTCTTGGCACACTCCTTAATGGGATTCTTTGAATCACGGCCCACGACTGAAAGGAAATGCAACATGTCAAGCAACCAGAGATCAGTCCCTGTCAGGGTTAAGAAATCTAGCAAAGGTAATCACAGGCAGAGCTTCCAAAATAATCAAGAGAGCTCAGAGTCAAATTTTCTGCTCAGGCTGAACTAATTGCCAAACGGAAGAGAAGGTTTCATTAAGGAAACTTTATGAAGATTAACCTTCTGCTCAAATACCTTGGTATCCCCTCCGTTAATTTGGATATGCAGTTGATATGTAACCCTATTATTAGATGCATCCATGCGTTCCTGGGAAAGAAACACAGAGATTTTAAACCCCAAGTGCTGTAGAGCTCCAGGTGCTCATATTCGAGTGAACTACTGGTAAACAAAACACAAAACAACATTTTCATCTATATTTAAAATTTCCCTCAAGATGCAGTCCCCGTTTTTGAACGGAGAGAAATTAACCAGGTTTGTTTCCCCACTTTTATACATAAAGCCTGCTGGAAGACCTTGGGCTAGTCACAGTTCTCTCTGAACTCTCTCAGCCCCACCTACCCCACAAGGTGTCTGTTGTGGGAAAGGAAGGGAAGGAGTTTGTACACCGCTTGGATACTCCTTTACATGTCCATGCAAGTCCACCACTGAAGGCATTCAGCTCCCTTGGAGAGAAAGTCAGCAGATGGTTTTCCAGGACTGGGGTCTGCAGAGCCAGCTGCAGTAATGGAGAAGAGATTCCACCAAAACATTAGGAAGAACTTCCTGACCGTCAGGGCTGTTCGACAGTGGACTTCACTGCCTCGGAGAGTGGTCGAGTCTCCTCCTTTGGAGGTTTTTAAACAGAGACTGGATGAATACATGTCGGGAGTGCTTTGATTGTGTGTACCTGTGTGACAGGGGACTGGACTTGATGGCCCTTGTGGTCTCTTACAACTCTATGATTCTATCACTTAATATGAGAAAACCCATTGCAGAATAAAGCTTCTTCCAGGTGGCAGCAGACAGGTGGAGATCCACAGAGTCAGCTCAAACAGACCTGCCACAGCTGTTCTGCTCATCTTAACATTCCTCCGCTTGAGCAAAGAGGGAAATGAAGCTATGACCATCCCCACACAAGAAGCCCACTGGGATCGACCACAGCTTCTCCCAAGCCAGCCATCTGCCAATATCTGCATCCAGCTGGCAGGACTAACTCTATAGAGGGAAAACCAGCCATGACCTCTCTGATTTGAGTTGAGCACTTCTCAACTTGGCACAACTCGGTGCCCCCATCCCCCATTGTTTCCAAAGGGAGCTAATAGAAAATGGGGGCCACACCTTTGAGGGTTCATAACTTTGGATCCCCTGAACCAAACTTCACCAAACCTGGGTGGTATCATCAGGAGAGTCTCCTAAAGATACCCTGAAAGTTTGGTACTGCTATCCTAAAAACTGAATGGGCTCCACAGAAGCAGGAAAAATGTGGGTAGAGAAAGGAGAAGCCCAATTAGGAGAAACCATCCTCTTCTTCACTTTGTTCCTCTTCTCCCTCCGCCACTGAAGTTTTTACCAGGTCCCCACTTCTTAGATAACAACATGACAGCAGCAAGACATTTCTACATTTTCAAAGCCTCGCGGCCATCAATCACTTCACACCTCCTTCTGTAAGTGACTGAGTCTGCAGGAAATAAAGCCATTCCGCTTGTACCTTTATGACACATGCGATTAATCTTGTGTAAGCAGCAGTGAAACCAGGAACACAGGCAGAAGGGCCAGAAGGGATTTAAAAATAAATAAATAAATGAAAAGGGGGCATGGCGTCCATGCCGCATGCGATCACGCTTTCTGACTCGTTCGATCACACCATGACATACACCAGATCTTTGCAAACCGAAGGTTCGGTTAAACCGAATCAAGTTTTGTGGTTTAGATAAGCAACGTGGAAAAGCGAACTGTCTAACTATGAGAAAAATGGGAAGTGTCGTAGCACCCATTCCACAAGTCAAGTTTATCTCCATGGAAACTGAAGAACGGCTCTTTTATCGAAGCAGGGTTTTTGGAAGACAGCCCTGGGACTCCCAGTGGTTTGATCCACGGAGACGGCGGGCACTCAGTTTCATCAACATTATTGCTTCTTGGCAACAATCGGGGAAGCTCATGAGAAAGGAAAGCTTTTTGATTAATTTACGTGATTGAGGAAGACACACACATTTGAGGGGAGGGCTCCATTCTTCCCTCGATCCCACAAAGTACAGCCCTGGGAGCTGGCATCTTCGGGTGGAGGAGAGAGGCATCTTACGAAATAAAAAAGGGGAGAAAAGTAACACGTGTCTCTCTTTCATAAGGGCTTCTCAAAAACACCTTTAAAAGCCTCCATAAAAACTAATGGGTTTTGTTTGTTTTGTTCTGTTACTTTTCAAGCACACTAGTTAAGGCTGTTCTAATTATCTCACTACACTAGCCAGTTCAAGCTTTCAGAAAAAAATGGGACATACATTCCCGAGTTCAGAAGAAAAACAAATAAATGCTGGGGAGGTGGAGAGAAATTGTGTTACAGTGCAATTCTATGTGGAGTTACTCCAACCTAAACCTAGTTAAATCCTACTCAATCTGGAATAACGCTGCTTAGGAATGAGCTGTTAAATCTGCAGGTTAGTGGACATGGCAAAGTCAGGCAACCCGGTAAAGCTGGGTTGTATCCCACAGTCAAGGAAGGCAAATAAAAAAAGGAACCTACAAATTGCTTTCATAAGAACAGATGTTTCTCATCCTTTACACTACCTTGGATGGGCTAGCTCATTCTGGAAGGTTCAGCCTTCCGAAACAATGAACCTTTATGTAGTTCCTTATACTGGGCAATCAGTTGCATGTGTCAAACCTCAGGACGCATCTGGAAACTGGTCGGGGAAAAGATATGGAAGGCTGGGAATAGAGGGACAGTAGGAGCAGACTCAAACCAAGGGCTTGACAGCAGCAGCTTTCCGTCGTGGAATTTAAGGTAAATAATGCATGGTACCTAGAGTGTATGTATTCTTTATCAGTATAGTCCCGTGGTGGCAAGCCTATGGCACTCCAGATGTTCCTGGACTACAATTCCCATCAGTCCAGGAACATCTGGAGTGCCATAGGTTCGCCACCACTGGTATAGCCTAAATTAGCAATGGCTTGTTGAATTTGTTTAATCCAATCAGGTTTTTTTTTAAATCCATTTGTTCTGGTGCAGAGTAAGCATCCTCAAAAAGTTCCGTCAGCACATATGAACCAGCTCTGATCCCTTCTCATCATCAGAAGTTTGTTCACTAGTATAAACACCATAAAAAAGAACCCTGACACTGGATGGAGCAACCAGGACTCACCCTTCACAGTTTCACTTGAATGTATCCAGTGGTGAGATTCAAATGATTTAGCAACTGGTTGTTTACAAACACAATTCTAACAACTGGTTCGGCTGAAGTGGTGCGAACCTGCTGAATCCTACCACTGGATGCATCACTTGTGTACTCAGAAGAACATCAGGAAATGGACAATTCAGCTGGAGCCATGGGTTTTCACAACCAAGCAATGACTTGAACTTGACCTATAAACTTCTCAGCTCTGGATGTAATGAGGACACCTTGTTACTCTACCCAACTGCGACAACTCAGTCGTCTACCAAGAAGCTCATAGTAGCATGCATGATTCTCTGCTCCTTTATTTTATTCTCATAGTAATTCCAGGAGGCAGGTTAGGCCGAGAAAGAATGGCTTGGATGCCACCAAAGAAACTAAGTGACAGAAGGATCCCCATCAGAGGAACATACTTTGCCTTGCCCACTGCAGTTTTCAGTTTTCCCTGAACAATATGAAAGGGGAATCAGGTCTGCTACAGGTGAGGGGAAATCTGAAAACCACTCCCTTTCTGTCCATTGAAGTCCTCTATCAAATCCAGTTCAACAATCAAGCCACGTTTACCCACTAGCAGTTATTTCAAATAGGGTCCCTACAATCTTTGTCTGTTTTCTCCCTTCCATTCCTGCTCAGAAACGAAGATCACAGGGAGAGGCCCTATTGACATTCCCTTTGATCAAAGAAGCTCATCCAGTAGGGACATGAGACAGGGCCTTTTCAGTGGCATCCCCTCATTATGGAATAACCTCCCCATCACTCTTGACCTCTAGGAGGCAGGATGGAGGCAGTTTTATTCATGATTGCATTTGCTTAGTTTTAGTTCTGCCTACTGGTAGTTTGAAATGGTTGTGAGCCAATGGATATATTTTTCTGTGTTTGCATTGTAAGCCACCTCAAATTCCTGTAAGGTAGAAAGGGAGCAAACAACTGTTTTTAAAATAATATAAACCATTGCTGCAACCACTACACCTCTCCAAAATATGCAAGGCACTCACACAAGAGGGGCTCAGCATGGGAAATCTTGCAGGCAGGGCATGCTGTCAAGATGAGCAGGCCTCCCGCGTCTGATCATCAAATCAAAACGCCCACAAGAAATTAGGACCAGGATGGGAGCCCTCTCTAAACTGCACTGTTCTACAAAATGCCGCAGAGCCACTAGGGAACCTTAAACCTGTCACGACACTGGGATTTCAGGAAGCTGAGCTGCCATTTCCCCTTAATGTTCTTCTATTTGGTAAATAAGAATCAAGATGTTTATTTGTCAGCAGCACAGCGGCAACGTGTTCTGCTGCGCTATCTAAAATGCCAGCCTTCAGGTATTTGCGAGGCTTGTGAGCTTCTCGCTGATGCCATCTTGAGGACTCTTTTAACTTCAGCGCTCAGCGATTGCACGTGTGAATATTCCGTGACGCCAGCCAACAGCAGCGGCAGTTAACCACTTCATCCTTCAACAAGCCACACCTTCCGTGCAGGCTTGGCCAGAATTTTGAACGCTCTTTGGAATTTGGAAGTGGAAAGCCACAAAACAGCTTTCTCCCTCTATTTGGCTTCCAGAAGCAAGCAGAGAAGACTTTTTTAAAAAAGCAAAACCACGTCACTTTGTAGCACGTTATTTTTGCTGCTCTGAAGTTTAGCCGCACTTCATTGTGATATCAGGGCCCGTCCTCGAGGGGCTTTTGAAAACTGCAGATAGAAAACACGTTTAAATCATTGACTGCATGAGTCCTCGCTTAGGCAATTGGAGGCCTTTCAAAGCTCAGTCTGGAAACAAACGACGCTAGGATGAAATACGCCTTGTCCCTTTTGGGTTTCTAGCAACTGGACCAGCAGCCCAGCTTGCCGTTCACAGCGCTGAAAAGAGGGATGGAAGTTTAGCTGCTGGACAACAACGCAGATGCGTAACTAATCGGAGATCCTGGTGGCAGCAGCCTCTGCCCAGCAGTGTTCAAATAACAGCAGAGAGTCCGACATTAATTTCAAAGACCTTCCCCACACTGCACAAATATCAAACACGATGCACAACTAAAAGGTCGCACTGAAACCAAACCTAAACAAGACGGGCAGCGAACCTAAATGTCAGCTCGCGTGCGAGAGAAGGAAGACTGACAGATGGCAGAAGAAAAAACAAGGCAAGGAAAGTGGACCTTGACCACCCTGCTCGCCAGAAAATGTCCAACTGCTTCTAAGTTCTCCCTTGCTGTTCGCAAATTGAGTCTTGTTTTATTTTACAAACTTTATTCAAAATTTCCCCAAGACGATGCATATTAAAGATTCGTTCCCAAAAGGCATCAGGAATGAGTTCTAGTTTTGAATGACAGAGGAGTGGATTTTTAAAAAAAGAAATCCCATTTGACTTTAAAAGATGGCAACAGGAGTGGATTTTTAAAAAAAAAGAAATTCAAGTTGACTTTAAAAGCTACTCCATCAAAACATACATTTGATTTTTTTAATGGTCTCTACTGTTGCTGTCATCAGCAGCAGATTCAAAACTAAAATATGTTGTCGGTCGCTCTTGGGAAGAAGCCTTTTTATGCACAGTGCAAACATAGAAAGCTGGAGTATGGGTTTTGGCAACATTTAAGAAAAAAATGGTCAATACAAAGGCATGGTTCAGACTACCACCCACCTCTACCCCTCCTTTTACATACAAGCCTATTTGAACTACAAGCTACAGTTTGTTGTTTTCCCAAAATATAAGCAAGGGTTTAAGCAAGCTTGGGTTTAAACTCCATGGGTTTTTGCACATCTTTGCCCTTGCACTCTAACTGAAGATGTCTGCTTTATGAGCAAACCATATTAGAGTCCAAATACGTGGGGAGGAAGGATTGCATGAACGCCCCAAATCCCCCAGGTTCTTTCACAGAATTGAGAATCATGGTTTGCCACCAGGAGCCTCGGAGATCCTTGAGCTAGCCTCCATGGCTTCTTATCGCATTGGAATTGACCCGCTATTGGTTCATCAGTCAACTTGTACCAGAGCACGAGACCCCGCGTTGCTGATCCATCAGGTTCTTCGGCACACTCTGAGTGTCCCCACCACATTGTTCAGCACAGCAGTGCCACCGTAATGAGACGCAACACGACAAAAAGTTAAGCCGTGTTTAGCAGACACACTCCTTTTGCATTATCTTGCAAATATTCCATGGCAGCTCCTATCTGAACATCACTGTTTGAGGAACTGTCTTCATATATCTCCTTCCAGACATCCATGTTTCCCCAGAGATATGCCTTCCACGTTTAGTGCACCAAATTTTGCTCTCCTTCCTTCTTCCAAGCTGCAAGTTGCTACAGGAGGTGAAAGCAGAACAAGGATGGTACTAAACACTCAAGTTCTGTGTCTTGGGTAAGTAGGAGAGTAAGAGCATAGTTTAGGGGGCATCTTATATTGTATTACATTGGGTTAGGATTTATGGTTTCAATTCTGAATTTTAACCTTGTATTTATTGTACGTTGCTAGCTACCCTGAGCCCAGCATTGCATAAGAAGAGTTGGATTTATATCCACCCTTTCTCTCCTGTAAGGAGACTCAAAGGGGCTTACAAACTCCTTTCCCTTCCCCACTCACAACAAACACCCTGTGAGGTGAGTGCGGCTGAGAGAGCTCAGAAGAACTGTGACTAGCCCAAGGTCACCCAGCTGGCATGTGTTGGAGTGCACAAGCTAATCTGAATTCCCCAGATAAGCCTCCACAGCTCAAGCAGCAAAGCAGGGAATCAAACCTGGCTCCTCCAGATTACAGTACACCTGCTCTTAACCACTACGCCAATGCTTTGCTGGAAAAGGGCACGATATAAATCAAATTAAAATAAATCTTCAAAAGCTCACAAGCTCCTATCTGAACCCCTGAAAACACTAAATAGCCATCCTACGCCGCTTCGCAGCAGTGACAAGATTAAGATACCACTAGACTATTAGAATACCAGAGACTTGAAGCACCTCAAACTTCAGATTTGATTGGCCTCCAATTCTAGTAAGCATTACGCAGGCTGTTTGCACCCCATCATGCCTTTTCTTCTCCTACAAAAAAGTAGAATGTATCTGCTGGTGGCGATGAGAGGATCTGCTACCCAGAACAGCCCCTCTGCATCCTCCAAGAAACTACATCACTATCAAACACCACTGTGCTTTGCGAACCTAAGTGGAAACACACATTGTTCATTACGCTAGTAAGCAACAGTCGACAAACTGGCACCAAGAGACCATAATCCATCAGGCTCCTCGGCTGTGCATACATAATCACATCGCGAGAGTCCCGTCTGATGAAAAAAGTAATGAGAAGTCCAACCGTGAAACCACAGCGGCATACAGAAGAAGAGACTTGCCAATTCGCTCTCCAAACAGGAAGAGCGATTGTCAGGCGGGATTTCATCTACAACTCCTGAAGCACAACACGGCGGCCAGATGCTAACTGTTCAATGGGACGCAAGTTTAATGGACACCAAATGGTACCAGATGTTTCTCTTTTAAGTTCCTTGCAGCTGTGTGTTTACCAGCGACGTAACCTTTGAGGGGATGCAACGGCTCTGCGGCAATCAGCTCCGTTGCACCCACATGGGTGCAGCACAAGGATTACCCCGTGGATTGAAGTGGGCAAGGCCAGGCTATCTGGACAGATTTCTTAGTTTGATAGGCTGCTTTCTCTTAAAAATAGTGAGATCCTTCATATGTTATGACAGCAATAAAATATTCTTTTAACATATATTTATGGCAGTCCTGTGACCCTAACCTTACGGCCCTTCATCCTGACCTGGATAACCCAGGCTAGCCTGATCTTGTCAGTTCTCAAAAGCTAACCATGGTCAACTCTGGCAAGTATTTAGATGAGAGATTGCCAAAAAAACACCCGGGTTGTGATGCAGAGGCAGACAATGGCAAGCCACGTCTGAACATCTCTCCCTTTGAAAATCCTATGGGGTTACCATCAGTCAGCTGTGACTCGATGGCAAAAACCAGACCCCTTTAGTTAGCTCAGAGAGCAAATCTAAGCACATCTCTGTGAGTAAAGCGCGCCCACGTTGTAGCCAACTTATGGCAAATGTTTTCAAGGCAAAAGATAAAGAGAGCTGGTTTGCTTTGGCCGGCCTCTGCATAGCCGCCCCTGATTTCCTTGGTGGTACAAGGACTAGCCAGGGATGGCCCCGCTTAACTTCCAAGGTCTGACAAGTTCAGGATAGCCCAGACTATCCAGGCCAAGGCCACGCAGAAACAAACCCCATTTTATTCGGTGGAGCTTACTCAAAGGAAAATGTCTCTAAGACTTACAGTACAATCCTAAGGGGAGTTACTCCAGTCTTAAGACTAGAATAACTGTGTATAGGATTGCATTCTTGGACACTTATTTTGGGTAGCTTTTATAAAGTGTCTCTGTGATTTTATCTCAAAGCAGGTGGGAGGAACTACAGTGGATTTTTATTTGGGGTTTTTTGGCTAGGTTGTTAGGTTACTTATTTTCTCCTTTATGATTCAGTTCTGCTTTGTAGTTATCTTTCATAGTTTTTGGCAGTGTAATGATGCTCTGCTATTTTCTTTTATCATTCTTACTTGAAGAGATAGGAAAGTGTGTGTGTTTTTTTTCTAAAAAAAAAAAGACAGGGCAACAATGGCCCAGAATTCAGAGAATGCTCTTATTCAAGAAGTCAGACTAAACATTCTGAAAGGCAAAAGGTTCCAGGGCTGCTACTGAACTGATTCTGGGCAGAATAAAACACAAAGTGAGGTTTGAAATACATGCAGCCATTTCTCTTGAAGCAAAAACAATCAGAGCAAATGGTGTGTGTTAAGAAAGGAATGGCTAATTAACACACCAGACTGAGAATCAAAAGGAACTCCTCTGTGCAGCTCCCTTAGGTCTTTTGAAAAGATAAGTTGAGAGTAAGTTCACCGATATGAAGAATTACTGTAACTGGGGGGGGGGGGGGGGGATTCGGGATTCCGTGCAGCATTTCCCTTGGTATATTCCGTCTCAAAAAAAGATGTTAGTAGATTGTATATTCCTCCACCACAGAACTCAACATGCTGGACCTTCTTTGTTGTAGTAGAATACACCGTTTAGATTCGTGAAGTGCCCATTCCAGCCCTTATATATCCCCACATCTGGCTGACAAATAATGTCCAGTCAATGAATCCATAAATGCTCTGTTAGCCGCTGCAACAATAGTGAATGTTCCGGTGCTATCCGCGTTCAATGGGATGCACAAAATAATGGTTTTGACCAAGGCAGCATGTAAAAATGAATGCTAACTCTCATATTCACTTGGGACTATATCCTAATATGGAAGCATACAATTTTCTGAACCACTGCACCTCAACTGACTGTACTAACATCATGATCTGAGGCAGAGTATAGAAGCATTTCCACCTGTGGAACCTGACTTCCACAGCTCTCTCAACCCACAACAGCCCAAAATGTCTCCTGAAATCTTGTTCCTTGGGGTCTCCCCTAGTAGCAGAATTTTGGGACTGTCATAGCAGCTACAAATGCCATAGTCCAGAGTCAGAAGTCCTTGAGATACTACTTGGGACTCTCTAAATATTACCAGTGTGATGTAGTGGTAAGTAGCATCTGGGACACCCAGGTATGACTCTATGCTTTGGGTGACCTCGCGCCAGGCACAAACTCTCAATTTCGACCCCGGCGAGTATTTGGATGGGAGTCCTCCAAGAAATTCCAGGGGAGTGATGTGGAGGCCGGGAATAGTAAACCATCTCTGAACATCTCTTGCCTTGAAAACAGGGTCAGCAGCAACTTGAAGGCAAAACAACAACAAAAATCTCTCAACGGTTTGAATGATTAGACTCACCTTCCTTTTCGTCTGAGAGAAAAAATTAAGAATACTGGTACAGTGGAACCTCGGTTTTCGTTGGTAATCCATCCGAAAAGAATGGATGGGCAACCAGAAACTGATGGTGTTCCGAGGCAAACTTTTCCAGCAGGAATCACACAAATCCTAAATTAATCCGCTCTTGTATTCCAAAAACATACCAAAAACACATTTTTGGTGAATAAACATAGTGTTTAATGCTGAAAACGGTAACAAACAATAACAATAGGACCAGCTTCAAAGCCAGTGGGCCAATGTGGCACCAGAAAGCTGTCCAGAGAGGTCTGTTTCTAAGATTTGTCTGAAATGGGGCAAGACATTGTCATTAAACAAGTTGCAGACACGGCCTGCAACAGCTTTGCCTGGGTGATTTTTCTCCACAAATCCCTGCACCTTACTGCAAATCAATGAAAACCGAGGCAAATCGATGAAAACCAAGACAATTTTTTCACTGAAAAAATTGATGAAAACCGAAACCGATGAAAACCGAAGGCAATGAAAACCGAGGTTCCACTGTATTTTAAGATGCACATGTAGTACAAAATAAATAGTCTGCCTGTACTGATTTAATGATTTAAACAGAGTTATAACCCCATGCTCTTGGAGGCTGCTGATCCCCGGCAGCCTCAAGCAAGCAAACTCGTTTCTACCATATAGAAGGCAGAACGTGCATAAAGTACAGAACCTGCTCATACAGCTCTGACTGATAAGAGGTGGTCAACAATCATTAGATGCAACAAGCAACGTATGTGGTGGGACGAGGGGGGAGGTGTTCCAGCACTCCTAGGACGGACAAAGAGCCTAGCATCCTACATAGGCACCATAAAGAACATCAACATGCGACCTTAATCTTTTGCCAGAACTGATCTAGCTGATCTAGAAAACATGTGGAAAAGAAACACCTGCCCTTGTGAAACAACTGGCACATCAGCCCTGCTCAGCGGAACCTCTGGCTGATGACCCTCTTTGACTCCTGTCCTTGTGAAGCTGTCCACACACTTGCCTATCATCCAGTCTTATGGGCCAGAATTGTGTTTCTTCAATGAACATATCTAAGGCTCTCAAGATGTTGGCTTCTTCGCTCATACAAAGTCACTGGAGGAGTGTCAAGTACAAGATTTTCACAGGTGTTGCAGGGACTCACTATCTCTTGAAGTTTACAAGGTCTTCCAGGTTATACTAATGAAATCTGAGTTGTGCTGTCCCCAGAGAATGGAACAAGTAACAGAAGAAATCTATGAAACAGCCATGAAGTCAGCCCACTGTCCCACCAAATTCAGCAGTGATTACACAGACTGATGGGAACTCTCCAAGCTTTCTGCAGACTAGGATTTGTTCAAGGTTCCTGTAATGGGAGATGCTAGGAAATAAACCTGTATCTCTTGGCACACAAGGCATGAGCTCCACCACTGAGTCACAGGCCATCTCCAAAGTTGATGATTCCATTAGCAATTCCAGGATCACATGTGCTGGTCCTGAGGATACCAAAGTTAAGCTTATGAATTTTCTTTTCAGCCAATGTGAGTCCTTTTAGAGATATTCATCGTGTGATTATTAATTTACACACTCACCTTCCCCTCATTTGCCGGCAAATCACAGCGCTTAATACAGTGCAAGGGATATAGCCCAACAGTCCGGCCTGCACAGAATTAAACAACTTGCAAACAAAAACTACGGTGGAAAGGCATGACTAAAGATTTCTTCTCTTGCATGCTCCCTTTCCATTTTGTCATTAAAGGAAATGTCCACAAATTTCAAAACAATTTCAACAGAATTCTCAGCTTCCAGGATCATCTTAAGAAATTGTAGCCACCTTCCTATTCATGTAACACATTTATTTCAATATGTCTCATGACCAGGATAACAGAATTTTTCTCCTTTAACATAAAAAAAGGATTTTCCATTTTAAAAATGTCTGTGATGTACACAGGGCAGATGATTACTGGTTTTCATAATGCCTACTTTGTCTATGAAGTTCAGGAGCTAATGGCCAATGCATTTCAAAAGAATAGGGCTGGGCTCAATAAATCCCAGATACCACAGCATCTAAAATTTTCACTGGGACACCCAGTTTTTTTTTCAGAAGAAGAAGAGTTTGGATTTATATCCCCCCTTTCTCTTCTGCAAGGAGACTCAAAGGAGCTTACAATCTCCTTTCCCTTCCCCCCTCACGTAATTCTATGAAAGTGGGTAGCCACAAGAGAGCTCCAGCTGCACTTGCCCAAGGTCACCCAGTTGGCATATGTGGGAGTGTACAGGCTGCTCTGGAATTTCAGATAAGCTTCCACAGCCTGTGGCAGCAGAACTCAGAATCAAACCCGGTTCCTCCAGATTAGATGTACATGAGCTCTTAATCCCACGTCCCAAATGCTGCTCCCTAGGTTCACACACCAGCCTATCGGTTACATTATTTTATTCTCTCTGTGATCCACAGTGGAAACACAGTGCTTATTTACCATTTTCATATCAGATTTTTTTTTGCTGTACAACATAAAAATACATGTATTTATGACATTGCTTGTTCATATGCTAACTTTTAACAATTCAGCAGTGGTGGATCCTTTGTTAACCTACTGCATTCTACAGTAACCTTAATATTCAATTATATAGAACTTTTCAAAGAAGTAATTATATTATGAGAAACAGTAGAAAAGTGAGACTAAGATTAGAAGCTAGTCTTTTGCTTTGGTGATGACAGAGTTATGTCATATATTTTTACACATTCTATCACTTTTTGTCAGAAACATAATAAAAAATATGAGATACTGTGAACAGTTTAGCATCAAGTTTCTTGGCAGCAATAGTCAGAATTTTGGGTCCTGCTCTTAAAGCCAAAAAAGGTGTGTCAAGACCTGGTACAATTCCTCTCTCATTGCATACTATCAGAAAACACTGTACTGGGAATCTAGTTTCTACTATCTCAGCTTGGTATTAGTAACAAGAAAAATCAATGCTTGATTGCATGCTATGCTAATTAGGTTTCTATTTTCCACCTCCAGCCTTTTTAGACAAAACTGATCCAAAGCCAATGAAATATCCATCACATTTGAAACCAGGAGGGGGTGGGAATTGCCACAGTACAGTAAATCTAGATTAAACTAGAGTTGCTCCTAGTGGATTCCTGATATGAAGCAACATAAAACAACCTTTCTTTGTTACACATAGTTATCACTGTTACCAGCACTGTTTCAGAATAAAGTGTGCTTCAGTTTAAAGACAACTGAAGTACTCCAAATGCTAGTTCCTAAATGTTCCCACCTTCTACATGTAAGTACCATATTATTTCTTAAGTTCCTCCATTATTGTTTCTTCACAAAACAGAGGGCTGCAGTATGGCAGTCAGAACAAGATCATGCCTAATTTAAGCTCCAATTAAAAAACAAGTGTGTTCTAATATAGTTTATTATATTTATTTTTATTATGTGCCAATCTGGCCAGGGAGATGCAGGCCCAAACCTGTGCCATGAAGACTCTTGGGTAACCTTGGGACAGTCATTATTTTGCCGCCTAGTTCACCTTGTAGGGCTACTCATCCCTGCACCCCAAGTGAATAGCCAACCCACCCAACCATTCTGAATCAGGAGCACAATTTATCTGTCCTGGTCCTTCTTTCCCTGGAGAACCGAAAGTGGTATTTGTAGCCAGCGTGATCAAGTGGTTAAAATATCACCTTAGAGTTTGAGAAGCTTGGATTCAAACCTCCACTCAGCCACAAAAGGTCAGTGAAAAATCCTGGGATAGTCACTACCTTTTACCCAAACCCTCCTCACAAGGGTGCTGACCTGGATGACCCAGGCTAGCCTGATCATGTAAGATCTCAGTAGCTAAGCAAGGTCGGTCCTGGATGGGAGATCACCAAAGAATACTAAGGTCTCTATGCTGAGACAGACAATGACAAACCACCTCTAAAAGTCTCCTGCCTTGAAAATCCTTTGGGGTAACCACGTTAGCAGGACCTTGACAGTACTTTACGCACACATCTCACAAGGCTGTTGTGAGAACAAAATAGGGAAGGGACACCACTATCTGAAAAAAAGATGGGGAAATGTACATTAAACAGTCACAGGCTTCCCATACAGGCAGATCAGCTTAGCTATACAGGCAGATCAGCTTAGCTTTCAAGCAACGTCCCATACACAGGAGAGAAGCAAACAAAATAGTAAGCGAGCCCCATTCCTCCCCATATACACCTGGGAACCGCCATGGCTAGTCTTTCTTCCTATCGCCTTTCCTATATAGGGCTCAGCCTAGCCCACCTGCCCTTTCCCCCCGGTCCCCAAAACCATTATCTGAAAAGTGACACCATTCTCTGAAAAAGGTTTGGGAAAAGGTATACTAGATAGTCACAGACTTTGCATAGAGGCAGATCAGCTTAGCTACCTGTTGCATCGCGTGCTTTCAAGCTACGCCCCATACAAGGAGAGAAGTACACAAAATACTAAGCGAGCTTCAGTTCTCCCAAAATACACCTGGGAACCGCCATGGCCAGTCTTCCTTTATTTCTCCCTCCCTTATTTCCTATATGGGGCTCAGCCTAGCCCATCACCCCCTTCCCCGGTCCCAAAGCTTACCAGTCCGTCGATCTGCACTTGTTTCACGGCGGACTCGCCCGGGGCAGCTTTGCTTTTCGCTTTACCGGCGGCTACGGATGAGGAGCCGGCTGTTTCCTTGCGGGACGCCATGTCTAGAGAAAGAGCACGCCACCCGGAAAGGAAACAGGAAGACACCTGATAATTGTCCCACGAAATGTACTTCCGGAAACACTGTCCTCGAAAGAAAGTTCCTCCCTGCAAAACGACGCTCCTTGTCGCGCAGGCGCACAAGGCAGAGCGATGTAAGGCTACCTAATATTGATGTCAGTTAGCGGGCAATCGTGTTTATTCATTCATCCTTTCTACTTATGTTCACCCCTTGTCAGTAGGAAAGGGGGGGTGGGGTGCTGTCGTACCAATGAGTCTGAGCCTGTCATGCACATTTACTTATCAGTCCCAATGTCCCACCAATGAAGTGGATTTACTTCTCAGTAAGCAGGTGGTAGGAGCCAGGCGCAAAGGGTAATTCCATAGCTATGGAGTTTGGAAATGTAGGTGGATTCCGCATAGTATATTTATAACGAGTTGCAATCGTTAGAAAAGGAATAATTGTAAACGAGTTTATTTATAACAATTGCAACTCAATATGAATATGCTGTGCAGAATCCACTTTGAGTTGCATGTGCAAATATTGCAACTTTGCTTCCCTCCCTCTGTCTTCTGGAGTTCTATTCGATTCCATCTGATGGAAGACTCAGTGTAACTCAACAGCTTGCACGATTATAACATTGACTGGGAGGGTGGCAACTTTCTGGTGGCCTGCAGGTGTCTTCATTAGTGTGCAAAAGCCCTATTGACTAAAAAAAGAACTTTATTATCAGTGGACCAACTTCCTTAGGTTCTACACTGGAGCTGAAGAAGGCCCCGCTCCAGGACCTTTAGGTGCAACAAGACTTTGGTTTATTATTTTTAATATAATAAATAAATAGTTTGCTTAGGCTCAGTAATGAAAAAATCGCGTTGGGAAAAATAGGATTTTAAAATGGAATGGAAAATTATATTAACCAAGAAAATACAGTATCTCGAAATATTAATATATAGCTATAGTAACTACATAGTAACTATATATTAATATAAAACCTTCGGCAAAATATATTAATATTTAATATTTATATTTTTAAAAATCATTATTATATTCCTGTTGAGTATCTTCATGCTTTCATCGAATATTATTTGTATAATTATGCAAGCTTTTAAGTTTCCAGACTGGTAATTAATTGAGATCTGTTCTGTTTACATTATTTCTATTCTTGTTTCATACTATTTTACATAGATGTTTGTATTTGTCACTAATGAAAAAAAATTAACTTAGTACATCACTAGTACCCCACTAATATTGAAAGGTTAAGAAAGGTTACTGGTAATTCTGAAGATGTGGGGGCCACAATCCACTTGGCTGAAGTTCACAATGTGAAATGTCTATTAGCTATCCCTAACGTGCAGTCTATTATAGTAATTGTCTTAGAGACGGAGGGTGGGGAGGGGGAGGAATACATTTAAGCAGCTTCACTGCGCGTGCGTGAACTGGCACATTCACTTCCGGGTTGCGCTTCCATGTGCATGGAGGGGGATTAAAAGGCGCTCCTCTGTTGCAGCTGCCATGAAGATCAAGCGGCAGAAGCATGCCAAAAAGCACATGGGCTTCTACAAATTCAACTTCGGCTTCCGGGAGCCCTTCCAAGTTTTGCTGGACGGCACTTTCTGCCAAGCGGCGCTGCGGAACAAGATCCAGATCCGGGAGCAGCTGCCCGGTTACCTGGCCGGTGCCACGCAGCTTTGCACGACCCGGTAAGGCGCAGGAAGGCGCGGAGCTCGACCAGGGGGGAAGCTAGGGAAGGGGGGACTGGTGCATGTCTGACTGACTTGTCTGTGGTGGAAAGGGGCCCAAGGCACAGCTGACTTGTGGCAACCTCAGAGGGTTTGCAAAGCAGGAGTGGGTTGGAGGTGGTTTGGCATTGCAAACTATTGCATTGTTGAAAGAGTTCGCAACAGCCTGCCCGCCCCTCCTTCCCTCCTTCCTTTGGCGCTATGCGTCTGCTAAACCCCCAGGAATGCTCCCAGCTGTGCCAGCATCCTCCTGAATCATAGGTGTCAAACTCGCGGGCCACCAGATGTTATGGGCTACAGTTCCCATCATCCCCTGCCAGCATCATGCTGGCAGGGGATGATGGGAACTGTAGTCCATAACATCTGGAGGGCTGCGAGTTTGACACCTGTGCTGTCACAGGTCCGGGTACTGGGATCTCTTCTGGGGCAGGAGCAATAGCAAACCAACTCTATTTTTTGCCCAAAAAATCCTGTGGAGTCACCACAAATCACTTGCAAATTGACAGCACTTTTTGCAACCATTTCTTTAGAATGACGGACCCCTGTATGTGTTCGACAGAACTGACTGCACACTTATCTCTAATCTCATTTTTCCTCCAGGTGCGTTCTAAAAGAATTGGAGTCCTTAGGAAAGGAATTGTATGGTGCCAAGCTAATTGCACAGAGATGTCAAGTGCGCCACTGCTCTCACTTCAAAGAGCCAGTGGGTGGTTCAGCCTGCCTGTTGTCCATGGTGGAAGGTGGCAACCCACACCATTATTTCATTGCTACACAGGTAAGATCCTTTTCCTTTTAGTTTCTAGGAACACTAACTTTCTGCTTAGCAGCTTGGGAGGGATAATTACTGATGGTATTAGGATAGGTTCGTGGTGGTGAACCTTTGGCATTCCAGATGTTATGGACTACAATTCCCATCAGCCCCTGCCAGCATGGCCAATTGGCCATGCTGGCCCCCCCCCCCTCCCCCCCGCCCCCTCCCCCCCTCCCCCCCCCCCCCCCCCCCCCCCCCCCACCCCCCCCCGCCACCCTCCCCCCCCCCCCCCCCCCCCCCCCCCCACCCCCCACCCCCCCCCCCCCCCCCCCCCCCCACCCCCCCCCCCCCCCCTCTCCCTTCCCTCCCCCCCCCCCCCCCCCCCCCCCCCCTCACCCCCCCCCCCCCCCCCCCCCCACCCCCCCCCCCCCCCACCCCCCCCCCCCCCCCCCCCCCCCCCCCCCCACCCCCCCCCCCCCCCACCCCCCCCCCCCCCCACCCCCCCCCCCCCCCACCCCCCCCCCCCCCCACCCCCCCCCCCCCCCACCCCCCCCCCCCCCCACCCCCCCCCCCCCCCACCCCCCCCCCCCCCCACCCCCCCCCCCCCCCACCCCCCCCCCCCCCCACCCCCCCCCCCCCCCACCCCCCCCCCCCCCCACCCCCCCCCCCCCCCACCCCCCCCCCCCCCCACCCCCCCCCCCCCCCACCCCCCCCCCCCCCCACCCCCCCCCCCCCCCACCCCCCCCCCCCCCCACCCCCCCCCCCCCCCACCCCCCCCCCCCCCCACCCCCCCCCCCCCCCACCCCCCCCCCCCCCCACCCCCCCCCCCCCCCACCCCCCCCCCCCCCCACCCCCCCCCCCCCCCACCCCCCCCCCCCCCCACCCCCCCCCCCCCCCACCCCCCCCCCCCCCCACCCCCCCCCCCCCCCACCCCCCCCCCCCCCCACCCCCCCCCCCCCCCACCCCCCCCCCCCCCCACCCCCCCCCCCCCCCACCCCCCCCCCCCCCCACCCCCCCCCCCCCCCACCCCCCCCCCCCCCCACCCCCCCCCCCCCCCACCCCCCCCCCCCCCCACCCCCCCCCCCCCCCACCCCCCCCCCCCCCCACCCCCCCCCCCCCCCACCCCCCCCCCCCCCCACCCCCCCCCCCCCCCACCCCCCCCCCCCCCCACCCCCCCCCCCCCCCACCCCCCCCCCCCCCCACCCCCCCCCCCCCCCACCCCCCCCCCCCCCCACCCCCCCCCCCCCCCACCCCCCCCCCCCCCCACCCCCCCCCCCCCCCACCCCCCCCCCCCCCCACCCCCCCCCCCCCCCACCCCCCCCCCCCCCCACCCCCCCCCCCCCCCACCCCCCCCCCCCCCCACCCCCCCCCCCCCCCACCCCCCCCCCCCCCCACCCCCCCCCCCCCCCACCCCCCCCCCCCCCCACCCCCCCCCCCCCCCACCCCCCCCCCCCCCCACCCCCCCCCCCCCCCACCCCCCCCCCCCCCCACCCCCCCCCCCCCCCACCCCCCCCCCCCCCCACCCCCCCCCCCCCCCACCCCCCCCCCCCCCCACCCCCCCCCCCCCCCACCCCCCCCCCCCCCCACCCCCCCCCCCCCCCACCCCCCCCCCCCCCCACCCCCCCCCCCCCCCACCCCCCCCCCCCCCCACCCCCCCCCCCCCCCACCCCCCCCCCCCCCCACCCCCCCCCCCCCCCACCCCCCCCCCCCCCCACCCCCCCCCCCCCCCACCCCCCCCCCCCCCCACCCCCCCCCCCCCCCACCCCCCCCCCCCCCCACCCCCCCCCCCCCCCACCCCCCCCCCCCCCCACCCCCCCCCCCCCCCACCCCCCCCCCCCCCCACCCCCCCCCCCCCCCACCCCCCCCCCCCCCCACCCCCCCCCCCCCCCACCCCCCCCCCCCCCCACCCCCCCCCCCCCCCACCCCCCCCCCCCCCCACCCCCCCCCCCCCCCACCCCCCCCCCCCCCCACCCCCCCCCCCCCCCACCCCCCCCCCCCCCCACCCCCCCCCCCCCCCACCCCCCCCCCCCCCCACCCCCCCCCCCCCCCACCCCCCCCCCCCCCCACCCCCCCCCCCCCCCACCCCCCCCCCCCCCCACCCCCCCCCCCCCCCACCCCCCCCCCCCCCCACCCCCCCCCCCCCCCACCCCCCCCCCCCCCCACCCCCCCCCCCCCCCACCCCCCCCCCCCCCCACCCCCCCCCCCCCCCACCCCCCCCCCCCCCCACCCCCCCCCCCCCCCACCCCCCCCCCCCCCCACCCCCCCCCCCCCCCACCCCCCCCCCCCCCCACCCCCCCCCCCCCCCACCCCCCCCCCCCCCCACCCCCCCCCCCCCCCACCCCCCCCCCCCCCCACCCCCCCCCCCCCCCACCCCCCCCCCCCCCCACCCCCCCCCCCCCCCACCCCCCCCCCCCCCCACCCCCCCCCCCCCCCACCCCCCCCCCCCCCCACCCCCCCCCCCCCCCACCCCCCCCCCCCCCCACCCCCCCCCCCCCCCACCCCCCCCCCCCCCCACCCCCCCCCCCCCCCACCCCCCCCCCCCCCCACCCCCCCCCCCCCCCACCCCCCCCCCCCCCCACCCCCCCCCCCCCCCACCCCCCCCCCCCCCCACCCCCCCCCCCCCCCACCCCCCCCCCCCCCCACCCCCCCCCCCCCCCACCCCCCCCCCCCCCCACCCCCCCCCCCCCCCACCCCCCCCCCCCCCCACCCCCCCCCCCCCCCACCCCCCCCCCCCCCCACCCCCCCCCCCCCCCACCCCCCCCCCCCCCCACCCCCCCCCCCCCCCACCCCCCCCCCCCCCCACCCCCCCCCCCCCCCACCCCCCCCCCCCCCCACCCCCCCCCCCCCCCACCCCCCCCCCCCCCCACCCCCCCCCCCCCCCACCCCCCCCCCCCCCCACCCCCCCCCCCCCCCACCCCCCCCCCCCCCCACCCCCCCCCCCCCCCACCCCCCCCCCCCCCCACCCCCCCCCCCCCCCACCCCCCCCCCCCCCCACCCCCCCCCCCCCCCACCCCCCCCCCCCCCCACCCCCCCCCCCCCCCACCCCCCCCCCCCCCCACCCCCCCCCCCCCCCACCCCCCCCCCCCCCCACCCCCCCCCCCCCCCACCCCCCCCCCCCCCCACCCCCCCCCCCCCCCACCCCCCCCCCCCCCCACCCCCCCCCCCCCCCACCCCCCCCCCCCCCCACCCCCCCCCCCCCCCACCCCCCCCCCCCCCCACCCCCCCCCCCCCCCACCCCCCCCCCCCCCCACCCCCCCCCCCCCCCACCCCCCCCCCCCCCCACCCCCCCCCCCCCCCACCCCCCCCCCCCCCCACCCCCCCCCCCCCCCACCCCCCCCCCCCCCCACCCCCCCCCCCCCCCACCCCCCCCCCCCCCCACCCCCCCCCCCCCCCACCCCCCCCCCCCCCCACCCCCCCCCCCCCCCACCCCCCCCCCCCCCCACCCCCCCCCCCCCCCACCCCCCCCCCCCCCCACCCCCCCCCCCCCCCACCCCCCCCCCCCCCCACCCCCCCCCCCCCCCACCCCCCCCCCCCCCCACCCCCCCCCCCCCCCACCCCCCCCCCCCCCCACCCCCCCCCCCCCCCACCCCCCCCCCCCCCCACCCCCCCCCCCCCCCACCCCCCCCCCCCCCCACCCCCCCCCCCCCCCACCCCCCCCCCCCCCCACCCCCCCCCCCCCCCACCCCCCCCCCCCCCCACCCCCCCCCCCCCCCACCCCCCCCCCCCCCCACCCCCCCCCCCCCCCACCCCCCCCCCCCCCCACCCCCCCCCCCCCCCACCCCCCCCCCCCCCCACCCCCCCCCCCCCCCACCCCCCCCCCCCCCCACCCCCCCCCCCCCCCACCCCCCCCCCCCCCCACCCCCCCCCCCCCCCACCCCCCCCCCCCCCCACCCCCCCCCCCCCCCACCCCCCCCCCCCCCCACCCCCCCCCCCCCCCACCCCCCCCCCCCCCCACCCCCCCCCCCCCCCACCCCCCCCCCCCCCCACCCCCCCCCCCCCCCACCCCCCCCCCCCCCCACCCCCCCCCCCCCCCACCCCCCCCCCCCCCCACCCCCCCCCCCCCCCACCCCCCCCCCCCCCCACCCCCCCCCCCCCCCACCCCCCCCCCCCCCCACCCCCCCCCCCCCCCACCCCCCCCCCCCCCCACCCCCCCCCCCCCCCACCCCCCCCCCCCCCCACCCCCCCCCCCCCCCACCCCCCCCCCCCCCCACCCCCCCCCCCCCCCACCCCCCCCCCCCCCCACCCCCCCCCCCCCCCACCCCCCCCCCCCCCCACCCCCCCCCCCCCCCACCCCCCCCCCCCCCCACCCCCCCCCCCCCCCACCCCCCCCCCCCCCCACCCCCCCCCCCCCCCACCCCCCCCCCCCCCCACCCCCCCCCCCCCCCACCCCCCCCCCCCCCCACCCCCCCCCCCCCCCACCCCCCCCCCCCCCCACCCCCCCCCCCCCCCACCCCCCCCCCCCCCCACCCCCCCCCCCCCCCACCCCCCCCCCCCCCCACCCCCCCCCCCCCCCACCCCCCCCCCCCCCCACCCCCCCCCCCCCCCACCCCCCCCCCCCCCCACCCCCCCCCCCCCCCACCCCCCCCCCCCCCCACCCCCCCCCCCCCCCACCCCCCCCCCCCCCCACCCCCCCCCCCCCCCACCCCCCCCCCCCCCCACCCCCCCCCCCCCCCACCCCCCCCCCCCCCCACCCCCCCCCCCCCCCACCCCCCCCCCCCCCCACCCCCCCCCCCCCCCACCCCCCCCCCCCCCCACCCCCCCCCCCCCCCACCCCCCCCCCCCCCCACCCCCCCCCCCCCCCACCCCCCCCCCCCCCCACCCCCCCCCCCCCCCACCCCCCCCCCCCCCCACCCCCCCCCCCCCCCACCCCCCCCCCCCCCCACCCCCCCCCCCCCCCACCCCCCCCCCCCCCCACCCCCCCCCCCCCCCACCCCCCCCCCCCCCCACCCCCCCCCCCCCCCACCCCCCCCCCCCCCCACCCCCCCCCCCCCCCACCCCCCCCCCCCCCCACCCCCCCCCCCCCCCACCCCCCCCCCCCCCCACCCCCCCCCCCCCCCACCCCCCCCCCCCCCCACCCCCCCCCCCCCCCACCCCCCCCCCCCCCCACCCCCCCCCCCCCCCACCCCCCCCCCCCCCCACCCCCCCCCCCCCCCACCCCCCCCCCCCCCCACCCCCCCCCCCCCCCACCCCCCCCCCCCCCCACCCCCCCCCCCCCCCACCCCCCCCCCCCCCCACCCCCCCCCCCCCCCACCCCCCCCCCCCCCCACCCCCCCCCCCCCCCACCCCCCCCCCCCCCCACCCCCCCCCCCCCCCACCCCCCCCCCCCCCCACCCCCCCCCCCCCCCACCCCCCCCCCCCCCCACCCCCCCCCCCCCCCACCCCCCCCCCCCCCCACCCCCCCCCCCCCCCACCCCCCCCCCCCCCCACCCCCCCCCCCCCCCACCCCCCCCCCCCCCCACCCCCCCCCCCCCCCACCCCCCCCCCCCCCCACCCCCCCCCCCCCCCACCCCCCCCCCCCCCCACCCCCCCCCCCCCCCACCCCCCCCCCCCCCCACCCCCCCCCCCCCCCACCCCCCCCCCCCCCCACCCCCCCCCCCCCCCACCCCCCCCCCCCCCCACCCCCCCCCCCCCCCACCCCCCCCCCCCCCCACCCCCCCCCCCCCCCACCCCCCCCCCCCCCCACCCCCCCCCCCCCCCACCCCCCCCCCCCCCCACCCCCCCCCCCCCCCACCCCCCCCCCCCCCCACCCCCCCCCCCCCCCACCCCCCCCCCCCCCCACCCCCCCCCCCCCCCACCCCCCCCCCCCCCCACCCCCCCCCCCCCCCACCCCCCCCCCCCCCCACCCCCCCCCCCCCCCACCCCCCCCCCCCCCCACCCCCCCCCCCCCCCACCCCCCCCCCCCCCCACCCCCCCCCCCCCCCACCCCCCCCCCCCCCCACCCCCCCCCCCCCCCACCCCCCCCCCCCCCCACCCCCCCCCCCCCCCACCCCCCCCCCCCCCCACCCCCCCCCCCCCCCACCCCCCCCCCCCCCCACCCCCCCCCCCCCCCACCCCCCCCCCCCCCCACCCCCCCCCCCCCCCACCCCCCCCCCCCCCCACCCCCCCCCCCCCCCACCCCCCCCCCCCCCCACCCCCCCCCCCCCCCACCCCCCCCCCCCCCCACCCCCCCCCCCCCCCACCCCCCCCCCCCCCCACCCCCCCCCCCCCCCACCCCCCCCCCCCCCCACCCCCCCCCCCCCCCACCCCCCCCCCCCCCCACCCCCCCCCCCCCCCACCCCCCCCCCCCCCCACCCCCCCCCCCCCCCACCCCCCCCCCCCCCCACCCCCCCCCCCCCCCACCCCCCCCCCCCCCCACCCCCCCCCCCCCCCACCCCCCCCCCCCCCCACCCCCCCCCCCCCCCACCCCCCCCCCCCCCCACCCCCCCCCCCCCCCACCCCCCCCCCCCCCCACCCCCCCCCCCCCCCACCCCCCCCCCCCCCCACCCCCCCCCCCCCCCACCCCCCCCCCCCCCCACCCCCCCCCCCCCCCACCCCCCCCCCCCCCCACCCCCCCCCCCCCCCACCCCCCCCCCCCCCCACCCCCCCCCCCCCCCACCCCCCCCCCCCCCCACCCCCCCCCCCCCCCACCCCCCCCCCCCCCCACCCCCCCCCCCCCCCACCCCCCCCCCCCCCCACCCCCCCCCCCCCCCACCCCCCCCCCCCCCCACCCCCCCCCCCCCCCACCCCCCCCCCCCCCCACCCCCCCCCCCCCCCACCCCCCCCCCCCCCCACCCCCCCCCCCCCCCACCCCCCCCCCCCCCCACCCCCCCCCCCCCCCACCCCCCCCCCCCCCCACCCCCCCCCCCCCCCACCCCCCCCCCCCCCCACCCCCCCCCCCCCCCACCCCCCCCCCCCCCCACCCCCCCCCCCCCCCACCCCCCCCCCCCCCCACCCCCCCCCCCCCCCACCCCCCCCCCCCCCCACCCCCCCCCCCCCCCACCCCCCCCCCCCCCCACCCCCCCCCCCCCCCACCCCCCCCCCCCCCCACCCCCCCCCCCCCCCACCCCCCCCCCCCCCCACCCCCCCCCCCCCCCACCCCCCCCCCCCCCCACCCCCCCCCCCCCCCACCCCCCCCCCCCCCCACCCCCCCCCCCCCCCACCCCCCCCCCCCCCCACCCCCCCCCCCCCCCACCCCCCCCCCCCCCCACCCCCCCCCCCCCCCACCCCCCCCCCCCCCCACCCCCCCCCCCCCCCACCCCCCCCCCCCCCCACCCCCCCCCCCCCCCACCCCCCCCCCCCCCCACCCCCCCCCCCCCCCACCCCCCCCCCCCCCCACCCCCCCCCCCCCCCACCCCCCCCCCCCCCCACCCCCCCCCCCCCCCACCCCCCCCCCCCCCCACCCCCCCCCCCCCCCACCCCCCCCCCCCCCCACCCCCCCCCCCCCCCACCCCCCCCCCCCCCCACCCCCCCCCCCCCCCACCCCCCCCCCCCCCCACCCCCCCCCCCCCCCACCCCCCCCCCCCCCCACCCCCCCCCCCCCCCACCCCCCCCCCCCCCCACCCCCCCCCCCCCCCACCCCCCCCCCCCCCCACCCCCCCCCCCCCCCACCCCCCCCCCCCCCCACCCCCCCCCCCCCCCACCCCCCCCCCCCCCCACCCCCCCCCCCCCCCACCCCCCCCCCCCCCCACCCCCCCCCCCCCCCACCCCCCCCCCCCCCCACCCCCCCCCCCCCCCACCCCCCCCCCCCCCCACCCCCCCCCCCCCCCACCCCCCCCCCCCCCCACCCCCCCCCCCCCCCACCCCCCCCCCCCCCCACCCCCCCCCCCCCCCACCCCCCCCCCCCCCCACCCCCCCCCCCCCCCACCCCCCCCCCCCCCCACCCCCCCCCCCCCCCACCCCCCCCCCCCCCCACCCCCCCCCCCCCCCACCCCCCCCCCCCCCCACCCCCCCCCCCCCCCACCCCCCCCCCCCCCCACCCCCCCCCCCCCCCACCCCCCCCCCCCCCCACCCCCCCCCCCCCCCACCCCCCCCCCCCCCCACCCCCCCCCCCCCCCACCCCCCCCCCCCCCCACCCCCCCCCCCCCCCACCCCCCCCCCCCCCCACCCCCCCCCCCCCCCACCCCCCCCCCCCCCCACCCCCCCCCCCCCCCACCCCCCCCCCCCCCCACCCCCCCCCCCCCCCACCCCCCCCCCCCCCCACCCCCCCCCCCCCCCACCCCCCCCCCCCCCCACCCCCCCCCCCCCCCACCCCCCCCCCCCCCCACCCCCCCCCCCCCCCACCCCCCCCCCCCCCCACCCCCCCCCCCCCCCACCCCCCCCCCCCCCCACCCCCCCCCCCCCCCACCCCCCCCCCCCCCCACCCCCCCCCCCCCCCACCCCCCCCCCCCCCCACCCCCCCCCCCCCCCACCCCCCCCCCCCCCCACCCCCCCCCCCCCCCACCCCCCCCCCCCCCCACCCCCCCCCCCCCCCACCCCCCCCCCCCCCCACCCCCCCCCCCCCCCACCCCCCCCCCCCCCCACCCCCCCCCCCCCCCACCCCCCCCCCCCCCCACCCCCCCCCCCCCCCACCCCCCCCCCCCCCCACCCCCCCCCCCCCCCACCCCCCCCCCCCCCCACCCCCCCCCCCCCCCACCCCCCCCCCCCCCCACCCCCCCCCCCCCCCACCCCCCCCCCCCCCCACCCCCCCCCCCCCCCACCCCCCCCCCCCCCCACCCCCCCCCCCCCCCACCCCCCCCCCCCCCCACCCCCCCCCCCCCCCACCCCCCCCCCCCCCCACCCCCCCCCCCCCCCACCCCCCCCCCCCCCCACCCCCCCCCCCCCCCACCCCCCCCCCCCCCCACCCCCCCCCCCCCCCACCCCCCCCCCCCCCCACCCCCCCCCCCCCCCACCCCCCCCCCCCCCCACCCCCCCCCCCCCCCACCCCCCCCCCCCCCCACCCCCCCCCCCCCCCACCCCCCCCCCCCCCCACCCCCCCCCCCCCCCACCCCCCCCCCCCCCCACCCCCCCCCCCCCCCACCCCCCCCCCCCCCCACCCCCCCCCCCCCCCACCCCCCCCCCCCCCCACCCCCCCCCCCCCCCACCCCCCCCCCCCCCCACCCCCCCCCCCCCCCACCCCCCCCCCCCCCCACCCCCCCCCCCCCCCACCCCCCCCCCCCCCCACCCCCCCCCCCCCCCACCCCCCCCCCCCCCCACCCCCCCCCCCCCCCACCCCCCCCCCCCCCCACCCCCCCCCCCCCCCACCCCCCCCCCCCCCCACCCCCCCCCCCCCCCACCCCCCCCCCCCCCCACCCCCCCCCCCCCCCACCCCCCCCCCCCCCCACCCCCCCCCCCCCCCACCCCCCCCCCCCCCCACCCCCCCCCCCCCCCACCCCCCCCCCCCCCCACCCCCCCCCCCCCCCACCCCCCCCCCCCCCCACCCCCCCCCCCCCCCACCCCCCCCCCCCCCCACCCCCCCCCCCCCCCACCCCCCCCCCCCCCCACCCCCCCCCCCCCCCACCCCCCCCCCCCCCCACCCCCCCCCCCCCCCACCCCCCCCCCCCCCCACCCCCCCCCCCCCCCACCCCCCCCCCCCCCCACCCCCCCCCCCCCCCACCCCCCCCCCCCCCCACCCCCCCCCCCCCCCACCCCCCCCCCCCCCCACCCCCCCCCCCCCCCACCCCCCCCCCCCCCCACCCCCCCCCCCCCCCACCCCCCCCCCCCCCCACCCCCCCCCCCCCCCACCCCCCCCCCCCCCCACCCCCCCCCCCCCCCACCCCCCCCCCCCCCCACCCCCCCCCCCCCCCACCCCCCCCCCCCCCCACCCCCCCCCCCCCCCACCCCCCCCCCCCCCCACCCCCCCCCCCCCCCACCCCCCCCCCCCCCCACCCCCCCCCCCCCCCACCCCCCCCCCCCCCCACCCCCCCCCCCCCCCACCCCCCCCCCCCCCCACCCCCCCCCCCCCCCACCCCCCCCCCCCCCCACCCCCCCCCCCCCCCACCCCCCCCCCCCCCCACCCCCCCCCCCCCCCACCCCCCCCCCCCCCCACCCCCCCCCCCCCCCACCCCCCCCCCCCCCCACCCCCCCCCCCCCCCACCCCCCCCCCCCCCCACCCCCCCCCCCCCCCACCCCCCCCCCCCCCCACCCCCCCCCCCCCCCACCCCCCCCCCCCCCCACCCCCCCCCCCCCCCACCCCCCCCCCCCCCCACCCCCCCCCCCCCCCACCCCCCCCCCCCCCCACCCCCCCCCCCCCCCACCCCCCCCCCCCCCCACCCCCCCCCCCCCCCACCCCCCCCCCCCCCCACCCCCCCCCCCCCCCACCCCCCCCCCCCCCCACCCCCCCCCCCCCCCACCCCCCCCCCCCCCCACCCCCCCCCCCCCCCACCCCCCCCCCCCCCCACCCCCCCCCCCCCCCACCCCCCCCCCCCCCCACCCCCCCCCCCCCCCACCCCCCCCCCCCCCCACCCCCCCCCCCCCCCACCCCCCCCCCCCCCCACCCCCCCCCCCCCCCACCCCCCCCCCCCCCCACCCCCCCCCCCCCCCACCCCCCCCCCCCCCCACCCCCCCCCCCCCCCACCCCCCCCCCCCCCCACCCCCCCCCCCCCCCACCCCCCCCCCCCCCCACCCCCCCCCCCCCCCACCCCCCCCCCCCCCCACCCCCCCCCCCCCCCACCCCCCCCCCCCCCCACCCCCCCCCCCCCCCACCCCCCCCCCCCCCCACCCCCCCCCCCCCCCACCCCCCCCCCCCCCCACCCCCCCCCCCCCCCACCCCCCCCCCCCCCCACCCCCCCCCCCCCCCACCCCCCCCCCCCCCCACCCCCCCCCCCCCCCACCCCCCCCCCCCCCCACCCCCCCCCCCCCCCACCCCCCCCCCCCCCCACCCCCCCCCCCCCCCACCCCCCCCCCCCCCCACCCCCCCCCCCCCCCACCCCCCCCCCCCCCCACCCCCCCCCCCCCCCACCCCCCCCCCCCCCCACCCCCCCCCCCCCCCACCCCCCCCCCCCCCCACCCCCCCCCCCCCCCACCCCCCCCCCCCCCCACCCCCCCCCCCCCCCACCCCCCCCCCCCCCCACCCCCCCCCCCCCCCACCCCCCCCCCCCCCCACCCCCCCCCCCCCCCACCCCCCCCCCCCCCCACCCCCCCCCCCCCCCACCCCCCCCCCCCCCCACCCCCCCCCCCCCCCACCCCCCCCCCCCCCCACCCCCCCCCCCCCCCACCCCCCCCCCCCCCCACCCCCCCCCCCCCCCACCCCCCCCCCCCCCCACCCCCCCCCCCCCCCACCCCCCCCCCCCCCCACCCCCCCCCCCCCCCACCCCCCCCCCCCCCCACCCCCCCCCCCCCCCACCCCCCCCCCCCCCCACCCCCCCCCCCCCCCACCCCCCCCCCCCCCCACCCCCCCCCCCCCCCACCCCCCCCCCCCCCCACCCCCCCCCCCCCCCACCCCCCCCCCCCCCCACCCCCCCCCCCCCCCACCCCCCCCCCCCCCCACCCCCCCCCCCCCCCACCCCCCCCCCCCCCCACCCCCCCCCCCCCCCACCCCCCCCCCCCCCCACCCCCCCCCCCCCCCACCCCCCCCCCCCCCCACCCCCCCCCCCCCCCACCCCCCCCCCCCCCCACCCCCCCCCCCCCCCACCCCCCCCCCCCCCCACCCCCCCCCCCCCCCACCCCCCCCCCCCCCCACCCCCCCCCCCCCCCACCCCCCCCCCCCCCCACCCCCCCCCCCCCCCACCCCCCCCCCCCCCCACCCCCCCCCCCCCCCACCCCCCCCCCCCCCCACCCCCCCCCCCCCCCACCCCCCCCCCCCCCCACCCCCCCCCCCCCCCACCCCCCCCCCCCCCCACCCCCCCCCCCCCCCACCCCCCCCCCCCCCCACCCCCCCCCCCCCCCACCCCCCCCCCCCCCCACCCCCCCCCCCCCCCACCCCCCCCCCCCCCCACCCCCCCCCCCCCCCACCCCCCCCCCCCCCCACCCCCCCCCCCCCCCACCCCCCCCCCCCCCCACCCCCCCCCCCCCCCACCCCCCCCCCCCCCCACCCCCCCCCCCCCCCACCCCCCCCCCCCCCCACCCCCCCCCCCCCCCACCCCCCCCCCCCCCCACCCCCCCCCCCCCCCACCCCCCCCCCCCCCCACCCCCCCCCCCCCCCACCCCCCCCCCCCCCCACCCCCCCCCCCCCCCACCCCCCCCCCCCCCCACCCCCCCCCCCCCCCACCCCCCCCCCCCCCCACCCCCCCCCCCCCCCACCCCCCCCCCCCCCCACCCCCCCCCCCCCCCACCCCCCCCCCCCCCCACCCCCCCCCCCCCCCACCCCCCCCCCCCCCCACCCCCCCCCCCCCCCACCCCCCCCCCCCCCCACCCCCCCCCCCCCCCACCCCCCCCCCCCCCCACCCCCCCCCCCCCCCACCCCCCCCCCCCCCCACCCCCCCCCCCCCCCACCCCCCCCCCCCCCCACCCCCCCCCCCCCCCACCCCCCCCCCCCCCCACCCCCCCCCCCCCCCACCCCCCCCCCCCCCCACCCCCCCCCCCCCCCACCCCCCCCCCCCCCCACCCCCCCCCCCCCCCACCCCCCCCCCCCCCCACCCCCCCCCCCCCCCACCCCCCCCCCCCCCCACCCCCCCCCCCCCCCACCCCCCCCCCCCCCCACCCCCCCCCCCCCCCACCCCCCCCCCCCCCCACCCCCCCCCCCCCCCACCCCCCCCCCCCCCCACCCCCCCCCCCCCCCACCCCCCCCCCCCCCCACCCCCCCCCCCCCCCACCCCCCCCCCCCCCCACCCCCCCCCCCCCCCACCCCCCCCCCCCCCCACCCCCCCCCCCCCCCACCCCCCCCCCCCCCCACCCCCCCCCCCCCCCACCCCCCCCCCCCCCCACCCCCCCCCCCCCCCACCCCCCCCCCCCCCCACCCCCCCCCCCCCCCACCCCCCCCCCCCCCCACCCCCCCCCCCCCCCACCCCCCCCCCCCCCCACCCCCCCCCCCCCCCACCCCCCCCCCCCCCCACCCCCCCCCCCCCCCACCCCCCCCCCCCCCCACCCCCCCCCCCCCCCACCCCCCCCCCCCCCCACCCCCCCCCCCCCCCACCCCCCCCCCCCCCCACCCCCCCCCCCCCCCACCCCCCCCCCCCCCCACCCCCCCCCCCCCCCACCCCCCCCCCCCCCCACCCCCCCCCCCCCCCACCCCCCCCCCCCCCCACCCCCCCCCCCCCCCACCCCCCCCCCCCCCCACCCCCCCCCCCCCCCACCCCCCCCCCCCCCCACCCCCCCCCCCCCCCACCCCCCCCCCCCCCCACCCCCCCCCCCCCCCACCCCCCCCCCCCCCCACCCCCCCCCCCCCCCACCCCCCCCCCCCCCCACCCCCCCCCCCCCCCACCCCCCCCCCCCCCCACCCCCCCCCCCCCCCACCCCCCCCCCCCCCCACCCCCCCCCCCCCCCACCCCCCCCCCCCCCCACCCCCCCCCCCCCCCACCCCCCCCCCCCCCCACCCCCCCCCCCCCCCACCCCCCCCCCCCCCCACCCCCCCCCCCCCCCACCCCCCCCCCCCCCCACCCCCCCCCCCCCCCACCCCCCCCCCCCCCCACCCCCCCCCCCCCCCACCCCCCCCCCCCCCCACCCCCCCCCCCCCCCACCCCCCCCCCCCCCCACCCCCCCCCCCCCCCACCCCCCCCCCCCCCCACCCCCCCCCCCCCCCACCCCCCCCCCCCCCCACCCCCCCCCCCCCCCACCCCCCCCCCCCCCCACCCCCCCCCCCCCCCACCCCCCCCCCCCCCCACCCCCCCCCCCCCCCACCCCCCCCCCCCCCCACCCCCCCCCCCCCCCACCCCCCCCCCCCCCCACCCCCCCCCCCCCCCACCCCCCCCCCCCCCCACCCCCCCCCCCCCCCACCCCCCCCCCCCCCCACCCCCCCCCCCCCCCACCCCCCCCCCCCCCCACCCCCCCCCCCCCCCACCCCCCCCCCCCCCCACCCCCCCCCCCCCCCACCCCCCCCCCCCCCCACCCCCCCCCCCCCCCACCCCCCCCCCCCCCCACCCCCCCCCCCCCCCACCCCCCCCCCCCCCCACCCCCCCCCCCCCCCACCCCCCCCCCCCCCCACCCCCCCCCCCCCCCACCCCCCCCCCCCCCCACCCCCCCCCCCCCCCACCCCCCCCCCCCCCCACCCCCCCCCCCCCCCACCCCCCCCCCCCCCCACCCCCCCCCCCCCCCACCCCCCCCCCCCCCCACCCCCCCCCCCCCCCACCCCCCCCCCCCCCCACCCCCCCCCCCCCCCACCCCCCCCCCCCCCCACCCCCCCCCCCCCCCACCCCCCCCCCCCCCCACCCCCCCCCCCCCCCACCCCCCCCCCCCCCCACCCCCCCCCCCCCCCACCCCCCCCCCCCCCCACCCCCCCCCCCCCCCACCCCCCCCCCCCCCCACCCCCCCCCCCCCCCACCCCCCCCCCCCCCCACCCCCCCCCCCCCCCACCCCCCCCCCCCCCCACCCCCCCCCCCCCCCACCCCCCCCCCCCCCCACCCCCCCCCCCCCCCACCCCCCCCCCCCCCCACCCCCCCCCCCCCCCACCCCCCCCCCCCCCCACCCCCCCCCCCCCCCACCCCCCCCCCCCCCCACCCCCCCCCCCCCCCACCCCCCCCCCCCCCCACCCCCCCCCCCCCCCACCCCCCCCCCCCCCCACCCCCCCCCCCCCCCACCCCCCCCCCCCCCCACCCCCCCCCCCCCCCACCCCCCCCCCCCCCCACCCCCCCCCCCCCCCACCCCCCCCCCCCCCCACCCCCCCCCCCCCCCACCCCCCCCCCCCCCCACCCCCCCCCCCCCCCACCCCCCCCCCCCCCCACCCCCCCCCCCCCCCACCCCCCCCCCCCCCCACCCCCCCCCCCCCCCACCCCCCCCCCCCCCCACCCCCCCCCCCCCCCACCCCCCCCCCCCCCCACCCCCCCCCCCCCCCACCCCCCCCCCCCCCCACCCCCCCCCCCCCCCACCCCCCCCCCCCCCCACCCCCCCCCCCCCCCACCCCCCCCCCCCCCCACCCCCCCCCCCCCCCCCCCCCCCCCCCCCCCACCCCCCCCCCCCCCCACACCCCCCCCCCCCCCCACCGCACCCCCCCCCCCCACACCCCCCCCCCCACCCCCCACCCCCGCACCCCCCCCCCCCCCCTCCCCCCCCCCCCCCCCCCCCCCCCCCCCCCCCCCCCCCCCCCCCCCCACCCCCCCCCCCCCCCCCCCCCCCCCCCCCCCCCCCCCCACCCCCCCCACCCCCCCCCCCCCACCTCCTCCTCCTCCTCCTCCTCCTCCTCCTCCTCCTCCTCCTCCTCCCCCTCCCCAGAAGGTGAAAGGAGTCTGTTGTTTTACTTCTGGCAAATCCCCTTTTCAAGGCACCAAAGAATACTGAGGCAAGTTCAACGAACAGAATTAAAATTTATTAACAGGTAAGATGGGATAGGAGGAAACTTAGATGGAAGATAAATAGGCAGGATAAAAATATATCAGCAACTTCAGTATGGATTTCAGTTTTCATGCACTGACACACAACTAATTTAGGCTTTATAAGTTTCAGTTTCAATGGCTTAGATTTGAAGAAGGTTTTCTTAAAATGATACAGTTTCAGATGTTTCTGGCAAATGATTATTACATGGATCCTGACAGGCTGGTACTTTTCACAGTATGCACAGTTGCCCAAAATAAACAAAAATCTCTCTCTTGAGGTAAAACAAAGCAAAATCAAAACCCCAAAATACCAGACGGGATCCATCCATCTAGAGTGTATAATCCTGCACTAATTGGTCCAAGAATTTTTCTTCTTCCTCAGAAGATATATTTCTATCCTGTTTGTATTTAAGACCACTTGTGGAAAGTCTCTGCTCTTTCACCTTGGCCCCTCAATAAATAACCAGTTCTCATTGGGTATTATTTGCTTCATCAGCTCAGACTAACACTGTGTGTCCAGTCAGACTTGCACGCACTGACTGAAATACACCCTCAGAGCAGATTTGTTCAACACACAGTTAAGGCAATTAGATGTTCACTCATAGGAATCAGAATCCAAAAGCCACTTCCAGCGTTTTCCAATCAGAGAGATAACTTCCTCCCTAAGTCATCCAGTTAATACACCAATCAGAGTGCAGCTTAGTGCATTTCATCAGGGTGTTTTCCTGTTCTTAAGGAGTTTATTTCTCCACTCTGAAACATACACAACCTGTCTCTAGACAGATCTGCACCTATAGGGAGATTGCAGAAAAGCTGAATGAATTCTTTGCATCTGTCTTCACCCAAGAGGAGGTGAGGAAAATTCCTGCACCTGAACCAAGCTTCTTAGGAGGCGAATCCGAGGAACTAACAAAGATAGTGGTAGACAAGGAAGAAGTTCTGGCAGCCATTGATAAACTAAATGTTACCAAATCCCCTGGCCCAGATTGCATTCACCCAAGAGTTCTTAAAGAGCTCAAGCATGAAATTGCTGATCTTCTCACTTTAATATGCAACTTATCCTTGAAATCAGGCTCCATCCCTGAAGACTGGAAGATGGCCAATGTCACACCAATCTTTAAGAAAGGATCTAGGGGGGACCCGGGAAATTACAGGCCAGTCAGTTTGACATCTGTTCCTGGTAAATTAGTAGAATCTGTCATTAAAGATAAAATTATAAAACATGTAGAAAAGCAAGACCTGCTGAGAAAGAGTCAGCATGGCTTTTGCAGAGGCAAATCCTGTCTTACAAACTTACTAGAGTTCTTTGAGGATGTAAACAGGCATGTGGATAAGGGGGAACCAGTGGACATTGTCTACTTGGATTTCCAAAAGGCTTTTGACAAAGTTCCTCACCAGAGACTATTGAGAAAACTCAGCAATGAAGGAATAAGAGGGGAAGTCCTCCTATGGATTAAAAACTGGTTGAGAAACAGGAAGCAAAGAGTGGGTGTAAATGGGAAATTCTCACTATGGAGAGATGTAGGGAGTGGTGTCCCCCAAGGATCCGTGATTGGGACCAGTGCTCTTAACCTATTCATAAAATGACCTGGAAGTAGGGGTGGGTAGCGGTGGCCAAGTTTGCAGATGATACCAAATTATGTAGGGTGGTGAGAACCACAAAGGATTGCGAAGAGCTCCAAGCGGACTTTTATAAATTAGGTCAGTGGGCTAAGAAATGGCAAATGCAGCTCAATGTAGCAAAATGTAAAGTGATGCACATAGGGGCAAAAAAATCCAAACTTCACATACATGCTACAGGGGTCAGTGCTATCAGTCACAGACCAAGAAAGGGATTTGGGTGTGTTAATTGATAGTTCCATGGGAATGTCAACTCAATGCATGGCAGCTGTGAAAAAGGCAAACTCTATGCTGGGGATAATTAGGAAAGGAGTTGATCATAAAACTACAAGGATTGTCATGCCCTTATATAAAGCTGTGGTGCGACCGCACTTGGAGTACTGTGTTCAGTTCTGGTCGCCACATCTCAAAAAGGATATTGAAGAGATAGAAAAAGTGCAGAGAAGGGCGATTTAGGATGATTGAGGGACTGGAGCACCTTCCTTATGAGGAAAGGCTGCAGCGTTTGGGACTCTTTAGTTTGGAGCGGAGACGTCTGAGGGGGGATATGATTGAAGTCTATAAAATTATGCATGGGGTAGAAAATGTTGACAGAGAGAAATTTTTCTCTCTTTCTCACAATACTAGAACCAGGGGCATTCCCTGAAAATGCTGGGGGGAAGAATTAGAACTAATAAAAGGAAACACTTCTTCACGCAACGTGTGATTGGTGTTTGGAATATGCTGCCACAGGAGGTGGTGATGGCCACTAACCTGGATAGCTTTAAAAGGGGCTTGGACAGATTGATGGAGGAGAAGTCGATTTATGGCTACCAATCTTGATCCTCTTTGATCTGAGATTGCAAATGCCTTAACAGTCCAGGTGCTCGGGAGCAACAGCCACAGAAGGCCATTGCTTTCACATCCTACATGTGAACTCCCAAAGGCACCTGGTGGGCCACTGCGAGTAGCAGAGAGCTGGACTAGATGGACTCTGGTCTGATCCAGCTGGCTTGTTCTTATGTTCTTATGTTCTTATAGATTCTTCTTTTACTGTGCAGTCTGTCACAGCTTGCTTGATTCGAATCCAGTAACAAAAACCAGCAAGATTTCTCAAGTATAAGCTTTTGAGAGCCAAAAGTCCCTTTGTCAGAAGTCTGATGAAGGGAGCTTTGACCCACAAAAGCTTATGCCTTTGAATTCTTGTTGGTCTGTAAGGTACTACTGCGCTCGGATCTTGCACTTCTACTAAAAACCCCACATGGCTACCCACCTGACACTACATGCATACTTTGGAACTGAGGTTCCATTTTGCCTTAATTGTTACCAGGTAGAGTACATTCAACTGGTTTCTTCAGCTACTATCTCCTGCTAGCCTAAACTTAGGATGCCAATTAGGTTAAACCAAGTGTGTGTAACATTGAGTGGAATGACAGTCATTTCTTATTATACCTCTGCAATTAGAAGGTTTTTGACTGCTCCAAAATGAAACAGGCATTCTTTAAAGTTCTAAATTGGTCCTGCCAGAGCCAGAGGGCTCAAAAATTTCTGCTCCCATTCGAAGTAGAAAGGTGGCTTGTGTGAAAGTAACAGCTACAGCGTTGAGTCTTCCAAACTCTGATTTAGGAAAAGTCCACGCTTTTTCTGTCTCACACTTGAGGCATTTTTGGTTACCTTTCCTCCCATCGATAAATGGTTAAAAATCACCTCCCCTGCACCCCCCCGGTAACTTCTCTGCTTTTTGAATCAGACGCCTTTGTAGACATACTTACAGACGTTCAGATTTTCACAGTATTTGCCAGTTGCAGGAATGCGGGGAGGCGGCAGTGTGAAATGGATGTCGGCTGGGATGTTCCAGAATACGAACTGTAAAGCAGATGCCAATTTTTATGATGAAATTGCGTGTTCACGTAACCCAGACTGCCCTTCCGCGAGACCAAGCGATCAGGTTTTGGGCATAAATTGAGATTAATGTTCCCAGGAACGAAATCCTTCTGTTCAATTTGATAATATTTTTTTTAGGAACTGTGCTGTCATAACTAATAGCTGTGAGAAATGAATCGGCTACTGGTTCTTGGTTAATCAGAACATGGGCAACACCGTCCAAGTCTCCAAGCCAATCCTCGGTTATTAAGGGAATATTTAATGGCTTCAAAGCTTTAGAAAAGTGCTGATAGAAACTAGAATGAAAGTTTCCGATGGCCCCAAAGAACCTCTTTCCCTTTCTTCCTCCCTCACGAAAGACCACAACTCAAAGGGAGAACTGTTGCTGTTCAAATCCTGTCAACTGGACAATAGACTGTCATCCCGTAAAAGGCATTTCTCTGATGGGAAAGTGAAGTGTAGTCTTCTTGTTCAGCCGTTGCTGTGTTCTGCCAGTCTTTCTGTCATTCTCTCGTAAAGGGCCCCCGTTTCTGAACAGCCCGTTATTAACAGAGCGCCATGTCTGCTTTTCTGAATAAACTCGTTACTGGCTCAGAATAGAACGACGTTCTTTCTCTGTCGGATGTTATACCAGCCTTGAAGCATTCCTGTGTGGAACGTGCTGCGGCGTCTAGCCCAGAGAAACTGTTGGCCTTTCGAGATGAAATGAGAACATCTTCTCCTAATGTTGCTGTCCGAGTAATTGGATTTTATGAGAAATTTTGTGGGCCAAGAAGGCTTTTTCTGTAATTTTTAGCGGCCAAAGTATATTTCTCTTTCTTCTCTAATGTGGAATCTGAGGGACCATGGGGAGGGCATGGAGCTGGGGAAATGTGTGGTAGAAGAACTGAAATTACCCTTAGCAGAGTGAAAACGCAACAGAGTTTTAAAAAGGAACGATCCTTTATTAGGATTCCAGTTATAAAAATTAGGCTACAAAATATATACAACAATAAGAGGAAGGCGGAAAAAAATCATGGGCAAAAATGCACAAGCAAGCAAACTATCTTACATAGTAACAAACAGCAAAATAGCGTCAACAACCCAGCATAAGGAGAAAAGAGCAGCAGGAGAATGAGGTAAAGGGGTTAAAAAGGGAGGAGTAGAAAGCATACAAAACGACACCATTGTTTGCAAAAAAGGACGATGACCCCCAATTTTAACCTATTAGCAACTCACCTGCCCTGCGTTACCCGAAGCAACCAAGTAAATGCAGCTTTCTTACTCCTGCAAGGTCTTGCTGAAAGAATCACTAGGATTGCCAAATATTCTAACAATGTGAAGTTAGACTGAGATGACAAACTCAGTTTACTAGTTTTATTTTTATTTTTTTAAATTGAATTTGATCCCCCAGCCTACCCCGGCCAAGGCCAGGCTAAGGGCAGCTTACCAGCACAACATAATACCCTGTTTCCCCGAATATAAGACATCCCCGGAAAATAAGACGTCGTAGAGGTTTTGCTAAAGTGTGAGATATAAGCCATCCCCCAAAAGTAAGACGTAGCAAAGTGTTTGTTTGGAAGCATGTCCGACGAACAGAACACAGAAAAATAAGACATCCCCTGAAAATAAGACATACCGCATCTTTGGGAGCAAAAATTAATATAAGACACTGTCTTATTTTTGGGGAAATAACAAGATAAAAATAGAACTTTAAAACACTGTAAAGCAGCACTGACGATGAATATGAGCCTCCATATAACCCCCACCTACAAAGCCAAAAACCAGATCATAGCATCCCCATCCCATTGACATTCCAGTCCTCGAACAACTGGGACGAGGATAGAGGAGGGGAAGCCAGGAGGCCAGTAAGCTGACATGGAGGCCTGCTTGCCTCAACCAAAGGCCCAGCGGAACTGGATAAAGTGATGCACTCAGCGCCATTTGATTTTGTCCCTTTTTGTAGCGTTTCCCTGAGGTTTAGTAGGCATTGATGAACAGAGAGGCAATCGAAGTAAAATTAGGCCTTAAATCTTGCTTTAACATCTTTAATATCTTAATTTAATTTGATATTTTAATACCTTGCTTTAACATCTGCATGTGATGGGTCTCAAGACAGGTTACTCTAGAACCCAAATGTGCATAATGGGACAGAAAAGCATATAGGCAGCTCCAGTAGCAAGCTTTTTGGAAATGTTCCCCAAATGGGTATGTCCATTACCACCTTACTGTAAACAGAAGAATTGTAACAAGGTTTTGTCTCAGTGTAGACTTTTGTGGACCAGAGCCTATACATCTGAGGGAGTGGTCAATAGTTCACAGAAGATTATGCTGGGATGAAACCTCTTGAATCCATGAATCTGCCTTATCAGAACCAAACCGTTGGTTCATCAAGGTCAGCACTGGCAGTAGCTCTTTCACACCACAAACTACCTGATCCTTAACTGGAGATGCTGAGGTTTGAACCTGGAACCTTATGCATGCTAATTTCTATTAATTGAAAGGGGTACACTCTGGGAGAACTTCTCAGGAAGGCATTCCTGTTGTGGTGCTGCATTAAAATCTCAAAAGATTTGTGATGCTTTCACTGACGCATATTCAGATTATCAGGCGAAACTGTTTGTGTGCAGGTAGCGGATGGGAGAGTCGTCTGCTGGTGGAAAGTGAAAACTTTATACTTAGCCGGGCAGATGGATAGGACAGAACTCAGTATCATTAAGCCATGCAAAATAATGCCAATCCCCTCATGGGCAAGGATTCACTCCTTTTGTCTTGGAGTTTATTTTTTAAATACTCAGTTTCTTCAGACAGAATTGGTACAAAATCCTTCAACAACATACCCATGCACACTTGTCTAATCTTAATTTGATGTTTTTACTGGTTGGAAGAGTTTTCTGTGGAATATCAACGGAATGCAGGTTTCAAAAATATATTTCACGTTACTGTCTCAAATCTCCCATTAAGGTGTTCCCCCCCCCCCTCGTGGTGGGTGGGGGTTCATCTGCTACATATCCATGTATCTCGAGACACAAAACAAATCTATTTCAGGCAATTAAGCAAAGCTGTTAGGAAAGCATAATAAAACCTGAGATGGGTTTTTTAAAAAACAAGCTACTTCTTACAATCCCCATTAGGGGGCACTGTTAACCAGCTTAAAAACAGTCACTTTTCTTTTTGGCTAAGTAATCAGGCTTGATGGGGGTGGGGGAAAATCTTATTTTCACCCGCAAAGGTTCAAATACTGTTTTATACAAACACGTTCTGCAAATATAATAAAGGCCCTTGACGAAATAATGTCCAGTAGCTTTCTGTCTGTCTTTTTCCAGGACATTCTTTATTGGTTTTATAGCTGCCAGCCCTATACATCCACTGCCGGCCCTTTGGGCCTTTGCCTCCCAAGATCGTGTGCGCAGAACCTAGGGAACGTTTTCTGCCACTCGGCTACGCTAAACGCTTTTTGCAGTTAAACGTAATCTTTTTTTTTGACACGGTGGCATCCTCTCGAAATGTGTGCGGCGTCAACTCGTTTGGAGTTTTCTCCATCTCTGCTCCACTTCTTTGGCTGCCACTTGTAAGGGTGGGGTCTCTGAACAGGATGCTGGTATTTAGCATATAATTAGCATGATGCACAGTGTCTTAAAATATGGCACCGTTGCACCAGCAACAGTGACGCCCGTCCTTTGTAACGTTAAGCACCCAGCTAGAATTTGTATTTTTCCTCTGGTAAAGCTAAAATTGTTTCCTAGGATGTTGGATTCCCCCCCCCCCCCCCAAATGTGTTTACATTTCAAATGTAGTTGATCACCTAGCATTCAGAAGTGGACAGGCCATTATCTGGGGAACTTTAATGATACAAAAATTGATACATTTGCTTTGGTGGCTCTATCAGAGATGCATTAAGATTTTTGCTGTAAAAGCCATCTCTGAAAAATCCTTAAAGTGATCTGTAAATGCCTTTCCCCCGTTGTTCCTATTTAGAGTCTGCAACATGCTATACCCTGTTCAGGATAAAGATCACAGGACATTTGCCAATTCATCTGCTATTTCCTGGACTGTTTTTGTTCTAGAATGCTCTGCTTGGGTCCCAGTGCCTTCTGTCCCTGCGCCTCTAAGACCCAAGCGGAACATTCTAGAACAAAGACTGTTCATGAAATGGCGGATGGATTCACAAATCTCTTGTCATCTTTTTTTTCTGAATAGGATATACCTAATCCTTGTTTTTAGATTGTGTGGGGAAACCTGCCTAATCATGTCAATTTTTCTTTTCCCTAGAAGCTTTACAATATGGCAGAGGCTGAAGGTGAATAACTGTACCAATAGAAATATGTGATATTATGAATTGAAGGCAAATAGTATGGAGCCATTCTTATGTAGTTTTGGTATCCATGAGATACATCAGTGGCTGGTTCCTGGTTGGTTGTGGGGTTTTCACAGTATCACAATATGGACTGCATGTGGACCATAATTCAGAACACAGTGTGGTTTAACTCCACATGTCCAGTCGGACTTTGCACTGGTGATTCTTGGGGAAAATGGAAATTGCAAAAATGATGGTGAAATGGCAGGGGAGCTACAGTACAATCCTAAACCAGAGTTAGCATCCATATAAGTCCACTGGAATCAGTAAACAATAGAGTGAGGGGTCACTGTATTGAAGATCACACTGTTGACCAACTGGACATGTCTAAGCCATTGTATCTTAGCGGCTTCTCTTTGGTTTGTTTCCTGGTACCAGTTGCACAAACGAAGATAATTCCTGAGTTGTGACCCTTTTCTGCCGTCCCCCCGCTCCTCATGTTGTGTTCTGCCATTCTTGTAGGCAAAAACGGGAATGCGTTTTTACTGCCTGTTTGAGAGATACTGGAAATTGTAACACACCTGAAGAAGTCACCCATTCATTCCTGACCTCCCAGAGCTTTCGCATCTGTGATTTGAGTCCATCACAATATGTGCATGTTTTTGTCTAATAACAGCCTGCAGGTCCTCCTTTGGTAGCATACTTGCCCCAACTAAGTTAAATTCCTACCCATTAGTCATAATTATATGACATACGAGCCTGCGGTCCTGTTCCCTGAGCATTCCCTCCCCCCTGCTTTATAGCTTACAAGGCAAACAGCTGTTTGAGATTCTTTTTTTATTTCCTGTGGCCTAAAACATTAACGAACAACATCAACACCTTTGGATAGCCGTGGATACAGGGGGAAAAAATAACATGCTATCAATCTTTTGAACGTGTTTTTAAAATGTCTTTCCTGAGTCCATAGAACGATGCTCCGGAGAGAGCAAAGTAATAGCCATAGAGGAAATTTAACACCTTTTAGGAAAGTTATACAGACTCGAAACTGGAGATAATCTATATGTGAAATTATTTCTTTTCAACATTTTAGGCCTTACATGGGAATTGGGTGTGTGAATCAGCATTTTGAAAATTGTAACTTATTAAGGCATATTGATGTAATGAACAGTTATGGTAACAAATGTGGTGAATGTTCCATTCATAAGTTATTCTGATAAACTCTGGAAAAGGCCTTGCCTTGGCTCTAGTTAACCGAACGTTTGAAATGTATATTTTTTCAACAAAACTCTTTTCGTTTGGGACAGCTGCGATAACTTTTAAATTGAAATATGAAGGTTAAAATTAAAATACGATGTATCAGACTAATATTAATAACGATGCTCTTACACCCCTTTATTCTTAAACTGTGGAAATGTAAAAAGGAAAGGACTGCACATTTTATATGGCAGTATTTATTTAAAAGTTAGGAACGTTAAAATATCACTTTCATAGTAAAACAGAGTAGAAGTGTACTCTGATATATTATACATTGCCACATGAGGGGAATTCTAAAAAGTATTTGATTCACACAGTAAATTTTTTTTTCAGACTTAAGCTGTTTTATGGGGGCTGGGATTTATGAAGTGTTCAGCTAATATGCTGATCTAAAAGATTCTTAGATTTGACATTACTAATACACAGTTTGAAATGCCAAAATTGAAAGTAAACAATATGGATCCAATGCTACCTTTTGGTCCCATCAGGATTTCCCCCCGTCCCTTCAAAAGTTCACAATAATGAAAAAAAATATTAAAGGATTGAGAAATACCTTTCTAAAATTACTCCGAAATCAGAAATCCTATATGTGTTTAAATGAATTTCCTTTTGTAAAAACTTGTCTACTAAATGCTAGGTTTAATATGAACTAAGTTGAAACAATAAATTTCTTGAGGGTCAACAAGTAAGAAAGTTTAAATGGGGCGATCTGCTTGGTTTCTGTTCTTTTTATGTCCACGTATTTCTATTAGTTTGTTACTTTGTAGTTTTTATTTACGTGGGAAGACTGGCAGTTTCATTAGGTGTAAAAGCAGGCAGGGCCGGAGAGGAGGGACAAATTGTCCTTATTTCTTCCATCCCATAATCTCTACTGCTGGTTTATAAAAGTGGTTTGCCTCCACATTTTTTTTCACATCTCTCTCTGTCTTGTGCATTTTTTAACACCTGTTAAATTCAACTCAAGATTTAATTACTTTAATGAAGTATTCCACAACTTGGTAGGAACGGTGGCATGCTCACCGCGGGGTGGCCGAGTTAGCGTAGGGACAAGAGTTTCCATATTGGTGTCACCATTCTCCATGTACTGAATTATGCCAGAGCTGTTCTTAGTTGACTTTTGTTTGGCTTATTCAGTTTGAATACAATATTGCCCGTCTGATGCCACAAAGAAACCCATATGTTAAAACAAAAGCAAAATATTCTCTCTTTTTAAATTTACTTTGAAAATGGCCTGTGTTTCTTCAGAAGGTGTAAAGAGTTGTGCGTAAAGATGAGATCTTTGTTTATAAGTAACAAAGATTAAGAATTTAAATGACAGCAGCAAATGGATTTGAGCACCAAAGCGAACAAAATGGACTCTGCCCCAGAAACAATAATTTGAGGAAATTTAAGAGATAAATAGTTATGGTGTGGCTAATGAGTTGTAGGTGGAAGGAAACGTGGGTTATAAAACTCCTCAATAAAGGTTTTAGGTTCTTGGTGAGAAGGGAGGGAGGGAGGGGAAATCCCAGTTGCACTGGAAGAAGGAATTAATGGACAAAGAGCATGTTAGGGAGCAAAACTTCCAACCGTGTTCAAGGCTAGGGTTTTATCTTTTTGGGACACTGTTTGAAGCAATGGCAAGAGCGGACTTTTAAACTCTGTAATCCCTTCTCTGTATAGCAAGTGGAATTACCCAGGAGCATAGCCTTTTGTATCAAGGTGTCTTCATTTCAGTGCTCCTGATGATGGCCATAAATCAGAAAAGCAGTTCCCGTGTATTGGGAATTTGCAAGTTCCCCCTTAAGGCTGATTCAATAGGGGCAGACGACCTCTCCTTTCAACAGCTATGTAAAAGAAGACTTTTATCCTGCTGTGTCTTAACACTCCCCAGTAACGATCAATAATTATGACGGATGCCAGATTGACAAACGGATACTGTGAATGAATGAATGAATGAAATTGTGATTGAGTATACTTGGATAGTTCACGCAATCAGATTATGGAGACAGGTAAACGCCAGCGTTTAATGTAGTTGACAGCGTGTCAGAAGTAACTGCAACATCAGCTAATGCAGTCTGCTTTGATGGTGTAAAATGGTTAGTCTGTAAGCTTCGCTATGAAATCTCTTATGCCTGCTAATGACGTTCATTGCATCAGTTTTGATACTACCATGCTTACTGGTATATTAGGTAGTCATTTCCTTTCCTCTTGGCCCAACACTGCGATGAGACATGCTGTAAATTATATGCAATAACTTTGGGATTAAAATGTGCTTTGCACCGGGGCTTTAAAAAATCTCAATTCGTGAGCATTGTTATCACATTCCTAGTTGACTGTGCTTAGTCAGGTACATATTGGTTTGCTGACTTTACTCAAGATTTTTGGTTAAAGGAGCTTATTAATGAAGGAAAGGAAGCAGATACTAAATTTAATGATAAGAGTTGAAAACAGATATTTCAGTTCTTCCTTTTCGAATCAGTCTCAAGGGGTTTTCAAGAACATGCATTAAAGATGTCTCAAAGGTGTCTTTTTATTCCACGTTCAGATAGCCCATGTAATGAATAGATAATAAAGATTGCTGAAGGGGCTATGGTGAATCAGGGACAGCCATTCATGTATGGTGGTCGTGTCCAGTTATTGCAAAATTTTGGAGGTCAATATTTGCAGAGATTGCTAAAATAACTTGGGAATCAACAAATTCTATTGTTGAAGTAGCTTTATGCAATTTATCTATCAATGAAAGCACCCATTGTAAACAAAAAAATCCACTTATTAACTTTTTATTAGTTGCAGCTAGAATCCTTATTGCCCAATATTGGAAAAAATGCCAAAGGCGAGATGATAGATTACATAGGCGAGATGATAGATTGAGGAATATAGTGACATACGAAAGTTTAACAAATAAAATTAGATTAATTCAGAAGAAAAAAAAAGAGATGACTTTAAGATGATTTGGAATAGTTTTATAATTTATTGAATGGAATTTTAAGACTTCAGAGAAAATTATTTAATAGTTGGAGAACCTTTCATGAAAAATTTGAGTAATGTAATGAATAGTTATATCAGATGAAAATAGGTGGAAATGAATATCTAACTTCTCATCATTTTAGAGGGAAGCGCACACACATTTTTATCTTTTTTGTTGGTATTTTTTTCTTGTTTACCATAACTTGATCGTAGTATCTGCTCTACTGGAGATGAGGTTACTATATGGTTCTTTGTTTGTTTTCTTGTGTAGTTGTTTTTTCTGTGTGTGTATGTTTAATAATTTTAAAATAAATAAATAAAAAAGAAGCTCATATATGTTGGTTTAAATAGAGGGTAAACTGTGGCAACCTTATCACGTTGCTTTAATAATGATTAAAACACCCACTGAGTTGCAAGCCACTACTGTATGCCATTATTACCTTGAAGAAGTCTCTATAAGAGTGCTGGAAACTATTTTGCTTCAAGTATTAAATACAGGAATTAAATTTAAATGGTAAGCACATTTACGACAGCGTACGTTATTTGAAGCTTTGCTATGTGTAAGGGTATTCACAACCTCCTACGTCTTTTTTCCACTACCAGAAAGACTGCTTGGAAAGTTGGGGTGGGGCATCATTAACTGCCTTTGATATACTGCGAGAACTCAAAATTAGCGTGGAAGCTCTTGAGGGGTACATGGGGCATCCCCTTGGATCCTGTCCTCCCTCCCCCCTTCGGTGTGTGTACATGAACTTTAATCCTGGCAAGACCTGAAAATGTCAACCTTGTCCTGATGAGCTACTAGAATGAAGTTCAGAAGACGTCGTTTTAAGAGTAGCCAAAATGCGACCTACGATTCTCCTTTAAGCCTGTTGCGTTTAATGTGGTGTGAGGGGCTGCTGTTTCAAGGTGTCTTTTACCATACCTGGCGGCAGAGGTTGCAGTATAGTAAAGTAAAAAAAGGCAAAGGAGCACCTGGCTCGTATTAAAAAGTGTGTGGCGGGGGAGATCTATTTCAGAAATTTGTCAGGAGACTTTCTTCCTTTAAAAAAAAAATGGTTTAATTCCTTGAATTGCAGTACACGTAGTGTTCGGAGCACAAACCAGTTGGTTTTTGTACAGTTTCAAAATAACGTTTTGGCAGCAGTCACTTATTTTATTGGGAGCCTGCACTTCGTAGCTGCTATTTTCTATCTTCTCTCCCCCCCGCCGCCCCCCGCACCTCTTTTAGGATTTGCTAGTAAAGTTTTAGAGTCCAGAGATGTAGTAGAAGTTAAAATGTTTAGGAAGGCTAATGTTAAAATATAGGTCGTTGAAAAAAGGCCACCCCATTTGACAGTTATATCTCTTCAAGGTTTAATATGTGTTTGTGTGTGTGGTGGCCGGGGCGGGGGGCAGGGGGGAATCAGCACTGCGTCGGGCTTGTGACTTTCATGTGAAGTACTCAAGAGATTTGCTTGTAGGACAGATTTATTCGTGGCTTTAATATTTATTAGTGTTTATGATGGTTCAAGCTGCGAATATTACGTTATAGGACCCGTGCTCACCGCACAAGATTTTGGTCTCTTGACTCGGGTGCCAGCTGTTAACCGAGACAGCAATTTTACAGCAGAAAGTGTTAAAGCATGGAACACAGTTGTGTAAATGAGTCTGGGATGTCCAACTTTGGAGCACTTTGGGAGAATTATTAATGCTATAAAATTCAGCCTAGTCGGCCTTGTTTGGTAAACTTCTGCAACTAAGCCCAATAGTAGAGTAAGTTTACGTTGATAAGGGTGAGGGCAGTTAGTTCAAGAGAACTGAACCATGGAAACTTGGGCTGATCTTGGTGAGTTTAGGGTTTATAATTTTTTTTGTTAGATTTATTGACCGTTCTCCTCCCTTGAAACAGACGCAGAATGCTTCACAGGCATATATTTTGCACAGTAAAAACAACTGCACACATCACATCCAATTCAATCTTATGGCTCCCTTCCTTATACATAGACCTGATGAAGAGTCAGCTAATTAATTAACGTAGAAAATCAGGTAAAAAAGAAGAAAATAAAGAAAAAGAGAGAGGCCTGTTGAATTTAACTCCATTGCTGCTTTCAACCATAGACCTGGCAGAATATGTCTTGCAGGCCCTGCAGAACTGGGCTAAATCTCACAGGGCCCTGGCCTCATTGGACAGAGTGTTCCACTGGGCTGGTTCCAGGGCTGAGAAAGTATTGCAATTAGTATACCACTTTGATTCTCTTCTGAGAAAGGTGCATTAGAAGCACCACAAGCACCTACAGATTAGACTTCTGTAACTTGCTCTACACGGGGGCTGATTGAGAAACTTCAGTTGGTGCAGAATGCAGCTGCTCGGGGTCCTCATGGGGACACCATGGAGAGCCCGTGGGCAGGACTCAGAAAGCCCTGGCTCTAATTGAAGGCAACTGGATTCTGGGCCAGGGACCACCAGTAGGTTGTTACTTGCGGAGTGCAGTTCTCTCTGGGGGTTATATTGGTAGAGGTAGTCTTGCAGATAGGGCTTTGAAGGTTAATACCAGAACATTGAACCTGATTCTGTACTCCACCAGGAGCCACTGTACACAGGCTGTACACAGGCTCTCCCTCAAACTGTGTATAAGGGGTGTTTCGCACTGGGCAGTCGGGCAAACGGTTGGCCCAGAAGGAGTATTGTTGTCCTAGGCAAGTGTCTAACAATGCAATCCTGTGCAGAATTAATACCATTGAATCCCTGTTTAAAAGTACTAGAGAATCATAGAGAAGGTAACAGCGCATCGGTATTTGCCATTTATCTTGTGCAGTATGTGTGTGTGTGGACGTATCCTGAATTTATTGGTTTACATTTAGTAGTTTTGGAATAACTGCCTGGATTATTCTAAAACAGCCTGAACCTTAACCCCTACAAATGTGTTTGAGTGCCCTGTACATAAACCAACATTGCATCCCCCCCATGCCCAGAGCACAAAGTTGCTGTGTGACCTTTTCTGGCAGGGGCTGCTGGTGAGAAGTGCTAGAACTGAATGAAACATTTGTTGACAGTCGAGTAAATCACTTGTAAGGATTCCATTCGGACACTGGGTGCCACTCCTGGAACGCTCTGAACTTCCGAAGAGTCCTACTCTCTTTTTCAAACAGCCATAACAAGAAACAGTCTTGAAAATGGAGGCCTTGTTATTTGCAGAGCTTTGAAGATGGCTCATCCTTGGGTGTAGTGCCATGCTTGGCTGAAGAAAAAAAAATAAACCACAAAAAATCCTAGGAGGGAGAAGCCGAATCTGTAAACCTGGCATTTTTTGACTGTGTCTCTCTTCTTTCTGTTTCCAGTTTTTGCCTTGTTCTGCACACTCAAAAGAAAAACTTGTTGCTGATCACTTGTGCATATGTGGAGCTGTTCGCACGAGCAAGAGAACTTTTAAAAGTCACGTTATTTTGAGATTTTGGAAGCTCTGGGGTAACAGTGACAAATGATGGAGATGATTGAGAAATTAATTTCCAGTTGTTAGAACAGGGCTCTGTAACTTCTTGTAATTAAGGAGCTATGGGCACATTCGGAGCAGGAGAGATCAAGAACCCGTCACTGGAAGAGTCAATTTGCACATCTGAAACTGCTCGACTGCACTTACGGGTGATTGGCACATTGATTAATCATGCATAAGATTTCCATGCCTCAAATACTGGCTGTTGCAAGACCTCAATTAAGAAGTGGTTCCCACGTGGTCTATCAATCAATAACAAATAGTCAAAAGAAGCTCCCTGTGTGATTTGTTAGAGTATTGGCATAAATCTGCACGTTGGATTACTGACAACTTCTTATTTGGGGTGCTGTGTGGTTTCCGGGCTGTATGGCTGTGTTCTAGCAGCATTCTCTCCTGACGTTTCGCCTGCATCTGTGGCTGGCATCTTCAGAGGATCTGAACTTCTTATTTCCTTTTTTAGTACAGCATTTCTAATGGGCTAATCCAGTGGCCACAGTGGCCAGGGTGTCATCGCCACCGCGCCACCTCCAGACGGCTTTTCAGGTGGCATGGGAGTCTGCAAAAACAAAAAAAACCTGGCCGCCTGGAAAACCCTCCTTAGGAGGGTGGCATAAGTCCTAGGGTTACTCTGGGGGTGTTTTTTTTACCGGCCCTAAAGGAGAGTGGAAGCCAACTAAAGTTGGTTCCGTTCCTAGGAGTGCCCTAAACCCACCCTGGGAACACCCCTAACCCCGAGCCAATTGGCCGTTGTGTGTTTTCCAGGTTGTGTGGCCATGGTCTGGAAGTTTTTGCTCCTAATGTTCTGCCTGCATCTATGGCTGGCATCTTCAGAGGTATGTTTCACCTTAAGATACCTTTGAAGATGCCAACCATAGATGCGGGCGAAACATCGGGAGCAAAAACTACCAGACCACAGCCGCGCAGCCCAGAAAACCAACAACAGCCAGCTTGTAAATTGATGTAATTAATTTGTGAAGTTCGGCTGAAGGGCGAGTGCAAATGAACTCTTTTAAAACCCACCCGGAAACTAAAGTCAAGGCTGGTTCTCCTGATAGTCGGTGGATGACTTTGTAGCTATAAAAGAAAGCTATCTAAAACTGCAAGACCAACGTAAGGTGGGAAGAAAAGGGAAAATAACAGACCACCTTTCTCTGGAATTTATAGAACAGGTCTTGCACCAAAGTTAGCATTTTTTGTGTGGCTTTGGAAAGGGGGGGGGGGAGAAGAAACACGTCACCCCACACAAAATTCTTGGCAAGCCTGAATCATCTGGATCCTCCCAAGAAAAGAGTTTTAGCCGTTTGTTAATAGTGAATAAAGCAAATTCAGAGTAGTTTCTGTGGTTTTGCCAGCGGTGGCAAGAGTTTCGGCTTCCAAAATAGATTTTTCTCCCCCTTAAGTTTTTCCTGGACAAAGCCGATCTATCAGAGAGCTCTAGAAAACACATGTAGGGTTATAACTAGAGGAATTAATAGCAGAAATCTCCTTTTGCTGACACCAGACAATCTATTAAACAGAGCAATTGCAGTAATGAGTACCATGTATGATAAGCTAGAGCCACCTGGGTTCTATTAGGCTGCCTTCTACTTTGATCGCAATATTATTTCAAGACTTGTCTGCGTTAAACCGCTACGATTCCCTGTCATCTTTGTGATTTAGACCTCAGATGGATAAAATGGAACGGAGGCTTGTGAAAAAGAAAGATCGGTTTTCTTTCTTTCTCTCTTTCTTTTTACTTACAAAGGTCCCTTCTGAAGAGGTGCAAATTCAACAACAGGCCTAGCCAGGGATTATTAGTGCAGGGAAACTTAGCATCCCCAGCTACTATTAGTGTTGCCACCAAGCAAAGGTGCGTGGTTTGTTTAAAATTTATTCAATTCGTATGCTGCCCTTCCCTTGGCTCAGGGCGGTATCCAAAACATAGTAGGTGCAATCAAAGGAAAGGCTAAAACAGAATTATACTCCCAGATGGCCACTGAGTATTCAATGTGAAAACAATTAATCCCTGTAATTAACAGCGTACAGTGGAATGCTGCGAGAAGGGCGGGGGGGGGGGGGGGGGGAGAGGAGGCCATTTAAGTGGTGGCCTGGTGGAACAGCTTTGTCTTACAGGCCCTGCAGAATTGCATCGAGTCCCACGGGGCCAGCATCTCATCAGACAGAGTATCCCATCAGGTTGGGGCTAAGGCTGAAAACGCCCTGGCCCTGGTTGCTGCTGCTCCTGCTCTCTGAAAGGCTTATGCCACTCCGGAAGCAGGGTGGGAAGGAAAGCGACCTTTTAATACCAGCATCCTTGCGAATGTGCAAAAAAAATGGCAACCTGAGGCATTGGATCAGTTTTCCTGTAAGACTTTTTCGTTCAGGAAAAGAAATAGATTAGGGGGACGTGATAGAGGTTTAAAAATTATGCATGGGGTGGGCGGGCTAGACAGATATCCCCCCCCTTCCCAGCTCTGCCGCCTGAGCTGTGGAGGCTTATCTGGGGAATTCAGATTAGCCTGTGCACTCCCACACACGCCAGCTGGGTGACCTTGGGCTAGTCACAGCTTCTCGGAGCTCTCTCAGCCCCACCTACCTCACAGGGTGTTTGTTGTGAGGTGGAAGGGCAAGGAGATTGTAAGCCCCTTTGAGTCTCCTACAGGAGAGAAAGGGGGGATATAAATCCAAACTCTTCTTCTTCTTCTTCTTCCTGCTCATTACTCTTGGAGTTGCTAGCACATTAAACTTTTTCATATTGAATCCACCCATTGGTCTGCCAAGTTTAGTCTTGCATACTCCGTCCGGGGCTATTTTCTTCTTTCCTTGTTTGTGGGTTTCTGGAAGGCACCTTTTTAGCTGCTGTTGAGAAATGGTATGTTGAATTACACTGGTCCGGCAGGGCTTTTCCAGTTTCATATTTATTTGCAACATGTATATCCTGCCTTTTTTCTTACCCAGTCAAGAAAACCGTAGAATCATAGAGATGGGCCATACAGACCAGCTAATCCTACTCCTTGTTCAGTGCAGGTTTTGTCAGAGCACTGTTGTAACTGGTGTCTGATCATCAAAATCTAACTGACATATAACTGACAGATATCACATGATACAGCCTCATTCTGGGTTTAATTGGTAAAGAACTATGATTGGCCAGTCAACCAGATATAAGGCTGCAGTGTACTGAGGTCTGTGAGACACTTGTCTTCGCACTGCCTGGCGGAGCACTTTGTCTGTGTGAGCTATACTTGTGAACAAATAAAAGTAGGACCGCTTCTGCGAAGCTGAGCTGCTGTGTGCGTCTGACTTCCTACTGTGTTCCAGTGTGTTGTGCTACTCTGCTTTAGGGGCTTTACCCAAACCTTCACAGATTTGGCCTAGAATATTCCTGACAAGTGTTTGTCCAGCTGTTGCTTGAAGGCTGCCGGGGGGCGGCGGGGCTCATACCTCCCTATGTGGCCAATTTTACCACTGAACTACTCTTTTTCACTTTTTTGTCCTCAAGTCACAGCTGACTTATAGGAACCTTGTAGCGTTTTCAAGGCAATAGAAATTGGGAGGGGGGTTGTTATTGCTGCCTCCGTGACATGACGCTGGTATTTCTTGGAGAGTTCCATCCAAATACTCGCCAGAGTCAGGGCTGGGAATATGTGACAGGCCTAAGGTCACCCAGCAAAGTTCCTTGGCGCAAATGGGAATTTGAATCTGGGGTTTCCCAGGCTCTAGTCCAACACCTTAACCACTATACCATTCTGGTTCTCAAACTATTTGTGCTGCAGGCGGGCATCAGCTATGGCTTGTCAGACAAACTGAGATCAAGGTGGGTTTCAGGCAAAGGCACGTCAGACAGTCCACGGTCAAAGCAGGCAGCAAGCAAATGCATAGTGAGACATTCCAGAGTCAAGCAAATCCAGGAGTTCAAGCAGGCAGGCCGGCTAGGCACAAAGGTAGAAGGCTTGGAGCAGGGAACCTGGTGCATGGAGCTTCCCAGTGAAACACACTTGTTATACCCAGGCAGAGCCAAGCTCGAAACAAGGTTTATGAGGGAGACTCTGGCTAATGAGGCTAGGATCCTGCAAGGACTCAGTCCTCCTCAGATGCCTCCATTTTGCAGAGCCTTCTGCTATACCTTAGCAGCAATACAAGCACTTCTCCTTTTAGCACTTAGCTGCTGCCTTTGTCCTTGCCCCCTTTGTGCAGTTGGCTAATTACTCAGCTTGTCTGAGGTAACTGATGGCTCTCCCGGCTGCATGGCATCAGGCTCTGTTGCTGCCTCTGCCTTGGGTGGTAGGGAAGAGCTTGGAGCTGGCTCTGTTGCCTGCAGTTCCTGGTCCACAGTGCCTTCAGGCTCCGCGTCAGATTCCTCATCTCCCAGGGACTGGCTCATGACACTACTCTTACTGTAATTTTTTTCCTTAATGTCATTTTCACCCATAATTTGAACCCATTATTTCAAGTCCTATCCTCCACTGCCAACAGAAACAGTTCCCTGCCTTCCTGTAAGTGACCAGAATTTCTTGAAAGATGGGTCCTTGCTATTGGTCACATGAAGTAGCAAGGGGTTATGATAAACGGAAGAAATGATGACGCATATCCATATTTCCCAAATTTTGGATGGCCACCCTAGGTTCCAGAATGTGTTTTCTCTTGATTCTTATTTTTAAGATTAAGATTACAGTCTACACTAGTGGTGTCCGGGTCTGGCCCTGCAGATGTTCAAGGACTATGATTCCCAACTGCCCCTACCAGCATGGCAGTGTGGATTCAAATATGTTTATACGCACTTATTCATTTTGCTGTTTTTTACTAGTGTGCTTAATTGTATGTTTGCCAGTCAGCATACATGGCATTGAACACTGGCAGTGTTGTTCGGCCTTCCCCTCTGGCTCTTGATGTTTCAGTCCACGTTTTGTTCCTGTTTATGGCTTTGTAGTCCTAAAGACTAAAAATGTTAAAACAAAACAGAACTTTCTCAGGAGGCTGAATTCTGAGCCCAGCCCCACATTGTCAAGTAGGTTTTTTTTATGCCTGTTCTGTGCATGGCTGTAAAGACAGAATGACTTTTAACTATCAGTTATGTTTCAGTACTTTATTACTTGCATTCATCCAAAGAAGTAGACATCTCCCAGGCTTTCCTGAAGTGGAACATCAGCGGCCAAACTGCAGAAGTTTTTTATACGTTATGATGGTTATTGCCACTTGAGGCACTAACGAATTTTCAAGTGGCTATTACAGTTTTAGCACATCCTTTGATAAGCAATGCCCTGAAATTCTGCAGAGATGCAAGTTTCTCAGTAAGGTCCCTCTTCACAGAGGAGACAAACTTCAAGAAAGATGTGGCTTCGAAGTCAACATTTCAGTTGCATTAGATAGGGATGTGGCCGGTGGGGTGGCGTGGGGAGTTACACATGTTTTTCTCAAGCTGTTGGGGTGAATAACATGGAATGGCATTTCAGGATCCAGACAGGGTGGTATAGTGGTTAAGAGCAGGTGCACTCTAATCTGGAGAACTGGGTTTGATTCCCCGCTCTGCCACTTGAGCTGTGGAGGCTTATCTGGTGAACCAGATTAGTTTGTGCACTCCCAACACATGCCAGCTGGGTGACCTTGGGCTAGTCACAGTTCTTTGGAGCTCTCTCAGCCCCACCCACCTCACAGGGTGTTTATTGTGTGTGTGTGTGGGGGGGGGGGAATGAGATATTAAGCCTCTTTGAGTCTCCTTACAGGAGAGAAAAGGAGGATATAAATCCATCCTCCTCCTTCATCATCATCTTCTTCTTCCTCCTCTTCCTTTCTTTTTCTTCCTCCTTTATAATTTTGAACTGCGGACTGAAAATGTTTACTTATGGTGTGGTACTTAATAGTCTCTATATTTTCCATCTGCAGTTGTTGGGACTTTCTGCCTTTTTAAATGATCACTTCAATTTGCTCTATAATTGGGGACTGTTTGAGCGAACACTTCAGTCTACAGATTTGATGCAAACAACCCATTTTTTCCTTTAAAAAAAATGCTGATTGCCCACACCTTACTTGGATGGTTCACGTCTGCAGTGGAACTACAGACCTAAGAATACATTTATGCATTAGACTTTTATACTTTGCCATTACAGATGGGTTCTATATCAAGCTGCAAGCCTACATCTGGGCAGTGGTTAACAATAATTGAGTAGAATGTGGTGGAGAGACCTAACAGAGACCTGCTGTGCAGTCTGAACATTTTGTACCCTCTCAAGTACCTTTGAAATTTGTTTCCAAACCCAACTGTGAAAGCGCTGGAGCTACCTTTTAGAGCCCCCATTGGCCGTGAACCAGGCTAGCCTAAGGACTGTCTCTCTGTTGAGCATACCCATTCTTGCATGACTTTGGCTGAGTATTTGGTCTGTCATAGGAACACGACACAATGATACGTGTGTGCCTACCTTGTACCAAGTCAGGTCTTTGGCCCAACTAGCTCAATATTGTCAACTTTGACTGCCTGTGGCTCTCTGGGGTGTTGGGCAAAGAAATGTCTTCCTTAACACCTGCAGCCCGAGATCTCCGCAAGCATCAGGGAGGGCTGACAAAATATGTGCTTCCCATTTTGTTGACCTTAAATCCTGGAAGAGATTACATGAGACCTCATTTCTGCTCAACGGAGTATCAGCTCTTCTTCAAAACCCCTAAACAAGAGTTGGTTCTTCTCTTTCTTCATTCCACCTCCCCACAGCATTCTCGGATTCTCAGGACATTTGAGGAGCGGAGGGTTATTTGATATATTCAGTAATGGTTGTTGAGAAGGCCGGTGTGGTGTAGTAGTTAAGGTATCAGACTAGGATCTGAGAAATCCCCATTCTGCTATGGAAACTTGTTGGGTGACCTTGGTCCAGCAGCACACTCTCAGCCTCAGTCCTGGCAAGTATTTGGATGGGAGACCTCCAAGGAATACTAGAGTATAATGCAGAGACAGAGAATGACAAACTCCCTCTAAACATCTATTGCCTTGAAAACCCTTCCAGGCCATCGGAAGTCAGCTTTGACTTGATGGCCAAAAGAAAGAAAGAAAAGGCTGATTCCGCATGGGCCAAAAACAGCGGTGTGAAAACAGTATAAACCCTTTTACACCATTTTCACACCGTTTTCACACTGCTGTTTTTGGCCCATGCAGAATCAGCCAAAGTAAACTGGACCCTGGGTTATTACGGCCAAGTCACTGAGCTATTCCTTTTCTACATTTTCATCTTCCCTTCTAGGGATTTCCCTTTGATTCCTAGGACTTTTGTGATGCAGCAGCCAAGAAAGCTAATTTAATTCTGGGCTGTATCAATAGGAGTATAGTGTCTAGATCGAGGGATGTAATTGTACCTCTCTATTCTGCATTGGTTAGACCTCACCTGGAATATTGTGTACAGTTCTGGGCACCACAGTTCAAGAAGGATATTGACAAGCTGGAATGGGTCCAGAGGAGGGCAACCAAAATGGTAAAAGGTCTGGAATCCTTGCCCTATGAGGAGAGACTTAGGGAGCTGGGGATGTTTGGTCTGGTGAAGAGAAGGTTAAGAGGTGACATGATGGCCATGTTTTGATATTTGAAGGGATGTCATGTTGGTGAGGGAGCAAGCTTGTTTTCTGCTGCTCCAGAGACTAGGGTTACTCCAGGAGTAATGGGTTCAAGGTGAAGGAAAAGAGATTCCACCTAAACATCAGGAAAAACCTTTTGCCAGTAAGGGCCGTTCAACAGTGGAATACACTACCTCGGAGTGTGGCGGAGTCTCCTCCTTTGGAGGTTTTAAAGAGAGGCTGGATGGCCATCTGTCAGGAGTGCTTTGATTTTGTGTTCCTGCATTGCAGGGGGTTGGACTTGATGGCCCTTGTGGTCGCTTCCAACTTTATGATTCCATGACTTGGTGAGAATAGAAGGTAGGTGACATTTGCGGACCACAGCTTGGAGCTTCACTCATTTCTGCAGTGTGTCCTCCATTGGAGAGCACACATATACCTACATGTTTCCCCTCCCACTCTGACTTATGCTGTCAAGAGAAGGGAAAAAACAGCAGGGATTTTCCCATTGTTTTTTGCCTTTGTACCCCGAGACGAGAGGGAGAAATCCTTGCTCCATTCCCATCCTTTACCCCCACCTCTCACACATAGCTGAGGCTTCAAGAGGGGGGAGCCGATTATTATCATCATCATCAGAGGCTGCTTAGTAAGTCAAGCCAATATTTTTGGACAATATTTGTACCTCTTACCAGCAGTGGTGTATTGATGGAAGGTATGAGAATTGTAAGCATTAATAACTAAAAGTTAAAAAAGGAGATAACATGATCCCCCCCCCCCAATTGGAATTTTATGATCGGAATATAAATTGACTGTCTCCAGTTTTTAAAACCTCTGAAATCTGTTAGGCACGCCAGCTCTTGCCTTTGCGTTTTACCAAATAATAGTGAAGCAAAGAGAGGATTCCTCAAAAGATTCTTGGAATATATGCAAAGTAGCCCAAACCTGTTTTTGAACTTTAGCTTTGATAAGTTGAAAGGGCGGGAGGGGGGAATGAATGGAACTTTCCCTTCAGATCCTGCGATCTTGACTAGACTGGTTGTTTAGTTTTCCGGTTTGGCTGCCACTACCTCCTCCTCACAAGTTCTCTCAGTGGTGGGATTCAAATAATTTAACAACCGGTTCTGGTGGTGGGATTCAAATGCCGTGTATACTCGAATCTAAGTCGACTTTTTCAGCACATTTTTAATGCTGAAAAAGCCCCCCTCGGCTTATACTTGAGTATATATGGTAATTTAACAACTAGTTGTTTACAAGCACCATTTTAACAACCGGTTCTGCCGAAGTGGTGCGGAACTGCTGAATCCCACCACTGGGTTCCCTGCTCACCCTGTTTCATAATAGGCAATGTTGCAGTTCAGATTGCTGCGCATGTCTATCAAGCTGAACACCTGAGTAGTAATTTCATTCGCTTTTTAATATGGAACCTGCTGTTTCACTGTTCTTTTATAACTGTTTTCTTCCTCTTTTCTCCTAAATAAAGGAAACCCTTTCACTGCCTCTCGCTCTTATGCTAGTAAAACCACTTGCCTAAGTTATATACCTTCCTTCAGGGAATGCTTGCAATCTGGGCAGCGAGACACACAAATAACAAAAGGGGTCAGTGAGAAGGCACCGGTTTGTCTTTCAAACTGGTGAATATCGTGAAATGGGATTGTTGTATTGAGGAGACCAAAGAACACACTCAAGTGATCACAGTGGGTTGGATCCAGTGCAGCATTTCCTCTTGCGCTAGAGCTCTTGTACAAATGCAAGAAAAATTCCACATCAGATCTCATATGCCAAGTCAAAATTATTGTATTCCTGTTTGCATTTCTGCTTGCACAAAATATCGTGCAACAAATTTCTGGACAGTGTAATGTACAGGAAGGAAAATGCTGAATGTTGTGCAAGATTTTGCCCATGTCTTCCCCTGCCACCCAAGATCCAGGCATTAAGCCTGTTTATGGTTCTGCGTGCTTTTCTCTCTTTCTCACAATACTAAAACCAGGGGGCATACATTGAAAATGCTGGGGGGGAAGAATAAGGAGTAATAAAAGGAAACATTTCTTCACGTAACGCGTGATTGGTGTTTGGAATATGCTGCCACAGGAGGTGGTGATGGTCACTAACCTGGATAGTTTTAAAAGGGGCTGGGACAGATTTATGGAGGAGAAGTCGATCTATGGCTACCAATCTTGATCCTCCTTGATCTGAGATTGCAAATGCCTTAGCAGACCAGGTGCTCAGGAGCAGCAGCAGCAGAAGGCCATTGCTTTCACATCCTGCAAGTGAGCTCCCAAAGGTATCTGGTGGGCCACTGCGAGTAGCAGAGTCCTGGACTAGATGGACTTTGGTCTGATCCAGCAGGCTCTTTCTTATGTTCTTATGTCTTTATGCTTTTAACCATACATTCCTTAACATCCTTTCTTGTGTCCCTAATAGTCTGTTTACATTTCCTTTGTGTTGATCTTTGTTTGCCTTGTTTGGGTAAGTCTTTAAAAAAAATCTTTTTCATTCTTCCCTCATCCTTCTTGTAAGCCTTGTTGGCGACCTCTTAGACTTTGTACTACCTGTCCTGACCTGTGATATATACTCTGAGTCTCTAGTATTGATGTTTTGAGTAACTCTTAAGCTTTTTCAAGAGATTTGACCCTCTTTCAACCTCTTTTTCCACCAGATTTCTCATCTTAGAGAAGTTTCCTCTTCTGAAGCCAAACATGACTGTGTTAGAGTTCCCTGGCACTTTTCCACACACCTGTAAATTAATTTTGATGCCATTGTGATCACTGTTTCTGGTCAGTTCAACCACCTCCACATTTCACACTAAGGTTTGACAGCGCCACTGATGATTAACTCCAGGGTTGCATCCCCTTTGTTCAGTTCTGTAACAGTAATTTAGGGTATCCAGAAATGGTATGACCGGAACATGCATTTATCCAGTCAATATGTGTAAGTGTAAATCCAGTCAAGTGTAAAGTCACCCATTATTACAACTCTCTCTCCTTTGGATGCCTCCCAGATTTCATTTGCCATCTCAAGATTACCCTGGTCAGGGGTAAATAGATTGTCCACAGTTCTAAATTACTTTTGCAGCCTTTTATTGTCACCCACAGTGATTCTTTGGACAAGTCAGCCCTTTTCAATGTTTGTAGACACTATGCCTTCGTTGACACACATAGCAATGTACACCAAGGAATGTAATGTCTCTTCCTCAGCTGTGACTGGATCATTCACTCATTTCCAATACAAGAAGGTAGCAGAGGCTGCCTGTTTTCACCTTACATGAAACACCTTACATGAAACAGCTTGCCACAGATTCTAGTTGGAGAACACATCCAGACTGAGATGGACCCGTTGGAGGACAATGGTTCTTACAAACTAAGGAGGGGTTGTGACTCAGTATTCCGGGCATCTCAAACTGAAAAGATGAAGTGGTAAGTGATGTGAAAGACCTCAACCTGAGACACCAGAGAACCATTGCTAGTCTGAGTAGTCTACACCCTTAATGGATCAAGGCTCTAATTCAGTGTGAGGCAGCTTCATGTGTCCAAACTTGGTCTTTCCTTCCCCTCTGAGTTGAAAAGCTGTGTCTCCAGGTTCACTGTGTGTGTTGTCTAATACGTGGCAGCACCTGTCAAACCTGGAACACGTCCCCCTGAGTCCTGCAGAGTTTTCAGTTGAGGTTCAGAGTGGAACTGCTGGAACCCAGAGGTGTAGCAAGGGGGAAAAGCGCGCGGTGCATCGGTGCATCCTTCGCCCCGTAATGCCTCTGTCCTACCCCTCAACGCCCCTGCGACTCCCTCGCCACACCCCCACAAGGGTGCCCGCCCGGTGTGTCATGTGCCCCCCCGTCCCCTTGGAGCCACGCCTCTGCCTGAACCAAATGCAAAGAGAACTGGTTTACCCCAGTATCTACAAATACTGTGATCGGAAAACTCCTTTTTATAGGAAGCGCTCCATTTGGGAAATGACACTTGGGTCTTTGCCGCTGGTTTTGACTCGCATTCATTTTTCATTATTAAAATAGTACTGATGCTTCTCATTTTGAGTGCTCGGTTAATTTGTCACAGAAGATAACTGACTCTGCTGGCCATAAAATTTGCTTTATTGCCAATACATTTAAAGGCTTTTGATTAACTTTTATTGAGGTCCCTTTATTGAATTTCATGCCTGCAAATGCTATGCTGTGTAAAGGTGAGCTGCTTCTGATTTCCAAGCACATATGAAATGCTTATCTAGGAGGGCAGCCCTAATGATTCCCTAGAGATATACCTGTATCTGAAGACACCAATTGTGGCTGGGGGTGGAGGGAGGAAGAATAGAGATATGAAAAGGAGTTTTTCATTCACTCACAGTGAACGTTTGTATAATTAATTGGATGTATACAAGGAAGGTTACTATGCATGCAAGGTTGCTGGTAACGGCTCTGCTGAAGATGAACTTAGGCACTGGGCTAATGAAGACTTTACAACCATGTGGTGCGAGAAGCAAGGTAAATTTATCAAAATTAAGAGATGATAAATTGCCACCAGTATTGGGTGGTGCATGTGTGTTGCACAAATATTGAAGGACCTGCCTTTCGAAGAAGGCGGGGAAGCTGCAATCGGTGTGGAATTCAGAAACCAGACTGCAGACGGGTGTCCTAAGATGTTACACTGGCCACCAATGTTTAGGCTCCACTCAAGAAGTCTACTTTGGTATTTAAAGCCCTGAACAACTTGGGACAAGGACGGTCTGCTTCCTTGCATTTTTGCTGATCAGCTGATGCCTTCACCAGAGGTGCCGCTGCCCGTAGTGCATGCATCAGATTGTGTTAAGGACCGTATCCTTTTCAACTGTGGCATCCCAGGACTGTATTTGATGAGCTTCCAATGACAGGCGAGAGGCTGTTTGTTTGCCAGAACTTTTTGCCTAGTGATTTTTTGTTGTTGTTTCTTGTTAGTCATTTTCTTCTACTTTTATTGATTAGTTCATTTATTATTTTTGCTGTTATTTTCCTGCTTCTCGGCCTGCTTTTTTTTTGTTGCTCAATTTTTTGGGGGGAGGGGGTGTTGATGGATTTGAGTTAATTTTGGTTCCATTTTTAGGTGTTTTTTTAGTGTTTTAATGTCATTTCTGCTATCTGTCTGAAGGCTGGATTTTGATCTGACTTCATATTTTGTTCAGAGCCCCATCCCGAGTATCGCTGAGCTGAGAAGAGTAATAGCCTTTGACCAAAGAAAGCATTTAAAAGTTTGATCGGTAAAGCTCGATAATTGCTTCCCAAAAGAATTCTGGGAGGAAGGATATTGCAAGATCACGGACTGTACATTCCAATGGGGTTAAGTATGGTACATTTGTATGCTCTATTACAGGGGTAGGGAACCTGCGGCTCGAGAGCCGCATGCGGCTCTTCTGCCCTTGCACTGTGGCTCCACGAGCTGAACCGCCGGCCCCATCCTTGCCCGCCCTGCAGGCAGCAGGGCGGGCACACCAACTGCCCACAGTTGGCTGGAGCGCCGCTGGCTTCTCTCAGCCCCCCATTGGAGCGGGGTGGGCGCTTTCCCGGCGGCCAGTGAGGCCAAGCCGCCAGCTTCATCCTTGCCCGCCCTGCAGGCAGCAGGGCGGGCGCATCCATGCGCTTCTCAGAATGAGCGGAGTAAAAGGTAAAAAAAACACCCTATATATATAGTGTTATCTTTATTTTAAATGTCAAAAATTATTTGCGGCTCCAAGTGTTTTCTTTTCCTGTGGAAAACAGGTCCAAATGGCTCTTTGAGTGTTAAAGGTTCCCTACCCCTGCTCTATTATTTTCCTTGTAAACTGCCGCATTAGGGGACTGGGCATGCCACCTGCAATGGCTGACAGTTACATTCAGGGGCTTTTTATGGATCTCCACACTCCCCAAAAGCTGCTAATGAAGATTGGGAGACTCTTCAGAGCAGAATCTGACTGTCAGCATGAAATACTGTCCCGCCTTAAGGTTGAGGAACGCATCATGCTTTGCCCAGTGGACTAACTGGGCATGTGCCATTATTTCTAGAAGGGAAGATTAGGTCAGTGCTGTAAATTCTCTGGATGCTGGCTATCTGTTCTGTCTGAGTTAAGTGCCGTCAAGTTGCTTCCAACCTATGGCAACCCCATGAATTAACGACCCCTTGCAAACGGAGGGCCGTGAGTTCCTTGATGGAGTCGATCCATCTCATGTTGAGGTTTCCTTTTTGCCTGATGCCTTCAACTCTTCCTAGCATTTTCTTTTCCAGTGACTCTTGTCTTCACATAATGTAACCAAAGTACAATAGCCTCAGTTTAGCCAATTTAACTTTTAGGGACAGTTCAGGCTTGATTTGATCTAGAACTTACTTCTTTATCTTCTGCAACACCACATTTCAAGTTAACCAGTTTTCTTCCTGTCAGCTGTCTTCATTGACCAACTACTTATTCTAGGTAAATTAAATATGATCATATTTCCTTGTAATGTATTATGCCTCCAGTAGTAAAGTTTTTAAACATAACTTGACTCTGGTTGACCAGAATGAAAAGGAGTTCAAGTGGGATCAGTGATTGATTGAAAAGGAGATGGATAATAATTGCTCTAGAAAGAGTACAGGATGCTTAGAAAGAGACCTGAAACTGTGCCGTGCCCACTCTTGTTTAAGCTTTAACCAGGTGTTGCCTGTTGTACAGGAAGAAGATGAAGAAGATGATGATGATGATACCCCTGTTAGCCACTGGTTTAACTGGATTTATACCCCTCCTTTCTCTCTTGTAAGGAGACTCAAGGTGGCTTACAATCTTCTTTCCTTTCCTCTCCCTACAACAGACACCTTGTGAGGTAGGTGGGACTGAGAGAGTTCCGAAGAACTGTGTCTAGCCCAGGGGTAGGGAACCTGCGGCTCTCCAGATGTTCAGGAACTACACTTCCCATCAGCCTCTGTCAGCATGGCCAATTGGCCATGCTGGCAGGGGCTGATGGGAATTGTAGTTCCTGAACATCTGGAGAGCCGCAGGTTCCCTACCCCTGGACTCTAGCCCAAGGTCACACAGCAGGAATGTAGGAGTGTGGAAACACATGTGGTTCAGCCTCTGCCACTCAGGTGGAGGAGTGGGGAATCAAACCTGGTTCTCCAGATTAGAATCCACCTTAACCGCTACACAACGCTGTATTCATAGTCATCATGAGGACTAGAACCCGTGTTTCAAAATCGGAAGATCCTCCAGATAAAAATATTTGCACCAGCTGCTACATTCTTGCTTTTGAATGCAATGCTTTTACTGTTGTTTGTAGATTGAAGAATTCTGTCTTGGGGTACCTGCTAACATATTTTTGCGCTCTTTAAAAAAAAGATGCATGACAGTCAAATCATTTGTTGCTTTCAGGTTCAGCTCAACTAATAGGCTCAGAAAACTGGTTTTGAAGGTCAAGTTTATTTACTCGGGACCTATTTTGAGAAGGGGGACAGCCCAGAAGGGAGCTCAAAACAGAGTTCTTCTGTTCTTATAGGAGGCTTTAGCATGGAGGTGAAGGAACAGAAAGGGATTGTGTGTGTGTGTGTGTGCATGTGCGCTTGTGTGTTTGCACTTTGCAGGAAATGAACTTTGCAGATTGGATTATTCTGGGCTGGGAGACATCTGGATTTTGCTGGCCTTGACTAAAGTTAGTTTCTAGAAGAGATTCTTGGTTTGCATTCATGACCCAGTATTTCTAAATGCTGTACTTTCATTACCACATATTGAAATCTTCTCTTTTTTAAATGGGCATCATATTGTTCTAAAGTTTTAAATATTATAAGACAGTTTTGGTAATTCCAACTGGGCCTTGTCAGAAACCTATCGCGTCAGTGCTTACATCATAAGTACAGTCTTTTTTTTGATAAAGGAGCTTTATCATTTGAAGGCCTGCAGTGATCTTTGGTTCAACTGTTTCTGAGCCAGCTTTAAACCTGCAAAAGTCTTTAAAACGAATGATTTGAGGTAACGGGCCCCACACTGGGTAGTTCGCGTGTGTGTTTTTGTAGGAACGTAAGCAGAAGCTCAGCTGCCAGATCAGTTGATATAGGAGGCCTACAGGTGGAAATGAAGGTAATCGCAATAAAATCAGTAGAACCAGGTGGCATTGATCCAAGTTAATAAGGAACAAAAAAGAAGTAAAAAAGAAGCTGGAATTGTGAACAAGGTGTAATTTATTACTGTGTGAGCCACTGTGCCAGAGCCCTGAAAAATGGTAGCTTGTATTGTAATCTCCCGAGAAGAAATTCTGCTAAGAAAAATAGACCAGTAACCCTTAACTTGACTTGAGGGAAAACACAGATAATTTTTACAAAACCAAAATATGTTAAAGTCTAATGTAAAAAAAGCATACCAAAGCAAACTGGTGAAACAGGTTTTTTTTTTTTGCAGATCCCATTAGAGGTTTTTAAGAGAGATTTGGAAACTAGAGGGCATTGTGGAATAAGTTGGATTTTAAAAAAAAAGAATGCAAGTTTACAGTTCCTCATGTTAGCTAAGCATTACTTAGGCAAAATGGATTGGGGAGCCCTTTCGAGGTTCTACTGGCTCTCCATCAGTGGCTGAGAACGCAGTTCCCTTCAAGAAAGTGTTTTCTTTAAAACAAAGTTAAGTGGGGAAAAATGACATTATAATGCATTTTTTAAATTGCGTCTTGTAAAGCCTATTTGCACGCCAAGCTCCAGTATTGAAAACAAATGTTCCAACTAACCACCTCCATTTCTTTGTTAGGGCATTACCCTCGTGTAATACCCATTTCTGTTCTGTTTCTGAGGGCATATCTGCACTGTAGTCAAATCCATTTAATAGCCATTCTCTTTCCCCAGGAACTGTAGCCCTTTGTGAAGGGGTAATGATCTCGAACGGAGAAGTCTGAATACCTTGCCAAATACCTTATAATTCCCAAGATTCTTTGGGAGAAAGCCATCTCTCTTTAAATGGTCTGAAACTGTTTGGCTTGTAAACTCTGATAGGGATGTTGGGTCCTTAGAATGTGCCCCTAGTTCTGTATGCGTATGAACGGGATTTGAAGGATAGTTTTGTATGCTTTCTCTAACCTAATAACTGTCTGTTTGGAACATCCTGGTGATGTCACATTCTCTGAGCCATTTCCCTGGACCTTGAATCCTTCAATTGGGGTGGGGCTGTCTCTTAGAGGTAGAACATCTTCTTTGTATGCAGAAGGTGTCAGGTTCAATCCCTGGCATCTCACTTTTAAATGAAAGGAACATGCGATTTATTTATTTACTTCATTGATTGCCCGCCTTTCTCACTGAGACTCCATTCAGGCTGGATTACATAAGATATGTAACTAATTCAATCATGAAGCGTGGCATGGAGTGACTGGGATAGCTCTCCGCACCACTCGTGCCTCTCCAAAGGGCTTTCCCATAGTGCGGGAAGACCAAGAATATATAAAAAAAGAAAACCAGGCTTAAAATCTCCCATGGGGACGGGGAATAGAAAATATGCTACCTAAAATTCAGGGCGATTCTCCGCCGGGTTGTGCCTGTAATCTTTGTCTCTTTGACCATGGGACTGGTGAGAGGCCAATCCCCCCCTTGGGAACGGTGTAGTCAAGGATGGTAAGCCATGTGGATGGGGGGTATAATGAGAGTGCTTGTTTGCTGCTGCTTTTGTTCCATGGCGGTAGAAATTTTAAATGCTTGTTCCCTGATGCTGTCCCCATTACTGGCGTATTTTGGCTGGAGTGGCCATCCCAAGAGTTGAGCATTATTATTATGTGTGAATTAGTCTCCTACGCTGCCATGTGTTACCTGGTTTTATATTGTCAACAGCACCACACCCATCTTCCACCTGTTGCTTTAGCCCTACCCTATCTGCTGCTTTGCTCATCCCTGACAAATAAAGGTGGGGATAAGAGTGCAAATGTTAGGCTTGGGATTTTATTGCATTGACAGCCATCTCTGTTGCTGTTGGTTTTTTATGGACTGTATAGGGTTATTATTCATTTATAATGTATGGGGTTAGTTATGATTCTATACTATGTTGTGTTGGATTCTGATTGCAGTTGTAAGCTTGCCTGAGCCTGGCTTCGGTTAGGAATTGAGACGGGCATAAAACTGCAAATAACATTAAAAAAAATAAATAAATAAAATCACTTATACCCTTCTCTCTACGCAGGTACTTGTTCCCTGAAACTATCATGCTGTCTCGGCCTCCTCTCACTTACCATTAATACTTTGGTGTGTTATTTGGTAACTGTTTGCATACCAGAGATTCCCTGTGAACTGCTGTATCTTGCTGCAGAGATGCAGATGTTAAGTGGCAAGGAAGATGGCATAGGTGCTACAGTGCCAGGTCACTGTCTTATAGGTAAAGCAGGCTGTAAAATTTTGGGTAGCGATACATGGATCTGTACTTTCTTGGAGAAACTGCATCACGCACAAGTTCTGTAGCAGCGCAGCACACTTATAGATATCCTACTAAGAAAGGCCTAGTTGCAGAGCTATAACATGGCCTCAGCTTTTCAACGAACAGTGGTGGTTTTATCCAGAACACACCATAGAGCTACAATATGTTCAAAACGTAATTGTGTGAAAAGTACAGATTTTAATCTTTATATGAGATGAAATTTTGTGATACCTGCCGCATATATACTGCTGAAGTTTATCGACTGAAGGTTTTTTCCCCATTTTTGTAAGTTGGTTGACTAGATTTTGCTGACTTTTGTCTAAAAAGGACTGTAAAAAAAGTGTTCACCCCATCATCAGTTCTATGTTGAAAATAGAAAATGAAATACTGTATGTTTGCGCCATAATGCGTTTTAATTATTACACATTTTTCCTTCCATCAGAGGAGTGATGTTTCAGAACTGTTCGAAAATGCAAGTGTGTTTCCTTCCATTTAGGTTATTTGTGTATTTTAAAAAATTATCTTATAACATTACAGGGCCTTATTAATGCTGCAAAAATTTCAACCAGGCCCTCGCCATTGGTAACTTTGAGTTACCCAATTCTGTTAAGTGAGTTTATGGAGAAAAATTAAAAATGCAGCAAATGTGTTGTTAAAGCTAAAACTGTTCTCTCACTCTTCTTTGAAACAACTTGGAATTAAAAAGCTTTCAACTTCTCTAAAAAGGTTCGGGTCATAAGAGGCCATTTATGCATTTGTATGTGTGGAACATGCAGTATTGTATATGATTCTGTTCTGTTTTAAGTCATAATATGTAAACAGAAAAACTAAACATAAAATGAGGGAACTTTTTAAACATTCCACCTGCAAATCTATAACAGTTTCCTTGATTTGGAAAGTGAGAAAACTCTTTAGGATTAAAGGGTGCTTTGGGGTTTAAAATGTTATTTTGTGTTTCTGCCCTCGACCTTGCAACTATAGCACACAGAGATATTAAATTGCCAATCAGTATTTTATTTTATTTAGGTAATACCCTGCTCTCCAGCAGACTTAGGGAAGTCTGATTACGGTGTTCCTGTTGTCTGCTACCAGGAGGCAGGTGATCTTCTTTTAAACGAATTGCTTCCCTTTGACCCTCGGCCAGGGTTAAGTCCCCAGTTGACTTCCCCTGCCTCTCTACACAGGAGAGTTAAAGCGCTTTTTTTCAGAGCTCCTCATTTTACCTCAGGGCTCCAAGTTTTCTTCAGCTTCCCCTTCCTTTTACCTACACGTTTGCTCTGTTTACTCTCCTTTCCCTCTATTCTCCCTCGCCTTCTGAAGGAGGGTTCCCACAGCACCGTGAAGCCACAGGCTGCAGCGCGCTTCCTTCCAGCGTAGACGACATCTAATTCCAGCTCTCTGCCGCTGCAGCCCCGCCTTCCACTTTCTTTAAGGCGCAAGAAGCTCTAGCTGCTTCCACGGAGCACCCAGCCAAGCCGCTTTTTTTGGGCGCTGCTGGGAGGGCGCTGGCAACATCGGGTGCGGGGACTCTTCAGGATCTTTACCATTCTGGAGCCGCAGCTCCCTTTGCTCGGCCAGCGAGCACTCAAGCTTCCCAAGGGGTTGCTTCTGAGGCACTCTCAGATTAATGGGCGGCAGTAATGCATGGCGGACGGTCAAGCTTCCTCCTCTGAGAGGGAAACTTACTTACTCGCGACAGCTGCAGAGTCCACTCGAAGGCCGCACGCCAGAGCTTCCTCTCCACTCAGCCAGAGAAGGACGGGAACGCCTCAGCAGGTACTGGCCGCTTAAGTCCAGCCTGCCAGTTGTCCAAACTTAGCTTCTAAATCGGGCTGGACTAATCAACCCTTAAACGCGATAAGGGCAAAGCCCTGCTAAACGGCTGCTGGGGCCCTTCTCGATGCCACCCAGGGACCTAAAAGCCACTCAAAAGCTGCCGTTAAGCACACCAAACCCAAGTGCAGCTGACTTCTGAATCACTGCAAGTAACTGTGACAGAGAGGGCTGATGAGGTTGGGTTAAGCAAGTTAACCCCCAACTCCCCTGCAGGAGGGAGGGCAGGGTCAACCTTTCCAGATATTCCAGATGCCTGGAGTTCTATCTCCCCTGCAGTTTGGCAAATATTCCTGATCCAGCAGCTGTCCCTAAACAGCAGGATGCAACTCCAGTGCACTCCATCCCCAACTGCCCTGCCACAGATCCAGTCAGCTCCTCACAAGCAGAGTCAGAGAGCCGGGCTATGGCATCAGCGCAGGGGAGTGTATAGATGAAGAGGAAAAGTTCTCTGACACAGAGGATAGTCAGATTGAACCTAGTGAGCAAAACTCCTGTGATTTTTTCAAATTAGAAGACCTTCCATTCCTGGATCTCCAAAACAATTTTCTGCCCTGGACTTCCAAGATTCTTGCAGAGGCAGAGGGAGAGGTCCCTAATTCTCAACAACAACTCAAACTTATCAAAGGCAGACCCAAGGGAAATCAGGGATTACTTCCAACAGGATGGGAATATGACAAATTCCTGTGTTTCCCCATCCTAGAAGCTAAAAAGTTTAATTAGGGAAGGAGTGGCAGAACCCCCAAGCATCTAGCAAAAAAAACCCCCTCCTCTAGGCTTAAGAAACTCTATGCTTCTCCCAACGTGATGCTGTACATCAATCCTTACAGGTTCCACTAATTGATGCACCTTGTCGCGTCAGTCCAATCAGGGTAGTTTGAGTTCTAGGGATGGAGAGATGGCTCCATCAGAGACCCTCAAGACACAGGGAAGGCAGATGTGCACCCCAAAAAGGGCACAATTACGAAAGTGCTTAGCCATGTCCATGAAGGCACTTCTCCCGATCCGGGCCACTGTGGCTAGAGCATTCTCCTAGGGCTTGGCTCAAAAAGAATTTCAGAACTTCTTCCTATTCGAACACAGAGCCATCAAAGAAGGAATCGATAGGGTCAGAAATAGAGCCTCTATCATTTTAGCTGATCTCCACCTTTGATGCCCTGGCTATGGCAGCTGTGATCAATGGGCTCAACTCTTGCTGCCACTTCAGACGCACCATTTACTTGGCTAACGCTCTTGAAAGCTGGATGCTCTATCTAAGGCTGCTGTCACCAGCTACCACTTCCAGGGAGAGAAACTTTTTGGCCAGGAACTAGATCAAATCCTAGTTAAGGACAAAGATGATAGGAGAACCCTCCCACGCTATGTTAGACAAGACAGTAAAGCTTACAACAGGGGCTCCTTCCAGCTCCTTCAGATCCTTTTCGCCTTTCGCCTCTTTTTTCTAACCGAGACAGAAAAAACAGGATCAAACTGGGCAGCACTCCAATACCAACCCACAGTGGAACTTCAAGAAGGGGATCATTTCAATCGGACTTCTTCAGGGAGAGGAGAGACCGCATTCTCCAAGTCAGATAAAACAAACAGGCAATGATCATGCGCTCAGGATCCCTGTGGTGGGAGGGAGGCTGTCTCACCTCTCTCACTTCAGCCTACAAATGGGAACAACAACAACCTTGTAGATGTTGTTTGGGCCTGTGAAGTAGTTCACCTAGGTTACACCCATAGAGTTCCAGCACTTGCAAAACACCTATCATTTTCCCATCCCCACTTCCAAGCCTGTCCCCACAATAAGAGACACAGAACCTTGGAACGCAATCCAACACCTACTTCCATACAAAGCCATCGGAACATGTACTCTGGTAATAACATAACACAAACACACTGTGTACTACACACTTTTACTTCGGTCCCCTAAAAAATCAGGGGGGGAAATTGGAGGGCAATCCTCAACCTGGAAATAACTGTAGAACTCAGCACATATGATCGCAGGCAATTCAAGATGGAAACGCTGCACACTATCATCACAGCATCCATCAGGGAAGGAGAATACCTGACCTCCCTCGGACGACCTCACACGGAAGTGGCATACACCTCCACGCCCCTATCCACCCAAGACACAGAAAGTTCCTTTACCATGCTGGTGGAACATGAACACTTCCCAGTTCATGCTAGGGCTCGGGCATTTTGCATCTGCTTCAGTAGCTTTTTTCCAAAAATCCTATTACCCCCCCATAATTCAATTACGTAAGCAAGGCGATCCATCGCCCACCTCTACTTGGACCTAGCATCTTAATTCGGTCCAAAACCAAAACCAGTGCACTAGCAGACGTCCAACTAGTGACTCAAACTCTCCAACAATTTGGCTTCCTTATAAACAAGTCCAAAAGTTCACTCAAACCCACATGCAGAATGGAGCATTTAGGTGTAATTGTAGACACAAGGTTAAACTCTCTCTTCCTCCCAAAAAAAAAATGCAAGGTCCACAAAATTCAGAAGGAAGTTTCCTTCCTCATCTCCAGAAAAGCAACGCCCTTAATGCAACTCTGGCGAAAGCATCCTAGGCTAGAGATGATAGTGGCCATCGACGCAGTTCAGTGGGCAAGAATGCACGCAAGACCCCTTCAGACCTTCCTGCGCCAGTACCAATGGGACATCGCCCACAAACGAGACCAGCAATAGCCAAGCTTCCGGGTTTTCTGTGAAGTCCAACCTCCAATGGTGGGACCAAAACGCATTAACTTCCTCCTTAGGGAAGCTCCGTACTCTGGTCCGGGAGCGGATCCAGGTCTGGCACTAGATGCCAGTCTATCCGGATGGGGAGCCACCTGGGATTCCCAGACGGTTCAAGGCTACTGGTCAAGCTACAATCCCAGGAAAGCTCCTTCTTTACATCAATCTGTTAGAGACGCATCGCAATATTCTTGTAGCTCTCCTTCACTTCCCAAGGAGCAGTTAGTTCACCAAACACGTGCTTTTAGATCAAAACAGACAATATTAAGTGCAGTAGGGCCTACATAAATCACTCAGGGAGGTTCTCGATCGCGACTTCCTACAGAAGTTGAGTATGCGGACAAGATCATGAACTGGGCCGAGAGCAATCTATTGTCCATACAGGCAGAACACATCAAGGGTCAATTGAACATCACGGCGGACTGGCTCAGCCGACAGACACTGGACAATGCGGAATGGTCGATTCTCCCGGAGGTCTTCCAACAACTCATGCAACTCTTTCCCCAGTCCAGAGATAGGACGTCCTTTTGCCAATTCAATAATGCCTCAACTACGCCAGTTCATGTCCCTTTCGGGATACTTCTGCAGCACAGCTCTTAGCAACCAACGCTACGCTGACAGCTCCCCTTCGGCTCCCCAGAGGAGACGCCACGATTTCCACCCATTCCTCTCCTTATATTCCCAACTGTTGAGACGCTCTGTTCTATAGGAACAGCTCCATTGACAATGATCCTTATAGGCCCCATACTGGCTTAATGCGAGGCCCCTGGTTCTCCACCTCATACTAGAACTAGCAGTGAGGGAACCGGGATCCCTTTTACCCTCCAGGCCAGACCCTCCTGACCCAGGGCCCAGTGCGTTAACATCCGACTCCAGACAGGTTGCATCTAACCTGCGATGGCTAGCTTGAAAGGTGCAGGGCCAGGGAGAAAAGGATACCTGCCAGTCAGGTCATACAAACCATCCTAAAATCTAGACGTAGATCCACCACCAGAATCTACGATTATACGTGGAAGGTGTTTGAAAAATGGGCTTACAAACGAAACTTGAACCCTCTAAGACCGGGTTATACACACACATCCTAGATTTCTCCAGGAAGGGGGTAACAGAGGGTCTCAGAGCTATCTACCCTCCTCCGCAGGCAACTGGCAGTCCCTTCAAGCAACGGTGTGGCCTCCAGGTAAATCCAGGGTCACCGGGTTTCAGTACACCCAGACGCCCCACTACTTATTCCTCTTAAAGGAGTCTCTCAAACACAGGCCCCTAAGATCCATACAGGTTCCCATCCTGAACTTGCACACAGTGCTATTGGCTCTCACTTCAGATCCCCCTTCGAAGCCGAGCCCGACCATTCATCTCCGGCTATTGAGAATGAAACTCTTTGTTCCTCGGTGGTTTTAACATCAGCCAGGAGAGTTTCAGAACTCAGATCACTCAGCATATCACCGCCTGTTGCATTAATATATATCCGGACAGGGTCACCCTAAGGCCAGACCCCTCTACCTAAAGTCAGCTAATTCCACGACATTTAAAATAAGACATAGTCCTTCCTCGGGTTTCTACCCCTGGCTTCCACCAGTCAGACAGAGAAAACATTGTGGCATTAAAACTAGACGCATTTATGTCCCTTTAAAATGTTCCTGCTACTGCACGGAGGATATGTGAAAATCCAACAGCCTGTTTATCAATGTGTATCTCATCTCTAGGTTACGCACTAGATGTCAGGGTGCTGCTATATAGCAGCACTGTCCGCTATTCTGCATTTCGAGGCTTACGCTTCACCACCAAATTATCGGCAATTAACCGGAATCACAGCCATGACTCTTGTCCGCTGTGCCGCCACTAACGCAGAGCAATTGGCAGTAAATCCTAGTCGAGGATATTTGCAGAGCTGCCATCTGGTCATCCCCCCTCTACTCTACCTTCGCCAAACACTACAGGTGCCAATAGATTCCTCGGCCGCAGGTACAGGACTGCCTTCGGAAGCTACAGGGATTCTGGACCTGGTCATTAGGAAAACTGATTTTCCCAATCCGGGAGCAGGGACACGGCGCTAGGGAACTTCATCAGATTCTTCTATCGCTTCTACTGGTGAATCCGTATGCGCATTGGTTCACTTGCATCATGGAATAGCCTTTCTCTCCAGTTAGGCGTAGGAAGTCTCGGCCCTCCCTTGGAGCAGTTTTCCGTCCAGATCTTGAATGTTCCATAATCAGTTCCCTAGTTTTATTCCCTCATGTTAGGGGGTTAATTTAAGAGTTAAGACTGTTTTTTCTTAAGTGTTGTTTGTTCAGACTACGTGGTCAGTTCGCAACTGGGGGACTTAACCCTGACGAGGGGTCAAAGGGAAGCAATTCGTTTAAAGAAGATCCTGCCTCCTGGTAGCAGACAATAGGAACACCCATCAGACTTCCTACGCCTAACTGGAGAAAGGCTATTCACGGTAAGTGAACCAATCGCCGATTTTGTTTCTTATGTAAAGTGCTGTGTTGGGGGTGGGGGGGGGGGAGAGATCTGAATTTAACAAATACTAGATCTTAAGCTTTGCCTATGAATAAAAATAAGGCACCTTCGTGGCATCAAAGGCAGTCTTGAAGATTTGCCATACTTATAATGTTTTAATTAAACTGTTGATGTTTCTCAAACCCATAGCAAATTCTGTTTATTGACATGGTAATTCAAGGAAATTTAGTTAAATTAAAAAAAAGAGATTGCTCTAAAATTAGCTTCTCATAAAGTACATTGAAAATTTAATCTGTAATTTTGCTTTGAAAAGGTTTCCTCTTTGGCATATGCAGAAATGATATTACAAACGCCAAACACACTTTTTGAAGTGTGTGTTTAGGGGCTGATGTCTGTGGTATCGTTTTGGGTAATGCTGGAAGAAAATAGCCTAATTTGAGGCCATACATCTGCAAGTAAAGGATTGATGCACTGTTGTTTCTGTACAGACTTAGAGTGGGTTTAGAAGCAATGAGACATACTCCAAATAAATGCTATTGCTTTTTTAGACTCTATCTGCTGAACCTACTTTGAAAATGGTTGTACTTTTATTTCTTAAATCAGTATTCTTTATACTCAAGTGACAGATGGAGAGCCGCGGAATTTTGTAGAAATATGTGAGGAAAAAACTTCCTGTAAAAATGCCATAGGGCCATATTGCGGGATTGCTTACGACGATAGTCATCACCTGCAGATGCATGGCCATCTTGGATAAGTTTTGTAAAACTCAGCATCTCTTCAATTCACCCTCTGCTAAAACTCAAGACGGCTACTCTACTGTTGATACCTCTTAACACGTTGCTTCTGTGCCCCATAATCTCTGCACCACAAAGCATGGTAGCATTTTTCCATCCTGGATGGAGAGCTTCTTCAAAAACAAAAAAACAATAAGTTTTCCATACAGCTTTGCCTCTATTGAACAACGTACTATTTGGACAAAAGCTATTCATATCACACATAGTGCTGTTCAAGGGTGTGTTCCCCCTCCCCAATAAACTTTGTAAGCAGCCAAGCAGTCATTACTTGATAACATTTTAAAATGTTAAAATTTCTCCATTTTTCCTGTCCTATTGGTGCATGTCCGTGTTCAAGATGCTGCCTGCCAAATCCTTCCAGAGGCTGCCTTCACACACAGATGTAATATCTCCAAAATATCAAGCCTGGCTTATGGTGTCACCTCTTGATTGAGATTCATAAGCCTGGGTTTGTCTGCTTAGTTAGTCAAGGTGCACAAGGGGACTACCTATCTAAGCTGATGATTAGTGGATTCTTCATCCATGCTGGACTACCATGAATTGCAAAGTTATTTCTTTTGTCACAGTTGTGTCTCTAATGTCCTTTTCCTCCAAGGTTGGCTATCCGATATTAGTTATTATTTTCTAGGCTCACAATAACCCCTTGGTTTGACTAGGACAGGGGTCTGCAACCTGTGGCTCTCCAGGTGTTCATGGACTACATATCCCATCAGCCCCTGCCAGGATGGCCAATTGGCCAACGTTCTGACCTATCTGTACCTGGTACTGCATCACATATGAATTGGCATATCCTTGCTCTCATTGCATTGTACCCACAGAAGCCTTTGCATGAACAATAAGCCCTTCTGCTTACACAAGTTCTCTGTGTATATGTATGTGTTGCCAATTATTGTGAATTTCATTCTTCAGCTGCAGCCTCCCATTCAGTTGCTGACTTCACCACTCAGTACTCAGTATAGCCCGGTGAGGGGTGGTTTGGGAAGGTCTGTTCCTGAGGACTATTCACAGATCTTTGGATCCATCTTATGTCTTGATAGCAATGCCTGGATGTTCAGAAACAAACAAAACAATACAACGATCTGTTGTTTGCTGTAGATGTTTGAATGGGGAAAAGTGTAGCATTGTGGATTCTTTGTAGAGTTTGAACCGTGGTATCGTCCAACCATCAATTTGCTTTTACCTATTCGGTTGTTTTATTGTAATAGTTCTTTTAAAAAGAACTCTAGCCACAGTGAGTAGGCTTCAGCAGAAGCAAGTTAAAGGAAATGGTAGTCCCTTGTGCAAACACCAGGTCATTACTGACCCATGAGGGGGATGTCACAGACCTGGGGTGGGGGGATGTCACATCAGAATGTTTTACTCAAGTAGACTATTGGTGTTTATGGGGTGGTTTGTCATTGCTTTCCCCAGTTATCTAGACTTTACTCATTTTACTGACCTCAGAAGTATGGAAGGCTGAGTTAACCTTGAGTATCTGTCTGAAACTGACTTCCAGTGGGATCGAACTCAGGTTGTGAGCAGAGCTTTTGATCTTCGTAGCACAGCTATCACCCTACCTCACGGGCTCCTTTGAAGCAAGTGTCATGGCGCAAGCATCATTGCAGGATCTTATAACAGGCAAAACAAGACACTCAGAAGAATTCCACTTGATAACAAGGATTGGGTCCAACAGTAGCAGAGAACTTCTCTTGCTGTCTCAAATAGTGGGAGGAGATGAGAACATAAAATGTGCTCTGACCTGTAATCATGTTGATTCTGCCTGAATCTTGCATTTGGATCCCTGTTGTTTCATTTCCCCCAGTTCCTCAGTAAACCAGTGACTTGAATAGCTTCTGATCTCAAACTTAGAAAATCAGTCCTGCCTTGAGGGTGGGGGCGGACTGGAGAGAATTCACCCACAGGAGATAAAAAGGGGTTATGATCTTAGAAATAGATTGTGATTCCTGCTCCCTTATTATATATGGGTATATTGTGTTGCTGTGTGCTTGCGGGATATCTAAACTGTGAGGATTAAAGCTGTGAGAATGATTTTTCTCAACCCGGGGTGGTCCGGGCGAGCTTGCCTCGGTGGGCCAGTTTCAAAATTAATCAAAGGTCCAATAATAGCAGTTACAATAATAATAGAAACCCCAGCATTCTTTTCTGAGTGCCTTATTTAAAATGTTAAATTTTAATGAAAGCAGAATTAAAGATGAATGAGCTCTATGTTCTGAACACAGCGGACTGTTTCTCTGCTTGTAACATTTTCTTAATTATAGATCTATATTTAACACGGCTTAGTTTTTACTTATTTAACAATGGGAAGGATCGCACCGACTCTCGCACACAAGGGCTCCTTTCATTTGTCCACTGGAAACAGTTAGCAGTAATTTAATTAGCGTTTTTGAAAATGTGTGTGCAAAGATTATATTAAAATGTATTAATTGTCCCCATTCTTCGTCTGGATGATGTTAGTGCAGGCAAGGAACTGAAGGTCTTTACCACACATTGTCGCCTTTGTTGTAAACCATCAAGTAAGCTTGCCAAAATAATATGTTCCAGTTTCTGAGGCCAGACGCTATCGCTGGAAGACAAAAAAGAGGAACCGTGTATTGTCGGGGTTCTGGTACAATTAAATTAGCACCTTTTATTTACATCCATGTTGCCAAGTATCAGAGCAGCAGCAATACTAATAATCATGCTTGCTGGACCAAGGAGGACAACCTTGAAACCAAATCTATTTCTAAAAAAGCGCTTACTGAGTGGAGGGACCTTGATAGGGGTCCCCATCTATCTAGAAGCCTGTGGTAGTTCAATTCAATCTATCCCAAGCTCTTATGATAAATCCAAGTGGAGGAAAGGGTTGTAAAACATTCTAACCTAGAAGTATTGTGTAGAATTAGCAAGGTGCTTAACATCAGCATGTGAATGCTGTTAGCCATTTTTCATTCCTGATAGCCCAAAGAAAAATTCTCACAAGCCCTCCAATGAGCAGGTGACGTTACTGCTCTAGAAGCCTTTGAACAGTCTTGTTCTTTGTGTTTGCCTAACTTCGTTCAGGTGATGGAATTGGTGTAGTCTACTAAAATTAGCTTGTAATCCTGCCTTGCGGCAGCTGACAATTCCCAAATTAATAACCATTCTTCAGTCTTGCTACAGGTGCCCTGCACAAACCCCTGAACCTGACCCCAGTGCACCAAACCATTTTGCTTGCCCCCCCCCCCCCCCACCCAGGGCCAGCTCTCTGCCCGTGCAGTCGAAGCATGGCCACACTTCTAGGGCCAAGGGTGTGGGAGAAAGCTCAGGCACAGCTAAAACCCATCATTGTCTCTCAAACCTCCACGCCCATCAGTTGTCCAAGGTGAATCCCTGAGGGGGTAGAAGTGCTCCTAATCATTTTGCTTGGTTTGCACCAAGTGTGTCTGGTTTGGTCCAAGTGTGTCTGGTTTGGTCCAAGTGTATCTGGTTTGTTTGGCACAGCTCCTTCTTCACCCCCTTCTTTTTGTTTGCTGCCCCATCACATCTTCTGCTCCTTTTCCCTCAGCTCTGCCACATTGACAGGTAAATGTCACATTATTATTTTTTGGCACTTGGGCCAGAAGAAGAAGAAGAAGAAGAAGAAGAGTTTGGATTTATACCCCACCTTTCTCTCCTGAAAGGAGACTCAAGGTGGCTTACAATCCCCTTTCCCTTCCTCTTCCCACAACAGACACCTTGTGAGACAGGTGGGACTGAGAGAGTTCCGAAGAGCTGGGACTAGCCCAAGGTCACCCAGCAGGAATGTAGGAGTGCGGAAACACATCCGGTTCACCAGATAAGCCTCTGTCACTCAGGTGGGAAGTGGGGAATCAAACCTGGTTCTCCAGATTAGAATCCCTCTGTTCTAAAGCACTACTCCACTCTGGCTCTCAGGTTATGTAACTTGCTCAAGACCCAAAATAGTGCATGATGCATGGTCTTGGGAAGGTTTTTTTTCTGACTTGAATGAGAAAGCAACCTCCTTATTTTGATGCTTAGTAAGTATCCACTGAATCAAACGGTTTTATGGTGGTGGGGAAGAAGCCTGCCAGCAACAGCAAATAGGGAAACTCAATGCAAGGGGAGCATCCTGTGCGTGTTCTGGCGGGATAGGAACCAAAGCTCCATGGAACCCTTGTAGAAGGTCATTCTGAGGGTCAAATTGGATACAAGCCAGAAGCCAAGGTTGGAAGTTCATCTGTAGGTAAGCTGAAAGAAGAACTTGAGTAACAGATTGTCAGGCAGGTGAAGTGGATGCAGGAAGGCAGTTAGAGAATGATCAGGTAGGAAAAGACACCTGAAGAAACCCAAAGATTCTCTACTAGTCGGTTTTGTCTGTTGCCCAGACAAAAACACCAGTCAACCTGGGAATGCATTTTGTGGAAATATAACGGGCTGCTGTAGTAGGGCTAGGAAAGGCATAGGCGGGAATCTGGACAGGGCCACCCTGGGGCTTGAGAACGTAAGGACTTCGTATAATTGCTAGCTGAGGATCTGAGTAGTCAGTAGCATGTGAATAGCTGTGGGAGGGGGGAGGGGACCCAAGAAGCAGCAGGAAAAACGCAGTTAATTCTTTTATTCTCTTGGTAAATAACTATTCTCCAGGTGGTCATGGACTACAATTTCAGCAGTGCTTTTCCTGCTAGCATGGCCAGTTGGCCCCTGCTGCCACGGGCTGATGGGAATCGTCATTAATGCAGGAAACACTTGGAGGGCCTGAGGATTGACACCTTATGAATCGGTGTTTTCTCTAGAATCGGTGGAAGGCCAGTTGGGTTTGCTTGCCTTCTCTCAATACAGAGGGCCAGAAAAAAAAGTTTAAAAATAACAACAAGCCAAAATATGCTTGGGATAAAGGCAATGCTATCGCTCTTTCTCCCTCAGCTCAGCAGGCCTCAAGCAGCTGGCCTACTGGGTACCCAGGCTGAAAGGTCTCAATAGCAGCGTGGGGTTGGATCAGACATATTTCTTCTGCTAATGGCAGTGGTAGCCCAAGGACCCTTCCCCTACTGCAGGAGTCTCCACGGAAGGCACCTTCACCCAAAGGAAGTGTTACTGTGAGAGGAACCAGATTCCCAGACTCCAACCCCCAGTAGATCATGGCCGCTGTTCAGACATAGCAGAACTATTCCATAAACTCATTCTCTGAAAGTACGTTTTTTTCTTTCCCTTCCCAGTCCAGTATCAGATGGAGATGATGCGGAGCCTCCGCCACGTCAACATTGACCACCTTCACGTTGGCTGGTACCAGTCTACCTACTACGGCTCCTTCGGCCACCTCGCGGCCCTCCTGACTTCTACCCGCTACCAGCACGCCATCGAGGGAGTTCTGTCGTTCTCATTTAATGGTCAGCAATGGCACTGTTTCCTGTATTTCTATTTTCCCTCCCTCTCCGCCTCTCCCCCAATATTATTAATGGGCTTATTTTGTCTCCCTATCTCGCCGCTTCATGGTAGCAACTCCTGGCAGGCCTTCTTCAAGTAAATACCAATCCTGTGTCTGCAAGCAGCCTCAGCAGCGGCGAAGTTCAGACAGGGTTTCCTCATGATTATTTTCTTGCTATCAGAGCCCTGATGTGTATCGTTTTGGAATGCTAGAGTAGCTGTCTTATTTTTATTCCCTCCAGCTCCCTCCCTCGTGAAAAGGGGTGGTGGAACTCGACCAGATAGTCTTTAACAAACCCCGCTTGGTTAGAGCTGCTGGCCTGGCTCAGTAGACGCGACTGACCAATCACTGCAGCGCTTGCCAAGTTCTCTCCTCCCACTTCTTATGCATCTTGACAGGAAGCCGCGACAAAACCCGGCCTGTTTCAGAGATAATAAAGATTTTTTTCTTTTCTTTCAGACCGATATATATTTTAATGGTGTTTCCTCAAGCTCTCCAGACCAGATGTTCTGCGCTGTATCAGAACCGTGGGCAACTTAACAGCTTTATAGCGTTCCCCCCCTCCCCGAACACTCACATTTTAGTTTGCATATCTGGCAGGCTCGTAGAAAGAAGTTTCCAGCCGAGGAAGCAAATGTAACGCCCCGGAGTATCTGTCAGAAAAATACCAATGAATACTTATCAACTCTACTTGGCTGCCCCAAAATTGTTTCAGTATGTTAACAATTGGATTACAGTAAAGAACAAGTTGTTAAAGTATACTTATACTGGCTGGAAACATTGCATCATCTGATCCTGATGAATTTTCCACTTGTTTCAGTCTATTTCCTTGGTTTTCATTTTTACATGCGCTGATTGCTGAAGGTTTTACTTCTCTGTGTTGAGTTTCAGACAGCACAAAGCGGTAACATTAAAAGAACCTGAAATCCCGCTTTAAGTTGGCGATGTAGTCTAATTTCAATAAGTTATCGGTTTGCTCGCATATGTTAATCTCCCTTTGTCTCTTTGAGATAGGAGATGGGTTTTCTCTGCTAAAGGAAAAATTTCCCTGCTAAGAATTGCTCGTCACTTTGAAATCTATGTATTTTTTTCCTAAACGTAAACCACAGTGACGATGATACAACTGGAAACATTTCCATTAACGTTTTTCTAGCAGAAAATCACGCGCTTGGGGAGTCAGGGATCAGCACCCAAATGGTCTTCTGTGGTGTTAGTGTGAAGAAGGCTGTAGTCCTATTGAGGGGGACTATGTCTGTGTCTGTGGGCCGTGTTTCTTTTGTGGCTGCACGTGAAGGAACACCACAGATGATGATAGTTGCCACAAAGATTGGTGCTTGTCGTATTAGATTAAAAACTGCAAAGGATCCTGCCGCACTTTGAATTTCTGCTTCTGGTCTATGTAGCGAAGCCCCGACACTAATATATGCGGACCATGTGAACATACATATTTTTATAGGCCTGTCTTTTATTACAAAATATTGGCTAGAAAATAAGAAGTTTTCTTTTTACCCATTCCAGCCCTGACTTTGCATAATAAGTACCCAGCAGCCCTCTGACTGACAGGGTTTGGCATGAATATATTACGCCAAAAGTGGAGAGCTTGCATTGGACACTAGCTTGCTTCTGAGCCTAATTCAAGATGCCTTGAACAGCCGGGCCTCATCATATGAGATACATCTTTTCCATATAGTTTTCTCAGTGCCTTCCAGCAAAGCCTTAATCCAGGTCCAGCCACAAGGGGAAGTTGGACACTTTCCTGTGGGGTTCTGTCCCAGGCGAGGCACTATAGCAACATCTTTGTTGATTTTCAAAGGCCAAGTCACTTCTTTATTTATATCTTCAGCTTTGAGGTTATCATAAGAGCCCCGCTGGATCAAGTCAGTGGTCCATCTAGTCCAGGGGTAGGGAACCTTTAATACTCAAAGAGCCGTTTGGACCCATTTTCCACGGAAAAGAAAACTCATGGAGCCGCAAATACTTTTTGGCATTTAAAATGAAGAAAACACTCGAAGTACTTTTTTGTTTTTTTACCTTTTATGCACGCTTTGTATAAAGGGCAACTCTCCTCCTTCTTTCCTCAATTCTCCCTCCTTCTCGTCTGTGGTCCGCTTCCAAACCCTTTGATTAATGACCTTTTCCCAGTCTGTTTCCCTCCTTTCTCCCTTTGTTCCTGTCTCTAATATTTCATACCCAGCTTTCAGTTATCTTTTTTCAGCTCCCCCCCCCCCTACTACTACATTCAACTCTCTCCTTCCCTGCTATTATTCTCCCTCTCTGGGGGCTTCTTTTTCCACAGATCCTACCCCTCTCTCTCTTGTCTCTCTCTCTCTCCTCCTCCTTTCTCTCCTAGTCACCCCGGGCTCTCCTCCTTTCCACCCCTCCACTTCCCCCCCAGCTTCTTCCTCTTCTTCTCTGCTATTCCTCCCTCTCTGGGGCTTTTCCACAGATCTACTCCCTCTCTCTCTTGTCTCTCTCTCTCCTCCTCCCTCTCCTAGGTCACCCTAGGCTCTCCTTTCCCACCTCCACTTTCCCCAGCTTCTTCTTTCTTCTCACTATTCCTCCCTCTTGGGCTTCTTCTGGCACAGATTCTACCCCTCTCTCTCTGTCTCTCTCTCTCTCCTCCTCCTCTCTCCTCTAGTCACCCTCGGCTCTCCTTTCCACCCTCCACTTTCCCCCCCAGCTTCTTTTCCTTCTTCTTCTCTACTATTCCTCCCCTCTCTGGGGCTTTTTCCACAAGATTCACTACCCTCTTCTTCTCTCTTGTCTCTCTCTTTCCTCCTTCCTCTTCTCCTAGTCACCTCGGAGCCTCTCCTTTCCACCCTCCACCCTTTCCTGCAGCTTCTTCCTTCCTTCGGGCCTCGGAGTCTTTCTGCTGGGGCTGGCCAAGTCTGAGGAAGTTTGGGAGGAGCCTCTCAGATACTTTCAAGCCCGCCCTGATGAATCTGGAAGTGTAGAAGAGATCCCCTGCCTGAGCCGGTGCCTGCTTTCTTTTTTCTCAGGATTCTACCACCCTGAGGGGAGGGAGTAGGTTGGCAGCGCCGCTTCGCTCAGGCGGGATAAAGCTGGCTGCACGCTCCCTTGCATTCATGCGCGGGAGCGTGCAGGTGTCCGGGCTGCCCGGAGAGCTCCCTCCCAGACTTGGCCCGGGGTGGAGCTGGGTGGTGCTGTTGACGCCTCACAAGAAGCTGCCTCCGGCAGCAACGGCAGGCCTCGGTCTGGCTGGTCTCAAGAGCTCCCCGAGCCCCAGCGGCAAGCGGCAGAATGTGCCCATTCAGCTCGTCCTGCCCCAGGACAACGAAATGAAAGGCTAGTGGGCAGGCCGCCGAGCTTGAGTCACCAGCTGGCAACACTCTCTCCTCGCCCGGGCCCTCGCTTGCAGGACGGAGGAGAACGCCTCTTAGAAGCTGGGCACTGGGGCAGGATTTAAGGCGGCAGCGGCGTCAACGAGAGGCTCTGAGAGAAGAAGGAAGAAGGCTGGGGAAAGTGGAGGGTGGAAAGGAGAGCTGGAGGTGACCAGGAGAGGGAGGAGGAGGAGAGAGAGAGAGAGGGTCACAAGAGTAGAGGGATAGATCTGTGGAAAAAGCCCCAGAGAGGGGAGGAAGGGGGCCATGCCAGGAGCCGCACTCACAAAGCCGGGAAAGAGCCGCTCGCGTATGCTTGCGAGTTTCCGCTGGGTTCACCTAATTCCTTGATCTTAGTCCAGCGTCCTATTTCATTTAGTGTGGCCAATAAAGTGCTTTGTAGGTGGTTTTTTTTAAAAAAAAAAACCCTCTTGCTTACATGGGAACAGATGTGCTTTGTGTGTCTGTCTGTGGTACTTGCTACATTGTTTGTGGGTGTTCTATTCTTTTTCTCTAATGTTATGTTGGTTGCTTTTGAGCCTCAAGCAATATATTTGCTTTAAAGTTTTTAGGGGTCTTCAAATCCAGGAGCTCACTCCAGGGGCCATGGACTACACTCCATTCCATCAGCCCCCTGCCAGCATGGCCAGGGCGGCAGGGCTGGGATGGGAATTGTAGTTCATGAACATCTGGGGGGCATAGTTTGAAGGACCCCGCTTGAAAGCTAATATATTTTAAGCAAATATTTTGTGCACGTTGAATTATTTTACTTCTCCAAGTGGCTTTTACGCTCAATGAGGATTCCAAAGGGGTACTTCTCGGGTCAATCACACTGTAGCAAAAAAATGGAAACAGCAAGAATTATTCCATTGTTTCTAGCATGAACACATGTTGGAATAAATGACATTAGTCTTTTAAAGATGCCACTGATCTTCCTGTTTTGTTGTATGAAACGGCAAAGCACTTACAGAGCTTTAAAACAATGCTCAGTCTGGGGCCTGAAGATGTTTGAGTCTGAGAGTATGTTTATGAAGACTTTATCTATTTTTGTACTCCCTCAAGATCCTATAAAGAATCTGGCCAAGGATATTCTTTTCACTCGAAAGCATACAGATTGACACCCTAAATTGATGGACGTTTGCAAAGAGAAGGACTTCTCTCCTCGCTGCAAGTGGGAGAGGAACCATTTTGGGATGTGGCCAGTGAGAAGAACGAAGCTCTGATTTGGGGTCACTGTAGATGCATCCCCCCCTCCCCGCCTCACAGCTGATGGACTGGAGGTTCTTCCATTTCCTTCCCACCTAAGCAAAGGGAATGCTCTGGGCTCTAGCACTCCTGGTATATAGGTGAGTGGTTATGAACATGGTGGCCAAGTAGTAAGGAAAAGCAATGAGGTGAGATCAAGCTCCGAACGGGCTGGACTGCATCCAATCCCTGCATGTCTCTCCAGCTTCTGGTTTCTCATCCAGTTTCTGTCCCCAGGCTCTATAGGGAAGGAGCTTTTCAGCAGGTCTCCTTGTGTTTCCTCCAGATCTTTTCGAGTGGACTACAAATCTGGGGTCCATCAGCCCCTGCCAGCAATTGGCCATGCTGGCGGGGATGATGAGAGTATGTAGTCCATGAACATCCTGGAGAACCACAGAAGTTGCAGAAACCTGCTCTCTCATGGTATCACCTTTTGAAGAACATGAAATGCACAGAAAGCTACTGTTCAGTGCCAGCTGGGACGTTAAGGAGGCCTGGGTGCACTTCGCGATGAGCTCACTCTGGATTGAGTTAAACATCCATTCAACTATATAAAGACAGACAGAGTTAGGCTCTAACTAAAGAAGTTAGTGTTTTTTAAAAACTTGTTTATCTCCCCTCCTGATGCATGCATTGCAAAGACGCTATACATACTACACAGCAAGCCAGCTTTGTGTTAAAGCTCCAGCGTTTAAGTAAAAGAATGTTTTTAAGGAAACCGAATTACTACTTCCTGCCGCTTAAGCATCCAAAACACATCTTTTCCCACACATTCAGATACAAAGTGACAGCTTCTTTTTCTCAGCCTTGAAGAGGGATCCGGCACTTTGTTCTCTCTGGTCTCATGGAAACAAATATTTACACAACACCCTGCCCACCTCCCAAAACTCCAACAGACTCCGCCGTTCCTTTCTTTAGTCTGAAGCAAGGTTTGCCGGGGATTTTCTTTTTTTTATTCAACTAAAAAACAGAAACTGAAAAGTGGAAAGATAGTAAGAGTTAAAAAATGGGTTTTTAAACGCTCAATTGGAGGAGACAGCGCATTAGCGGAAACCTTCTCCCACCCCAAACCCTTTTTTTCTTTCCTCTCTCAGGGTTAGATTGTTAAGCTCAATTTTAAACTCCCAATGCTGGCTGGGATGCCAAGAACACTTCCTTCCATCAGACAACTTCACTCACGCGTGACATTTTAAAAACCAGCTGACCTGCACAGTCTGGTTAAAGCCAACACACCATGGTCGGACATTACCCATTGCTGAGCTGCACTCCTCTCTGCCCCTGCTGTGTCTTCCAGGCATGTGCCCCACTGCGCTCTTGCTTTCCATGGGCAAAGCTGAGCTCAAGAGCAGTGAGGCATGCGGGCTAATTCCCTTTGCTTTGGTCGCCTTGGTATAAGGAAGTTTGCCATGCTTGGGTTCATCTGGCGAAGCGTGATCATCATGCAGCCTCTGCACAATCGTAGCCTAACGTGAATGCCGCTAAAAGCAAATGCACCACCATGGCCGACATTACCGACAGCTTATGCCGCACTCTCTGCTCAGTTCTGCTGTGTCTTCAGGCATGTGCCCGGCCATGCTCTTGCTTCTTCCATGGGCAAAGCTGAGCTCAAAGAGCAGTGGTAGGCATGTGGCGCACTTCCTTGCTTCTTGAGGTAAGAGCAGTTTTGTCGCCATGGCTTAAGTTCTAATACGTTAGCATCAATCGGGCCCTCTGCATAATCCCCCAGCCTTACGATGGAATGAGAAGTGTCCCACGGGGAAATGAACAGCCTTCCGCAAGACCTTAAAGTCACATTTGAAATCCACTGGCGCTACAAGTACACATCTTGGGATAGGAGTTATTGTTGGGGAAAGGCTGTGGCAAAATAGCCAAGATCTGTATTTTTTCCTTTTTTTTCCCTCATATTTTAATCGGTTTCCTAATTCCACTGCGATCCAGAGTTCTAAGCAGTTGTAATTTCTAAAGGCCCATAGAATTCCAGTGGGATTTCAGTATTCTCCACTTACTCATATTGCACCACAGTGTGTATTGTGGGGTCTCAGTAGGGTTTTCTGCTCCTAGCCCCAACCTTTAAGCCCGCCCCTGCAGGAATTTTAGGGGAAAAGGGTAGGTAAGTACCATTGACACAAAGTGGCTGCCATAGACAGCAATAAAATGTTGGGAGGTCTCCCAAGCCAGTTATCCTTCAATAATCTTTGCGGAAAGGTGTTTCCAAGTGGTCACTCATTGCCAGACCTAGAGATGATGCTTTCTGGAACTTTTTCTGGACACCTCCAGCGCAGGTGGAGGGAAAGCTAGGATTGTCTCTTTTGTTTTGTGGAAGAGGTGTTTTTAGGGGTAGAAGGAAGTGCGAATATCCAAAGAAATGCACTGGTGGGACATCATGGTGCCCATAAATACAATGTTGAGGGATCATTGACCCAGAACTCTGGTGGTTCTTGTGGCATGTGACTTGAATCCATTGTTCCTGTTCCCTTAACCAGCATTAATCATAAGTTTTACAAGCCCGCCATAAGCTTCCAAGTCTCAAGTCAGAAATTGAGCGAGTTTCCCTCTAGCCGCTGTTGCGTTTATATCAATACATATTGGATATAATATGTCTTGGTACGGTTTTGGCTCTCAGTTCCTAAGCTGGAAAGGAGGCAAAGGTGCGAGTATTATGGGATGTAGGGAGCTATGCAATGAAAGAGCGTGTAACAGTTTGTACTTCCCAGACTCCACCCGACCGGAATAACATTTCCTCAAGAATCCGTTGAAATCAAAAATCTGCCCGGCTGGTTGATTATAATAAGGCCCCTCTTTGCCAGGTTAAAAAAAAGCAGGCATTGCCTTTGAAAGCATGTTTGAGGAAGTCCCCATCATCATCGCGAATTCCTACCCTGATCAATGTTCTTTCCCCTTTGGGAGCCTCGGCAAGAAGTCAGCGGTAGCAGAGGCACGAAGGTTTACAGCCTTGTAGCAGCGCAAGTAAAAAATGTGGCAGTCCATTTCACTCTGTCCGGAACACTTTGTAGTGGATAAGCTGATGTGAGGTCTGTTCACATTGACAGTAGCTGCACCTTGCTTGATCTGGGAGCACCAGACTGAGGGAAAGGAGAATGGGTTGGGAGAAAAGAAGCATGAAGAAAGGCCAAGTTGGCTTGACAAACATGCATAAGTGCTTGCACCCGCCACTCAACGTCAGGAGTTTGAGCCCCCTGTGGAAGGCTTCAAGATATCCTGGCAGCTGGCTCATGGTCAACTCAGCCATCCATCCATTTTCTTGGTGCGATGTAAATGAGTACCCAGCCTCCAGCGCCAGCTGGGGAATAATTGAAGCTGAGAAAGCAATGGCAACCACCTCCCCACAAAAGCGAAGCTTGTTCTATAAAAACGTTCTCTAGCCATTGCCACACTCTCTCCTACTGGATGCTGTCTGCAAAAATAATGGAGGCTTGTATCTTTGCAAGGACCTCAGTGCCCCTTCCGCTGCATCCATGTTTCGAGGTTGACACTGCGATGTAAATTCTTAGTCTCCCCCCGGTGATGTGAGAGATAATCATTACTATAATTATTATTAATGTGTTAGCCCCTGTGGCACTCATTGGAGTGTAAGATGCAGTACTGCAAGCAAAGCTGTGCTCATGACCTTGAGTTCAGTTCCCAGTGGAGTTGGTTTCTCAGAAAGTTTCAGGTTGACTCAGCGCGCATCTCCATCTTGAGGCCGCAAAATGAGTAATTACTCAACTCACTGGGGATAAAGGGTAGACTACTGAGGAAGGCAATGGCAAAACCAATTCCTGTGAACATAGTCTTGCCTCGCAAGCCGCCATTATGATACAGTACTCCCTACGCGCCAGTAATGGCGATGTTTGCACAGGGACTCCCTTTTCCGGATTATTAATAAAATGCCTTTGGTTCAAAGCGGGCTAACAAAGAGGTCAGTTTAAAAAAAGAGCAGATGCTACCCACAAGATTATATATGTTTCTAAAGTGGAGAAAGGAACAGGATGCTAAATTTCTAATATAGAGCCGCATAGCTCTCTAAGTTCTGGGGAATCTATTTTTTTTTTCAAGGATTTTGCCGCTTGGAGTAACTCCTGGGAGATTTCTAGAAATTATGCTCCCTTGCTAGAAATTGTGTTGTTGGCTTGAAGTAATGTCACAAGTTCCCAGGAGACTGAACAGGAAATTATTTTTAAATGGAACTGTCCAGTGGTAAGAGACAGCTTGTGGAAGGTCTTGATCTGCTTTCTTCCATGTTTACGTGGCATGTGGTTTCCCCAGAATGCGTGCAGCTTTCCACTCCAGTGCGCTTACGCAAAAGGCATGGAGGTGTGAGTCGCGGCCGCGAGGTCACGCCGTGAAGAATTTCAAGACGGTAGACGCCGGTGATTTCATCTGGTGGGAGAGCGCCAGCGCAACGGGGTAGCTGGTTGCTCAAGTGTTCCTAGCTTTAACTCTCCTGGGATGCTGGCTCTCGGCACCTTTATTATGATGATTCTAGCTGGGCGTGTAGAAGGGACGGAGCACGGGGGAATTCCGGAGAGCGGGAGAGTCGGGGATTGAGAGATCATACATGTGATGATGCATGATCTCACCCTGGCTGCTAATGCGTCGGGCGAGAGAGGAGCGTGGCTGCCTGGGGCCTAATCCTCACCTGGCCAGCAAAGGCCATTGTCCCTTTGTCCGGAAGACCTCGGTGGTTGTACGGGAGCCAGGTAGTTCATGAACCTGTGACTCATTGGGGATGAGGGTGGGGAGGGCCCCGGTATACCAGGAAGGCCCCGCAGGAGCGCCGTGCCGGGCGCCTAATTATCTACGGTGCGCTGCTGGGTCAGCAGTGCATCCCTACATCTCCTCCTCCTTTTACGCTAGGAAGGGAGGCCGTAAATATTAGGGGGATGCGATTTACTGGGACGCCGTTACTCCCTCCGCCGCTGGCTAAGAAGCTGTAGCCAAGCTGCTTTCGCTTGTGCAACATTAGGGACTTGGTCATGCGATGTAAAGGGAAAGCTCGAGGGGTTTCTTACACTACGTTACAGGCGTAATATTATTAGATAAGGCATACATTGAATGAAACAAGATCCCACAATGAGGCACACAATCAAGCCAATGCAGAGCCGTAACAATAGCATTCTCAACCATCCCCCCGTGGCAGCCAGCTCCAGAGGGCTGACGCAACAGTGGGGTAGGAACGCCATACTTCAGATTAGATACAATATCTTGCAGTTCACACATTTTTGCTATATGAACTCAAATGGGAATTACTCAGAAGATTAAAACAACACATATTATGTACATTCTCACAACCATTGGTGATGCAATAAACAACAAAATAATCAATAGCTGCACGACACCAAAGTCGCTTGATCTATGTTCCTGCTGCTCTCGAGGCCAGAGCATCCAGAGCAATGGAGGTGGAGTTTGATGGACTTCCCAGCAAGGCTGCACAGGCCAGCCGGGCCAATGGTCTTAGCGTGGCTAGAAGAAGCCCCGAGTCCGGGACTCTAATTAGGTAGTGTTGCGCGTAGGAGATCTAACTCCGCTTGAGGAGAGGAAGTAACCGTGACGGTCCGCAAGAGGGGTCGAGAGGGGCAGAGTGGAGCGGGCGGGTGAGCGGGCGCTCGGCTCCTGGAGGTGGAGCCTGAGGCAGGACGATGGTGAGGCTTACCTAAGGCAAGCAGAGAGTCCCGCCGAGAGCCGAGCAGGGATGGTAGTTGAAAGTTCCTCTCCCCACAAGTCTGGTAGAACCAACCCTTCGAGCAAGATGTTCTCCCGCATTAACGGGGAATGTCCTCCCCGCAAGGCGCAGAAATCTCCAGCTACCGAGCAGCCGGCCATCGGTCCGGCTCGGTTCCTCATCTCGCTACCGAGGAGATCTCTGAGTGCAGGTAAGCAATTTGTGATTAGCGACAGTCTTGCGGACAAGGGGAGAGAGCTACCGGCCGGAGGGTTTGGAACATCGGGTCCCCAGTCAGCTCATAGAGTACTTGATGGATGAAGCATTCATAGTCAAGGGCTCCGCTTCGTGACCTCGCTTAGGAAGTCTCCCAGGGGCTTTGCGTAAACGGGGAGCAGGCAGGTGGAGCTTAGCAGGCTCCCGACTCCTAGGTAACTGGCCCAGGCAGAATGACCTAAAGCGCTGGCAGCGGCAGCAAGCTGCTCCCAGATGTTGGTCTGGTCAAATCTCGTCAGGGGTGGGTCCGACTGCCACCGGCAGGAGGCAGCAGAGCAGGCAAAGGATGGTGGCCGAAGCCGGAGCAGTGATGATTGCAAGAGAGGTATGCGCACAGAGGTTCTCGAGGAAAATGCCTCGGGTGGTTTCACATGCGAGCTTAGCAGCTCTGGAGCTTGGCTGGCTACGTTGCTTTGACGCTCCCCAGGTCATCCGGGTCTTTGGACCGCTCTGGGCGCCGGTGGCGGCGTTGCCTCGCTGAAAGGCCAGCTGGGCGGGACTTCCTCCCAGAGAGATTCGCTCCATCTCCGGGGATGGGGTCGATTTCCTCCTGGCGCCATTCCATGGGGCTGGGCCTGTCGCATGGCTTAGTCCGGGGATCCACCGGAGATCTGTATAGAAGAAGGGGACTGGAAACAACACCCCTTCCCCAGGTTTATAGGAGGGGGCCGGTCCTGCCGGCTTGGAGAGCCGGATGGCCGGGAGGTCAAAATCAAGCTCTTGTTGGGTTTAGTGTTTGGATATAGGACTGACAGGCTTTATGCCTTTGTAGCCCGCGCCAAGGGTTGCCTTTTAATGCGAGTCTATTAAATGCTTTCACGCCCACCTCTTTCTTTAAATTGTTTTGACAGGAAGAAGGGCAGAGGGTAGGCTTTATCCCTGATGGAAGCTGGCTTCAGGGAGTCATCAGGGTATGCGTGCCAAAGCAGGGTCCAGCCTCGAGGGAGGAGGGGCAAGCGGACTCCTGGGGAATTAATGTGGTATGCATGCTTTAATTTACGCACCACAAAGAAGAGGGGGCTTGGATGCTTTTGGGTGATGGATGCATCTGGGAGACAAAGTAATCCAGGCGATTAGGGTAAATTGCAACACACAAAGGGGGGGGGGGGGTCCTTTCTTTGCAGGAAAAATGTACTTACCGCGGACCTTGGCGGTTAACGCCGGAGAGGCTGGAATGGCGCTTGAATTTGTAATCGAATTATCTTGGGGAATTGCCACCACTTAAAACCGGCCTCCCCATAAGGTTGAGAAGCTGCTTCGCCATAGCCGCCTGGCCTTGCATTGAGCCGCCAGGCTGGCCACTGGCAACTACAACCCACACAGGTTTGTGTGTGAATGGTCTGGTACGGCAGCATCCCGCTTTTGACTAGAGGTTTCATTCCCTGGCGCTTGAGGAAATCACTCCTTAAGAGGCGGTTTTATCGCTAAGCGCTCCTGGTTTATGGTGCAGCCATAAGCCGTCAAACAGGTTTGTCAGGGGCATAGTGGCCCGGCAGCTCTCTTTTTTAAACTGGGGCCTGGTCCTTGGCAGTGCTGCTCTGTACTCAGGGATCGGGACTCCAGATTTTAATCCAGGGAGGGCCAGTCAGCCAATTGGCCCTCCCGCTTCTGCTGGTTGAGAAAAATTAGAGGGAAGAGAAAATAAAAAAAAGGGGGGGGGTAGTTTCATCCGCGGAAGTTCGAGGATGAGTTCGAAGGCACAGTTAGGATCTATGATCTGTGTGATGGGTTTATCCATCCCAGACTAGGGAGATTCGCTTTTGGACCTGGCTCATGAGGTCCCTTCCCAGAGGTTGACATGGATGTCCAGGAATGATGGGGCGGACTCGTGAGCTGCCGCTTTCGAAAGCCTCCCTGGGCTGTGGACCGCGAGCGGGCGGATGCTCCGGCTCAGCGGTTTGTTTTCCCCCCCACCCTGTAGATGTGCGGATATTAGGTCTCCGGTTGGCCACTGGTCAGTAGCCACTCGGCTGCTCTGACATTAGACGTCACATCACGCGCCCGGTGTCCACCAGGCCCATGAACAGAGACACCCCACCCTCCACAGTGAGTCTCCAGGATCACGGGCGGGAGGCTTCCGGCGGTGTTTCACCGCCGCAATGGTAGTATTGGATGCTTCCTGATGGCTGCCGCCCGCGTGGCTCCTTATTGCGTCGCCCGCAGCTGGCGAGCGCGATGGGGTAGGAGGATCAGCTGTGACGCGAGCTGGTCCCGGCTGGGCAACTCCTGCCCGGGATGTTTGTCCAGACTTGGGGAGATGGATGGGTCCCCTGGTGCGTGGAGTCAATGACTCCGAGGATGATGAACAATCCCTGCTCAGCGGCGATAGCTTTTGGCAGCACCAGCCCAATGGTCCCGGGAGTAGGGATGGGGGTAATGCCATTATTGGGTTGGGCGCGACGGCGACCTCGCGGGGAATTCTAAAGAAGGAGATGGGCTGGGTGCACATGAGCCGGAGATGCACCACGCAGAGGGTGGGTGGTTTCTGGGTGTGGGTCTTGGTGTTTGGCCTGCTCTCAGTACTCTTCCCCTTGGTCCTGGGCTGGGGAGATGCCCGGCGCTGAAGCTTCCCGACGGCAGTCAAAGCTTTTCTCCAGTGGAAGCCTTTCTGGCACAGGGGGGGGCATCGGGTTTTGGCTTTTGGCGGCTCCGGGGGCAGCCTCTCATTTGGGAGGACCCTCCTCAGTCACCAGACGCTTCACCGCCAGGGGACGCTGGGTGATTGCTTTACTAGTTCAATCGCCAGTATTCGCGGCAGGTCAGAGACCTCCCTTCGAAGTGTCCTGACTCGCCGCACTCAGCAATCACCTGGGGAGCTATCCCCTGGCGGTGGAGAGGCGTAAGTGCAAGGAGGCTAGCTTGGTGGTGCTGAGGATCCCGGCGTCCTGGCAAGCTCTTAAGCATGTCGCGCCAGTTCAGGGATCTTTGCCTAGGCTCCTCGTGATTGCTCCTACTGCACTCAGTGAGTAGGCGTTCTCTTTGGCTTGCAGGCGAGGAGGAGCTTCCGCTGCTTTTGGGCACTCTGGCTGCCATCTTACCTGCCTCTTAAAGCTTACTCCTGGAGCCTGTTCACAAAATCCCATGAGGGCTCTTTGGGGCTCTCTGGGTCGGATGGTGGAGAAACTTTCGCTGGCTGGGCTGTGTTAGCATTAGGGACCTTGATGAACGCCTGTTGAAACAGGCTTATCTCAGAGGCGACTGTGGCGGGTGGTAGCCTCTGGCAAGGCACAATCTGATCACCGCTGGGGCTGGCAAAAGGCTGCATCGAGGTTTAAAGCTGCTTGCTGCGGTGTAGGCTGCCAGCCTAAGGCTGCCCTCAGCTTTGCATACACTGCTGGCGGAACTCGCTTTCCCAGGATCAAGCAAATTGTTGTGCAGGGCTGCAAAGCATCGCGAAGGTGGTCTTTTCCAGTCAACTTGAAATCCATTAGAGTGATCTCCTGCCGACTGCTTCTAGCATGCCTCCTCACATAGGGGTCTGCAGGTGGACTCTTAATGCGCCCGCGATCGCCTTCTTGGCGGAGCCTACGGGTGAGTGATATTATAGCTCCAACGGGCGTAATTCTCGACAACCCTGCCGGTCAATACCTTATCACTCCCCTCGCATCATCCGTGAAGTGAACAGAGAGCATAAAGCGCAGAATATACGGGTATCGGCTCTTCCGCCATTAGGGTTTCCTTTTTCGCAGGTCGCGGGTTAAGTAGTTATCGGCTCTGCGAGGGTTTTGAAACCCGCCGCCATTACGCGTATGGCCGACGGAGGTGCTATGGCTTGCAGAAATGATGAAGGCGGAGCAAGTAGAGTTAGAAGCGGCGAGGAGCAGCGGGAGAATTTGAAGGAGGCAGGGAGCATTGGGGGCAGAAGGAGGACAGGCTGCCCAATTCTAGAGGATAGAGAAAATTCCAGGGGTGAAATTGAAGTTGAAAGATCGAAGCGAGGCTGACTGGCTCTACAGCAAAGGGTTTACAGGTCTGCAGGCTGATGGCTACATAACTTATTGTCTCCACGCCAGTAGCAGCTACACCGCGGTAAGCATGAGGCTCTGCAGCGAAGAGTGCGCGCTCGGATGTTTTCTTCCTCCTTAATCCTTAAGATTCAATGTCCCCCTCCGGTACCATGGACATTGAGCTTCAATCTCTCGACCAGGCACCTCCCATGCAGCTCCTCTCTTTACCGGGGGGGGACCCTGCCGCGTTTAAGCTTAACGCTTTAGCTTCGCTAACGCAAGCTTCGTCATAAGCCCTGCTTTTGCAAGCTCCCATACCTCACCGGGTGTTCCGTCCGGACGAGAGAGTGTCCAAGGACTTCGAAGGTCCCTGGATCGCGCCGATCCAGCCGGACTTGAGCGATACCGAATGGTGGTCCCTGATGCTACCGATCCAGATCCAGCGGACTTAATTCTCGTACCGCTGCCCTTTCCCAGGCATGCACGGTGAGCTGGGTGGAGGTTCGAGGATTCCGGTTTCGCACCAGCAATTGTAGCTCCAGCTGCGAGGTCAGCGAATGAAACGAGACGAGACGCGGTGATTTCCTATCCTCCGGTGGAGAGCACCAGCAACGGGAGCGCTGGTTTTCCGTGTAGAAATCTCCCTTGTGTGACTCTCCCCGTGATGCTGGCTCCTGGCGCACCTTTATTATGATTCTAGCGGGGCGCGTGTAGAAGGGCGGAACGGGGAATTCCCGGGAGAAGCGGGAGAGCGGGGGATTGAGAGATCATCATGTGATGCATGATCTCACCTGGCTGCTACGTGCGGAGAGGAGCGTCGGCGTCTGGGCCTAATCCTCACCTGGGGGCAAGGCCATTGTCCCTTTGTCCGGGACACCCGGTGGTTGTGAGCCAGGTAGTTCATGACCTGTGACTCATTGGGGGATGAGGGGTGGGGGAGCGGTGCGACCAGAAGGCCGCAGGAGCGCTGGTGTGCCGGCGCTCTACTTACGGTGCTGCTGGGTCAGCAGTGCATCCCTACACATAGGGCCATAATGTACCTTCTTCCCCACCCGCCCATCAGCAGGGGGAAAAAACCTGGCTGGACCCATCCCAAAAATGGGGGAGGGGTATTTCCTTTGAGCCTTGCATGTCTTCTAGAAGCACCTGGCTGATCACTGTGGGAAACAGGATGGTGGACTATATGGTACCTTGTTCAAATTTAGCAGGGATGCTTCTTTGGTATTAGGTAGGAGAGGGTTGTGTATTGTATACTATTGCAACCAATTATGATTCCAAGTGCCAGAATTAGTACTGGGTGAGCATAGAATACTCTTGTGTTTGAAAGGGTTCATCCTGGGGGTTCAGTTGCCCCAGGCTCTCTGGGACCCAGCCTGATCCCCGTGTTAACTTGGAATATATAACAGGGTATATGCAGACTGCCCTGGCCATATAGCCCAGGCTAACCTTATCTCATCTGATCTTGGAAGCTAAGCAGGGTCAGCCCTGGTTAGTATGGATGGGAAGCCACCAAGGAAATCCAGGATCACTATGCAGAAGCAGGCAATAGCAAATCACCTCTGATAGTCTCTTGCCTTTGAAACCTTTATGCAGTCACCTTTCCCCCGCCACATGCAGAGTGGTGTTTGACAGCTACACTGCAGTGTATTTGAATCTGCGATGTTGGTAATATGCATAATGGCGGGATGAGATTTATAGGATTATCTTAAGCAGAAATATATCCTTTAAAGTCAGTGGGCCTTTTTTGTGCCATCAAGCCAAACTTATGGTGACCCTGTAGGATTTTCAAGGCAAGAGATGATCAGAGATAGTTTGCTTTTGCCTGCCTCCACATCACACGTCTGGCATTCCTTGGAGGTCTCCCATCCAAATATTTGCCAGGGTCGAGACTGAGAGCGTGTGATTGGTCCAAGGCCCCCCACAAGTCTTCATAGCACAAGTGGGGATTTGAGCCTGGCTTTCCCAGATCCTGTTGCAGTGAATTAAGCACACTTAGAAGGGTATCACTCTGTTTAAGATGACACTGTTATTTTCAGTGGCCTCTCTACTGGGGTGTCCAGCCGTCACTCTGGCACATCTCCAACACACTTCCTCTTTATGCTTTTCAGTAATCATCTTGGGAAAAGCCTGCAGCTCCTGATGGACCGAGTGGATGAGATGAGCCAGGATATTGTCAAACACAACACCTATCTGCGGAACAGCAGCAAGCAGCAGCAGCAGAAACACCAGGTTGGTTGGATAGATGGGCTGGATAGCGTCAGTTTGGACGTTAAAACATCCCATGACGTGGCTTCTGTAATGGGATGCAAATTGCAGGGTCCTTTATATTGCATCTGCTAAACTTAAAACCCTACTCAGAAAGTTAATGCCCATACTGGAGACATAAGAACATAAGAACTAGCCTGCTGGATCAGACCAGAGTCCATCTAGTCCAGCACTCTGCTACTCGACGCTCCTTACGTGTCAAGCTCGGGCTTTGCCACCGAACGACGGCCATGTAGCGTGCCAGAATGAATCTGCAGATTTGATGAGAAGACGTTTTGGAGATGGAAAAACCGATTTGAAGGAAAATCCATGGCTCTTTGCCTCTGTTCCTTTGCTCAGCTTATAATTGCTGCTGATGTGACTTGTTGCTCCAGAGGCAGAGCAGGTTCATTATTTAGATATTGAACGGTCATGTGCAAGTGCAGGCCAGTTTGAAGCATAAAAGGACAACCTGCCTTGAGTCTGCAAGACAAAAACAAACAATCTTTTTTAAAAATAATTTTTATTGTATAGTCTGAATTCACATTACTTTTTAGTATAATTATTAATTTTTTCCAAACCACACATTTCCCCCTTTTGTCCCTCCCCCTAAAAAGTATGTCTTGACAGTTTTTCAACCAAACAGCAGTAAGTTCATTCTTTGTTGCCTCTTCTCCCATATTTCTTCTTTGACTCCGGCTTCTCTCATCCAATCCACATATATTGTGTCAGAGTATAGCAATACCTCACTGAGCATATTGTGTGCTGGAGTAGATCAGTGTGATCTAACTGACAGCTCACCTGGCTGATGCAAGAGGCAGTGAGCTGGACCAAACCAGATCAAACCGGTTTCTACAGGACTATGTGACCTTTACACTGATTGGTCTATGCTTGTATATATACTGAACAGATGTGACTGTATGCTGCTGGTTAGGGTATTCTGTGTCTGGCGTAGCATGCTGTCTGTTTGTTCCTTGCTTCTGTAAATATCTGTATATAGCTGCACTATACATAAACTGCACTTCACTGAAGAATAACTGCTTCTTGTGGTGTTTTGCTATCATGGTGTTGCAGCTGAGTGCCAAGGCTGCTTACTCCTGCTCCCAGTAACTGGTCTTCCGCTGTGCCACGGGTCTACTCGCTAACAGGTTATGGGCCCAGCATGCTTCCGCTGTGCATATTGTCCATATCTTCAAATTTTCTCTGTTTTTCTTGCCACAGTTTATTCCGTGATATTATGTCAAATATGTCCAATTGCACTTGTTCCCAAATATATTCTAACCATTTCTGGATTGTCCATTTTTTCTTATCTTTCCAACCAAATGCTATTACTGTATGTTCTGCTCTTATCATTATTTTATACATTTGTCTATATTTTTTATCAATCCTTCCGTCCTCAATTACCCCCGTAAACATTAAATCATTATTGAAATCTATTTTAACCTTCACCATTTTCTCTATATACGGCAATACCATTTCCCAAAAACTTTTCACCTCTTTGCATTCAGTCCTCATATGGCTGTAATATGCATCATGGTCACCACAGTGCCAACATTTTGGGCTTAGTCCCCGAATCATATAAGCTAATTGTTTTGGAGTTCTATACCATTTTAGTATCACTTTTCTTTCCAACTCCTCAACGAACAACCTGATCTTATGACTCTGCCGCCCCCCCCACCCAAAAAGGAGAAACCCTTCTCAGTTCACTTCCACATTGTCTACCCATAAATTTTCTACCCATATTTACATCTAGTATTAAATTATTACATCAGCACCCCCCATTTGTTGGTGCATCTGCCACCCCCTCCCATTTTTCTTTCCTTAGTAAATAAATAATGGAAAGCAGAGAGAGAGAGAGAGAGAGAAATACTAGGCTCGGGGATTATTAATTGGCAGCTATCTTTATTAGGTTTTTAGGAAGTAATATTTAATTGCTCTAGATCTGTATTTATATTGTAGCGTTTTATCTGTGATTTTTATTGTTGTGTTGATTTTAACCTATACTTGTAAACCACCCTGTGCCTGATTCTGGTTGGGGAATTGGGCAGGGCATAAATAAAATATAATAAAAATAAACATTGTGGGCCTGAAGCCTGAACCAATGTTTGAGAGAACATTGAGGGATAGTTATTTGCGAGCCAGTAGTCCTTCAGATTGTTGAAGATCCATTGACTGCTTTGTTAATGTTGGTGGTGTAGATTGATCATCTAATGGGGTGGAATGTGGGGTGGAAGTAGTCGTTAAAAACTGTTGGCTGCAATAAAAGTTCCAGGTGGAAGCCAAACAGTAATTGTATGTATAATGTTGATGAATAAGACAGCAGAAAGCAGCAGTGGCGTAATGGTTAAGAGCAGGTGCATTCTAATCTGGAGGAACTGGGTTTGCTACCCGCTCTGCCACTTGAGTTGTGGAGGCTTATCTGGGGAATTCAGATTAGCCTGTGCACTCCCACACATGCCAGCTGGGTGACCTTGGGCTAGTCACAGCTTTTCAGAGCTCTCTTAGCCCCACCCACCTCACAGGGTGTTTATTGTGAGGAGGGAAGGGAAAGGAGATTGTAAGCCCCTTTGAGTCTCCTTGCAGAAGAGAAAGGGGATATAAATCCAAATTCCTCCTCCTCTTCTTCCTCTTCTTCTTCTTCTTTGGCTTTGAAGGCTGCACATGATCTAAGTTACACAAACGCTTTATTTAAAAAAATATTTAAATGATTTCGGACAAGTCCCCTCAGATCAGCCTACAACGGTGTTTCTTTATCTATTTTCAAGTATCAGCAGAGGCGTCAACAAGAGAACATGCAGCGTCAAAGCAGAGGGGAGGCTCCTCTCCCTGAAGAGGACTTGAATAAATTGTTCAAACCGCTCCAGCCTCCTCCCAGGATGGAATCGCTGTTGATTGCAGGTAACTTTTCCAAAAAAAAGCCTTCCCTTTTCTGAGGCGTGGATCCACTCCTTTAGCTTGCATGTGATTTTGGAAGCGAAACAGTCTTGGGCGGTGCCCTTATATAACAATTCTGGTTTTGTCATTAGAAGCTTTGTGTGCTACTCCAGGGTCTGTGAGGGTTTTTTCCCCTCCCGTGAATTTCAAGAAAGGATATTCCCCGTTGATGAAACAAGAGCAAATATTTTCGCTTTTGTTCCGCTAGGTCCACAGAAGACCCCCAGCGGAATAAGCGGTTGTGAGCTAATTGCAATCTGGTGGTCCCCTATTTCCCTTTCAAACCTGGCTCTTCCTACAACCAAGCTGCCTTTTAGTTCAGTTCTCTGAGTTGCTCTCTACTTCCCTCGTCGTTTCCAGCTTCTGATCTGGGGAGGAAGCTTCAGCGCACGTCGTTTTCTTAATGTTTTCTCCTCACAAGAACCACAAAAAAATCAGGAGTGAGGGAAACAGCAGATGTGCTACAGAATGTAAACAGATAGCAGGCAAAGCTAAAAAACTTTCGTTGAGACTTGTTTACCGTTTCTTGCTAGGGAAATGATCCGTACCAATAATTGAGTCAGTTGCTAAAAAGATACCCCTAGGATACATTCTGTGTCCAAGAGAAGAAGCCGACGTTTTTCATTTCCTTTGAAACGAATTTCAGTTTGCACCGAAAACGTTGCTACTCGGGCAGTCTGCACAGACACGATGGACTGAACGGTTTCATTAACCACTGAATCCCACAGATTCATTCTACTAGCAGAAAACCTAGCACAACTGATCAGTGGGATTTGACCCATTGCATCGTTAGCCTTTTGGATTACCAAGCAGATAATGCCGATGGCCAGTTTGGGGCCAGGCATCAGTTTTCCTCCAGGTCAATTGGCCAGGGATCTTGGAGGTTTTTTGTCACCTGGACATGGAGCAAGGGTCACTGGGGATTTGGGGATAGCTGTGAATTTCCTGCATTGTGCAGGGGGGCTGGGCTGGATGCCCTGGGGGTGCCTTCTGATTCTACGTATGGGCTGAATGTTGAGAGTGAATTTTTTTCACAGGGTTGCATGGCATTTGTTAAAGTTGGTGTGTGCGGGGGGGGGGGCACACATACCCCAGTGACGTGCTTTTATATCTTGTGTTTCAATCGCTAAAAGTTCAGCCATCTTCTCAATATCGGTGATGCAAGAACTGCTTACACTCCAACAGCCTTCAGCCAATTTTTTTTTTGCAGAATTAGGAAAAAGAACTGAAAAACCTTCAGGATTTTAATTCATGCAGAATTTGAGTTGGTGATCAAAGCTTGAACTTGGCTAGTTTTGTCTCTGAGGCATTAATTTTTTTTTCCTAAGTAGAGCATTAAATTGAAAGGGTATTGGTGTGCTAAGCAATTTTAATTCAGATAATCTGGCTTTGTCTCCCTGTGCCTTCCTGGCTAGCAAGAGAAGTACGTTTGTAGCAGTGGAATGTGTACAGAACTGGTACGACCGAGACACTTTTTTGATTTGGGTAATTGTGACAAGCCTTTTTTTCCCTACTGAGGGGATACGTACAGCCTCCTGAGATTTTTGGCATCTAGATTCGCTTTGAATTGTTCAACAAGTAGCGATTGTATAGGCCAGTGATGGCGAACCTTTTCGAGACCGAGTGCCCGAATTGCAACCCAAAACCCACTTATATATTGCAAAGTGCCAACCCGGCAATTTAACCTGAATACTGAGGTTTTAGTTTAGAAAAAACGGTTGGCTCCAAGGCATGCGTTACTCAGGAGTAAGCTTGGTGGTAGTTGGTGGCTTGGCTTTGAAGCAACCATGCAACTCTTCCAATGGGTGAAATCACGACCCTGGGAGGGTTTACTCAGAAGCAAGCCCCATTGCCAGCAACCGAGCTTACTCCCAGGTAAAGCATCACGCTTTAGTTCTTCACATGAAAATCAGTGGGGTTTAACAGCGCTTAACAGGGTTACCTACACTGCTTCCCCAAAGCTAGGTCTTAGGTTTAATGCTGATAATTGAGCCCAGCTGCCCAGGCCAGCCTAGAGGTGTGTGTGGGGGTGACTCTGCACGTGCCCACAGAGAGGGCTCTGAGTGCCACCTCTGGCACCCGTGCCATAGGTTCGCCACCACTGGTATAGGCTCTGGGTTCACTGCTGTGAGGTAAGTTTTGTGGTGCACAAGGAGATTATTGAGATCACTGAGGCTGGATTAATATATAAACAACAAAGACGATTTATTTATTTGCAGGTTGGTTTTAAAGGAACAAACCGGCAGTGCAGGGCTCCAGGTAGACAAAGTAGAAAGCTGTCTGAGGCACGAAAATTTAAACTAAACATGACTTCAGAGAGTAGTTTGATTTTCTACAATGCTTTCAGGCACAAGTAGACTTAGCCACTAAGTTGGATCCCCTCTCACGCACAGGATTCTACCCATCCCAGCCTTCCCTTTCCCCAGAGTCAGACTAAATGGTACAAGGTCTGTTCATCACGAAAGACAGGCCTCACAATCGAGTACTCTGCTCTTTTTACTGAGGCAGAACTCAACTCTCTCTTCTCCCGTGTTCCTTCCAACATCTCAACCCCCTTCTCAAAGGCGATTGGATTCTGGAGCATCATTCCTATGGGCTCATCTGAGTGGCTGATTTTTCCTTCAGGGGCAGGGCAACCTCCTGTCCATCACAGATAAATATAAGGGGAAAGCTTTTCCCAGACTGCTGATGTGAGAACAAAACGTCAGCAGGGTGAGATGCAAAGTTATCAGGCCCGAAGGAGAAGTGACACAGCTTGAAGGTTTCTCTCACAGCTTTTCAGATATTCCTGTCACATATAATATAATTAGGTGTCTCATATAGTCCTAAGTTTTTCTCACTGTGTGGTGGTCAGTTTTTCTTCCCTATGTTTTATCTGGCATAGCTTTGGTTACAAACCCACCAAATAGACCAAATCCACCAAATGATTTTGAAAGGGAATTGGACAATTCATGGAGGATAGGACAGTCAGTGGCTGCTAGCAGTAGTGGCTAAAGAGGACCTTCATATTTAGAGGCAGAACACCTCTGAATATCAGTGCTGGGAGGCAACCACTTCTGTGCCTGTTCGTTGACCCTTTGGGGCAACAGGTTGGCCACTGTGGTGCAGCAGGCTGCTGGACTAGATGGATCACTGGCCTGGGTTTTTTTAATTTGTCAGAGGTCTTCAGCAGGACTATAATGGTCAACCCATTACCACCTCAGTCCTAAGTGTATATACTAGGAAGCAAATCCCACGCAATTCAGTGGGCTTTACCTCTCAGTAGGCATTTGTAAGATGGGTCTTTCCACAAAATTCCCAAGTGGCATGGAATAAGGAAGCAGTAGTGGGCTGGCCACGGTGTAAGACAGGATTCTGGACTGGGTTGGACCACCAGTATGAACCAACGGGGCTGCTCTTACAGCTCTCAACAGAAACACCTCCCACCATTCTGAATGTTCTTTAACCCACACCCACCCATTCTGAGCAAGGAAAGGAAGGGAAGCGCAGCAAAAGTCAACTTGGATTCTTTGAACACAGGAGTGTTAATTGATGGCCTTAATTTTTAAGTATTGTTTTGACTTTTGAAACCACTCTGAAGGAAAGTGGGCTACTAATAACCAATGAAATTGCAAAACGACTTCAGAGTTGCATGTGTATCTGCTGCTGTCCTAGTGCTGATGTTCAGATGGAAAACGGAAATATGCCTGACATTACCCAGCAGGTCTGATTGTCCAACCATGGTGTCAAATTTTGATCTTCTAGGCCTTGGTCCGAAATTCTAGTTGATGAGAATCTGCCCAGTTGTGGACTTTGATTGCTGTTGTCTCTGCTCTCTTTGATGATGTCACATTCCACACAGCAGTAAAAGATTGGAAGGTCCCTGTCCTTTCTCCAGTCCTATTCGATGGTTTTTCCTGCTTCACCAGAGAGACCACTGGCTCTAGCAGACTGATGCAGGGAGAGGCTTGCTGTTCAGAACGTGTCCTTATCCCTGCTTCCTTTGCACCCACCGCCACCAAATATAGTCTTGGCTCCAGCTGAGTGCTTGAAGGAATGTTTCCTTTACCTCTCCCATTTCAGAGGCTGTTGGCAAAAAGGAGGGGGAAACTGGCCCCCTAGTGACCGTGGGGTAGAGAGGGGCCCATTGGTTTATCCCCACATAGCAAGAGGGTGACCAGATGATGAACGGGTTGGAGCACCTTCCCTGTTGAGAAAAGCTGAAGTTTTCCAGTTTAGAGCAACAACTATTATGGGTAACATGACAAGAGGTGTGTAAAACTGTGCGCAGGATGAAGTGCTTAGCGTAAGTCCCCCTTCTTATAACGCTAGAATTCAGAAGCAAGCATGGTTGGTTGGAAATAGATTAAGAGCGGACAAAAGGGCATACTCAACGAGCAATTAATTTGTCGAATTCACTGCCAGTGGCTGTAGTGATGACAACTAACTTTAAAAGGGGATTAAACATATTCAAGGAGAAGCGCTCCATCATTGCATCTACATCCAAGGGCAGCGAACCTCTGAATACCTGTGCCAGGAGGCAACATTGGTGAAGACTTTGGCCATTGCGCCCTGCTTGTTGGCCACTGTGTGAAATAGGATGCTGGACTAGATGTACCGTTAATTTGATCTAGCAGGAGTATTTTGCTCTTACGTAACCAGCTTACTTTTGTTTCATAGAGCTTACTAAGGCGTATCCACTATCCTACATAATTCTGCCTTAAGTCTTTGGTCACCCTCCAGTGTAATGTTACAGAGTTAGGGGACTGGCTTATGAATCTCCGAATAATAGACTTTTGAGAAGAAAGCATTGCCATGTTCCACACAGCACAGAATTCAATCTTTTGTTTCAATTTTCTTCCCCCCCCCCCCCCCCCCACCCCCTTTCCCTCTGCAGGTCAGATTAATACTTATGCCCAGAACATCAAGGAATTCACTGCGCAGAACCTGGGGAAACTCTTCATGGCTCAAGCACTTCAGGAGCATAATAACTAGAGATGGAAAATGAAGTGCTTGCAGTCTCCTGCCCAAGATGGAGGGGCACGGGATCTCAGCTCGTTTGGATTAAAAGGTTTTTCCATCTCTCATTGCAAAATGAACCATGAACTAGACACTCGGGTGTCTGAAAAGAATTCTAAAGTTAAAAAAAGTAATAAAAGGCCAATTTTAAACTTTTTAGCATGTGCTTTTATTGGACTGCTATCTTCTAGTGGGTTTTTGTACGCCATGGACTTCAACTCTTGCCATATTGTGCTTGATCTTACCTGTTTGAAGAACTGGTCATTTCATGCAGCGAAGGGAAATTGCATTTTGGAGGAGAATACCACAACCATGGTTGCTTCCAAAGTTAATTCCCTGCTTGAACTAAAAAAAAAAATCTGAGAAATCTGCTAGAATAATGAACGAGCATAATACACACTTTGTCAGAACCAAATATAAGTTTGTTGGATTCTAGCTAGCTAGTTCCAAATCCTTCTGGTAGTACAGACACTCACACCTTTGGCCATAGAATCATAGAGTTGGAAGAGACCCCAAGAGCCATCAAGTCCAACCCCCTGCAGTGCAGGAACATGCAATCAAAGCACTCCTGACAGATGGCCATCCAGCCTCTGTTTAAAAACATCCCAAGAAGGAGACTCCACTGCATTCCGAGGTAGTACATTCCATTGTCGAACAGCCCTTACTAACAGGAAGTTTTTTCCTGATGTTTATGTGGAACCTCTTTTCCTTCACCTTAAACCCATGACTCCTGGTCCTAGTCTCTGGAGCAGCAGAAAACAAGCTTGGTTCCTCACCAACATGACATCCGTTCAAATATTTAAACATGGTTATCATGTCACCTCTTAACATTTGCCAGCTGTTTTCACACATGGATTTAAAACATCAGTAGGCCAATAATGACAGACATTTAAACAGCTACTGTGCTTTGCTCAAAAACCCAGAGCTGCCTGAACTCGTCAAGAGGGGGAAGCTAAGCAGGTTTGGTTGGTACTTGGATGGGAGGCCACCAAGGAAGACCAGGGATGCTATGCAGAGAAATACAATTGCAAAACCACCCCTGTTTGTCCTCTTGCCTTGAAAAAACCCTTCAGAGATTGCCATCAGTCAGTTGTGACTTGATGGCACTTAATTGCTATCCTTTTAAAAAAGGAATTAAAACAAGTTTATTTCAAACATTAAAACATACGTACATATAACATAACAATCACACACAGAAAATAAAGTTTGTTACATGGTTGTTCCTTGAACAGGAATACTCAAAGACATTAAATGTCTTACTATCTGGTTAACTTTGCTATCCGTCTATCACAGCAGTTCTCAACCTGGGAGTCGTGACCCCTTTGGGGGTCGAACGACCCTTTCACAGGGGTCACCTGAGACTCTCTGCATCAGTGTTTTCTGTCAGTAAAATTGATAAATGTTAGGGTTGGGGGTCACCGCAACGTTGAGGAACTGTATTAAAGGGTCGCGGCATTAGGAAGGTTGAGAACCACTGGTCTATCATAACGTAATATGAGAAATAAAAAAATTAGGTTACAATATGACTAATTCAAAATACTTCAAATACTAATTCAAATAATCTTGGCACTATTTACCAATCTAATGCTTATCTTGAGCACGATTATATAAACATGTTATCCTTTGTACTTGTTAAGGTAACAGCTAGACAAAGTGAAGAGCCTACCTAAGTTTAAAGCGAATAATCCCAAAAGGGAGTTCCTCTGAGGAAAAAAATAGTTAAATTGGGGAATTATTCAGGGCGCTTCTGTTTTGATTTATTTCAGGTTGCTTTGGAGGAGGTTGTGTGTATTTTTACATCAGGAAGCTTAATAAGGCCTTTACTGTCAGCCTCAAAGTTTGAAGGGGATTATTTGAAATATTGGAGTGTTTGAGGCACAGAACAGCTACGAGAGTGTCAAAACGACTGGAATGGAAACTTGCTGGAGTACCCCTATTCCCAAACCCTTAGAGATTGTTCACATTATGTAAATGTGTATGTAAATTGTTTGCAAACCTCAAGCACTTGGCAAGGCGTCTAAACTGGCCCTGGTATTTGCAAGGCCAGAGTACTCGTGCATGAATTGTTTCTACGGTATACTTATCTAAAGTCTCGAATCTGCCGAAATATCCTGTTACATAGCACAATGCACCAGTATTCTGAGTGCCACGTTCTGCAGGAATTATGTCCAGAAACCTTGAGCTCAACTATTACGTATTTGGCAAGGAATGAAAGCTTTTATGGTAGAAAACCAAAGGCATAGACAAGAGGTATAAAGAGCTTTTTTAAAAAAATGTTGTGAAGGCAGAGGGTTGAAAACGTTCTTTGGGGTTGCTAAAAGCAGCAAGGGGAGCTATTATAAGCTATAGAGGCAGAGATTTCCTCTTAGTGCCACTTCTTAAAATCAACCCTGGTGTAAAGATTTGTGTCTTAAGATCTACATCAGAGCTGTTTCATGGCTTAACCGTGTATCAGTTTCACTCCTGAGACTGTCCTTCACAAAATTCGCATTCAGCGTGTGGCATGCCTTGGGAGTTCAATGTGAAATTGTGAATGGCTGGATGCTTGATAGCTTGACCTTACAATCCATCTCTGTGCAGTGTAACATCCAAAGCAGGAGAAAGTCATAAGGGACAGGAGGGTAAACAAGCGGATCTAATCCATGGGCAAACAGATTGATTCAAGGCTTGGGCACAGGTCACGTGGCATTAATGCAATAAAAATACCTGTGAATGTTCTTCAGAAGAAATGAGATGGCTTCCAAAATGTTGTATCTTCTAATATGCTGTTGCCGATAACTTCATAGTGTGACTATTGACTACGGAAGCTGTGCTTCACAACAGCATCCACACAACCCCATGCTGGCTGATTACTTTGAAGAAACGAATCCAACACAGCCGTTTCTAATGTCTTTTGTTGAGATGGAAGAAACTCTTGTTGCTTCCTCAGCCTGATGATGTAAGTTAATTCCACTTGGAATCCTGATGAGGTTGCCTGTAGGAATTTCAGGCTGCCGTGACCTGGATGGCCAATGCTAGTCTGATGTCATCAGATCTCAGACACTAAGTAGGGTTGGCCCTGGTTAGTGCTTGAATGGGAGACCATCAAGGAAGTCCAGGATTGCTACACAGAGGCAGGCTATGGCAAACCAGCTTTGTCTCCCTCTTGCCTTGAAAACCCTATAGGGTTGCCACAAGTCTGCTGCAGCTTGATGACACCGTGATTTTCAAGCTAATTTTAGACATTGGCCCCTAAGCCACCATTTGTTGACTTTGAATCAGGTACATTCAGGTGTGTAGCCAGAAGACCAATGGTAGTGGGGAGCAAGTTGTTCAGGAACACAGATAATGAAGCGGAAATAGGATCCAGTCCTATCTGCAGCTGCCGGGCATGCTAGATATTCACTGTCGCAGTGGGCACTTCCTTTGCTGTTAAAACTTCTCTGTTTGCTCAAGGGCCTGTTGAAAACCAGAAGAGAAAGTACGCTTTGCTGTCTGATAGACAAAACTCATTCATAGGATCCAAGCCAGTATATTTAGCAGCAAGCATAATTAGTATGTTTTAATGGATATAGAGGTCTAGGAACCAAAGAGTGCAGATGTTTAAAAAAAAATCTCCCCCACAAAAATGGATTTAGGGAATAGAAGGGCTGCAATATGTGGAACACAGAGATGGGAGTAACCTAACATTTTGGGTTTATTTCCTGCCATCTCCACTTGAAGTATCTCCAGCAACAGAGCTGGGGAAGAGTTTTGTTTAAAACCTTGGGGGTGGGGGGGTGGGGTTGCTTTGTACAGTAATGGTCCATCTAGTCTAGTAATATTTTGAAAAAGTAAAGGAGCTTGAGAGAGCAGTGAACTGGACAGCCAGAGTGAGAATATTGATTGCAAAATCTTCTTGCCTGCAAGTCCTTAATTACAATACTTTGAAATCCTTTAGATCTCTTTCTTTCCTGTCATTGCGATGTTACAGCTTTAGGCAGCGTAGAAACAGAAAATTGGACACACACAACAGCCACAACTAATTCAACGCCTTTTAAATTGTATTGGCTAGATTTATATGTTGCTTTTTTAGCTTTAAGAGCTTCCAACGCAACTTTTTAAAAACCCCTGAGTTTCTTAAAGCGGTTTCTTGTTCTCTCAAATACTGAATCAGGCTTCAGCCTGCAATAGAAAGGTTTAAGAGTAGAAAATAACTGGTTTGTTGCTTGAGCTTCAGCAAAGATGTGAGGGTTTTGCAACCAAGATCCCAGTGCTGGATGAGGGAGTTTCAATTCTGACTCCTTATAGGTCTCCAGGTTCTAGAACAGTAGAGCCACATTCCAATTAATTAACCAGCCCCATCCTTTCACTTGTTGCTGGCAATCTCCCAGGACCCTGTAGCTTTGCTCCAAATTTTCCCCACTAGCATGTGGAATTACACTAGTGTGACATGATATTGGTGTGTTCTCAGGTCTCCTGTGCAAGACAGATTGCTAACAAGTGTTTCAGATAACCAATCCATGGTAGGTCTGTGCTGCAGAAGGGAGGGAAACATTTGCAGCAGACAAACTTCGACCTCTTGTCCTCTCTGCTTACCTGTGTGAAGTTCCCCAATTGGTGGAGTGGGGGATCCACACTGGCGTTTGTGTCATTCTTCTTTGTCCTGCTCCTCGGCTGTAGGATTGCATCCTGCCTTTCCCATTACTGGGTCCCACTGTCTGTGTTCTAATTGTGCTTGGCTTAAGATCAGAGAAGTGTAGCCTATACGTTTGGTTGTCTCAGACATGAGTAGGGTTCCCACGTCTCCTGCTGTGATGGGAGGCCTTTCACTGATCACTGCCATTGCCTGCCACCGCTCTGAGTGGCAGTCAGAATTTTTTTTTAAATCACCAGCCTCTGCTCTGGTGCATCACTCTGGGTGCAACCCAAAGGTGATAAAGGGTAGCTCTAGAAATTACCAGAAACTCTATGGTTGTACTGGAAGTGATGTACAACATTATATTGTTGAAGGCTTTCATGGCCGGAATCACTGGGGTGCTGTGTGGTTTCCGGGCTGTATGGCCGTGTTCTAGCAGCATTCTCTCCTGACGTTTTGCCTGCATCTGTGGCTGGCATCTTCAGAGGATCTGATAGTAGGAATGGAACTCTATTCAGAGGGCCTCATCTTTTGACCTCACAGTATATATACTCCACTTGCTTTCCATTCCTACTATCAGATCCTCTGAACGTCAGGAGAGAATGCTGCTAGAATACGGCCATGCAGACCGGAAACCACACAGCACCCCGATGTACAACATTGATGATGTCGCTGATGTCACATCCCCCAACCTTAGATATGGGATGTTCTGGCTGCTTTCTGTAGTACTTAAGAGAGCTTTGATTGGATGAAAACTTAGGGTGTTTACACATGTTTGGTCTCTTTGGGTCAAGCTGACATTACTTTCAGGCCAGATCTTCAATTGAGCACATTGTTCTCCTTGTCAGATCTCCTTGTGCTGCAGATTAGAGATACTCCACGGTTTCCAGGATGACCTTATCCCTACCTGCGCAGATGAAGCAGAGTTTGCCAGTTTGCGTTTTTCTCCAGTCAGTTTTCCTGCTGCTCCCTGCCTTCCCCTAGTCGCGCAGGAGCAGTTCCCTTTTTTTTAAAAAAAGATAATACTTTGGATCTGTTGCCCCTGCGACAGAGGCGGCGAATAACTTCCCGACCCTGAAACAAGGGACCAGGGAAAATGGCAGCTCTCCTTGGGAGAAACAGTGGGGCACCTCTTCAGTGTGTAAATTAAAACACTGAGGAGACTCCTCTGTGAAGCAGAGACCCTGATGGCAAATGGTGAGTACACAAAGTGCCTTAGTCTCTAATGCTGTGGATAAATTGGCATGGCGGGAGTGTGAAGAAACTTTATTTTGCACTCCTCCTGAATTCAATATAAGTGTTAGATTTATGCCAGCATAGTGTTATACTGCTGTCCAGACAGAACATGATCTAGTATATAAGACCTACTCCTCAAGGCCACCCATTTTTGACCCTACAGTGGCACAGTACCAACAAGTTGCTTCATTGACATGCTCAAGATTTTATGTATGTTTTTCAGTCATACACTATGTATCTTTGAGTACCATACCATAAACCTACAGCACATTCCAACAAACAGCACATCAGCAGGCTACCTTTCCAAAGATCCTTAACAAGTAATTTATCCTTACAATTTTTCCTATAGTATTGACATTTCTTACCCTTCTCTATGGACCCAATTCCAAAGGGGTAGGGAAGCCACTGGAGGAAAAATCCAACATTCTAACTTGCCATAATGCTGGGCCTGTCAACAGCCCTTATTATGACCAGTGTAGTTATCTCAAAGGTTTGTATCTAGAGGGGTGATCCAGCAAGAAAAGAGATACCATGCCGTTGAAGAGCAAGTTGAAACCCATTCTTTGAAATCAAGTTGGAATCAAACCAACAGCCAATGTTGAAGTTTTGAGATCTTTGTTTTGTTGAAGGCTTTTACGGTTGTTGTGGGTTTTCCTGGCTGAGTTACTGATTGTTGTGGGTTTTTCGGGCTGTGTGACTGTAGTCTGGTAGATCTTGTTCCTAACGTTCCACCTGAATCTGTGGCTGGCATCTTCAGAGGTGGATCACAGAGGGAAGTATGTTACACAGTGTGTCTGGACACAGATGCAGGCGAAACTTTAGGAACAAGATCTACCAGACCAGGGCCACATAGCCCGGAAAACCCACAGCAACCTTTTGATATCTTGGTGATATGCTTGAATTTACTAGTAGTCATCAACAACTCAGTGGCTTTGTTCTAACTGAATAATTCACCTTTTTCTTTAAGGCAGACCTATGTTGAGCAGTATTCTAGCCTTGAGGGTATAGAAACATGGACCACTTTAATTAGATCAGCTGGGTCCACGATGTAGTACAGTTACAGGTAACCAAACAAAAACAACAACATCCATTCTTGGCTGTATCGGCAAAGCTGGGTCTAGGAATTCCCCCTGACTTTAAACTGAATCCACCACAATTGTATCTTTACCACCCAATGGTGATAAATTTTCCCATCTCAATTCATAGGGCTTAGTCTGAGCCATTTACTGAAGTCCTGTTCACAGGTTATAGTGAATCCATGGACACATTCAAACAAAAGAGCCAGCATGTGTTTGTTTTTCTACAATTGAGACTGGGGAATCAGTAACTGGATAAATGTGCAGTTTCAGCCACACATGCAGCTGTACATGCGTTGAATGTTAACATAAGTATTACCAAATACATGAATAAAAAAAAAATCAAGCACGCACTACATGGATTGTGTGCATTCACTATAACTAGACTGGCTGTAGGATTGTGCTGTAAGCATGCTAACTGAATGTCTTCCAAAGACTCCCCTGAAGTCCTCGCTCAGTTTTGCAGCCTGCAGGAAGCTTGAATTTGTTCTTGTCAGTTTTATTGATGCACTGCCGATGAAATCCTATCCATCGACTGCAGGAAATATGGGGTGTTCTGGTATAACATCCAGAGAATATTGCTTATATGAATGGGGGAAACATACATTTGAAGGCCTAATGTATCATGTGAAGTCTGGATGGATTAGTAAACTAAGGGCTAGCTCTGGAGAAGGAGCCAGTGAAAAGAAAACAAATCCAAACATAAAATCTAGTTGTATTCATTTGCTTTTAGGCTGTGAATTGCAAGCAATGGGCCATTCGCTTTGTTTTGAATAGAGGAGTGCATTTTGAATCCCTTGTTTGTTTTACTTGACACACTGATGTGTCTTTAATACCATTGTAAAGAAGCAATTTGATCATTTTTTCCACATTTAAATCCCTCCTGTAATTGCTTTGGCTAGCACCAAAGAATTCACTTTATTGCTCGGGATCCGATACCAAAGCTGTTAATGCAAGCTCTTCCCTACCTTGAGTAGCCAGACAGCCAGTAAAGACTCCCCCTTTCCTAAAAAGTAAGAACTCCAAGTGGAAAATATTGAGTTGGGAAGCAATTAAATGGTGCCTTTTACTTCGAACAGCGATTCTATCCAGCTGCTTTGTGGACATTCTTTATTCTCCATGCAGCAACTGCAGAGAAGCTTAATAGCTATGCGAGAATGTGGGCTAGAATAACAATAATGGCAGAGGACTGTGGCATTCCCAGCACTGCCTCTGCTGAATCCCAAGATGTCTAGCGGAATCAAGAAAAGGGAACAGAGATATGAAAACTTCATTTCAGATTTCTCTGCCCATTTATGAGCAGGTGGGGAAGGTTGAAGGGGTTTTTTTTTAGCAATTGAAAATGTTAAACGTTGTCCATAATTTGATGCACCGTTGCTCAAAATCATATCACCTCATTCTGAGAAGAGCCTACATGGCCCTTCTGAGGTGATTTTTGCTAGTGGAAGATGATGACACATGGCTTCTTCCCATAATTCAGAGAGGACATTAAATGTTCCTGGCCGTGTGGGAGGAGACCCAAACCAGAATTGGCTCAACTGAGATCAATAGCATAGAGAATATTGTATAGACCTATTTAACAGGCTACACCACCACAGCTGCCGTGACATAAGGCTAACATGAGAGAGGGGCCGTTTCATTGCATGATCATTGCATGATTCACCTTGTACCTGCTTACAAACAAAGATTTAAAGCCACAAAACCAATAACTAAATCAGTGAGAACTTGGACTGAAGAGGCAAAGTTAAAGCTGCAGGCTTGCCTTGACTGTACAGACTGGAATATTTTTAAAGACACCTCTGCAGATTTGGATGAACTCACAGATACTGTAACATCATATGTCAGCTTCTGTGAAGATCTTTGTATACCAACCAGGAACTTGCGTATATATAGTAACAACAAACCTTGGTTCACAGCAGCTAAACTTAAGCAGTTACGTCGTTCCAAAGAAGAGGCCTACAGAAAGGGTGATAGAATGCTGTACAATCAGGCCAGAAATGTATTAACAAAGGAGATCAGAGCAGCAAAAAGAAACTACTCTGAAAAGCTAAAAAATCAGTTTTCACCAAACGGAACCCAGCAAACATGTGGAAAAACTCTCCAAAAAAATATCACCGGTTACAGTAAACCACCTTCCCAAAGCTGAAGGAAATCAGCAATTGGCAGAGCGACCTGAGCGTGTTCTACTGTAGGTTTTGAAAACAATCTACAGTCACCTTTCTCCACAACCTCTATCTCCAGATGCACCAAAACTAGCCAAACTTCCTATAACTGAACCCATTTCATTGGGTTTTACAACCCCTGGTGATCTCAGAAAAGGAAGTGCAAGATCTATTTCACAGACAGAAGCCTGGAAAAGCACCAGGCCCAGACAAGAATAACACCTTCTTGCCTAAAAGTCTGTGTGCTGTCCAATTGGCCCCATCTTCACCCAAATCTTTAACAAATCACTAGAGATGTGCTATGTTCCTTCCTGCTTCAAAGCGGCTCCACTATCGTCCCAGTGCCGAAGAAGCCTTCCATCAAGGAACTTAACAACTACAGACCGAAGTTGCTCTAACATCTGCTTAGTTATGAAAACTTTTACGAAAAGGCTAGTGATGTACCATTTTGAAAACTCATCTGCGGATCCACTATTGTGGACCCCTTACTCAATTTGCATACCCGAGCAAATAGATGCGAACAGATGATGCTGTTAATATGGCTTTGCACTATATCCTACAGCATCTTGAATGCGCATCAAAGAACCTATGCACCAAGGGTCCTCTTTGTTGACTTTTAGTTCAGCATTCAATGCTATCAGAACCCGGACGATTCTTCTAACCAAGAGCTAAATCCAGCTAAAGCAGTACCTGAGCATATTTGTAAGTGGATGCACAAGCTTCTAACAGATGAGGAAACAGCAGGTGGAAATACCAGGGAAAATTACATTAAGACACCTGTAAAATGAGCACAGGGGCCCCAAGGCTGTGTGCTTTCACCACTTCTCTTCTCTCTGTATACCAATGACTGCATCTCAAAAGCGATCCATCTGTTAAAATACTGGAAATTTGCCAAGATGATACAACAGTGATTGGTCTCATTCGAGAGGTTTCTTGATGGGAAACCGCATACAGACGGGAGGGTTGAACAAGCTAGCCTCGTGGTGCCACTGGAACAATCTATAGAACTGAACACACTTAAAACCATTAGAAATAGGTAGGTAGATTTCCAGGAGAAACCCTCCCATCCTACCTCTCTCTCACAATGCTAGACAACACGAGGTATCATCAACAGTAGAGACCTTTAAATTTCTGAGCTCCATCATATCTCATGACCTAAAATGGACACCTAATATCAAAAATGTCATTAAAAAAAGCACAACAAAGATATGTTCTTTCTCGCGCCAACTCAGGAAGCTCAAAACACTTGCCCAAGGAGCTGCTGATACAGTTCCTACAGAGGAATCATTAGAGTCTGTCATCTGCACCACCTCTATAACTTATTGTGGTTTGGTTCTGCAACCCAACAAAGATCGACACAGACTTCAAGAGGAATAATCAGAACTGCAGAAAAACAATTGCTGCTAACCACTGCAGCCTTCCATTGAGGACCTGTATACTGCACGGGTCAAAAAAAGGGCTGTGAAAATATTTACTGACCCCTCGCATCCTGGACATAAACTGTTTCAACCAAGACAACTAGACATAAGAACAGTTTTTTCCCGAATGCCATCACTCTGTTAAACAAATAATTCCCTCGATAATGTCAAACTATTTATTATATATTTATTATATAATTACTGCACTACTTTTTTCATCATTCCTATTACCCATCTCCTCCCAATTATGACTGTATGACTATAGCCTGTGCTGACATTTCATTTTATTTTATGATTTTACATTTTATGTTTTTATTACTATTGATTGTTTCCTGATTGCTTACTAGACCTATATGACAATCATTAAGTGCTGTACCTTATGATTCTTGACAAATGTATTTTCTTTTATGTACACTGAGAGCATATGCACCGGAGACAAATTCCTTGTGTGTCCAATCACACTTGGCCAATAAAGATTCTATTCTATTCTATTCTATTCTATTCTATTCATTTTTTCCTCTCCTTTGGCCAGTTTTCTAGGTTATTCCTGCTCCTCTGGCTGCACAAGAGACGTTTCCTTCCTGATTTAATCCATTCTCTATATTTCTCAGGGTGCAGGAAAAAAAGTTTCACCTCAAGATGTTTGTAATCAACCACAAAATGCTGAATGTGGCTGGATTTTCAGAAGCGATAGCTAATCGCAGAAAGGAGTGACTTGCCAGCCATTTCAAATGGGAAATTAGAAACTAGCGAAGCTCGGCTATCCCTCAGGAATGCCCCTGAAAATTTCTTGCTGACCTGCTGGTAACGGTTTTCCTTAGCTGGCACAAGCATTACAAAGCTGGGAGAGGGTGTCATGAGTGGCCGGTCACCTTAGGGAGAATTGTGAAGAGGGGGGAATTATGAGCAAGGCGCCTTGATGAGTCCTCTCAAAGGGACAAATAAAGCCATGAATTACCAGATCATGGAGGCTAAAGGCCCATTACACAAGAAATAAGCAACTCTGTACTTAATGAGGTTGTAACCCTGGATTTATTAGACTCATTTCACACAGAGGACTTTTAGGTGCGCAAGTCCCATTAGCACTAATAGGACGTGCACAATTAAAGCCCCACACGCAGTGAGAGAGATGAGAATTTATCCCTCAGAACTGGTGGGAGCTGAACCACAAAAGGCAAGAGAGTTCCCTGAAGCTTTTCTCCAGGAGAGCTGGGAATGTCAGTTTGTAGGGATCTCTTCCCCATGCCACACACCTTTCCTCATAGCTCCCAGAATGTGTACTCTTCCCCATTTCACACATGGAAACTGGATTGTTGTTGAGTCACCGCAACCTGTGATTCCACCTTCCCTCTATTTCTTCCAACTGAAGGGTCTAACTGTCCTGCTATTTACTCTGCAGTCATTTCTCTTTTTAGTAAATCGACCAGAACAATTTGCTTCTTTTTTTAAAAAAGCCCTTTAAAACATTTAACCACCTCAGAAACATGGCAACTTTAAACATACTCATGTTGCCTCAATAGGGGTCTTTGGAATAATGGAAAGAAACTTTTGCAATGGAATAATATACTTGATTGCCTGATGATCTCTCAGATCAGAGCTTCTAAGGTTCATTCTACCCTTACTCTTTTTTCTGTGGATGAAGAGCTACATTTGAGAGAGACTTTTTTGTGTGTAGCTATTTAGCCTCTTGAGTTTAGAATTAGAGGTGTCACTGCTTGTCCTATCTACTGGCAGAGGGGAATTCTAGGTTATATACCCTTCTAAGTCTGCTAAGGTTAATGGTCTCAAGAGCCCAGTGGTGAGTGGAAAGTGTGGCCATGTCACAACCAACGTATAGTGACCCTACAGAAATTCTAGTCAAGGAGAGACAAATAGAGGTCATTTGCCAGTGCCTCCCTCTGGTGTAGCAACCTGGGACTTTCTTGGTGGTCTCCCATCCAAGTAACCACCAGGGTTGACCTAGCTTGCTTCCAAGATCTGACAAGATTGGGCTAGGCAGGGCTATACTGTCAGGGCCTTAGACAGGAGACCTTCAGTAAATAACTCTCTCAGCATAATTTGCCTCCGAAGGTTCTTGTGAGAATAAATGAAAAAGGAAATCTATGTATGTCACCCAGAGCTCCTTGAAGGATATATTATTGAATTAAATATTTGTTTCCCATCTTTCCTTTTTTGAGCCCAAGACGGCTTAGAACAATCTGCTCAAAGGTAGTTAACAGATTAAAACATAGCCACCATTAAATCATATATCTAATATCCATGGATAGGTTCTCTGTGTGGGCAAGGCATTCAGACATACAAATCATTTAGAAGTGGAATTAAACAAAATGCAAAAAAAAATGGTAAAAACACTGAGATCTCATGCACTGCAATATATCAGTTCCCATGGTGGGTTGCTTAGGTAGCCTAAAACAACTTTTTTGAGCAAAAGAGAGGATTCAGGGATTGGCTGGGAGAAGGGAGAGGAATCTTCTATTCAGGAAGTTCTCATTGGTCTTGCTTTTGTAGACTTCCAGTCCCAATTCAATCCTGCAAAAGGGGCTTAAACAAGACGGCACTTCCATAAAAGCATCACTCAAATGTCTAAACAAAAAATAATTGCTTTATATGTCTTTCAAAAATGTGCTAAAACTGAGAGTATTTGGCAAAGTAGGAACAGCAGAGAAAGGGCATAGTAGAAACCTGGGAACCAAGAAGAAACCTGTGAACCAAAGAACAGTGCAATTAGTGCATGTATTCATAAATGAAAATAAATGTTGTTTTTAAACCCTATTGGTTACTGCTTTACTCATTCTTGCTATGAGATGGGGTATACCCAGTGGTGGGATTCAGCAGGTTCGCACCACTTTGGCAGAACCGGTTGTTAAAATGGTGCTTGTAAACAACCAGTTGTTAAATTATTTTAATCCCACCACTGGGTATACCTATTTCAAATTGTTGTCACACCCATTTCTCTCACTGTAGGTCACTTTGTGTCTGATTTAAAATAAAGTCTCCAAACGTAGTTTGGGATTCTGGTTTACCTGAGACATGCAATTGAAAGCAGAGACCTGCATTGGTCAATAGGACACAGGAGAGTCTGGAACTGTTCCAGCTTCTCCAAGCTGAATGAAGGAGGGATGCAAAAAGAAAAAAAAACTCAACCAAGAGTAAAAGGCAGGTGCAGAGTTTGGAATGGTACAAGGGGAAGTGGTTTTGAACCCACTAATCCTGCCTTCTGGGGAGACAGCTGCCCTCATCATAGGAGGATGCTTAGCTTGGACCTACCTGACATTCTATAACTGTCTCCTAAGGCAGCCATTTTATGATTGGCCCCAACCCTCTTCACAACCATTTTGTGGTAGAGCCTTATGCCTTTCTCAGAATTCCCAGAGTTTCCACAGAGATATGCGTATTTTCTCCATTTCTTCCTAATATGTAATCATCAAAGAGGCAGGTCTTCTTATACAAGAAAAGGATGTCAATCCTATCATGGCCTGTTATATACACAAAAGATGGCCATCCTTCTCAAATAGTGAGATAAGAATGGCCAGAGCTTGAATACTTCAAATAATGTGTTCACATTTGCTCTTCAACTCCTGGATGAAAGTTTTCTTCCATTTTTTTTAGCAGCAATCAGTACTCTACCCTCGTAGCAACTATCCTAGAAAAGATGATATCGCAACTGTAAGGGGACACGCAATGATAACACATTAAATGTTAATGTAACTTTAGATATTGCATTACGATCTCTGAAGAATAGTAATTCTTCAAATATATGGATAGTTGTGGAGAAGATGAGCTCTCCACTGCACAAAATTTATTCCTGTCAGCAATATTAGAAATGTAATTCTTATGAAATGGGAAACCGGAGGGACCAACAAATTCTCAAGTATATATTTAATGACCTTTTTTAAAAAAAATATATGTTATATTAAGGGTGTTTCTTTTTAAATTAACAGGCCCTTGTAATCTCAAAGTCAAAATAATAATTTCAACCTTTACATTTTTCACGTTAATCTTTGGTTTTACCATTGTTTGTGAGGGAACATTTTTGAGCATAAAATCTAACAAGGCACCTGCAGGCAGACATTAAGCTCAGTAACAGTGACTGGGCTATTGGGAAGCAGAATGAAAGCTCTGGAAATAATTTTCCATCAGATGCTTTGGGAATGTTAGCCAGTATTCTATGGCTTCCTTCTGCTTGTAGGCATCTTTTTTAGTTTTAGTGGTGGGCTGCATGGCATGTTCATTTGCTGCTGGGAGCTCTAATTTACCCATGTTTAGAGGTTTTCATTGAGAGGCAAACCACCTAACACTATAGGAAAGCAGAGCATGCTAGAAGATTTCCTCCACAAACATATTCCCTGATGAATGGCAATGGATCTTGCAGTCCAATCCCCTTTTAGTGTTCAGCTGAGACATGGAACATGATTAGCAAAACTAGAGATGTGATGATGTCACTTCCAGAAGTGATGTCAGCGTGCCAATAGTGTCCAGGCCTAGAATTTGATTTGTGCCTAATAAGACATCCACCCCCCTCCCCTTACCAGGGGGGTTTCTGACAATCCTAGCCTAAGCAAAAGGAAAATCTTCTTGAGAATGATCTAGAATGAATGAAGTAGGGTCTACTGGAAGCCATTCTGGAGATAAGGAACAGTTAAGGGAAATGCAGAGAAGTGGCAAATTGACCCAGATGTCGGGTTCAAAATAGGGTTCCCAAACTCCAAGTGGGGCCTGGTGACCTCTTGGAACTACAGCTGATCTGGAGACTACAGAGATCAGTTCTGTCCTGCTCTCTGCAAGCAGGCCTGTTCAGGTCTCCCCTTGGGCAGTGATCTTAAACTTGAAGTGGGAGGCTTGAGAACATAGGCCCATACAAACAGGTCCAATGAACCTGTGTTCCCGTAGAAAACTGTTTGCATAGGCGGGTGCAGAGGAGCCATCCGGGATTAGGATGGTGATAAGAAAGCGGCTTGCTGCTGGAGGCTGCCATTTCCAACCCGACGAGGCTTGAGTACACACCAGTTGCATTTCACAGCTTGTGCCCCAGGGACAAAATACAGGGTGGGTCGCTCATCCTCGGTCTCCAAATCTAGGCTTGTCATCCAGAAGTTACGTAAGTTACAAGTTTTTCCAGCATGCGTGATATGAAAGACTAAAAGCCCCTTTTCCATGGCAAAACAAACCCAGTCTCCGTTTTGAAAACACCTCTTCTGCTTTACGAGCCGGGCGGGTGTATGTAAGCCATCAAGAGCTGCGTATGGCTTATTATGACATTTAGCTGATTAAAATAGTCTAGACATAAACTTGAGATTTCAGAAATGTTTAAGCGCAGGCAGAAATGCATTTTTAAAAAAACCGTACAGTAGACAGAGATGGTGAGGAGGGACCACCTGTGTCCCGGCAGGGATTCTGAAGCAGGAAGTACTTTTGACTCAAGAAGTGTGTCTGAAAATTAAGGCTTTAAATTAACAACAGCTTGTCTATTCGATTATTTCTCTGCCATAAAGGATGTAGTATATTTCCAAAAGGCTTGTGATTTTTCCACCCTCCATCCTGTTGGGTTGTTACTTTTAATAAAGAAAGGACTCTGGCAGTGGTTTTGGCTTCCAAGCTTGGAGGCACAATTTTTAGAACATCTCGGAATAAACAGCAAACAGCCAGCCAGACGGTGGTGAAGCATACCTGTGGCCGAGGGAGACGGGAAAGCTCTGTTTGCCTTACCGTGGGCATAGTGGTGTTGATGGCACACGGGAGGAGAATTGTCCCACACAAACAGGGTTCTTCCTCATCGGTGAGCTTGAAATGAATGTGACAACTTTAATTAGCCGGGAGGAGGGGTGGGGGACCTTGCAACATAAAGGTAGAGCTTCTGTTTTGCATCCAAAAAGTTTCTGGTTCAGCCTCTGGCATTTTCAGGCAATAGCACCAGGTAGTCGTGGTGATGTCCATCATGTTGCATAAGAAATAGTTTGCCATTGCCTGCCTCTTTGTAGCAACCCTGGACTTCCCCATAAAAGTACTAACCAAAGTCAACCTTCTAAACTTCCAAGATCCAATGAGATCAGGCCAGCCTGGACCATCCAGGCCAGGAAGGATCTCACAGCGGACCTGGTAGTATGTTATGCAAAAGATTGCTCTATCTGAAATCCTGGAGAACTGCTGCCGGCCCGAGTAGACAATACTGACCTTGAGAGATCAGTCATGTGACTCATCTACCCTGGCTAAATTCCAGGTGCTTTAGATGAGGCTCCAGGTCTTACCTAGATACTTTTTCATTTATTGAAGGTGCTGGATATTTGTTTTTTAAAAAAATAATTTTTTTATTGTATCATTTGAATTTTACAGTTTATAGTAATTTCCTTCTTCATACATTTTCAAACAATACTTTCCCCCCCTTTTCTCCCTCCTCCTATTTCTTCTTCTTCATAGTTTTGTCACACAAACAGCAGTAAGTTCATTCTCTGTAGCCTCTTCTCCCATATTTCTTCATTGACTCGAGCTTCTTTCATCCAGTCCACGTATATTATCCATATCTTCAAAATTTCATTCTGTTTATCTTGCCACATCTTATTTTTGGATAATATATCGAAAATATCAAGTGTCACTTGTTCCCAGATATATTCTAACCATTTCTGAAGTGTCCATTTTTTCTTTTCTTTCCAGCCCAAGGCTATTGTTGCATGGGCTGCTTTAATCATTATTTTATACATATAACTATATTGTATATCCACCCTTCTGTCTTCCATTACACCCATGAACATTAAGTCATTATTTACATCAATATTAATCTTCACCAGTTTCTCGATATATAACAATACAATTGTCCAAAATTTTTTTTACTTCTGCACATTCTATCCACATATGGCTATAATATGCCTCTTGGTCTCCACAGTACCAGCATTTAGAACGAAGTCCTTTTATCATATATGCTAGTTGTTTTGGTGTTCTGTACCATTTTAATATCACTTTTCTTTCTAAGGTGCTGGATATTTGTGACATCAGTCTACGTATATCTTCTAGACCTCCAAAGTCTTATTTTCTCCTGTTAGCTGAGCAAATGTCAGTAGGCCATCTGTATTTATCAGCAAGCAATCAAAGTAAAAGCAATATGGGTCTTCTCTTCACGTAATTTACCAGGATAGCATTTTTTTAAAAAGTTGGAATCTACTAGGCCCTCAACACAACAGTGAAAATAGCTGCTGTTCTGAAGCCTTTTCTCTTGCATTGGAACAAAGCATATTAAAACAATTATTAAAGGCTCCACTCAACGTGGGAATTACGGGGTGGGGGAAGAATCAATGTAAGACACAGTACTCCTTGATCAGAGGAGAGAATTAGCCAAGGGTAAATTAAACACAGCTGGAATAAGCATAAGAAATAGATTAATTCCACTAGGATTTCCTCCCTTCGGTCTTTACAAATTATAGGAGTAACGAGAACTAGCACTTCCTAATTCTTCCCAGTGTGTAGCATTTTAATCCTTCTCACTAGCCAATAAGTGCTAAGCAATAGATCATTTAGCCTACAGATCAGTGACTTCAGAAGTGACATGTAAATGTTCATCCACTCTTTCACTCACACTAAAATGCAATATTTAGGGTCATTTGGGGCTGTTGGATATTTTCCAGAATATCAAGATTCAAGTCTACTGGCACCTCACATACTAACAAGATTTCCAGTGTGTAAGCTTCTGAGAATCAAAGGTTTCTTTATCAGAGGCAACAAATGGAGCTTTGACTCTCTGCAGCTTATACCCTGGAAATCTTATTGGTCTTTAAGGGGTACTGGGCTTGAATCCTGCTGTTCTGTTGTAGACCCACATGGCTATGTGACACTATCCAGAGAGTAGGAACTTCAAGTGTGTTTCCTGTTTAGGCCTATTACCTGGAGAGCACCAAAACAAGGACCACATAGCGATACCAGAAGAAAAGGACATATGCTGTGTAAAACAGACTGTCCTTGTGATGGATTAAGGTTGCTTGTTGCTGCTATGGTCCATCTCTTCCATGAATATTTCTCCAATAAATAAATTAGGAACAGCTTCTTGAAAAGTTATTTTCAGAACAGTTGAGGAAGACTTGCAAGATTTTGATTTAGCTACCAGTTTCAATTATACAGCTTCAGTCATGTTTTGAAACTCAAGTTTTCTCATCCCTCTCCCACTCTCTCATTCACTTTCATTTTTTTTTTAAAAAAGAACCTAAATTATATCTTAGGGGTTTGAAATAGCATCAAAGTGAATGCTGGAATGTCTATAAATAACTGTATCTTTTCTTGAAGGTGTGGTGTCCAAGTTTATTTCAGGTTCTGAGGTGGGACGGTGTTCCAGGCCACAGGGCTGAAGACACTCCGATGATCTGGCCAAACTCTTTAGTGAACTAGCTGACTTTCCTTTGGAGTGCAACCCCTAATTCTGATATCTTTTTTGCCATCATTTTTTAAAAAGAAGCACTATTGAAAAAAAATGTTAAATACAAACATTGGATGCAAAGAACAATGAATCCACCAAAGGGACATTTGCTACCTATTCCTTCTTTCTGCAGACCACTGTGCTCATCATGAAAAACTGCTCTTGGTATGGTACCCCTTGGAATGGTATGAGGTTACCAGTCTCCAGGTGGTGGCTTGAGATTTTATGGAATTACAACTGGTCTCCTGACAACAGAGATTTGTTTCCCCTGGAGAAAATGGCTACTTTGGAAGAAGGACTTGACATTATGCCCCTCAGAGGTTCCTCACCTCCCCAAACCCTGCTCTCCTCAGCAGAGGCATACCAGGGGAAAATGGCGCCCAGAGACATCCATTCTCCAGGCGTCCCCCGCCCCATCCCAGCTGCCAGCTCCAGAAGGGAGAGCAGAAGGGACTGCCAGCTGCTGGCTTGGAGCTGGCAGTCGGGAGGGGGGTCAGGGCTTGGGGGGGGGAAGCCAGCAGCCAGGATGGGGGCGAGGCTTGGGGGTCCTCTGGCTTCCTTGGCCCTGCCCATGTCAATGACAACATGGGCGGGGTCAAGGGCGCCAGAAGATGACAAGGCAGCAGGACTTCCTGGCAACAGGACTTCCAGAAGATGACAAGGCAACAGGACTTCCTGCTGCCTTGCGGTCTTCCTGATCACGTGGGGGGGAAGATTTTGCACCCCCACATGACCAGATCAGTTGCGCCCGGGGACAGAGGGTACCCCGTGTCCCTAGGCAGATACGCCACTGCCCCTCAGTCTCACTGCCCCCTCATTGCTGCCAATGCAATGCAGTAGAATTGCCCTGGTTTAAGCAGTAGAATTAGCCTGGGCCTCTCTTGACCTCTGAGAGCTTCTTAATGGAACAGAAGTTCTCACATGAATTTGAGGGGGGCGGATTTCTACTAATGTCCTCTCCCTACTGCAGTGCCAAGCAGTGTCTCACTATTCACTTGTATGTGTAGTTAAGCTGTTGATCCATACTTCTCACAAGAGTTTTACAACGCTAGGCAGGCTGGGTAAATTTCTCCAGTTTTCCAGTTTGGGCTTTATTTTTCTGACTAAGGCAGATTCTGCATGGGTCAAAAACAACGGTGTGAAAACGGTTTGAAAACAGTGTAAAATGGCTTAAAACAGTGTGAAAGGGTTTACACCTTTTCCACACTTTCACACTGCTGTTTTTGGCCCATGCGGAATCCGCCTAAAAGAAGAAGAGGTGGTTTTTATCCCCCCGATTGATCCTACTTTTAAGGAAACTCTAAGTGGCTTACAATCACCTTTGTCATCACTGGCAATTATCTATAGGAGTTATCTATAAAACAGGTGTCTGATGTCTCTGTAGCTATGCCCCAGCATACAAAGGTGATTTACCATTGCCTATCTCTTTGTAGTAACCCAGGATATCCTTGGTGGTCTCCGATCCAAGTACTAACCAAGCCCTTTCCGCATGGGCCAATAAACCCGGGTGAGAGGTGGGTTATATTAACCTCGCTCCAGGCCGTGGACAGCCAGCCATGCAAATGAGGGATGTGCCTTCGCACGGAGGTGTGTGCTGTTTTTGGTCCCTGCCTCCCTGTGAAGTGCCCCCAGGGCCATAACATGGCCCATCCCCCTTAATTTCTGCGGAACTGGGAGCAGGGGCACAAGGAAATTCTCCCTCTGTGATCGCTTGGCCTAAGATGCGCCTCACAACTTGGCCATGGCTGTCAGGCACATTAAAATAAAAGAATAGCTGAAAACGTGATTCTCAAAAAACCTGCCCTGTGGCCAATAGTGCAGTGAGGGGTGGGTTAGACCTGTGTATAGGGGCGGGAACCGTGCAAAGTGTTGGAATAAGCGACTTCTGCATGCCTGGACACTGGGGGGTGCTGTGCATCTCACCTCCTAACTGTATTTAATTGCCTCCTCTTGGTGCCTCTGCTTATCTGGGCCAGGGGGGGCCGTACTAGCTTCCTTCTTCCCCTTGCTGGTCTCACTTCTGTCCTAGCCTTTGACCTGAGCGCATGGTCAATGGCTGCCTGCCTCAGTGGGGCTTTCCCACTGTAGCACTCCCTCATTTGCACACAAGTGATGGCGCATTAGAGTGCCCACTTGTCATAGGGATAGTAATCCTTACATTAGGGTTTCTTTCTATCTACCTTTTTGCTGGAACAAAGCTGTGAACTGGAGATGCTTGAATAAATGTAAGTTTTACCTTTTACCTTTATCTCTTGGGAAGTTTCTATAAACTGCACTCACACACACTGGGCAGATCCATAATTCTAAACTAATTCTAACACAAAGTTCCTGCCAAACACAGGTTTTATCCTGCCCTTCCCCCGCATTTATTGGCCTGTGCGGAAAGGGCCCAAGGTTAACTCTGGTGAGCTTTTGAGTTCCGATGAGATCAGGCCAGTGGTGGGATCCAAAAATTTTAGTAACAGGTTCCAATGGTGGTGGGATTCAAACTGTGGTGTAGCGCCAATGTAGAGATGGTAGGGGCTAGCAGAGTGATGAAGCGGACGATTCGAGAAGTGGGGCATTCCTGGGCTGTAGCAGGGGCCTTGATCACTGCTTGATCCTTAGGCAGGAAGCAGATACGCGCGAGAGCGCGGGGAGGCTGCCACTGCGCTGGTGCACCTCCTGCCAGACTGCTTCAAGTTTGCACACTACTGCTGAGAGGAGGGGCATAACTAAGGCAATAATCACGTGGCAAAATCACCAATTAGTAACCCCCTCTCGGCACACACAAATAATTAGTAACCTACTCTCAGGAACCTGTGAGAACCTGCTGGATCCCACCTCTGGATCAGGCCAGCCCGGGCCATCCAGTCGAGGTCTTCTCCTACTGGACCCCAGCAGTGCAGACAGAAAACACTTCATAAAATTCTTGCTGGGAAGAACATCTTGATGCCAAGCTTCCGAAGTTAGCTTCAACCACCAGGTTATAAAAATGAGAGAACATCTAAACAAGCACACTGCCACAAGACCAAATAATATGGAAGGACAAAAAGCAGCCTGTCAGAATGGGACTGTTGCAACCGTGAGTCCTTGAGTCCAGTAAGCATGGGGAAGAGGTTGGGTGGTGGTTTCTCACATTCCTGTGGGTTAAACACACTCCCTACTCATCACTGAGATGAGCCGGGAGAAGAAGAAAAAACCCCTTAGTAATGAAAGAGAGCTCTGATTTATTTCCTGATAAAATAACCTTTGCTCTCAGAAGCTAATGTTTCAGCTGCAGTTTGTACAGAATGATCTTTTATTTCCATGCGTCAAAGCCTACATCAGGCTTGATATTCATAGCATTCTTGCCACAAAGAGATGTGTTAGCCAGGGGATGGAAAATTGCTGCTTATGATTTTTCTTCTGTCCTAGGAAGAGGCCACAGGGCAGGAGCAAAGGGAAAGAGAGAGAGAAAAGGCTAAGTGAAGCTGTTGTCATACAAGCTAGAATAATTACAATTTGTTACAGGCCAGTTAGGATGACATAAAAGTCATCAGATGGCCCTTCATGGGCAAAGACTCTTGCTTTGGAGTGTAAATTGCCCGAAGGTCCTCCACAATACCTGATCACATTCATCATAAGGTTGTTTTCAAGAAACAGCTATAATTCTAAGGTTCGACTTTGTCCTATAATATCTAGCAAGACACAGCATTCCAATTGCAGTGAGCATGTATTCCTTCAGGATGGATCCTTGGTTACGCACACTTTTCCCCCTCGTTAGAACTCACCGTGCTCTCAGATCAGAGAACTCCGGAGGTTTCCCAAACCTGTTGAAGTGTGACTTTTTCTCCCCTTTCACAGAGAAAATGAAGGCAAGATTGCTGTGCATTAAGCTTTCTTTGGGTTTTTCCTCCTCCCCATCTTTTCCCACCCATACAACAGCAGTTTCTCCCACTCTTTGGGCCACCATTTCAGAATGATCAAAAAAGCTTCCTTTTTTGTTGTTTGTTTTAATGCCCAAGGCCTATGGCAGATGCAATAGACCCTGAAATTGACATGAAATTGACCAGGACTAGAAAAGTAACATTAGACCAAAAGTGGCAAGCAACCTTCCCAAATGGAGACTGCACGGAAACAGTGATAAAGCGGGGGGGGGGGGGTGGTGAGGTGGGTGTAGTGAGTGGTGGTGAGTGGTGGTGAGAAAGGACAAAAGGTTAATTAATCATTGAAAGTAGGGATACTTAGAATAAGAATCCCTGCATAAATAAAAACAACAGGAAACCCCCACTGCAGAGCAAACAGTCAAGGGGTAGGTAGGGCATGCATAAATAGCCTTTGACACAACTTAAAACTGCAGTTCTTAGTATAATCACACATAATGGATAAGGAAAAAACAGGACCAACTCCAGTTTTTGGTGGGTCCACAGGAAGATGCCCATCAGTAGCCCCTGAGTAAGAACTATCATACTGTGTGAGTACTCACACTTCCTCTTGAAGGAATAGGACAGGGGTCTGCAACCTTTGGCTCTCCAGATGTTCATGGACTACAATTCCCATCAGCCCCTGCCAGCATGGCCAATTGTCCATGCTGGCAGGGGCTGATGGGAATTGTAGTCCATGAACATCTGGAGAGCCACAGGTTGCAGTGAACCCCAGAGGCTCAGGGTCTCCAGCTCTAGGTTACAAGTCACCTGAAGATTCTAGGGGAGTAAGAGCTTTGTGCGAGGTGCAGAACTTAGGGAGGGAAGAGCTCAGCAGGGATGGGATGTCATATTACCCACCTCTAGTGCTGTCAGCCTCTCTTTGAAATCTGGAGATCAATCGCAATTCCAAGAAAACTCCAGCCCCACCTGAAGGTCTATGAGATAGGAGAAGTGGACATCTTTTTCATTCTGCTTTCAGCCTGGACTGTGTCAGCACTGGCAGTGGGAGGGTTCTGAGTGTTTTCTCATTCCTGGAATGAAAAGATGGACCAAGAACCTCTGGTCCAATGGTGAGCCCTCTGCAGTGTCAAAGACTTTTGGTGGTTCCCCAAATGACTGCCAACCTCCAGGTGGTAACTAGAGAGTTCCTGGAATTTTGACTGATCTCCAGACAAAAGAGATCAATTCCCCTAGAAAAAGCAGCTATGTTTGAAGGTGGACTCAATGGCCTTCTGAGGTCCCTCCCCTCCCAAACCCAGCCCTCTCCAGACTCTACCTCCAACCCAGGCCTGGCTACCTTGAAGCCAGCTCCCCCAACCCGGAGCTGGATAGAACATCCATTACTTTTTCTTCAGTCCGTCATCTCAACCCAGACTGGATTCATGTGTGTGTAAAATGCTGATATTCAGAGGGAGGAATCCTTTCCCACAAATCTGGCACTTAGAGTATGTGCACAGGATGCTCCTGCACAACAGGTGCATAATTGAACAATGTTCACCATTTCTTCTCTCCTGCTTTTCTGATCCGATGTAGTATAGTGGTTAAAATAGGATCTGGAAGATCTGGGGTCAAATCCCCTCATTTTGCTATGGAAGCTTGTTGGATGATCTTGGGCCAAATTCTTTCTCAGGGCGTTTGCGCACATTTCATCTCTTCAGGTCAGACATTCCCTTTTGGCCAGATTCTCAATTGCGCAAATTTAACCCCCTCTTCATATCTCACAGCACTGCAGGTCAGAGAAGCCCTGCAGTTTCCAGGAACAGGGAAAGTGTGATATTTTCTCTGCCTATGCAGGGAAAGCAAAGCATGCCATGGTGTGTTTTGCTCCACTCAGCTTTTCCGCTTTCCCCCCACTTTCCCCTGATAAGCAGGAGAAGTCCCTCCCACATTTCTGGGGGATAGGTGGGGGCTTCTTCTTTTTTTAAAAAAATTAAGACTTTTGTATGTTGCCCCTGTGATGGGTTAAAAAGAAAGAAAGAAAGAAAGAAAGAAAGAAAGAAAGAAGAAAGAAAGAAAGAAAGAAAGAAAGAAAAGAGGTGGCAAACAACTCCGCAGAACCGCAGCAAGGGGGGAACTGCGCCAGGAGCACGTGTATGCCCTACGCCCCTGCCACACTCCCGTCTGCCCTGCCATGCCCCACCATGCCCCCACCTCTGTACTGGCACACACCCATGTAGTGCAAGATGCCCCCGGCCCCCTGGGCACAACGTCATTGCACCTCCGTGACCTGAAATTGAGGGGCTAGGGAAAATGGTGGCTTAGGAGAAGCAGCAGGGAACCTCCTCACGTGTAAATGAGGCAGATGGTGAAGGAACAAAGGGTCCCAGTCTAACCTACCACACAGGGTTATTGGGATGATAAAATGAGAAAGGGAGAATCATATTGGCTGGTCCTTAGAGGAAGGGTGGGATAATCCTATACCAGAGACTCAAATAAATAATGACTCCACTTGAGTATGTTTCCCTCGCTTAAGCCTGAGCCAAGAAAGGATTTGTACTGACAAGCTGACATTGCAAACCCCTCCTCTCAATCTACCACTTATGTTAGGGGAGTTACTCATGTCCAGCAAGGCTGTGTTGATGGGGGGCCAGTGTGGTTTTGTGCTGGTTAAAATGGTGCTAAGCTGCAATTAATGTGTGCTACTCGATCCTGAGTTAATATCCTTGGAGAGCTGGAATGTAATATCAGATCTGGAGCTACATTCCAAAATATTCCTTTCCTGTAGGGGAAACTGACATTTCCCACCAATGTCTTAGCCAAACTTGTATCCCCAAATTTCATTTTCCTCTCCCCTTGACATATTAACCTGGTAGGCTGGGATTCCTCAGAGGCAGGAACTATGTGCAAGCTAACATTAAAAAAAAAAAATTCACAAAGCTTTACTAAAACACGACCTAAAACCTTGTATCCTGCTAGTGCCAGTATGAATTGTAAAGATGAGCTCGACTTTGAGTGCAATTTAAAAGCACCATAAAATTGATCCATTTTAAATGGAAATCTCTGCCATTCCAAGGAGATTAGAAAGAACGCCTTGCTACCCGCATACTAGCTTGAAGCGTGTTTTCTTCTCTGCCTTCAGAAAGCTGGGATTAACTTTTTTTTTTCAGGAAAGAGAGAAAAACTCAATTGAGGCACTCGCGAACTCTTGCATTCACACAAATCTGTTCTGAGCTGAGTTAAAAACAAAACATTATCACCACCTGATTTTGACCAGAGATAGTGGGTCAAAAAAAGTGCAAACACCAAAGGCTCTTTCATATCAAATCTTTGGCGAAAAGGGGCTTGGGTACAAGATATTTATTTAGAAGATTTATGCCACAGTTCTTAGCTATGTGCCTCTGAGGCAGCTTCTTGATCAAATGGGGTTGCCAGGTTTGGTTTGGAAAATTCCTAGAGATTTGGGGGTAGGCCCCCAGGAATGGCACAGTTTGGGCAGGGTAGAGCCCTCAGTAATGTATAATACCACAGAGCCTACCCTACAAAGCAGTCATTTTATCCAGGAGAACGGAGACTAGTTATAATTCCAGGAAATCTCCAGGCCTCACCTGGAGGTTGGCAATCCTAGCATAAAATGATAATTCAGTTAAACTGTCACCATGCCAAACTGTAAAGTGGTCAGGCCCCATGCTAATTATAAAAGCAGCAAAAACAGGCTACCTGTAGACACCTTAGGGGCAGTGCCGGATTTAGATGAAGAGAGACCCTAGGCTATTCCACTTGGGAGGTCCGTCCCAGTTCCCCACCCTCACAACTAGAGGAAGATGGAAAAGATTAGAATCTGAAAATTAAAATTAATCGTCAACATTTATTAGAATGGAAAACATGAAGGGGGGTTCTCACAAAACAGGGTCCACTTCAGTGAAGTCCTGGAAGGACAAAATCAGTGCAAAAATCAATGCTGGTGTTGAGTTATCATCTTAAGACAGTATTACTTTGAAATGGAGTGCAAGGAAAATTACTGAAGGGTTGTTTAGAGACTACAATGCATTATGACAGCATGTGTAAGAAAGGTGAAGGCCCCCTAGATTTTGAGGCTATAGCCTGCCAAGCCTATAGGTGAAGACAAGGTATGACCAGAGGTGGGATCCAACCAGTTCCTCACCCACTTCCTCTAGAAGTCGCTATTGCCTAATTTTTCCTGAAAATGAGGAAGGGGTTACTAAAGCAACCCTCCCTGCCCAATAGGGACTGGAGGTGTGTTTGTGCGGCGGCGCCACTGTTTGAATCCCACCACAATCGGAACCTGTTATGAAAATTTTTGGATCTCACCACTGGGTATGACATTGGGATTTAATCCATCAAAGGGTGAATCCCCACTGGGAAAATAAACCTTGTTGCCCCCAGTTCCATAAAATACAGCACCTTTTCACCCCGGTCTCTGCCTCCCACTTGCAGTGTGTAATTCATTGAGGGGGTCAAAGCAATCCTAGGATCAAAAAAACTGTGTAACCATTCCCATGAGCCCATGATCTGCTCCTGCTGGTTTCCTTTCTACAGATTGGCTGTTGTTATGTTAAGCAACACCCCGCAGGCCCTCCCTCTGCTTGAGGACTTTTAATTTCTGGCTATGCAGTTGATCTCAGAGAGGGGAACATAGTGGGGAAGTTCTATTTTCCTAGGGCGGGAGAAATAAACCGTATTGGTTTTCTGCTGCCTTCCCACTGATGTGGCCTCAGCCCACATTTTTCAAAAAGGTGTACCTTCTTGCTGGTTTTTGAAAAATGCGGGCTGAGGAGGGGAGTGTGCGCCAGAGCCGGGATGGAGCCGAGTTGGGCACTGAAGCTCACCCAAACCGGGACTTTTAGCGTGAGTATCACGCACTTTTTGGACCATGGGAATTCCTCCAAAGAGGCCTAAATATACCCTTTCCATCAAAACAAGCATAAACTAAAACAAAACAAAAAATCCCAGGTCTGATGATGATGCCCCAGAAGCCACACAACATTGAGAGTCAGCCCTGGCCAAGAACGAGCAGCAGAATGAGATGGTGGACCTTTGAGGTAGAAGAATGGCTGTACCTCTTCCAACATAAGGCAGGGGAGAGTCAAACTTTAATTCTTTCCCACTTAAAAACTCCCTGCAGTTTGAAGTGGTAGCACTTCAACACTCTGCCACCTTATTATCTGTTGACCAAGTCTCACTTAGGGTGGGGAGCCTATTGGAGTCTGTAAATGAATGGAGAGGGAAATTCCACAATGGAATCCCCTCTGCAATTCCTTAAGGAATCCTAAAACACAAGTAAAGCCATTCCAAACCTCTCTTTCTCTGCAACAATCAGAAGAAAATGATCCAAAAAGGTAAATAGAAATACACATAGTAAGGAGTGTCATTTCAGGGGTCTGCAATTCTATGCTTTTCCAGAGAGTTGCCTGGACTTCACAGGGGTCCATTTGAAGCCCCTGCCAGCATGGCCAATTGGGTTGGCCATGCTGGCAGGGGGTGATGGGATTTGTAGTCCAATTGGCCATGCTGGCAGGGGCTGATGGGATTTGTAGTCCATGAACATCTGCAGAGCTGCAGGTTGCAGACCCCTGGTCTATTTGGTAGTTGCCTACCTGTCTTCTGAACATGGAGGCAGACACAACAAGGCCCCTGTAGATGTTCTCAAGGAGGTTCTATGGTCAAATATTTGCTGTGAGATTCCTAAGTATTCATGACATAAAACACAAATTTATAAAAGTCCCCTGGTGTCAGCCAGGTGTGGAATTAAATAAAAACCACATTGCTAGGATTTAGAAAGATGGAGCAGCTATGAGCAGGAAACCTTTTGATTCTATGCCTGGTTAATTTCAGCATTTTGCCAGCAGAATTTCTTTGATTCTTCCCTAGGATTCCTTCCCAGCCCTCTTGCTTAGTTGATATAGACACCCCCATGAAGCTGCCTCAAACTTGTCTGGAGTCAGAGAGTTTCAGTGTTGTCTTGGCTCAATTCAATTGCATGAAGAAGTATTTGAGCAGGCACTTGTTGCAGATTCTTTTGAATGGAGAAGCCAGGGTATTGAACCTGGGATCTTGTGTTTGCAAAATAGATATGTCCCCATTGAGCTGCAGTCCCTCTGGAAGTCTTATGGGCAGAGCCATCCCTTTAAGTGTTCACTCTGCCACAGAGCGATGGTATCTATTTTGCTGAATATTTTGGAAGTAGCAACGTTCCAGAACAACTAATCTCTGGTGTACATTTAACAAAGAGAATATTAATGAGGGAGGGAAAAACCCCTCCATTTTTTGTGGTTAGTTCATGAAAGATCAGACTAGGGAGGAACATGTTTTGCATTATTGTTGTACCTCCTTGAAGGAAACCCTTTTCCACAGGCAGATCATATGTTCCACATCACGGTTGGCTGTCATTTTCTGCCCTCCCCTCCCCCCCACCCCCCGCAAACCTTCACTAGGAAATCTAAAATCCTTGCGAACTACAACATTCATTGTCATAGGATGTATACCAGTACACTCCCAAGAAGGACTCAGGCTGTGGCCTCAACCCAATGATAATGTGGAAACATAGGGGTGAAGCAACTGGCTGAGCGTGGATCTTATTATTATTGCTTTGTATCCAGCTGGATTGAATCCAATAAAATATCAAAAACGCTTCTCTTCTCATGGTCTTCCTCACACGGCTGCCCATATCTTCCCCATAATGAGTTAGGGGATCAAAGTGTTTTTTGAATTCCCAGTTTCTTTTGGAAGTATTCATGTTGTTTCTACCACTTGCCGGATCGTAAGATTTTCTCCAGTTTTTACGAAGATAAGATTTTATTATATTTTGTGCTGTGAACTTATTTTTTTATACAGTTTTACATATAGTTTCGTTTTAGTCTTTAACCAGTCTGGACAACATAGTATTTGATAGGTTGTATATTTTGTTAACTATCTTTATGATCTGGTCTATGACTGTATAAATAAATTACCTGTGTTCGTTTCCTCTTGTTGCCCTTTACATTCTCTTATATGAGACGTATGGAAAATGACTTCTCCCTTGTCCTTATTTTCTGCAATGTGAATTCCACTCAGTTTAGAGCAGGGGTAGGGAACCTGCTCGAGAGTCAGACATGTTACCTCTGCCTTGCACTCGTCCGCGCCCACGAGCCCGAGGCAGCCTGCTTCATCCCGCCCGCTGGGAGTGGCACAGCGGGCCTGAGTGCAACGCAGCCGGTTAGGCCATCGGGGCTTCTCTCTCGCCTGCCCTATTGGAGGCCAGGGGTGGTGCTTTCCTGGCGCTTCAGCGAGGCCGAAGCTGCCGGGTTTACATCCTTGCCGTCTGCAGGCATGGCAGGTATGGAAGCATTCACCAAGTCTTTCAGCGGCCGGCTGGGCAGCCGGTAAGGTTCTCCCCTCTTGCCCTTCTTTGTTTGGAGTGGGCGGTGCTTTCCGGCGGCCGGCAAAGGCCGAACCACTGGTCGCGATCCTTCACCTGCGAGCTTGTAGAGTAGGTGCATGGCATGCACTTCTCAGAATGAGTGGAGTAAAAGGTAAAAAAACCCCAATATATACAGTGTATTATCTTGTATTATTTAGCTCCAGGTTTTTTTTTTTTTTCTGTGGAAAACGGGTCCAAATGGCTCTTTGAGTGTTAAAGGTTCCCTACCCCTGGTTTAGAGGCAAGTTCCTCTCTTCCTGTTCCCCGCTGGGTAAATGGGTTGTTTCCAACCAGTTTTTCCACTGGTGAAAGAATGAAGAGAGCAACTCCTATGTCTACCAACAAGGGGGCCATGGGACATACGTGGACAAAAGCTATTTGAGGCTGCAGGAAAGGCGGTAATTAGCTGAGATTTGGTGAAAATGCTGACTGGATCTATCCCATTTTGTTTACGCCAGTGTGAACATAATCCTTGATCAAAGTTTGGTGGTGATGGGAAGTGCCATTAAATTACAGGCATAGAGAACCCGTAAGTTTTCAAGGCAAGAAACATTCAGAGATGATGTCCCATTTGCCTGCCTCTGTGTAGCAGCCCTGGACTTCCTTAGAGGTCTTCCATCCAAGTACTAACCAGGGCCAACTATCTGGATTTAGTTGTTTCAAGGATCCTGATAGAGAATCAAGTGCGAGTGTGAACTATCCAAGTCAGGGTGGGCAAAATTTAATAAGTTATAATTATTTTAAGTGATATAATTACCCAGGCTTGTAAATCGCCACTGCGCAGATGGTTCTGAAAAGTAAGAATCACCTCTGGGCAACAAAAAAACTTAAAAGAATCATACAGCACTAAGAGGCGTACAGGAAGGAGAACTTTTAGAAGAAGAAGAAGAAGAAGAGTTTGGATTTATATCCCCCCTTTCTCTCCTGCAGGAGACTCAAAGGGGCTGACAATCTCCTGGCCCTTCCCCCCTCACAACAAACACCCTATGAGTGGGTGGGGCTGAGAGAGCTCCGAGAAGCTGTGGCTAGCCCAAGGTCACCCAGCTGGCGAGTGTGGGAGTGTACAGGCTAATCTGAATTCCCCAGATAAGCCTCCACAGCTCAGGTGGCAGAGCTGGGAATCAAACCCGGTTCCTCCAGATTAGATACACGAGCTCTTAACCTCCTACACCACTGCTGCTCATTTTAGAATGATCTTCATACGTGGACTGGAAGACAGAACTCACGTTGCTTCATTGCCTATATTCTCTTGAACTGATCCCCTCAAATGTTTATAGAAGATTCTGGTTGGAGTCCTAAAAAAACTTTTTGGGGAGTAAGACCCATTCAATAAAATGTTACTATTTTCTGAGTAGACTTGGTTATGATTGCTCCCTTTGTTACCTTTTTCTTCCCGGAATATGTTGAATGTGTAACTAAAACTCTAATGTACTGTATGTTACAGTGATGTCAGAATTATAACAAACTTTTTGACAGATCATGAGATTGTATTTATGGGATGAGAGATAGTGGTGTCGGTGTGATAGGAGGAGAGTATATTACCCGAAAAATAATGCTTCGGCCCTGCTGTATGTTATGCAAGAATCATTACTCTTCGTTCATCCATATAAAAGCTTCAGCTACATGTTCACTTCTGTTCGCTTTTCAAACAACTAAGAAACAAGATCTACAATGCCATTTAAGAGAACAAATAGTGGTCTGAGAGCAAAATCTCTTTCTAACCATGTATGCATACCTTTCTTTTCTTGCCTCTGATCAAACAGGCATTACAGGCTATTGAAAACTAACACAGAAACCTGAAACACCTGTTGACCAACAGAAAGAAATGCACAAACCAGAGCATGAATCCCTCTTTTGAATCCCCTTTTAAAGATTATTTATTCCTAACCTGAGTGGTCTTGTTCACATGCAACCCAGATGGTATGAATCAGCAAGAACACAATTGCAGAAAGCCCCAGCCTGCCTATCTAAAATAAAAAAGGAATTTAGGTGCCTTCCACCACAAAAAATTGTTAAAATCTACAGAAATGTGCATGAAATATGTTGGTAAGTTAAATTGTCAAATTCAGATTACCTGCATATGTCATAAACATGTTGTAGACTTTTTTAAAAAAAGGCTTTGCTGTAGATTTCCCTTTTTCAGTTGAGGTTATTATAAAGTTACACAGCCATGTTTTCCAAAGACGAGCAGAATCTAATTGCACATACGTTAACAGCTGCTAGATTAGTATTTGAGTATTGTTGGAAATCAGACTCCCAACCCACAGCTGATGAGTAGATTCTGAAAGGTAAGGAAACTTTTCTCCTAATCCAATTGACAGATTTAAAAAAGAGGCTATGGTGTATTGCATCTGCATAGAATTCGGCAAAGCGTTTCTTGTAAGAGCTCAATAACGTTTATGCGCAAAATGCATATTGTAACAATAATATTTTTGCAGCTTAAAAAAAGATGAATTATAAAGCTGCATTGAATCGTACTTAGGTATTTGTCATTAAGTACTGCAAGGACTCAAGCAATGTAATAAGTGTGAAATTCCAGGAGTTTCATAATGCCCTTAATGAGTCTAGACTCAAGTTTTACATTTTTACCTGTATATTTTTTAATGCTTGGGGGTCATATATTCCACGAATATATATATTCAGTCAGGAAATTTCAAATAGCTGCCAGCTTGCCAAAGGCATTTTCACAGCTTGCGCACAAATCTTGAAGGTCTCAATCGATGATCACATTAATAGTCGTTTAAACACTAGGTACCCAAGGACCTCAGTGGTAGACTAGCAATGTAATCCTATACGAAGTTATTTCAGTTCAAGGCCATGGTTCTCAGTTGGTTTAGCCTGACGTAATTCTGCACAGAATTGGCTTTAATACCCTAGAATGCTACAAATGGAGAGTACATTTTTAAAAAATGAGCATTGCCTAGCAGGTGAGTCAACATTCTTTGACATAACTCTGAAAATCTTGTAGTTTGTATTAGCAGGAAAATTAAATAACCACAATATTTCACGAAACAAAGAACTTCTGTTCTCACTTCCTTCTATTCATCCTGCAGTGGGGAAATTCTTAAATGGGCAGTTTCTCCTTGATGTCTCTTCACTGCCTCCTTGGTCTTGTCAAAATCTTTTTCATGAGTTGGAATTTGTGGTGGCTCATCAGTGATGAAATGGCTTTCCATCAGTGGAATGGGACTTTCTCACGCTCCTCTTTCCACTGCAGCCTACAATGATCCCCCAAATGTTAATCTTGGGGAGTAAGGGACACCCAGGGCCAGTATGAGAGAGAAATTTGCAGAGGGAGGGGAGAATCAGCAAAAATGGCCACCCCTTCTGTTAGTAGGGAGCATCAGGTGGAAGAGACCCCCCCCCCAACAGGTATTGTGCCATGTTGTGACATTAGTTCTGGTTATATCACAAACCTAGAAGTAACATAGGCTGAATTCCCACTGAAAATTTAATCTAGGTACAACCAAGTTTCAAAAGAATCGGCATCTTTTCATCCAGGTTCCAACATCCTCACTGCAGCATGTTTCTAGTGAAGACATCTAGGCCTGCCCTTTGGGGGGGGGGTGCCTGCTGTTAGGGTGCAATTGTTCAGCTAGCAGCACCAAAATCTCAAAGTATCTTTAGGATACCCTCCTGATGATATCACCCAGGTTTGGTGAAGTTTGGTTCATGGGGGCCAAAGTGATGGACCCTCAAATGTGTAGCCCCCATCTCCTATTAGCTCCCATTGGAGTGTTTTTTCAAAAAGGTGCATATACAAGCAGGTCCAGGAAAATCCCGTGATAAGATGGGGGAGCGGGAAGAGTGCCAGAAATGGGACTGTTCTGTGTTCCACGGTTCAGCTGTGAGGAGATCTCGAGGATATTTCGGGTGACTATCCCAGGATTAATCACCAGTGAGGAAATCACCGTAATGGTAACATGACGGTCTTGTGCAACGCTCTAGAAATGTCCTAAACCTCTAACACAGTGGTTCTCAACCTTCCCAATGCTGCAACCCTTTAATACAGCTCCTCATGTTGTGGTGACCCCCAACTCTAACATTTATCCATTTTACAGATGGAGAACCCTGATGCAGAAAGTCTTAGGCGACCCCTGTGAAAGGGTTGTTCGACCCCCAAAGGGGTCCAGACCCCCAGGTTGAGAACCACAGTTCTAACATCTCAAGTAGAGGTGAATAATTGTCAGGCCCCGCCATTCTGGGCCTGCCAAAATGCACAAGACATGCTTGGGCATGTCTGGCTGCAGCTGGACTCCATTAGCATTGCCCAAGGCCAGAGGCCCTGCCTTTTGTTACTGCAGTAATGTAGTGAATGGAGTCCACCGATGCTCCCTAATCGCCCCTTCCCAGGGAGAAGCCAAGCCATTCCCAAAACAATGTATCTACCTTGGGTGCTGTGTGGTTTCCGGGCTGTATGGCCGTGTTCTAGCAGCATTCTCTCCTGATGTTTCGCCTGCATCTGTGGCTGGCATCTTCAGAAGAAGATGCCAGCCACAGATGCAGGCGAAACGTCAGGAGAGAATGCTGCTAGAACACGTACATACAGTCTGAAACCACAGCACTCCAAGGACTCCGGGCCGTGAAAGCCTTCGACAATACAATGTATCTACCGCAACTGTCTTAAACTGTCCTTTCTCATGCTGATATGGGGGGAATGCAAAGGTGGGGGTTAACTGACTGCAACTGTAAGGTTTATACTGGGGCCAGGGCTTCAGTCTCAGCTACCTGGCCATAGGGGTCAGACACAGTTCTAATAAAGCTCCTGAAGCCATTCTCGAGTCTCGTTATTGACTGGGGTACCAAACCCTTACAATAATGCCTCTCAAGTTAGGAGCAAGCAATTTTTCAAAGGTGATTCAAAAGATGAATTTGCACTCTGGTGTGTACACATGTGTTCCTGTTTTGCCAAGTTGCGGACTTTATGCTGGTGGTGCTTAACATTATATAGCTCCTGGAAGGTTAGAGCAGAGGGACAGAATCATGGCAAAGTGGCAAGTCAGTCTGCTCCTTCTACCGCTGATTCCTTTTAATACTGATTTCTATGTTAGGTTAATAGCTATGTTGTGTTACATCCTGAACCTTTAAAGTTATTTGTAACGTGTAGTTTTGTGACTGGGAACTAAAGTTCAACTAGTTTGCTCTGCCCAATAACATCAGTGAGTTGATCCCCAATACACTGTTTTCCTAAAAAGACACAATTGCCAAAAGACACCATTGCCATTTTTGTCTCTCAGCTAGTTAGTAACCATTGTTGGGGGTGGGGTGGGAGAGATATATCACATCTTTGTTTTGTTGCATAGTGAGCAAACTGTTTGAACCACAGAAATGATGGGCACCAGAAGGTGCAGTTGCAGTGATAAGGTACGTGTTGGAAAGCCGCAGAGTAGACAACCCTGGCTTGGATAGATCAATAGTCTGACCCAATGCATGGCAAGTTCATGTGTGAACAGCTTAACAGAAAACAAATTTTGTACAAATGTAATCATGATATGGGGCTAGGACTCTCACACAGCTCTGGTGGATGGATCTCCTGGCAACAGTCCCAATCCCATGCCCTTGGTCAATGTAGTGAAATGGTGTTGAATGACACCTGGATGACATCTTGATGCCCAGGAATGTCAAAAATTGCTTTGGTAAAAAACTTATGGAGATTTTTGAAATTGGTGGTAGTGGAAAGTGTTGTCAAGTTGCAGCCAACTTATGGCAACCCCATATGGTTTTCAAGGCAAGAGACTAACAGAGGTGGCTTACCATTGCCTGCCTCTGCCATAGATATTTTGAAATTTCTAGAACATCATGACGTCACATACTGTTCCAAAACAAGAAATTACATCTCTGAAGTCCAGTGCTTCTGGGGATTGTGGGGCATATCCAACCTATGTGGAGCATATCCAACCGGGGACATAACCACCCTACAAAATTATATTAAATTTACACCATTGTAACCTGTGAATCTAAGAATATGTGAAAAGCTCTGCTGGATTAGACCTGTAGTCCATCTAGTCCAGGTGTAGGGAACCTGCGGCTCTCCAGATGTTCAGGAACTACAATTCCCATCAGCCCCTGCCAGCATGGCCAATTGGCCATGCTGACAGGGGCTGATGGGAATTGTAGTTCCTGAACATCTGGAGAGCCGCAGGTTCCCTACCCCTGATCTAGTCTGACACAGCGTTTCACACAGTGACCAACTGAAGGATCAACCAACAGACAGTAAAGGCTGAGGCCTTCCCTTGAGGCTGTGACTTTAACTGTGGGGAAATTGTAACATTCCTCAAGCAACCACGAGAACTGTAATTGTCCCCAGGATTTTTCAAAAGTGAGACTAACAGTGTGCTGGGTATAAAAACCAGGTCTCTTCGCTGTGAATAAAGTACCATCAAGTCACAATAGACTCATGGTGACCTTCAGCAGGAAGCTTTCAAAGCAAGTGATTAAGCAGACGTGGTTTGCCATTGCCTTCCTCTACAGCAGTGGTTCTCAACCTGGGGGTCGGGACCCCTTTGGGGGTCAAATGACCCTTTCACAGGGGTCGCCTAGGACTCTCTGCCTCAGTGTTCTCCATCTGTAAAATGGATAAATGTTAGGGTTGGGGGGCACCACAACATGAGGAACTGTATTAAAGGGTCGCGGCATTAGGAAGGTTGAGAACCACTGCTCTACAGAGCCTTAGTTGGTGGTCTCCCATCCGAGTACCAATCCTGCCTGTCTTCTGAGATTTGATGAGATTTGGCTATTCTGCCTTCTCTCCCCTCTTGTGTAAAACTCTATAAGTTTTTTTCTTCTTCCATGTAAGCATGCACAGGACTGCAGCCTAGGTCTGTAGCATACTGATTC